>NC_057808.1:466799908-467399908 GCF_018294505.1 Triticum aestivum
CCATCTGCATTCGTCTTGACGGGAGAAGAGGCATACAGTAGATTTATATGCATCAAGGCGTGCAGTTTCGGTTTCATTTTTCTTTGGGAACCACTAGGGATCAAACTACGTGTGACAACGTACGTAAGTTCCCCTCTCGTTAGGGTTTCACGTTCCTCTCGGCGGCGGCGACTTTCGCCCCACGTAGAGAACCAATCTCCCCTCCCCTCCTCTCCCCGCTAGCGCCGGCGTGCCGATGGCGGGGGTCGAGGGCCTTAGGGACACTACCGCTCGCGGAACAGAAACCTCGAGCAAAGATCGATGGATGATGGAGCTTCGGGATCAGGATCGGGCACGCCCGCCTCCGATCTGGAGGCAATGATGGAAGAACTCGGCTTGAAAGAAGACGATCTTGAGGACGTCGTGGTTGAAGATGAGGAGCTTCCGGCGGAGGCAATGCGCTGGATGGCCATTGCTAGGGTTCACACGGAGAAGACGTATAGCCAGTACTGGTTCTTCCGGAACATGAGGGCTGCTTGGGACTTGGCGAAGGAGGTAAAGATCAGTCCGCTCGAAGAGAATTTGTATACTCTGCAATCTGGATGTCTGGGTGATTGGGAACGGGTGATGGAGGATGGACCATGGACCTTCAAAGGGAAAACCGTGGTTATAGCTCATTACGATGGATTCACAAAGCCATCTTCAATTGAGCTTAATAAGATCGACATATGGATACAGATCCACGATCTCCCGGATGGTTTCTACCCCAAGATCAAAGCGCTGTCAGCTACGGTAGGAGAATTTATCTTTGCTGAACCAAAATCCCAGGACTTTGAAGGGAATTTTTGCAAGGGTTCGAGTAAGGATTGATGTGACAAAACCTCTTAAGAATGCAGTTTCACTTGTTATCAAGAAGAAAGAAGTCCTCCAGAGGGTGATATTCAGAGTTAAATATGAACGGTTGCCTGACTGGTGCGCCGTTTGTGGATATCTGGGACATCTATATAAAGAGTGTGGTGATGGGGTACATCCACCAAAGTCCTTGGTTTTTAAGGATCTAAGAGCTTCATGGTTCAGAGGACCGGGAAGAGGCCCAGGGGAAGGAAGAGGGCAAGATGACAGTAATGGAGGAAGAGGAGGCCGTGGCAGAGGCCGGTCCGGAAGAGGGCGTGGTCGGGGCTTTTCTCAGGCAAATCCTATGGAAAAATACAGCGAGGAAGATACAACCAATATCGCTTCTGATGTAGCCATGAGTGAGGCTGAAAATAATAGGAAGAGAGGGGGTTTGGGAAGTGAAACCAACCCATCCCTGATTCTGGCGCATGCAAGCAGCAATGCCATCCCGTTGCTACTTCCGCCCCCATAGATACTGCCCAGCCCTTCCTCAGTACAAGAGACAAAGAGAACCAAGCAAAACTCGAACACAACTGAGAAGAACAATGGGAAGAATGCAACGGTGACCAAAAATCTTGATGCGCGTTTGGCGGGCTCCCTGGCGGGGTCGCGCCTGGCGCAATGAGTCTGCTATGCTGGAACTGTCGCGGGATTGGCAAACCTGCGACAGTTAAAGAGCTTCGTGATCTAACAAGGCAACTTGCCCCCTCTGTACTTTGTATCCTTGAAACCCAAATAGAGGGAACTAGAGTCGAAAACTTGGCTGGTTCTTTAGGTTTTGATAAGAGTTTTGCTGTTAGTAGTTCTGGTAGAAGTGGTGGATTAGGAATGTTTTGGAATGAAGAAATAAAGCTTGAGGTTATCGGGTACTCTAAGTATCACATTGATGCAGTCATTAATGATATGATGGATGTTAAAACAAGGGTTACATTCGTTTACGGAGAAGCCCAAGTAAACGAAAGATATAAGACATGGGACACGCTAAGGGGAATTGTCGGCTCTAACAATATACCCTGGCTAGTCTTAGGCGATTTTAACGAGGTACTTCATGCACATGAACATGACGGAGTAGGGAACAGAAGTCAAGCACAAATGGATGCCTTTAGGGATGCTTTGGATACGTGCGGCCTATCTGACATAGGTTACACGGGTACGGATTGGACCTTTGAACGGAAGGTGGTGTTGGATAACGCAACAATAATTCAAAATTTTCCTACGTGTCACCAAGATCAATCTAGGAGATACTAGCAACGAGAGAGAGGGAGTGCATCTTCATACCCTTGAAGATCGCTAAGCGGAAGCGTTACAAGAACGCGGTTGATGGAGTCGTACTCGCGGCGATTCAAATTGCGGAAGATCCGATCTAGCGCCGAACGGACGGCGCCTCCGCGTTCAACACACGTACAGCCCGGGGACATCTCCTCCTTCTTGATCCAGCAAGGGGAGAGGAGAAGTTGAGGGAGAACTCCAGCAGCACGACGGCGTGGTGGCAATGGAGCTCGTGGTTCTCCGGCAGGGCTTCGCCAAGCACTACGGAGGAGGAGGAGATGTATGAGGAGGAAGGGGCTGCGCTAAGGGAAAGGTATGGCTGCCCTCCCACCCCCTCACTATATATAGGGGGAAGGGGAGAGGGGGCCGGCCCCTCTAGATGGATCTAGAGGAGGAGGCGGCGGCCAGGGGAAACCCTAGATGGGTTTGGGCGCCCCCACCCCCTAGGAAACTTGCCCCCCAAGCCGGGAGGGGCGGCTGCCCTAGGGGTGGCGCCCCCACCTCTCCTGGTTACGTGGAGAGGGGTTGGGAGGGGCGCACAGCCCCTTAGTGGGCTGGTTTTCCCCTTCCCCTTGGCCCATAAGGCCCCCCAACGCTTGCTGGGGCCTCCGAAACCCCTTTCGGACAATGCTGGCCATAGCCTGGTACCCCCGGAACAATTCCGGACTCCAATACCCTTCGTCCAATATACCGATCTTCACCTCCGGACCATTCCGGAGCTCCTCGTCATGTCCGGGATCTCATCTGGGACTCCGAACAACCTTCGGTAACCACATACTATTTCCCATAACAACTCTAGCGTCACCGAACCTTAAGTGTGTAGACCCTACGGGTTCGGGAACCATGCAGACATGACCGAGACGACTCTCTGGTCAATAACCAACAGCGGGATCTGGATACCCATGTTGGCTCCCACATGTTCCACGATGATCTCATCGGATGAACCACGATGTCGGGGATTCAATCAATCTCGTATACAATTCCCTTTGTCTATTGGTATGTTACTTGCCCGAGATTCGATCGTCGGTATCCCTATACCTTGTTCAATCTCGTTACCGGCAAGTCTCTTTACTCGTTCCGTAACGCATGATCCCGTGGCTAACTCATTAGTCACATTGAGTTCATTATGATGATGCATTACCGAGTGGGCCCAAAGATACCTCTTCGTCATACGGAGTGACAAATCCCAGTCTCGCTTCGTGCCAACCCAACAGACACTTTCAGAGATACCTGTAGTGCACCTTTATAGCCACCCAGTTACGTCGTGACGTTTGGTACACCCAAAGCATTCCTACGGTATCCGGGAGTTGCACAATCTCATGGTCTAAGGAAACGATACTTGACATTAGAAAAGCTCTTAGCAAACGAACTACACGATCTTGTGCTATGCTTAGGATTGGGTCTTGTCCATCACATCATTCTCCTAATGATGTGATCCCGTTATCAATGACATCCAATGTCCATGGTCAGGAACCATAACCATCTATTGATCAACGAGCTAGTCAACTAGAGGTTTACTAGGGACATGTTGTGGTCTATGTATTCACACATGTATTACGGTTTCCAGTTAATACAATTATAGCATGAACAATAGACAATTATCATGAACAAGGAAATACAATAATAACCATTTTATTATTGCCTCTAGGGCATATTACCAACAGTCTCCCACTTGCATTAGAGTCAATAATCTAGTTCACATCACTATGTGATTGTAATGAATCCAACACCCATGGGGTTTGTTCATATCTCGCTTGTGAGAGAGGTTATTAGTCAATGGGTCTGAACCTTTCAGATCCGTGTGTGCTTTACAAATCTCTATGTCATCTTGTAGATGCAGCTACCACGCGCTACTTGGAGCTATTCCAAATAACCGCTCTACTATACGAATCCGGTTTACTACTCAGAGTCATCCGGATTAGTGTCAAAGTTTGCATCGACGTAACCCTTTACGACGAACTCTTTTACCACCTCCATAATCGAGAAAATTCCTTAGTCCACTAGTTACTAAGGATAAGTTCGACCGCTGTCATGTGATCCATTCCTGGATCACTCTTGTACCCCTTGACTAATTCATGGCAAGGCACACTTCAGGTGCGGTACACAGCATAGCATACTGTAGAGCCTACGTCTAAAGCATAGGGGACGACCTTCATCCTTTCTCTCTCTTCTGCCGTGGTCAGGTCTTGAGTCTTACTCAATACTCACACCTTGTAACACAGCCAAGAACTCCTTCTTTGCTGATCTATTTTGAACTCCTTCAAAATCTTGTCACGGTATGTATTCATTTTGAAAGTACTATTAAGCGTTTTGATCTATCCTTATAGATCTTGATGCTCAATGTTCAAGTAGC
Source organism: Triticum aestivum (assembly GCF_018294505.1). NCBI lineage: Eukaryota > Viridiplantae > Streptophyta > Magnoliopsida > Poales > Poaceae > Triticum > Triticum aestivum. Next base: position 466,804,404 of record NC_057808.1, read on the forward strand.
TTAATCCAGGTTTTCATTGAAAAACACTTTTCAAATAACCCTGTATGCTTTTCAGAAATTCTACATCATTTCTGATCAACAATATGCCCTATTTAAAGTGAATGCGGTTGTCTCTAATGCCTAACCCATAAACGATAGTGGTAATTCGATAAGACACATCATGGTATGCACCATATCCAATAGGGTGCAGTTATGATGTTCGGACACACCATCACACTATGGTGTTCCAGGCGGTATTAGTTGTGAAACAATTTCCACAATGTCTTAATTGTGTGCCAAACTCGTAACTCAGATATTCATCTCTATGATCATATCGTAGACATTTTATCCCCTTGTCACCATGATCTTCAACTTCACTTTGAAATTACTTAAACCTTTCAATAATTCAGACTTGTGTTTCATCAAGTAAATATACTCAGCATCTACTCAAATCATCTGTGAAGTAAAAACATAACGATATCCACTGCGTGCCTCAGCACTCATTGGACTGCACACATCAAAATGTATTACTTCCAACAAGTTGCTTTCTTGTTCCATCTTACTGAAAACGAGGCCTTTCAGTCATCTTGCCCATGTGGTATGATTTGCATGTCCCAAGTGATTCAAAATCAAGTGAGTCCAAATGATCCATCTGTATGGAGTTTCTTCATGCATATCTACCAATAGACATGGTTCGCATGTCTCAATCTTTTCAAAAACGAGTGAGTCCAAAGATCCATCAACATGGAGCTTCTTCATGCGTTTTATACCAATATGACTCAAATGGCAGTGCCACAAGTATGTGGTACTATCATTACTATTTTATATTTTTTGGCATGAACATGTGTATCACTACGATCGAGATTCAATAAACCATTCATTTTAGGTGCAAGACCATTGAAGGTATTATTCAAATAAACAGAGTAACCATTATTCTCCTTAAATGAATAACCGTATTGCGATAAACATAATCCAATCATGTCTATGCTCAACGCAAACACCAAATAACAATTATTTAGGTTTAACACCAATCTCGATGGTAGAGGGAGCATGCGATGCTTGATCACATCAACCTTGGAAACACTTCCAACACATATCGTCATCACACCTTTAGCTAGTCTCCGTTTATTCCGCAGCTTTTATTTCGAGTTACTAACACTTAGCAACCGAACCGGTATCTAATACCCTGGTGCTACTAGGAGTACTAGTAAAGTACACATTAATATAATGTATATCCAATATACTTCTGTCGACCTTGCCAGCCTTCTCATCTACGAAGTATCTAGGGTAGTTCTGCTTCAGTGACCGTTCCCCTCATTTCAGAAGCACTTAGTCTCGGGTTTGGGCTCAACCTTGGGTTTCTTCACTAGAGCAGCAACTGATTTGCCGTTTCATGAAGTATCCCTTCTTGCCCTTGCCCTTCTTGAAACTAGTGGTTTTACTAACCATCAACAATTGATGCTCCTACTTGATTTCTACTTTCGCGGTGTCAAACATTGCGAATAGCTCAAGGATCATCATATCTATCCCTGATATGTTATAGTTCATCACGAAGCTCTACTAGCTTGGTGGCAGTGACTTTGGAGAACCATCACTATCTCATCTGGAAGACAACCCCCACTCGATTCAAGCGATTGTAGTACTCAGACAATCTGAGAACATGCTCAACGATTGAACTTTTCTCCCTTAGTTTGCAGGCTTAAGAAACTTGTCGTAGGTCTCACACCTCTTGACGTGGGCACGATCTTGAAATCCCAATTTCAGCTCTTTGAACATCTCATATGTTCCGCGACGTTTCAAAATGTCTTCGGTGCCTCAATTCTAAACCGTTTAACATTACGCACTGAACTATCACGTAGTCATCAAAACGTGTATGTCAGATGTTCGCAACATCCACAGACGACGCTCGAGGTTCAGCACACCGAGCGGTGCATTAAGGACATAATCCTTCTACGCAGCAATGCGGACAATCCTCAGTTTACGGACCCAGTCCGCATAATTGCTACTATCAACTTTCAACTAAATTTTCTCTAGGAACATATCTTAAACAGTAGAACTAAAGCGTAAGCCATGACATAATTTGCAAAGACCTTTTGACTATGTTCATGATAATTAAGTTCATCTAATCAAATTATTTAATGAACTCCCACTTAGATAGACAGCCCTCTAGTCATCTAAGTGAACATGATCCGAATCGACTAGACCGTGTCTGATCATCACGTGAGACGGACTAGTAATCAACGGTGAACATCTCCATGTTGATCGTATCTACTATACGACTCATGTTCGACCTTTCGGTCTCTTGTGTTTCGAGGCCATGTCTGTACATGCTAGGCTCGTCAAGTCAACCTAAGTGTTTCGCATGTGTAAATCTGGCTTACACCCGTTGTATGCGAACGTTAGAATCTATCACACCCGATCATCACGTGGTGCTTCAAAACAACGAACCTTCGCAACGGTGCACAGTTAGGGGGAACACATCTCTTGAAATTTTAGTGAGGGATCATCTTATTTATGCTACCGTCGTTCTAAGAAAATAAGATGTAAACATGACAAACATCACATGCAAATCATAAAGTGACATGATATGGCCAATATCATTTTGCGCCTTTGATCTCCATCTTCGAGGCGCGGCATGATCACCTTCGTCACCGGCATGACACCATGATCTCCATCATCATGATATCCATCATCGTGTCTTCATGAAGTTGTCTCGCCAACTATTACTTCTACTACTATGGCTAACGGTTAGCAATAAAGTAAAGTAATTACATGGCGTTTTCATTGACACACAGGTCATACAATAAATTAAGACAACTCCTATGGCTCCTGCCGGTTGTCATACTCATCGACATACAAGTCGTGATTCCTATTACAAGAACATGATCAATCTCATACATCACATATATCATTCATCACATCCTTTTGGCCATATCACATCACATAGCATACCCTGCAAAAACAAGTTAGACGTCCTCTAATTGTTGTTGCATGTTTTACGTGGCTGCTATGGGTTTCTAGCAAGAACGTTTCTTACCTACGCAAAAGCCACAGGTGATATGCCAATTTCTATTTACCCTTCATAAGGACACTTTTCATCGAATCCGATCCGACTAAAGTGGGAGAGACAGACACCCGCTAGCCACCTTATGCATCAAGTGCATGTCAGTCGGTGGAACCTGTCTCACGTAAGAGTACGTGTAAGGTCGGCCCAGGCCGCTTCATCCCACAATGCCGCCGAATCAATATAAGAATAGTAACGGTAAGCAAATTGAACAAATCATCGCCCACAACTGCTTGTGTTCTACTCGTGCATAGAATCTACGCAATAGACCTAGCTCTGATACCACTCTTGGATAACGCAGCAATAATTCAAAATTTTCCTACGTGTCACCAAGATCAATCTAGGGGATACTAGCAACGAGAGAGAGGGAGTGCATCTTCATACCCTTGAAGATCGCTAAGCGGGAGCGTTACAAGAACGCGGTTGATGGAGTCGTACTCGCGGCGATTCAAATCGCGGAAGATCCGATCTAGCGCCGAATGGACGGCGCCTCCGCGTTCAACACACGTACAGCCCGGGGACGTCTCCTCCTTCTTGATCCAGCAAGGGGAGAGCAGAAGTTGAGGGAGAACTCCAGCAGCATGACGGCGTGGTGGCAATGGAGCTCGTGGTTCTCCGGCAGGGCTTCGCCAAGCACTACGGAGGAGGACGAGATGTATGAGGAGGAAGGGGCTGCGCTAAGGGAAGGGTATGTCTGCCCTCCCACCCCCTCACTATATATAGGGGGAAGGGGAGAGGGGGGCGTGCCCTCTAGATGGATCTAGAGGAGGAGGCGGCGGCCAGGGGAAACCCTAGATGGGTTTGGGCGCCCCCACCCCTAGGAAACTTGCCCCCCAAGCCGGGAGGGGCGGCTGCCCTAGGGGTGGCGCCCCCACCTCTCCTGGTTACGTGAGAGGGGTTGGGAGGGGCGCACAGCCCCTTAGTGGGCTGGTTTTCCCCTTCCCCTTGGCCCATAAGGCCCCCCAACGCTTGCTGGGGCCTCCGAAACCCCTTTCGGACATGCTGGCCATAGCCTGGTACCCCCGGAACAATTCCGGACTCCAATACCCTTCGTCCAATATACCGATCTTCACCTCCGAACCATTCCGGAGCTCCTCGTCATGTCCGGGATCTCATCCGGGACTCCAAACAACCTTCGGTAACCACATACTATTTCCCATAACAACTCTAGCGTCACCGAACCTTAAGTGTGTAGACCCTACGGGTTCGGGAACCATGTAGACATGACCGAGACGTTCTCCGGCCAATAACCAACATCGGGTTCTGGATACCCATGTTGGCTCCCACATGTTCCATGATGATCTCATCGGATGAACCACGATGTCGGGGATTCAATCAATCCCGTATACAATTCCCTTTGTCTATCGGTATGTTACTTGACCGAGATTCGATCGTCGGTATCCCTATACCTTGTTCAATCTCGTTACCGGCAAGTCTCTTTACTCGTTCTGTAACGCATGATCCCGTGGCTAACTCATTAGTCACATTTAGCTCATTATGATGATGCATTACCGAGTGGGCCCAGAGATACCTCTCCGTCATACGGAGTGACAAATCCCAGTCTCGATTCGTGCCAACCCAACAGAAACTTTCGGAGATACCTGTAGTGCACCTTTATAGCCACCCAGTTACGTTGTGACGTTTGGTACACCCAAAGCATTCGTACGGTATCCGGGAGTTGCACAATCTCATGGTCTAAGGAAACAATACTTGACATTAGAAAAGCTCTTAGCAAACGAACTACACGATCTTGTGCTATGCTTAGGATTGGGTCTTGTCCATCACATCATTCTCCTAATGATGTGATCCCTTTATCAATGACATCCAATGTCCATGGTCAGGAAACCATAACCATCTATTGATCAACGAGCTAGTCAACTAGAGGTTTACTAGGGACATGTTGTGGTCTATGTATTCACACATGTATTACGGTTTCCAGTTAATACAATTATAGCATGAACAATAGACAATTATCATGAACAAGGAAATACAATAATAACCATTTTATTATTGCCTCTAGGGCATATTACCAACAGGTGGCAGGTGGATCGTATACAAAAGTGAGACTGGACAGAGGCGTGGCTAACCCAGCCTGGTCCATCGCTTTCCCCACAGCCAAGCTTGAGCACAAACTAGCAGCAACAAGTGATCACGTCCCAATTCACGTGAAGTACGTGCATGAGGTTGCATGCCAGCGGGCCCCGCGGTCCTTTAAATATGAGTTGGCCTGGGAAAGAGACCCCGGTTTGGCGCCGTTGGTGGAAGCTGCATGGGCATCTGGAACGGGCGACTCGGTGCTCTCAATAAGCGACAAACTCCAGTCGCTATCATCTGATCTTGCCGGGTGGGACAGAGAACATTTTGGCAATGTACGGCGCGAGATCCAACAGCTCCAACGAAAGCTACAGGAGTTACGGGATATTCGAGGAAGATCTGGTCCTAGTGACGTGGAACTAAAAAACAGTAGAGAGATTGATAGAATTATTCCACAGAGAGGAAATTCTATGGAGACAACGAGCACGTATTGAATGGCTTATGCATGGGGATAAGAACACATATTTTTTCCATCTACGGGCGAGTAGACGGAGGAGGAAAAATCAGATAAAGTCACTTTTAAAAGAGGATGGGTCTGCGACAGAAAATGTCCTGGAGATGGAGAGCTTGACTACATCCTTTTATCAACACCTGTACACTTCTGAGGGGGTTCAAGATATGGCCCCTGTTTTGGACACAGTTCCGACCAAAGTGACACAACATATGAACGGTATGTTAAACGCTCCGTATAGCCAGAAAGAAGTGAAGACTGCCTTGTTTCAAATGTTCCCGATAAAGGCACCCGGGCCTGATGGCTTTCCGGCTCATTTCTTTCAACACCATTGGGAAATATGCGGTGATTATGTAACCAAGGCGGGCCTGAAAATTGTAGAGGGTAACGAGTCAGCAGAATGCATCAATGAGACCATTTTGGTTCTGATACCCTAGGTGAAAAACCCTACACACTTGTCTCAGTTTCGTCCAATTAGTTTGTGCAATGTTCTATACAAAATTGCTTCGAAGGTGATCGCCAACAGGCTGAAAATAGTCCTACCTGACATCATATATGAGGAACAATCCGATTTTGTGCCTGGTAGATTGATCACAGACAATATCATTACAGCCTATGAGTGTTTGCATTTTATGAAACGCAACAAGGCTAAGAAGAACCAATCTTGCGCCCTCAAGCTTGACATGATGAAAGCGTATGACAGGGTTGAATGGTCTTATCTGAGGGCAGTTATGATGAAGCTGGGCTTCAATGAACGATGGGTTGACATAGTGATGAGCCTTGTAACAACGGTCAAATTTTCAGTGTTGTTCAATGGCAAGAAGCTACAACAATTTGAACCATCTAGAGGAATCAGACAAGGGGATCCAATTTCTCCGTATTTGTTCTTGATAGCAGCAGAGGGCCTTTCGTGCCTCCTCGGATCAAAAAGTGAGTCATCCAAATTGAATGGTCTACAGGTGGCGCCTACGGCGCCTCCGGTGAACCATCTTCTATTCGCAGATGACAGCCTGCCGTTCTTCAAGGCAAATAGTGCGGAGGCAAATGAGGTGTACCATGTTCTGAACACATATTGTCAGGCAACCGGGCAACGTATTAACAATGCCAAATCATCTATCTATTTCAGCAAAGGTGTGCCAGAAACGATCAGACAGGAGATAAAAGATATTTTACAGGTACCCAATGAAACTCTTAATGAGAAGTATTTGGGAATGCCTTCTGATATTGGTAGCTCCAAGAATGGTGCGTTCAAATATTTGAAAGATAGGCTTTGGAGTAAGGTACAAGGCTCGATAGAGCGCACAATGTCCACGGCAGGAAAGGAGGTTTTGGTTAAATCGGTGGCGCAAGCGGTGCCTGTGTTTTCAATGTCATGTTTTAAGCTCCCGAGGGGATTGTGCGAACACCTCAACATGCTAATCAGAAAGTTTTGGTGGGGGAGTAAAGAGGGCAAAAGGAAGCCTCATTGGGTGTCCTGGGAGACCATGACTCAACCTAAGGACATGGGGGGTCTGGGCTTCAAGGATTTTGAGCTCTTCAACCGTGCCATGCTCGCCCGGCAAGCATGGCGACTGCTTCAACACCCTGATTCTCTATGTGCCCGAATTCTAAAAAGCACATACTATCCAGCAAGTGACATCCTTGATGCGGAGTTGGGAAGCCACCCGAGCCAAGTATGGCGAGCTATGGTCGAGGGAAGGGATGTTCTAAAGCAGGGCCTCGTCAAACGGATAGGTAATGGTGCATCCACGCATATATGGGAACAAAACTGGCTGCCTCGGGAGGAGTTCCTTCGGCCCCTCGGTTGCCGTGTTCAGAACCCACCTACAATGGTTTCCGAGCTGATCGTTACGGCCACAGCTTCATGGAATAGAGAACTAGTTCAGGCAACTTTTTTGCATATGGATGCAGAGATCATCCTTGGAGTACCACTTTGTACACGCAACCGACCTGATTTCTGGTCTTGGCATTTCGAAAGGCATGGATCCTTCACTGTTAAATCAGCTTACAAAATGCTTGTGGCGACTAAACAGAGAAGAGAGGCTTGATTAAACAGAGAAGCTGGTCCATCAAACTCAAGGGCAGAGAAGGGAGAGTGGAAGTATCTCTGGAAAACAGCAGTCCCTGGGAAGATTCGTATGTTCCTCTGGAGATTATCAAAACACTCGCTACCAACCAATGATGTACGAGCACATCGTCATATGGCCAACTCAAGCGCCTGTGGTTATGCGGGGTTCAGGACTCATGGCGGCACTCTCTCCTTGAATGCACTTCTTCGAGAAGCGTTTGGGCACTAGCGGATGGGGAAATCGCACATAAAATCACAGCTAATACCGAACCAAAGGCGAAGAGCTGGCTCTTTACAATTATGGGATTGCTGACACATGACCAATTTATCACAATGGCGGTAACTCTTTGGTCCATATGGCATGCCCGGCGGAAAGCTATCCATGAAGCAATATTCCTGAGCCCTCAAGCAACCCATGGCTTCATCGAGAGGTATTTGCAAGATCTGGCTATCATACAAAATACAGCTCAGAACCAAAACATGATTGGCACGGTGCCACGGCCAGTTCATGCAATACCAAAAAACCCACCTCCTGGGCACCACAAGATCCACTTTGATGCGGCTGTCCACGTGAGGAGAGGTGGTTCAGCGGTGGCTGTATGTAGAGATGAAGGGGGCAATTACATTGGAAGCTCGGCCCTTGCAGTCGAGGGAGTTTATGATCCCCCAACATTGGAGGCAATAGCATGTCGGGAAGCTTTGGCCCTGGCGGAGGATCTGGGCATTCATCACTTCATCGTGGCATCGGACTGTCAACAAGTCATGCTAGACATCAACAGAAGGGCGCGCGGGGCTTATGGCGCCGTCATCAACGAGATCAACACCCAAGCTTCTACTTTTTTGTGTAATTTTTCTTTTGAAAGCCGTGCTGTTAATTATGAAGCACATCGTTTAGCAAAATTTGCACTATCTAGAGGTCCGGGTCGCCATGTCTGGTATGGTGTTCCCCATGACCAAGTGTGTATCCCACTTCATGTGGAGTTTGATGAATAAAGCAGGTTCTTACCCCTCAAAAAAAAACTAGGAATCAGACTACTGATCCCGCTTTCCGTCAGACTACTGGATGGCCGTTGGATGAAAGTTTGCAGATCGCTGGATGCATCCCTCTAACAGCGCCCACTTTCCTCAATTTCTAAAAGAATCATTCTGTATGCATGTAGCTTCCCTATTTGAGATCCCTATAATCACGCATAATAACTACCTTGCAGTTTCCATAACAAAATTTTCCTTCTTCACGTTGCTTCCATATGTGGTGCTCGTATAATCAGGTGTGCTTCTGTATCTACATCTACATCTACACTACTTATAAAGATCAAACATAATTTTTTCTAAACGCACCCAACAAAATATACACGGACTAATTACCACCCTAAGATTGGGCCCACTAAACTCGATCTAACGGTTAGCCTTAATCTGATCTGTTTTCTGTGTGCAATTAGCAATTTAGGTTGACTGACCATACTCCACCCGCAGAGGAAAATATCCCACGTCTCGCGTCCGCAACTCCTGCAATCACACGTGAAAAACAAAAAAAAAACTCCTGCAATCACGCACGCCATCCAAACACTACCGGACTCGGGCACTATGCCTACAGCCCAGGGCCGTCGGCATAGGTCCTTTGCCGTCGGCATAGATCTATGCCTACGGCTGCCGTCGGCATATCCCCGTCGGCGTAGATCACGTCAGCGTAGTCTTGTCAGACCGTCGGCGTAGTATAGCCGTCGGCATAGGGGCCTATGCCGACGGCCGGGCGTCAGCCGTCGGCCGTGTTTTTGCCTGACGGCAACGGACGGCGCCGTCAAAAGCGCTAACGATTCACGGAATGCCACGTGCCGTCGGCATACCTCTGCCACGTGGCACTCCCTGGTGCCTCCTGGTGGCAGGGCTATGTGCCGTAGGCATAGATGAAATCTATGCCGACAGCTTTGCCGTAGGCATAGCCGTGCCACGTGTCGTCCCCTGGTGTCTCTTGGTGGCAGAGCTATGCCTACGGCAAAGCCGTCGGCATAGATTTCATCTATGCCGACGGCTTTGCCGTAGGCATAGCCGTGCCACGTGTCGTCCCCTGGTGCCTCCTGGCGGCAGAGCTATGCCTACGGCAAAGCCGTCGGCATAGATTTTTTTTGAAATTTTTTTTATTTTCAAATTTCTGAATTATTTTAACCTCTAATCTCTAATCACCACCCCTCATCACTGCTCAATTTATCCTCTAATCTCTAATCACCCCTCATCATTCCAAATCATCTAACTTCCCGAACGGTCACCCATCCTCCCACTCCCCCAGCTTGAGCACGCTTAACTTCCGGGTTCTATTCTCCCTCGTTTCCAAGTCTGCACTTGTTGTTTTCTTGACAATAGTAAGACGTCAATCGTATTAACCCTCAGGAATTTAGCTTGAGCATGAAGTGACACATTTCACTGTTTGAGTTTGAAACCATTGTTTTAAAAAGCAATAATTATTTAGTAACACTAATATTTCTTGAATAATTAGTTTGACCATAGTTTGACCACAGTTTGACCATTGTTTGACCACAGTTGACCAAAATTCAAAAAAACTGAAATAATTATTTAGTAACAATAATATTCTAGAATAATTAGTTTGGCCACAGTTTGACCACAGTTTGACCAGACTGCACCACATTTTTTCCAAATATAAAGGGCAATCCGGCTAGAGGGAATTGTTCGGATACTTCTCCATGACCAAAAATTATGAAAAATTACCATCGTTCCTATAGCACATGTTCCCACGTCTTGTAAAAAACTCATGATTTTATCGTGATCCGAATATTTAATAATATTCACGCCGCACCGTTACCGCAGAACGTCTAGTACTATGTCATCGCCGTCCGTGCGGGGGGCCACACCCCGGAGACGCGTGCCGCCTCTTCGGACATGCCACAACACCACCCCCCATGTATGAGGGGCCGGTGCGACGCTCCGGTGGCATTGCTACCCCCCTAGGGCCCCCGTCCCGCCTAACCCTGGAGCGGTTGACCACGAGATCTAGCCCTTTGACTTCCCACGGGCGGGCTTTGACCAGTGGACCTCTCCACCCGGTTGTGTCAGGTCAGCACAGAGGGACACCTGGGAGCAACATCCGGGCCAAACCCACAGCTACATCCCCTCCGTGTAGACCCCACACGTCTGTTTCCCCCCTTCAGGTGCCGGCGACGGCGCCGTCCGTGAGCTGGGAGGCCACGCCCCGGAGACGCGTGCCGGGCGTTTGCAACCGCCAAAACACCTTCAGACTTGTGAGAAGCCGCGTACGCCAGATTGGCGGCATGCTAGCCCACGGAGGCCGCCGGCCACAGTCGTAGACATGCGAAGGGCAATCCGGGTAGAGGGAATTGTTCGGATACTTCTCCATGACCAAAAATTATGAAAAATTACCATCGTTCCTATAGCACATGTTCCCACGTCTTGTAAAAAACTCATGATTTTATCGCAATCTGAATATTTAATAATATTCACGCCGCACCGTTACCGCAGAACGTCTAGTACTATGTCATCGCCGTCCGTGCGGGGGGCCACACCCCGGAGACGCGTGCCGCCTCTTCGGACATGCCACAACACCACCCCCCATGTATGAGGGGCCGGTGCGACGCTCCGGTGGCATTGCTACCCCCCTAGGGCCCCCGTCCCGCCTAACCCTGGAGCGGTTGACCACGAGATCTAGCCCTTTGACTTCCCACGGGCGGGCTTTGACCAGTGGACCTCTCCACCCGGTTGTGTCAGGTCAGCACAGAGGGACACCTGGGAGCAACATCCGGGCCAAACCCACAGCTACATCCCCTCCGTGTAGACCCCACACGTCTGTTTCCCCCCTTCAGGTGCCGGCGACGGCGCCGTCCGTGAGCTGGGAGGCCACGCCCCGGAGACGCGTGCCGGGCGTTTGCAACCGCCAAAACACCTTCAGACTTGTGAGAAGCCGCGTACGCAAGATTGGCGGCATGCTAGCCCACGGAGGCCGCCGGCCACAGTCGTAGACATGCGAAGGGCAATCCGGGTAGAGGGAATTGTTCGGATACTTCTCCATGACCAAAAATTATGAAAAATTACCATCGTTCCTATAGCACATGTTCCCACGTCTTGTAAAAAACTCATGATTTTATCGCGATCCAAATATTTAATAATATTCACGCCGCACCGTTACCGCAGAACGTCTACTACTGTGTCATCGCCGTCCATGAGGGGGGCCACACCCCGGAGACGCGTGCCGCCTCTTCGGACATGCCACAACACCACCCCCATGTATGAGGGGCCGGTGCGACACTTCGGTGGCATTGCAACCCCCCAGGGCCCCCGTCCCGCCTAACCCTGGAGCGGTTGACCACGAGATCTAGCCTTTGACTTCCCACGGGCGGGCTTTGACCAGTGGAACTCTCCACCCGATTGTGCCACAACACCACCCGGTTGTGGTAGGTCATCCCATAGAAACACATGGGAGCAACGTCCCCTCCGTATAGACCCGATGCGGCTGTTTCCGCCCTCCAGATGCCGGCGGCGGACCGTCCGTGAGGGGGGCACACCGCGGACGTGAGGGGGTCACACTCCGGAGACGGGTGCCGGGCGTTTGCAACCGCCAGAAAACTTCTGTCGGCATAGCTGTTTTTTATTTTAATAAAATATAAGGACCTATATTCAAAAGAACATGACGGCACATTATTAATGTGCTCGAAAAAAATACAAACTATATATATATTCATAATCTATGGAAAAAATTACAAACTACATATATATATTCATATAATACATAAAAAAAGCATAAAAACATATGTAAAAAAAGCAGAAAAACAAATGTAAAAAAACACATATAAAAAAATAACTATTGCCGTCGGCATAGAGACGGCAGGGTTTTGGGTGGGCGCCGTGCCGCGGATCGGTGACGTGGCGCCTATGCCGACGGCTGCCGTCGGCATATCTACGCCGCGGATCGGTGACGTGGCATGCGGAGATATGCCGACGGCCGCCCGTTCCGACCGTCGGCATAGGTTTGACGGCGTTAGCCACTGGTCACGGGCGGCGTCGCTGGGCCCACAGGTATGCCGACGGCTGATTTATGCCGACGGCTGCTGTCGGCGTGTCTGCATCTAGGTCGACGGCCGTTCTGTGCCGACGGCTGCCGTCGGCGTAGATCGGGGTAGCCCGACGGCCAGGATAAGCCGACGGCCAGGACTAGACTGTCGGCATAGCTCCAAGTATGCCGACGGCTGCCGTAGGCATAGTTTTGGCCGTCGGGGTAGGACCGTTTTCCGGTAGTGAAACTGCCATCAGTTAACCTCTCTCCCTTAATTAGCGCCCACCTCAACAAATCCATCAACGTACGAAGCCTCCACATCACAGAAGAGAGAAAATCCCCAAAAGCATGAAGGCCGCACGCCACTGCCAGCGAGACGACGCCGCCGGGACACACGAGCCGCCGTCGTGGACATGCGACGGCCGATGAGGAGCTGTGCCTTCTTCCGGGCACCAACGCGCGCGTCGCCCGATGCGCCGCGAGTTTCGGCCGCAACGCCTCATCTCGCCGTGCCTCACCTCCACCGCGCCGGCCAGCCCAGTCTCCTCTCGGGGTCCGAGTGATTCCTTAAATTCTTGCGTGTATAATTTCTGGTTTTTCATTATCAACGAAAGAAATCTGCAAATTCTCTTGTATCCCGCCTAGGTGTCTCAAATCCTAACCTCTTGGCATTATCCTATTTGTCATTACAACACGGACAAGAGATTCAACACTCAGGTTCATGAGGCATCTATGGGTGAGTTTTGAATTTTGTTCAATTTGCTCCACAACATGGTGGCTGTGCATGCTTGCAATGGCACGGTGATAGCAAGTCCAGTGTCACCTTTCTTTCTCTATTCAGGTCTGCTCACTTCGGTTGTCTGATGTACTATTTTATCTAACGTGTTGGCCAATTGTTATCTCTGTAGTACTTCATCTGTGTGCGTTTTGGTAGGAATATTTCATGTGTGATTGCTACAAGTTCCACTGAAAATCAAAAGTCTCCTATATTATTGCCACTTTACTGCCAGGGATTTATATTATTTCCCTTGTACGTATTTGTGCTACAGATGTTAAAAAATAGTGATATTCATGCTATTTTACAGGACTCCTGGCAGTGTGATGCATGAGTGTTGACAACTATAATTCAGTCAGCGGTTACTATGAAAGAATGAACTACAAGATTTTGTTTTTGCAGTCGTAGGACTTCTTTTGTTATAAGAGTAACTAGCAAGTGTTAGTTTTGATTTATGTTGTTCTGATATAGGAGCCATATGCAAGGGTCTTGAAGTCAACTCTGATATTTTCAGGGTTATAGTGGTAACAAGTGATTTACCACTTTGATGTTAAATAAGTGTATTTCCTCTTGACTGTCATAGTGTCGTGTAAAAAAACATGAGCTGTCGAAATTAACTTGACTTACACGATCGTTTTTAAGAGTACAAGCATGTTTTCTGCCTTGGGATGAATGTAACAAATATGTGGTCGCCTAATATTAAGAGAAACATAGGCATACATAAGAAGTTTCATTGCCATGTGAATCTTTTGATCATGGGCGTGCTATTCCAGAGTAAATGATGATGTTATCCTTTAACCTCATGGGCGTGCTATTCCAGAGTAAACGATGATGTTATCCTTTTCATAATGCCATGTGAATTTGGTTGTTTACTGTAAAAATGAAAATGAGTGCACCGTTGGCTACTATAGATGGTTTATATGTTTATATAATTTAGAGGGGAGTTTGATTGTCAAGAGAAGAGTGGTATGGCATTATGATGATCTACTACCTCATATAGCTTGTTGATGATATAATTGTTTTTCAGGAAAGTCCTAAACTGTGTATATATTTCTGAGTTTGCATCAAAAAACTGGTATACAGACATGTTCCATACTACTATGCTACCTGATAAGCCAAAGTATTTTTTGGTTTCAGCACCCGCGACGTCTTTTGTAGAGAAGAACTCACATTAATTCTCTAATAGCTGGATACTGAGTACAACCCTTTGATATATTTTGTTATCGTTTTCGCTCATGTTTGAGCTGGCAAGATCTTTCCTTGCATGCTTACACTATTTTTGGGTGGAAATGGTTGGCTCATTTAACCAACTATCATGCACTCATTGTATGTGATTTGAATATACTGACAGAACAGTTCACAGATTTTACAGGGATTAGGGTACCCTTTTTTATGGTTGTTGTCAAGATGGCTGAATATGTACTTGGATTGCTTGTACAAGAGACATCTTATTTCAATTCGTATCCATAGTTACGGATTGTTAGCTAGCAAAACTAAGTTGCAAAGTATGGTACCATGTCATATTTGAGCATAATCTTGGCTATTTTTGTTGTACTATAATTATTGATCTTGGGACATTCTTGTGAATTGTCTTTTATTTTCTGTATTTTACTGCGAATGTATCATTGATCTCTCCCATGTTGTGTTTTGACGAATGAGCAACCTAAATGCCTTTTCAGTAACGGATATGGATAAAGAGGTGCGGAGAATAAAATATTAGTGAAGACATTTCAAAGGAGATGGGACAATGTTGTACAAGTAAATTTATTGGACTAGAGCAATAGCCAATTTTATTGCTTCGTTTCTCTATTCCCTTCCCGATGTATTTTTACACATAATCAACTTGGAATGGATGATATCTCACACTCAAATTTGAAGTTACTCTTCCTTGCATTTTTTTTGAAGCTACTCTAACAAATTCATAACATGGTTGGGCATTGTTGTCCAATGCATTATATTTGTGGTTATATTTCTTTTACCAATTGTTTATTTATTTACATTATATTAATTTTCTTCTTGGAGTATCTTCTCTCAGCTGTATTGGACTGCATGCCCATCATTGTTCTTCCTTTGAGAAACTTTTCATTGTTGCTCAACATACATGATGATAGTGGGCCAAATATGGTGCCTAGCTTTATCTTCAAGTGTTGTGAGTGTCTTTAGTTGGATCTTCAAATTCACATTTGGCGTGGTTTACTTATACGGGTGTGTTTTGTGGAGTAGTGGACGTATCTTTGGAAGAGCATTGGTCGAGACGTGCATTGCACGTGCAAACTTACTAGTACTACAAAATAATGTTTCCTTTCCATTTGATACTTGTTTGCATGATATGATAAACGTACTTTCAACACTACAAGCCAGGCTCCATAATTTTTTAGTCACATTTTTTTCCAAGCGGCATCAGGACTCAATCTGTGCTATGAAGCATGTATGGTTGTACTTTGAAACACAATTTTATGGTGGTTGAAGCATGAAATGTCATACCAAAACATTGTTGTCATAGTGTAAGGAACGAAGCATGTGACGTGTAATAGTACTGCATTTATGTGGTAGTGAGCCATTGGAAGCACGGTCAGATAAATGTTGAAGGAGGAAAAAAGTAGTACAGAAGCATTGTTTCTGTTGTGTAAAGAAAGGAGCACATATGTAGACACTTCGAAGCTTGTTGTACATAAGTTGGAAGCATGACACATATGATACTGAAGCACATGCAAGGTACTATAAAACAAAGGAAGCACGTACAAAGGCACTAGACAACTTAATATACAATATTCCGAAGCATTGCATATGTTACAAGAATCACAACATTCACACTACAAGGCATGGGCCGGTACTTCGAAGCATTGACGAAGCCGCTGGATAACAATCACTGCAAACGCGCTCTCCCAACGTCGCTATTGACCACGTGGCAAAGTAGAACTCATCATGATGAAAGGAGTAGTGGTTAGCACGACGGCACGAGCACAGCAGCAAGGAACCAGAGGTGGCCGACTGCGGGGTAGCATGTCGAGAAAGATGGAGCACGGTGGCTGAGCAAGACCTCATGCCTGACATCCTCCGGCATGGGATTCGTCGCTTTGGCTGCTACCTCTCGCAGAGTGCTTCCTCCATGCCAACAATCTTGTCGTCGCCGAGTGGTCCAACATACATATGAAGCACGGTAGATGCATCAGTATATAGGAACCTACCTGATTCAAATTTTGTCCGTACACAGGAAGCGTGAATGCTCTCAAGCAGTACTATTTTGCTATCACTAAATAGGTAAAATGTATTGGAAGCACGGAAATTGGATGATGCAAAATAACATGCTTGCCACTAATATCCGGTTGCAGAAATTTATTATCTACAAACGGATCTCATCTACCCTGATTGGAGGTTTTGTGATCTTATTCTTACATCAACCTAAATTATGATGATACATGAAATCAAAACATATTCACGCAGATCTCACCTCTGGTGTGCGTGCAACCACTTAAATTCTGCAAATACGAGATGGAGGTGCATAATCTGGGCAAGATGTCTACCAGGGTTAGGGGAGAGATGTTCATTGGAGAACGATGGGGTGGTGGGCTCGTTGGCAACGCGGTGAAGAGCAGCGTGTGCACTGGTCTGGGGGCCGCAACAAGAAGTAGGACGGGACAGGAATCCAACCTGTACGCATCTGGCAGAGAGTAAGGGGCGGCGCGGTGGATGCTGACCCCAACGGAGAGGAGGGTTGGCGGTAGGAGAGAGGAACGAGGGTGGTGATTGATTCGGGAGAAAGGTAACGGGGGGAGGGATTATGGGAAGGAGCTGATACATCTCCATCGTATCTACTTTTCCAAACACTTTTGCCCTTGTTTTGGACTCTAACTTGCATGATTTGAATGGAACTAACCCGGACTGACGTTGTTTTCAGCAGAATTGCCATGGTGTTATTTTTGTGCAGAAATAAAAGTTCTCAGAATGACCTGAAACTCCACGGAGAATATTTTTGGAATTAATAAAAAATACTGGCGAAAGAATCAAGGCCAGGGGGCCCACACCCTGTCCACGAAGGTGGGGGCGCGCCTACCCCCTGGGCGTGCCCCCTGCCTCGTGGGCCCCCTGGTGCTTCACCGACCTCAACTCCAACTCTATATATTCGTGTTCAGGGAGAAAAAAATCAGAGAGAAGGATTCATCGCGTTTTACGATACGGAGCCGCCACCAAGCCCTAATCTCTCTCGGGAGGGCTGATCTGGAGTCCAATCGGGGCTCCGGAGAGGGGAATCCGTCGCCGTCGTCATCATCAACCTTCCTCCATCACCAATTTCATGATCCTCACCGCCGTGCGTGAGTAATTTCATCGTAGGCTTGCTGGACGGTGATGGGTTGGATGAAATTTATCATGTAATCGAGTTAGTTTTGTTAGGGTTTGATCCCTAGTATACACTATGTTCTGAGATTGATGTTGCTATGACTTTGCTATGCTTAATGCTTGTCACTAGGGCCCGAGTGCCATGATTTCAGATCTGAACCTATTATGTTTCCATGAATATATGTGAGTTCTTGATCCTATCTTGCAAGTCTATAGTCAACTATTATGTGTTATGATCCGTTAACCCCAAAGTGGCAATAATCGGGATACTTACCGGCGATGACCGTAGTTTGAGGAGTTCATGTATTCACTAAGTGTTAATGCTTTGGTCCGGTACTCTATTAAAAGGAGGCCTTAATATCCCTTAGTTTCCAATAGGACCCCGCTGCCACGGGAGGGTAGGACAAAAGATGTCATGCAAGTTCTTTTCCATAAGCACGTATGACTGTATTCGGAATACATGCCTACATTACATTGATGAATTGGAGCTAGTTCTGTGTCACCCTATGTTATAACTGTTGCATGAGTAATCGCATCCGGCATAATTATCCATCACCGATCCAATGCCTACGAGCTTTTCACATACTGATCTTTGCTTAGTTACTTTATCGTTGCCACTGTTACAATTACTACAAAACTGCCACTGTTACTTTTGCCACCGTTACTGTTACTTTCATACTACTTTGCTACTAAATACTTTGCTGCAGATATTAAGTTATCTAGGTGTGGTTGAATTGACAACTCAACTGCTAATACTTGAGAATATTCTTTGGCTCCCCTTGTGTCGAATCAATAAATTTGGGTTGAATACTCTACCCTCGAAAACTGTTGCGATCCCCTATACTTGTGGGTTATCAAGACTATTTTCTGGCGCCGTTACCGGGGAACATAGCTCTATTCTTTGAGTCACTTGGGATTTATATCTGCTGGTGACTATGAGGAACTTGAAAGACGAGAAAACCAAAATTTATCCCTCAACTACGAGGGGAGGTAAGGAACTGCCATCTAGCTCTGCACTTGATTCACCTTCTGTTTTGAGTAAGCTTGCGACGCCTAAACCTGCTTCTGCTATTAACTCTGATATGTCGCATGTTATTGATGATGCCACTTCTGCTATGCATGATACTTATGATGAAACTACTTCTATGCTTGATAATACTGTGTCACTAGGTGAATTTCTGGATGAACAACTTGCTAGGGCTAGAGAGAATGAAATTATTGAAACTGATAACATTGATGAGAGTGATGATGAAGATTCTCCCCCTAGATATGAATTGCCTGTTGTGCCTGAGGGCTATGTTATGGATGAAGAAACTGCTAGAGACTTTCTTGCTTGCAATAATAGAAATGATCTTAAGAAATTATTAGCTAAACTGAAAGCAAAGTCTTTGAATGCTAGAATGAAATATGACTCTGCTTTTGCTACTTCACCTATTTGTGTTACTAATAAGGATTATGATTTCTCTGTCGACCCTAAGATAATTACTTTGGTTGAATCTGATCCTTTCTATGGCTATGAATCTGAAACTGTTGTGGCACATCTTACTAAATTAAATGATATAGCCACCCTGTTCACTAATGATGAGAAAACCCGCTACTACTATATCCTTAAATTATTTCCGTTCTCATTAAAGGGTGATGCTAAAACATGGTTTAATTCTCTTGATCCTGGTTGTGTGCGTAGTCCCCAGGATATGATTTATTACTCCTCTGCTAAATATTTCCCTGCTCATAAGAAACAAGCTGCTTTAAGGGAAATATATAATTTTGTGCAAATTGAAGAAGAGAGTCTCCCACAAGCTTGGGGGAGGCTTCTCCAATTACTTAATGCTTTGCCTAATCATCCTCTCAAGAAAAATGAAATACTTGATATCTTTTTTAATGGACTAACCGATGCTTCTAGAGACCACCTGAATAGTTGTGCTGGCTGTGTTTTCAGGGAAAGAACTATTGATCAAGCTAAATTGCTATTGAATAATATGTTGACTAATGAAAATAATTGGACACTTCCTGAACCAACGCCTAAGCCAACTCCGAAGAAAAGGGGTATTCTATTTCTCAGTCCTGAAGATATGCAAGAGGCAAATAAATCCATGAAAGAAAAGGGTATTAAAGCTGAAGATGTTAAGAATTTACCTCCTATTAAAGAAATACATGGTCTTAATTTGCCGCCTGTTGAAGAAATACATGGTCTTGATAACCCGACATGGGTAGTAAAGGTAAATTCTCTCTATAGATTTGATGAAGGTGATATTCCTCGTTATAAGTCTGCTAGCCAATGCTTAGATGAGTTTGATGACTTTTTGATTAAACAAGAAAACTTCGATGCTTATTTTGGTAGACAATTGAAACGCAATGCTTATATGATTGAACACTTGAGTGATTATATGTCTGGAGTTAAAGGTGAACTTAAACTCATTAGTAAACATGCTTCTATGGTTACCACTCAAGTAGAACAAGTGCTTAAAGCTCAAAATGATTTGCTCAATGAATTAAATGATAAGAAAAATGATAATGTTGTTAGAGTTATGACTAGAGGCGGTAAAATGACTCGGGAACCTTTGTATCCTGATGGCCACCCTAAGAGAATTGAGCAAGATTCTCGGAGAACTAATGTTGATGCACCTAGTCCTCCTAAGAAGAAGAAAAAGAAAAATGATAGGACTTTGCATGCTTCTAGTGAACCTGTTGTTGACACACATGAGAATCCCAATGATACTTCTATTTCTGATGCTGAAACACAATCTGGTAATGAACATGAACCTAGTGATAACGTTAATGATGATGTTCATGTTGATGCTCAACCTAGTAATGACAATGATGTAGAGATTGAACCTGCTGTTGATCTTGATAACCCACAATCAAAGAATCAACGTTATGATAAGAGAGACTTCGTTGCTAGGAAGCACGGTAAAGAAAGGGAGCCATGGGTTCATAAACCCATGCCTTTTCCTCCTAAACCATCCAAGAAAAACGATGATGAGGACTTTGAGCGCTTTGCTGAAATGATTAGACCTATCTTTTTGCGTATGCGTTTGACTGATATGCTTAAAATGAATCCTTATGCTAAGTACATGAAAGATATTGTTACAAATAAAAGAAAGATACCGGAAGCTGAAATTTCCACCATGCTTGCTAATTATACTTTTAAGGGTGGAATACCAAAGAAATTAGGAGATCCAGGAGTACCAACTATACCATGCTCCATTAAAAGAAACTATGTTAGAACTGCTTTATGTGATCTTGGAGCCGGTGTTAGTGTTATGCCTGTCTCTTTATATCATAGACTTGATTTGAATAAGTTGACACCTACTGAGATATCTTTGCAAATGGCTGATAAATCAACCGCTATACCTGTCGGTATTTGTGAGGATGTGCCTGTTGTGGTTGCAAACGTTACTATTTTAACGGACTTTGTTATTCTTGATATTCCCGAGGACGATAGTATGTCGATTATCCTTGGTAGACCCTTTTTGAATACTGCAGGGGCTGTTATTGATTGCAACAAAGGCAATGTCACTTTTCATGTTAATGGTAATGAGCATACGGTACACTTTCCGAGGAAACAACCTCAAGTCCACAGTATCAATTCTATTGGAAAAAATTCATCCATTACTATTGGAGGTTTTGAATTTCCTCTTCCTACTGTCAAGAAGAAATATGATATTCTTATTATTGGGGACGTGCATATCCCCGTTGAGGTAACCTAGTGCTATTCGAAAATTCTCCGGTTTCATGCGATTCGGAATGGGTTTGTTAACAAGACTTGATCAACCTTGTTAGTGGATTCTTTTTGATGAGCATGAGATGGATGAAGTTAGAAAGCACAACCTTCTGTACCCTCCTTTTGCTTTCTGTTATTTAGGTTAAATAAAGCAAAAATAGTATTTTCTGTCAGTTTTCTGAATTATTCATGCAATAGAAAAAATACCCCAAAAATAGAAGTTCTCCAAATGCCCTGAAAATGAAATATGATTTTTTCTAGAATATTTGAGAATATCTGGCACTGAGAACACATCAGGGGGAGCAAGCACCTGGCCACGAGGGTCCAGGGCGCGCCCACACGCCCTGGGAGCGCCCCCTGCCTCGTGGGCCCCTGGTGGCCCCCCTCCACTTATTCCTGCACCCACGCACTCCTTCTTCCTCCCAAAAAAATCACCAACCAGCTCAACCATGAGTTCTAGCTCATCTTGCTGCCATTTTTGATCTCCTTGCTCAAAGCTCCACTCACAAAACTGCTTTGGGGGATTGTTCTTCGGTATGTGACTCCTCTAATGGTCCAATTAGTTTCTGTTCTAGTGCTTTATTCATTGCAAATTTTGCTGCTTAGGTGACCCTGTTCTTGAGCTTGCATGTCAAATTTATTTGGTCCCAAGTAGTTCTAATGCATGATATATTCTCTAGGCACTTGTGGGAGTAGTTGCTATCAATTTTGTCGAGTTTGGTTCACTTTTATTTTGAGTTACTAAAAATTTCAGAAATTTTTCAGAGGAAAAAATATGTTTAGGAAAATGTATCAAGGTGGTTCTTCAAGGAAGCAAGGACCCAGGCCCGCAATACGTGAACCGGACCTTGAACCACCAAGAGAAGCTCAAGTGCGGCCTTGTGAATGGCCGTCAGAAGATTTTATGGTCCAAGCAGGAATTAAGGAGGAATTTGACGCATATGTGCGTAATGCTGAACTCGAGGGCTTCATGCTAGATAAGTGCCCTCAGTATTATCACCTAACTGATTCCTTTGTGAGAAGGTTCAAATTTACATCTTCACGCAATTCTCACATGGTCCTGTTTGATCTTTATGATAAATCTTATACCATGGACTTAGAGGATTTTAATACTGCTTGCAAACTCCCGCAATGGGGTAGTGCTAGTGATCCTTGCAAATCTGAGTTTAAAGATTTTCTTGCTAGTATCACTGTGGGGGAATCTAGAGAAATAACACAAGCTACCATAGGGAGCATTCATTTTCCTGCTATACATTATTTTGCTCTCTTTATAGGTAGATGCATAAACGGTAAGGATGAGGCATGTCATATGTGTGTTCCAGATCTTAGTGTTCTCAAGAGTGTTGTTTTAGGACATAAACAATATAACTTGGGGGCCATCGTTGCACGTAGGTTGCATAATAATAGTATTAGTGGAGATTTGTTTGGTGGGATTTATGCAACCCGTGTGGCTAATTATCTTGAGATACCCATACATGAAAATGATATGGAATTACCTCCTACTTATTTAAACTATAATGCTATGGTTCGTCATCAGTTTGTTGAGAGGAACGAACAGTTCCTCCAATACCGACTAACCTTTGACAAGCGTCGTATTGTCCATGTTGCTCTCCCCGCTCCTGGTTTCTTTGACTTTCAAGCAAAAAGGAGATATATTATAACCAGGGAGGAGGCGACCGAGTATGAGAGGAGGACGGAGGCAGCTCGCCTCCAAGCTGCAGCTCACAATGCAATAGCTGTTGCTTCTTAGTACGACCCCAGCTACAACTTTGATCCATGGGCATAAACCAACTTAGGCCAAAAGCCTAAGCTTGGGGGAGTACGTATTTCTCACTGACATTACATTCATGTCCACACACTCATTCTAATTGTCGGTGCTCATACTTTTTCATTGTACTATCCATGCTAGTTTATTTTCCTTTTTTTGCCTTCTTCTTGTGTGTTCGAAAAACCTTAAGAAAAACAAAAAAAATTAGTTGTAGCTTCTAGCTAGTTTACTTTCCATGCCTGTAGTAGTAATAATTAAAAGAAAACCCAAAACGATTTTTCGTTCTTCTTTTGCTTGTTGGGAGTTTTCCCGTGTAAATAGTTTTATTTCTTTTCTTTTCTTTTCTTTGGGGGTCGAGAGGAGAAGACTATAATTAAAATGTTGAAGTGGTTCTCATATGCATTATTGTTGATTTAACCTGGAGCCCATATTACCTTGTCTTCTCCCTTGTATTAAATGCTCGCAGATTCCAGTTTAGTCCAATGCACGTACACTATTATTATTATACACATCGTTCGGTCGTGCAAGTGAAAGGCAATAATGACGATATATGATGGACCGATTGAGATGAGAGAAGCTGGTATGAACTCGACCTCTCCTGTTTTTGTAAATATGATTAGTTCATCGTTCCTGATTTAGCCTATTATGAATGAACATGTTTGCAATGACAATTAGAGATTATAGTTACTTATGCCATGCTTAATTAGCTAGGAGCTTATAATGGTTTACCTTGCATGCCAACATGCTATTAAAATGGTTGTGATGTGGTATGATAGGGTGGTATCCTCCTTTGAACGATGCGAGTGACTTGACTTGGCACATGTTCACACATGTAGTTGAAACAAAATCAACATAGCCTCCACGATATTTATGTTCATGGTGGACTATATCCTACTCATGCTTGCACTCCATGTTTATTAATTTTAATGCATGTTCATGACTGTTGTTGCTCTCTAGTTGGTCGCTTCCCAGTCTTTTTCTAGCCTTGACTTGTACTAAGCGGGAATACTACTTGTGCATCCACTTTCATAAACCCCAAAATTATTCCATATGAGTCCACCATACCTTCCCATATGCAGTATCTACCTGCCGTTCTAAGTAAATTTGTATGTGCCAAACTCTAAACCTTCAAATGAAATTCTGTTTTGTATGCTCGAATAGCTCATGTATCAACTAGGGCTGTCCGTATCTTCCATGCTAGGCGGGTTATTCTCAAGAGAAGTGGACTCCGCTCCTCACTCACGAGAAAATGGCTGGTCACCGGGATGCCCAGTCCCATGCTCTAAGAAAATCAAATCAAAATAATTGCAAACAAAACTCCCCCGGGACAGTTGTTAGTTGGACGCACCCGTTGTTTCGGGCAAGCCATGGATTGATGCTTGTTGGTGGAGGGGGAGTATAAACTTTACCATTCTGTTTGGGAACCGCCTATAATGTGTGTAGCATGGAAGATATCGAGATCTCTCGGTTGTTATGTTGACAATGAAAGTATGCCACTCAAAATATTATTTACCTCTATTTAAAAAACCGAGCTCTGGCACCTCTACAATTCCCTGCTTCCCTCTACGAAGGGCCTATCTATTTACTTTTATGTTGAGTCATCATCCTCTTATTAAAAAGCACCAGTTGGAGAGCACCGCTGTCATTTGCATCCATTACTATTAATTTATATTGAGTATGACTATGACTGGATCTCTTTTACCATGAATTACAATGTCCAGTCAGTCCTTGATCTTCAGAGGTGCTCTCCATTTATGTTTTGTGGTCTCAGAAAGGGCTAGCGAGATACCATCTTGTTATATCATATTATGATTGTTTTGAGAAAGTGTTGTCATCTGAGATTTATTATTATTGCTCGCTAGTTGATTATGCCATTGATATGAGTAAACATGAGACCTAAATGTTATTGTGAATATGGTTAGTTCATAATCTTTGCTGAGAACTTGAATGCTGGCTTTACATATTTACAACAACAAGAGCGAACAAATTTTTTAAAAGTTGTTCTTTATCACTTTCAGTTTATCAACTGAATTGCTTGAGGGCAAGCCAAGGTTTAAGCTTGGGGGAGTTGATACGTCTCCATCGTATCTACTTTTCCAAACACTTTTGCCCTTGTTTTGGACTCTAACTTGCATGATTTGAATGGAACTAACCCGGACTGATGCTTTTTTCAGCAGAATTGCCATGGTGTTATTTTTGTGCAGAAATAGAAGTTCTCGGAATGACCTGAAACTTCATGGAGAATATTTTTGGAATTAATAAAAAATACTGGCGACAGGATCAAGGCCAGGGGGCCCACACCCTGTCCACGAGGGTGGGGGCGCGCCCCTGCCTCGTGGGCCCCCTGGTGCTTCACCGACCTCAACTCCAACTCTATATATTCGTGTTCGGGGAGAAAAAATCAGAGAGAAGGATTCATCGCGTTTTACGATACGGAGCCGCCGCCAAGCCCTAATCTCTCTCGGGAGGGCTGATCTGGAGTCCGTTCGGGGCTCCGGAGAGGGGAATCCGTCGTCGTCGTCATCATCAACCTTCCTCCATCACCAATTTCATGATGCTCACCGCTGTGCGTGAGTAATTCCATCGTAGGCTTGCTGGACGGTGATGGGTTGGATGTGATTTATCATGTAATCGAGTTAGTTTTGTTAGGGTTTGATCCCTAGTATCCACTATGTTCTGAGATTGATGTTGTTGTGACTTGCTATGCTTAATGCTTGTCACTAGGGCCCGAGTGCCATGATTTCAGATCTGAACCTATTATGTTTCCATGAATATATGTGAGTTCTTGATCCTATCTTGCAAGTCTATAGTCACCTATTATGTGTTATGATCCGTTAACCCCGAAGTGACAATAATCGGGATACTTACCGGTGATGACCGTAGTTTGAGGAGTTCAGGTATTCACTAAGTGTTAATGCTTTGGCTCGGTACTCTATTAAAAGGAGGCCTTAATATCCCTTAGTTTCCAATAGGACCCCGCTGCCACGGGAGGGTAGGACAAAAGATGTCATGCAAGTTCTTTTCTATAAGCACGTATGACTATATTCAGAATACATGCCTACGTTACATTGATGAATTGGAGCTAGTTCTGTGTCACCCTATGTTATAACTGTTGCATGAGTAATCATGAAGGAAATATGCCCTAGACGCAATAATAAAGTTATTATTTATTTCCTCATATCATGATAAATGTTTATTATTCATGCTAGAATTGTATTAACCAAAACTTAATACATGTGTCAATACATAGACAAACACAGTGTCACTAGTATGCCTCTACTTGACTAGCTCGTTGATCGAAGATGGTTAATTTTCCTAGCCATGGACATGAGTTGTCATTAGATTAACGGGATCACATTATTAGGAGAATAATGTGATTGACTTGACCCATTCCGTTAGCTTAGCACTTGATCGTTTAGTATGTTGCTATTGCTTTCTTCATGCCTTATACATGTTCTTATGACTATGAGATTATGCAACTTCCGTTTACCGGAGGAACACTTTGTGTGCTACCAAACGTCACAACGTAACTGGGTGATTATAAAGGTGCCCTACAGGTATCTCCGAAGGTACTTGCTGGGTTGGCATATTTCGAGATTAGGATTTGTCACTCCGATTGTCGGAGAGGTATCTCTAGGCCCTCTCGGTAATGCACATCACTATAAGCCTTGCAAGCATCGTGACTAATGAGTTAGTTGCGAGATGATGTATTACGGAACGAGTAAAGAGACTTGCCGGTAACGAGATTGAACTAGGTATTGAGATACCGATGATCAAATCTCGGGCAGGTAACATACCGATGACAAAGGGAACAACGTATGTTGTTATGCGGTTTAACCAATAAAGATCTTCGTAGAATATGTAGGAGCCAATATGAGCATCCAGGTTCCGCTATTGGTTATTGACCGGAGACGTGTCTCGGTCATGTCTACATAGTTCTCGAACCCGTAGGGTCCGCACGCTTAAAGTTAGATGACGATCGGTATTATGAGTTTTGTGTTTTTATGTACCGAAGGTAGTTCGGAGTCCCGGATATGATCACGGACATGACGAGGAGTCTCGAAATGGTCGAGACATAAAGATCGATATATTGGACGACTATGTTCGGACACCGGGATGGTTTCGGGGAGTTTCGGACACATACCGGAGTACCGGGGGGTTACCAGAACCCCCCGGGGAGACTAATGGGCCTATTGGGCCCTAGTGGAGAAGAGGAGGGGCGGCCAAGGGCAGCCGCGCGCCCCTTCCCCCCAGTCCGAATTGGACAAGGAGGGGGGCGGCGCCCCCCTTTCCTTTCCCCCTCTCTCTCCTTCCCTCTCCTCTCCTACTCCCACTTTGAAGAGGGGAGTCCTACTCAAGGTGGGAGTAGGACTCCTCATGGGGCGCGTCTAGGGTGGCCGACCCCCTCCCCCTCCTCCACTCCTTTATATACGGGGAGGGGGGCACCCCTTGGAGACACAACAATTGATCTCTTGATCTCTTAGCCGTGTGCGGTGCCCCCTCCACTATCACTACAAGAAATATGTCAACTTGTGACCCTCACTGTTGGTCTCTGAAAGGTCATTGTTTTTCATTTGCGACCTTTTTTGACCAAAAAAAGATGGTCAAAAGCTGGCAGTCGTAAACTGAAATTAACGACCTACGTTTACGACCAAAATAGAAGGTCGTTGAACCCATGACATTTTGTTTTTGTCACTGACTGTCTGCCCAGGCCACGTCGGATCCGACATGGCAAAATTGCGACCAATTGAAAAGGTCACTGACAAGATTCAGCCCGGTCCGATTAGGTGTTTTACATGGGCCGAGCCCAATAATTCAGCCTTTATATATATTTTTTCTTATTAATTTTGTCAGCTATATGGGCCTGGCCCAACTATTCGGCCTTTTAAATTTCTGGTCCATTGCCTTTTATATAGTCCATTTTTTCGGCCTCAACCCTTTTATAGTCCATTTCTGTTTTGGGCCTCGGCCTTTTTACAGACCATCTACTTTTTGGGCCTTGGCCTTTTCGTTTGTCCCACTGGTCATCTTTCTATTTCTCACAATTTCACAATAAACAAATGAAAAATATTTCAAATGGCAAGAGAACATATGAAACTATTAAAATGATAGCCAAAATTAGCACCAAATATGCTGACTACTGTACATTATACGAAATTACAGTATTTACATAGTGTTTATACAACCAGATATGCTGGCCACTGTACAACATAACTAGCACCACATTATAACTAGCTACTCTATACTTTGTCGAGCTTTAAGCTTCTTCAAATTTCTTCAGCCCGGAGCTCCTGTAAAGAGAGGAAACACCACACTTTTAGAGCTTGATCAAGGCACAAATGTTTATTTGGTTGGGTCATGCTGCAACAACCACATAGAAGCATAATTATAAGCACAAATACACCAACAATCTCAGTTCAAGCAAATGATCTAGTAGCAAAGTATGAAAAAGGAAGCAGCACATGGCGGGAATGTTTGCAACATCTCAGTTGATGACTTCAAATAGGAATAATGTATACAAGTATAATACAAAAATATGAGAAATTATCACAGTACAGAAATGGTATCACGGAATTATATAGCTAACTCAATGACAGATTTAAATGTTTTACTCAAC
The DNA here is from genome assembly GCF_018294505.1 of Triticum aestivum. Taxonomy (NCBI): domain Eukaryota; kingdom Viridiplantae; phylum Streptophyta; class Magnoliopsida; order Poales; family Poaceae; genus Triticum; species Triticum aestivum. The sequence continues at coordinate 466,833,299 of NC_057808.1, forward strand.
GTATGGAACTCAAAAGAACATTTATGGTTAGTCAAGAGCATCTTAACTGCAGAAATTAGATAGTATGAAGGCAATATTCTAATGATCAAAACAGATGAAGCTGGCAACATAATATAAGCAGAAGTCAATTGTATCTACTAATATTTTGTGTGTCCAAGTAGGTACTGGTGGAAGGGTGTACCTGCATGTAGGGCATGAGGAGGAGCTAGAGCGCCCACCTGAACTGGAGCTGCAGTAACCATGCAGGCAAGCATCACCCAATACTTGGGCGCGCCAAAAACAAGACCATGTCCTCAATAACAATCATGTGCACCTGCATCAACAAGAGGCGCGAAAACTGAGAAATGAGAACAAAATTTACATATTCATATTTTCGGATTGATAGTCTCTGAACTTTTATGTATATTGGAAAGAGAAGGACTGCCAGCAAATAGCACATATTCATATTTTATTATTGTTCCAAGGCAGCAGTGTGCAAACAGGTATAATGTTTATTTGCAAGAGGCCAGAACTATTATAAAATCAGGCAATGAACACAGAACATAAAGGCATGCATGTATTATTAATTGAAAGAAAGCATCAATCAGTAAGGATGAAATCCATTCATTTCTTACATATGATAGCATTAGAATATATAGTTAACAAAAGCATAGTATCAGTTTAATGATTTCACCATCAAATCATAAGTGCTATTACTAATCATAGTTAAAATGACTGGGACGTCACTCATATTTAAATTAAGGTCATATATACTACAAGAAGCACAGATCTATCCTAGTGCTAACAGTACAGATCTGAAACGAGCTGAGTTCAGGAATGATAAAATTATTAATACAGAAATATCCCAATTCTAAGCAAGCTAGTTAAGCAGTGCAGCCTTCCATATACCATTACATACACTACTAATCACATTACTAACAAACGTCCACATAAATGACAAGTCAACCATGCTGATGGACAACATAATTTAGCTCATGCAGTGCAGAACTATTGGACACAAAAACACACAGTTTAGATCGAGATTAGCCTAACTAGCAAACCGTTTTAAGCACAGAATCACATCAAGACATGGACAGTGAGCCAATCACAGTTTAGAAGGCTTGGACTGCATGGACAAGTTGATCATGGAACTAACAGAGCTAAGCTTATGTGGTGCAGACATGACTGCCACAAAACCATAGAGTTCAGATCGAGAATACAGCTACACAAGCAACCGTCTAATACAGCTACACTAAGCATAGAAACAAATTAAGACATGAAGAGTAAGCCAATCACAGTATGGCCATTCTGAAGCCTCACTTCGAATTGCAGGACAACTGTCCCATCCTTCAAAGTAACATGACTATCAAGCTCTTTGACTATGGCATATATCCTGGCTGGCTTGCTAACAAGGAGACCATAGTCTTCATGGCCATCACTCTTCTCGTGCTTCCATACAGCTGCATGACAGATTTATATCAAAACTTGATACATGAAGTATTGTGCAAAAAATATTGGTGGAACAACAGATTTTGACAGGAAATGGAGTCAGACAGATAACTAGCTACCTGGGAAACAATGGAGATAAACAAAGAACAACAGGCCTAGGTTTAACACAGAAATCCTACCTTTAGTATGGAAATAACAGGGCGCAAACATCAATGAACAATATGGCAAAAGTTGGAAATTACATGATTTTACAGTTAGCATCTACTAATAGCTATACTTCGTTCCATCGGTATTACCAGAATCCCGATCAAGAATCAATTATATATAGGTAATTAAGATCTAGGCGCTGCATTTTGCTTCTATCATAACTAAGATCACTATTTACATCAAACAGATGTTTAATGTGGTGTCACATAGCTACAGAAACCATATCATGAGTAAACTAAACATTTGCAAAAGTAGAGCCAGGTTCTCTCAAGGATTGTAGCCTTTCATATATTTATGGTACCTACTTCCTACATGATCATTTCACTAGGGTGTGACAGCAATAGCAGCAAGTTGTTCTGTCAAGCATGTGAGTGGATTCAAACCAACAGCAAACCAAGCAATTTGTTTTAGATTTTAAACAGGCAGAGTATTTGTAGAGTTGAATCACATGAGAAAAATAGTGACCACCATAGGCTGCCTAAGCACGCTAGCTAATCTGGACGGCCATGAGTAAGAGCAGCAGCAAGCAAGGAAACAGGGAAGCAAGTAAGCACATGAGGTAACCCAACCCAGCCTAGGATTTCAAAACGAGAGAGGAGTGGAGGAAAAATCGACCTTGAGCTGTTGCTGCTCCTCTCCATGGACGGGCACATCGCGTGAGTGGACTTGACGTGCAGCACATCACGAACAGGGCAGACTGAGAGGCATGAGGAACCCACATCCACATCCACGGCTGCCGGATCGAATCAAACAGAGAAGGGAGAGCACCTTGACCTCGAGTTCCTGGAAGACGGCGCCATGGAGGTCGGGATCCAGGTCGTAGAAGCCCTCGACGACGGCGACCTTGGGGGCTAGGTGCGCCCCACCTGCTCCTGCTCCTCCTCCTCGAGTAGGAGGAGGCCGGCGGATGCAGCGTGAGGAGAAGGGGCCCCGCCCCCGAATCCGGCACCCTCATCGCCGGCGCTTGGCCCGCGCGCGCCATGCCCGACCTCCAGAAAAATGGACAGGGGGCGAAACCCTAGCCACGGGTGAGGTTGCGGGCTTGCACTAGAGGGTGCGAGAGACGAATCTGACGGGAGGGGAAGAAAGAGCTGCGCGCCGGCGAGAGCCGCCTCAACTCGCCGGAATCGGGTGGAGCAGAGGAGTCGCGGGAGGGAGAGAGAGAGGGCTCGCGGGGGAGAAAGGCTCGCGGTGAGGGAAGGGGATGGGAGAGAGGAGGAGAGCGTGGGGGAGGGCGTGGGGGAGGCCATGGACGGCGGGGAGCTCGGTCGGAGGGAGGTGGAGGTGGCGATCTGGAAAGGAGGAGGTGGCGGCTGCGATCTGGAAGGGAGGAGGAGTGGTGTGCGGGGGCTAGGGTTCGTTGCGCGGTGGGTTTGTTCTTTTTTTGTTTGTTTTTTAGGGTAGCTCGCAGTGGGTGGGTAAGAGGGTGGGGGTGTGGGCCGTTGGATCTGGCAGTATCCGACGGTCTCCGATGCTTGATCCGCGTGACATGCCCGTAGACCAATCAGAATGAAGTGCAGGCTATGATGACGTTATGACCTTCTAAATTGGTCGTAATCGATTAACAATAGGCGCTACCAGATGATTTTGTCTAGAAATCATCCATTAGCAGCCGCCCGATCTGCGCATTGGTGATCATTTGATCACATCAATATGTCACGACGGCACCGAGCATGAAAAAGCTTCAACGCAGCACCGATGACATCCCCTCGAATAACGAAAAATTCATTTTTCATTTTTTGAGTGCCCAAAATGAGTTTTTTTATGAAGGACCTACCATATATTTGTTGCAAAATTGTACCAAATCAATTTTCTAGAATACTAGGACATATTTAATGCACAATTGACCAAATGGTTGGGTGTAAAAAGTTTTGATCCACCTCTCGTGAAAAAGACAAATTTCCACCGACTCAGCTGGAAGCGGGTCAAATTTGAACTGTAGCTACCTCGTAGTTTGCTCTTTATTTTTTTCAAAAATCATTTCTAGGTACATAAGTATCTATTTAATCAGAGAAACACCAAAAAAATTCCAAGATTCAACCACTAGCTAGGAACGGTCATTCCCGCCGTTTTGACCGCATTTTGAAACGGGCATAAAAAATTCAAAAAAAATCAAAAAATTGGAAAACCTTCGCATAGTCTCATTATATGTGGCCAAGTTCCCAGGAAAAATAATAAACTTGTAACACGGCAATTATTTTAAAAAAGTGCTCTCAGAAACGAGCTATCACGTGTGGAGATCAATGGCTTTCAAGCGAAATGATCAATCTTATGGCCACATTCATGGCATAGTTTGTTCAAATGATCTCATATTATGCACAAGGGTGCATGTTGGAATGAAAACAATATTTCCTAAGGAAGTTTTCATTTTCTTTGGACGAAAAAACCATTTTCCATTTTCCGAGTGCCCAAAAGGAGGTTTTTTTGTGAAGAACCTACCAAATAATTGTTGCAAAATTGGACCAAATAATTTTTCTAAAATACTAGGCCATATTTAATGCACAATTGACCAAATGGTTGGGTGTAAAAAGTTTTTATCCACCTCTCGTGAAAAAGACAAATTTCCGCCGATTTAGTTGGAAGCGGGTCAAATTTGAACTATAGCTGCCTTATAGTTTGCTCTTTATTTTTTCCAAAAATCATTTCTAGGTACATAAGTATCTATTTAATCAGAGAAACACCAAAAAAATTTCAAGATTCAACCACTAGCTAGGAACAGTCATTCCCGCCGTTTTGACCGCATTTTGAAACGGGCATAAAAAATTCAAATAATTGGGAAACCTTCGCATTGTGTCATTATATGTGGCCAAGTTCCCAGAAAAATAACAAACTTGTAATATGACAATTATTTTAAAAAAGTGTTCTCAGAAACGAGCTATCACGTGTGGAGATCAATGGCTTTCAAGCCAAATGATCAATCTTATGGCCACATTCATGGCATAGTTTGTTCAAATGATCTCATATTGTGCACAAGGGTGCATATTGGAATGGCAAACAATGTTGCCTAAGGAAGTTTTTATTTTCTTTGGACGAAAAAACCATTTTCCATTTTTCGAGTGCCCAAAAGGAGGTTTTTTTGTGAAGGACCTCCCAAATAATTGTTGTGAAATTGGACCAAATCAATTTTCTAAAATACTAGTACATATTTAATGCACAATTGACAAAATGGTTGGGTGTAAAAAGTTTTGATCCACCTCTCGTGAAAAAGACAAATTTCCGCCGATTCAGTTGGAAGCGGGTCAAATTTGAACTGCAGCTGCCTCATAGTTTGCTATTTATTTTTTCCAAAAATCATTTCTAGTTACATAACTACATATTTAATCATAAATACATGGTTTGGTGGCGATACGTCAAGGTTTGGGCGGTGGCCGAGGGCCCCAACTCTAGAGCGCGTAAACTCGCATGCCCGCCGCGTGGTCACCGCGTGACCGTGGCATTGCCATGTGTTCTGGGCGGCCTGGGCATGTCTAGTGGGTTGGGCACTCCCCAGGTAGGTGCTAGGAATAAAATTACAACATAAGATTCTCACGAGGAGACCGATCGATGCTCAAACATGAATTAGCAGCCAAGTGTTTGATTAGCGGTACGGGAAATGTACATGGCTAATGGGCGTGAGTTTTGGCTGAGGATGATCAGTTACTAAGAAGACCGTCTTCACAAATTTTCAGCTCAAAAGGAGGAGCCTAGGTGGTACTTGCTTTGCAAAGTACCACACTGGACATAAATACGAATGTTGAAGCTGGGCTCAAATGAATGAATGGATTGAGCTGGCATTTGGTGGAGGATGGTTATTTGGGCATAGGAAAGCACCGTAGAAAATGGATACTATTTGGACATGCCAAAGTGGTACTTCCTTCACAAAGTGTTGTTCTGAATAGAATAGGAAAATGAATATTGTTGAATTATTTTAGAACTAGGCAAGGAAGGTTTTTTTACATATTTGACGAAGATATGACCCAAAGAATTTATGAGATTTTTTTGGGAATTTTGGGAATGACAAAAATATAGGTTGCTTCACAACCTGGGGCAAAAATTGCCACATGGACATGACACATAGGCAAAACTGATGAGGTGGCGCCTAGTCATAGCAACCCACCACAATTTACAAGGTTATGACCATCTATATTGGTCGTGATCAGCTAGAAATAAGGCAGCGGACCAGTGCTATCTGCTTTATGACCATTTCGTGTAAGGAAATTACGACCTTTCTGACCAAAATGGTCGTTATAGTTTAGGGTTTGGACCCCCCGAACAGCTTTTGACCAATTGGTCTAAAATAGTCATAGATCTATGACCAATTCTTCCAGGGTCACTGACAGAAGGTCACTAGTTGACATATTTCTTGTAGTGCATATTCCACCTCGATAATATCGTAGCGGTGCTTAGGCAAAGCCCTGCGTCGGTAGCATCATCATCACCGTCACCACGCCTTCGTGCTGACGGAACTCTCCCTCAAAGCTCGGCCAGATCGGAGTTCGAGGGACGTCATCGAGCTGAACGTGTGCTGAACTCGGAGGTGCCGTAAGTTCGGTGCTCGGATCGATCGGATCGTGAAGACGTACGACTACATCAACCGCGTTGTGCTAACGCTTCCGCTTTCGGTCTACGAGGGTACGTGGACACACTCTCCCCTCTCGTTGCTATGCATCACCATGATCCTGTGTGTGCGTAGGAATTTTTTTGAAATTACTACGTTCCCAAACAGTGGCATCCGAGCCTGGTTTTATGCGTAGATGTTTATGCACGAGTAGAACACAAGTGAGTTGTGGGCGATACGGGTCATACTGCTTACCAGCATGTCATACTTTGGTTCGGCGGTATTGTTGGATGAAGCGGCCCGGACCGACATTACGCGTACGCTTACGCGAGACTGGTTCTACCTACGTGCTTTTCACACAGGTGGCTGGCGGGTGTCAGTTTCTCCAACTTTAGTTGAACCGAGTGTGGCTACGCCCGGTCCTTGAGAAGGTTAAAACAACACTAACTTGACGAACTATCGTTGTGGTTTTGATGCGTAGGTAAGAACGGTTCTTGCTCAGCCCGTAGCAGCCATGTGAAACTTGCAACAACAAAGTAGAGGACGTCTAACTTGTTTTTGCAGGGCATGTTGTGATGTGATATGGCCAAGGCATGATGCTATATTTTATTGTATGAAATGATCATGTTTTGTAACCGAGTTATCGGCAACTGGCAGGAGCCATATGGTTGTCGCTTTATTGTATGCAATGCAATCGCCCTGTAATGCTTTACTTTATCACTAAGCGATAGCGATAGTCGTAGAAGCAATAGTTGGCGAGACGACAACGATGCTACGATGGAGATCAAGGTGTCGCGCCTGTGACGATGGTGATCATGACGGTTCTTCGGAGATGGAGATCACAAGCACAGGATGATGATGGCCATATCATATCACTTATATTGATTGCATGTGATGTTTATCTTTTATGCATCTTATTTTGCTTTGATTGACGGTAGCATTATAAGATGATCTCTCACTAAATTTCAAGATAAAAGTGTTCTCCCTGAGTATGCACCGTTGCCAAAGTTCGTCGTGCCGAGACACCACGTGATGATCGGGTGTGATAAGCTCTATGTTCATCTACAACGGGTGCAAGCCAGTTTTGCACACGCAGAATACTCGGGTTAAACTTGATGAGCCTAGCATATACAGATATGGCCTCGGAACACTGAGACCGAAAGGTCGAGCGTGAATCATATAGTAGATATGATCAACATAGTGATGTTCACCATTGAAAACTACTCCATCTCACGTGATGATCGGACATGGTTTAGTTGATTTGGATCACGTGATCACTTAGATGATTAGAGGGATGTATATCTAAGTGGGAGTTCTTAAGTAATATGATTAATTGAACTTAAATTTATCATGAACTTAGTACCTGATAGTATTTTGCTTGTCTATGTTGATTGTAGATAGATGGCCCGTGCTGTTGTTCCGTTGAATTTTAATGCGTTCCTTGAGAAAGCAAAGTTGAAAGATGATGGTAGCAATTACACGGACTGGGTCCGTAACTTGAGGATTATCCTCATTGCTGCGCAGAAGAATTATGTCCTGGAAGCACCGCTGGGTGCCAGGCCTGCTGCAGATGCAACAGACGACCTTAAGAATGCCTGGCAGAGCAAAGCTGATGACTACTCAATAGTTCAGTATGCCATGCTTTACGGCTTAGAACCGGGACTTCAACGACGTTTTGAACGTCATGGAGCATATGAGATGTTCCAGGGGTTGAAGTTAATATTTCAAGCAAATGCCCGAATTGAGAGATATGAAGTCTCCAATAAGTTCTACAGCTGCAAGATTGAGGAGAATAGTTCTGTCAGTGAACATATACTCAAAATGTCTGGGTATAACAATCACTTGATTCAACTGAGAGTTAATCTTCCGGATGATAGTGTCATTGACAGAATTCTTCCATCACTGCCACCAAGCTACAAGAGCTTCGTGATGAACTATAATATGCAAGGGATGGATAAGACAATTCCCGAGCTCTTCGCAATGCTAAAGGCTGCGGAGGTAGAAATCAAAAAGGAGCATCAAGTGTTGATGTCAACAAGACCACCAGTTTCAAGAAAAAGGGCAAAGGGAAGAAGAAGGGGAACTTCAAGAAGAACAACAAACAAATTGCTGCTCAAGAGAAGAAACCCAAGTCTGGACCTAAGTCTGAGACTGAGTGCTTCTACTGCAAGCAGACTGGACACCGGAAGCGGAACTGCCCCAAGTATTTGGTGGATAAGAAGGATGGCAAGGTGAAGAAAGGTCTATGTGATATACATGTTATTGATGTGTACCTTACTAGAGCTCGGAGTAGCACCTGGGTATTTGATACTGGTTCTGTTGCTAATATTTACAACTCGAAACAGGGACTACGGATTAAGCGAAGACTGGCTAAGGACGAGGTGACAATGCGCGTGGGAAATGGTTCCAAAGTCGATGTGATTGCCGTCGGCACGCTACCTCTACATCTACCTTCGGGATTAGTTTTAGACCTGAATAATTGTTATTTGGTGCTAGCGTTGAGCATGAACATTATATCTGGATCTTGTTTGATGCGAGACGGTTATTCATTTAAATCTGAGAATAATGGTTGTTCTATTTATATGAGTAATATCTTTTATGGTCATGCACCCTTGAAGAGTGGTCTATTTTTGTTGAATCTCGAAAGTAATGATACACATATTCATAATGTTGAAGCCAAAAGATGCAGAGTTGATAATGATAGTGCAACTTATTTATGGCACTGCCGTTTGGGTCATATTGGTGTAAAGCGCATGAAGAAACTCCATACTGATGGACTTTTGGAATCACTTGATTATGAATCACTTGGTACTTGCGAACCATGCCTCATGGGCAAGATGACTAAAACGCAGATCTCCGGAACTATGGAGCGAGCAACTGATTTGTTGGAGATCATACATACTGATGTATGTGGTCCAATGAATGTTGAGGCTCCCGGCGGGTATCGTTATTTTCTCACCTTCACAGATGATTTGAGCAGATATGGGTATATCTACTTAATGAAACATAAGTCCGAAACATTTGAAAAGTTCAAAGAATTTCAGAGTGAAGTGGAAAATCATCGTAACAAGAAAATAAAGTTTCTACGATTTGATCGTGGAGGAGAATATTTGAGTTATGAGTTTGGTCTACATTTGAAACAATGTGGAATAGTTTCGCAACTCACGCCACCCGGAACACCACAGCGTAATGGTGTGTCCGAACGTCGTAATCGTACTTTACTAGATATGGTGCGATCTATGATGTCTCTTACTGATTTACCGCTATCGTTTTGGGGTTATGCTTTAGAGACGGCTGCATTCACGTTAAATAGGGCACCATCAAAATCCGTTGAGACGACGCCTTATGAACTATGGTTTGGCAAGAAACCAAAGTTGTCGTTTCTTAAAGTTTGGGGCTGCGATGCTTATGTGAAAAGGCTTCAACCTGATAAGCTCGAACCCAAATCAGAGAAATGTGTCTTCATAGGATACCCAAAGGAAACTGTTGGGTACACCTTCTATCACAGATCCGAAGGCAAGACATTCGTTGCCAAGAATGGATCCTTTCTAGAGAAGGAGTTTCTCTCGAAAGAAGTGAGTGGGAGGAAAGTAGAACTTGATGAGGTAACTGTACCTGCTCCCTTATTGGAAAGTAGTTCATCACAGAAACCGGTTCCTATGACACCTACACCAATTAGTGAGGAAGCTAATGATATCGATCATGAAACTTCAGATCAAGTTACTACTGAGCCTCGTAGGTCAACCAGAGTAAGATCCGCACCAGAGTGGTACGGTAATCCTATTTTGGAGGTCATGTTACTTGACCAAGGTGAACCTACGAACTATGAAGAAGCGATGGTGAGCCCAGATTCCGCAAAATGGCTTGAGGCCATGAAATCTGAGATGGGATCCATGTATGAGAACAAAGTGTGGACTTTGGTTGACTTGCTCGATGATCGGCAAGCCATTGAGAATAAATGGATCTTCAAGAAGAAGACTGACGCTGACGGTAATTTTACTGTCTATAAAGCTCGACTTGTTGCAAAAGGTTTTCAACAAGTTCAAGGGATTGACTACGATGAGACTTTCTCACCCGTAGCAATGCTTAAGTCTGTCCAAATCATGTTAGCAATTGCTGCATTTTATGATTATGAAATTTGGCAAATGGATGTCAAAACTGCATTCCTGAATGGATTTCTGGAAGAAGAGTTGTATATGATGCAACCAGAAGATTTTGTCGATCCAAAGGGAGCTAACAAAGTGTGCAAGCTCTAGCGATCCATTTACGGACTGGTGTAAGCCTCTCGGAGTTGGAATAAACGTTTTGATAGTGTGATCAAAGCATATGGTTTTATACAGACTTTTGGAGAAGCCTGTATTTACAAGAAAATGAGGGGGAGCTCTGTAGCATTTCTGATATTATATGTGGATGACATATTGCTGATTGGAAATGATATAGAATTTATGGATAGCATAAAAGGATACATGAATAAAATTTTTTCAATGAAAGACCTCGGTGAAGCTGCTTACATATTAGGCATCAAGATCTATAGAGATAAATCAAGACGCTTGATAGGACTGTTGGGAATCGTAGCATAATTTAAAATTTTCCTACGCTCACCAAGATGCATCTATGGAGTCTACTAGCAACGAGGGGAAAGGAGTGCATCTACATACCCTTGTAGATCGCGAGCGGAAGCGTTCCAATGAACGTGGATGACGGAGTCGTACTCGCCGTGATCCAAATCACCGATGACCGAGTGCCGAACGGACGGCACCTCCGCGTTCAACACACGTACGGTGCAGCGACGTCTCCTCCTTCTTGATCCAGCAAGGGGGAAGGAGAGGTTGATGGAGATCCAGCAGCACGACGGCGTGGTGGTGGATGTAGCGGGTCTCCGCAGGGCTACGCCGAGCTTCTACGAGAGAGAGAGAGGTGTTGCAGGGGAGGAGGGAGGCGCCCAAGGCTGTTGTGTGCTGCCCTCCCTCCCCCCCCCTTTATATAGGCCCCCTGAGGGGGGCGCCGGCCCTGGAGATCAGATCCAAGGGGGGGCGGCGGCCAAGTGGAGGGGGAAGGGGTGCCTTGCCCCCCAAGGCAAGGGGGAACTCCCTCCCTAGGGTTCCCAACCCTAGGCGCATGGGGGGAGGCCCAAGGGGGGCGCCCCAGCCCACTAGGGGCTGGTTCCCTTCCACTTTCAGCCCACGGGGCCCTCCGGGACAGGTGGCCCCACCCGGTGGACCCCCGGGACCCTTCCGGTGGTCCCGGTACAATACCGATAACCCCCGAAACTTTCCCGGTGGCCGAAACTGGACTTCCTATATATAATTCTTCACCTCCGGACCATTCCGGAACCTCTCATGACGTCCGGGATCTCATCCGGGACTCCGAACAACTTTCGGGTTTCCGCATACATATATCTCTACAACCCTAGCATCACCGGACCTTAAGTGTGTAGACCCTACGGGTTCGGGAGACATGCAGACATGACCGAGACGCCTCTCCGGTCAATAACCAACAGCGGGATCTGGATACCCATGTTGGCTCCCACATGCTCCACGATGATCTCATCGGATGAACCACGGTGTCGAGGATTCAATCAATCCGTATGCAATTCCCTTTGTCAATCGGTATGTTACTTGCCCGAGATTCGATCGTCGGTATCCCAATACCTTGTTCAATCTCGTTACCGGCAAGTCTCTTTACTCGTACCGCAATGCATGATCCCGTGACTAACGCCTTAGTCACATTGAGCTCATTATGATGATGCATTACCGAGTGGGCCCAGAGATACCTCTCCGTCATACGGAGTGACAAATCCCAGTCTCGATCCGTGCCAACCCAACAGACACTTTCGGAGATACCCGTAGTGCACCTTTATAGTCACCCAGTTACGTTGTGACGTTTGGCACACCCAAAGCACTCCTAAGGAAAAGATACTTGACATTGGAAAAGCTCTAGCAAACGAAACTACACGATCTTTTATGCTATGCTTAGGATTGGGTCTTGTCCATCACATCATTCTCCTAATGATGTGATCCCGTTATCAATGACATCCAATGTCCATAGTCAGGAAACCGTGACTATCTGTTGATCAACGAGCTAGTCAACTAGAGGCTTACTAGGGACAGGTTGTGGTCTATGTATTCACACATGTATCACGATTTCCGGACAATACAATTATAGCATGAATAATAGACAATTACCATGAACAAAGAAATATAATAATAACCATTTATTATTGCCTCTAGGGCATATTTCCAACAGTCTCCCACTTGCACTAGAGTCAATAATCTAGTTACATTGTGATGAATCGAACACCCATTGCGTCCTGGTGTTGATCATGTTTTTCCCTAGGGAGAGGTTTAGTCAATGGATCTGCTACATTCAGGTCCGTGTGTACTTTACAAATATCTATGTCTCCATTTTGAACACTTTCACGGATGGAGTTGAAGCGACGCTTGATATGTCTGGTCTTCCTGTGAAACCTGGGCTCCTTCGCAAGGGCAATAGCTCCAGTGTTGTCACAGAAGAGAGTCATTGGGCCCGACGCATTGGGAATCACCCCTAGGTCGGTAATGAACTCCTTCATCCAGACTGCTTCCTGTGCTGCCTCTGAGGCTGCCATGTACTCCGCTTCACATGTAGATCCCGCCACGACGCTTTGCTTGCAACTGCACCAGCTTACTGCTCCTCTATTCAAAATATATACGTATCCGGTCTGTGACTTCGAGTCATCCAGATCTGTGTCGAAGCTAGCGTCGACGTAACCCTTTACGACGAGCTCTTCGTCACCTCCATAAACGAGAAACATATCCTTAGTCCTCTTCAGGTACTTCAGGATATTCTTGACCGCTGTCCAGTGTTCCTTGCCGGGATTACTTTGGTACCTTCCTACCAAACTTACGGCAAGGTTTACATCAGGTCTGGTACACAGCATGGCATACATAATAGACCCTATGGCCGAGGCATAGGGGATGACACTCATCTCTTCTATATCTTCTGCCGTGGTCGGGCATTGAGCTGTGCTCAATTGCACACCTTGCAAAACAGGCAAGAACCCCTTCTTGGACTGATCCATATTGAACTTCTTCAATATCTTGTCAAGGTATGTACTCTGTGAAAGACCAATGAGGCGTCTTGATCTATCTCTATAGATCTTGATGCCTAATATATAAGCAGCTTCTCCAAGGTCCTTCATTGAAAAACACTTATTCAAATAGGCCTTTATACTTTCCAAGAATTCTATATCATTTCCCATCAATAATATGTCATCCACATATAATATGAGAAATGCTACAGAGCTCCCACTCACTTTCTTGTAAACACAGGCTTCTCCATAAGTCTGTGTAATCTCAAACGCTTTGATCATCTCATCAAAGCGAATGTTCCAACTCCGAGATGCTTGCACCAGCCCATAGATTGAGCGTTGGAGCTTGCATACTTTGTTAGCATTCTTAGGATCGACAAAACCTTCCGGCTGCATCATATACAACTCTTCCTTAAGGAAGCCGTTAAGGAATGCCGTTTTGACGTCCATCTGCCATATCTCATAATCATAGTATGCGGCAATTGCTAACATGATTCGGACGGACTTCAGCTTCGCTACGGGTGAGAAAGTCTCATCGTAGTCAACCCCTTGAACTTGTCGATAACCCTTAGCGACAAGTCGAGCTTTATAGATGGTCACATTACCATCTGCGTCCGTCTTCTTCTTAAAGATCCATTTGTTTTCTATGGCTCGCCGCTCATCGGGCAAGTCAGTCAAAGTCCATACTTTGTTTTCATACATGGATTCTATCTCGGATTTCATGGCTTCTAGCCATTTGTCGGAATCCGGGCCCGCCATCGCTTCTTCATAGTTCGAAGGTTCACCGTTGTCTAACAACATGATTTCCATGACAGGGTTGCCGTACCACTCTGGTGCGGAACGTGTCCTTGTGGACCTACGAAGTTCAGCAACTTGATCTGAAGCTTCATGATCATCATCATTAACTTCCTCCCCAGTCGGTGTAGGCACCACAGGAACATTTTCCCGCGCTGCGCTACTTTCCGGTTCGGAAGGGGTGACTATCACCTCATCAAGTTCCACTTTCCTCCCACTCAATTCTTTCGAGAGAAACTCCTTCTCCAGAAAGGACCCGTTCTTGGCAACGAAGATCTTGCCTTCGGATCTGAGGTAGAAGGTATACCCAATAGTTTCCTTAGGGTATCCTATGAAGACGCATTTTTCCGATTTGGGTTCGAGCTTTTCAGGTTGAAGTTTCTTGACATAAGCATCGCATCCCCAAACTTTTAGAAACGACAGCTTAGGTTTCTTCCCAAACCATAATTCATACGGTGTCGTCTCAACGGATTTAGACGGTGCCCTATTTAAAGTGAATGCGGCAGTCTCTAAAGCATAACCCCAAAATGAGAGCGGTAAATCGGTAAGAGACATCATAGATCGCACCATATCCAATAGAGTGCGATTACGACGTTCGGACACACCATTTCTCTGAGGTGTTCCAGGCGGCGTGAGTTGTGAAACTATTCCACATTTCCTTAAGTGTGTACCAAATTCGTGACTTAAATATTCTCCACCACGATCTGATCGTAAGAATTTTATTTTTCTGTCACGTTGATTCTCGACTTCACTCTGAAATTCCTTGAACTTTTCAAAGGTTTCAGACTTGTGTTTCATTAGGTAGACATACCCATATCTACTTAAATCATCAGTGAGAGTGAGAACATAACGATATCCTCCGCGAGCCTCAACACTCATTGGACCACACACATCGGTATGTATGATTTCCAATAAGTTGGTTGCTCGCTCCATTGTTCCGGAGAACGGAGTCTTGGTCATCTTACCCATGAGGCATGGTTCGCACGTGTCAAATGATTCGTAATCAAGAGACTCCAAAAGTCCATCTGCATGGAGCTTCTTCATGCGCTTGACACCAATGTGACCAAGGCGGCAGTGCCACAAGTATGTGGGACTATCGTTATCAACTTTACATCTTTTGGTATTCACACTATGAACATGTGTAACATCACGTTCGAGATTCATCAAAAATAAACCATTGACCAGCGGGGCATGACCATAAAACATATCTCTCAAATAAATAGAACAACCATTATTCTCAGATTTAAATGAGTAGCCATCTCGAATTAAACGAGATCCAGATACAATGTTCATGCTCAAAGCTGGCACTAAATAACAATTATTGAGGTTTAAAACTAATCCCGTAGGGTAGATGCAGAGGTAGCGTGCCGACGGCGATCACATCGACCTTGGAACCATTCCCGACGCGCATCGTCACCTCGTCCTTCGCCAGTCTCCGTTTATTCCGTAGTTCCTGTTTTGAGTTACAAATATGAGCAACCGCACCGGTATCAAATACCCAGGAGCTACTACGAGTACTGGTAAGGTACACATCAATTACTTGTATATCACATATACCTTGGGTGTTGCCGGCCTTCTTCTTGTCCGCTAAATATTTGGGGCAGTTCCGCTTCCAGTGACCACTTCCCTTGCAATAAAAGCACTCAGTCTCGGGCTTGGGTCCATTCTTTGACTTCTTCCCGGTAACTGGTTTACCGGGCGCGGCAACTCCCTTGCCGTCCTTCTTGAAGTTCTTCTTACCCTTGCCCTTCTTGAACTTAGTGGTTTTATTCACCATCAACACTTGATGTTCTTTTCTGATCTCTACCTCAGCTGATTTCAGCATTGAATATACCTCGGGAATGGTCTTTTCCATCCCCTGCATATTGTAGTTCATCACAAAGCTCTTGTAGCTTGGTGGAAGCGACTGGAGGATTCTGTCAATGACCGCGTCATCCGGGAGATTAACTCCCAGCTGAGACAAGCGGTTGTGCAACCCAGACATTCTGAGTATGTGCTCACTAACAGAACTGTTCTCCTCCATTTTACAGCTGAAGAACTTGTCGGAGACATCATATCTCTCGACCCGGGCATGAGCTTGAAAAACCAGTTTCAGCTCCTCGAACATCTCATATGCTCCATGTTTCTCAAAACGCTTTTGGAGACCCGGTTCTAAGCTGTAAAGCATGCCGCACTGAACGAGGGAGTAATCATCAGCACGCTGCTGCCAAGCGTTCATAACGTCTTGGTTCTCAGGGATTGGTGCTTCACCTAGCGGTGCTTCTAAGACATAATCTTTCTTGGCTGCTATGAGGATGATCCTCAGGTTCCGGACCCAGTCCGTATAGTTGCTGCCATCATCTTTCAGCTTGGTTTTCTCTAGGAACGCGTTGAAATTGAGGACAACGTGGGCCATTTGATCTACAATACATAGTGTAAAGATTTAGACTAAGTTCATGATAATTAAGTTCATATAATCAAATTATTTAATGAACTCCCACTCAGATAGACATCCCTCTAGTCATCTAAGTGAAACATGATCCGAATTTGACTAGGCCGTGTCCGATCATCACGTGAGACGGACTAGTCAAGATCGGTGAACATCTCCATGTTGATCGTATCTTCTATACGACTCATGCTCGACCTTTCGGTCCTCCGTGTTCCGAGGCCATGTCTGTACATGCTAGGCTCGTCAAGTGAACCTAAGTGTATTGCGTGTGTTCCGAGGCCATGTCTGTACATGCTAGGCTCGTCAACACCCGTTGTATTCGAACGTTAGAATCTATCACACCCGATCATCACGTGGTGCTTCGAAACAACGAACCTTCGCAACGGTGCACAGTTAGGGTGAACACTTTCTTGAAATTATTATAAGGGATCATCCTACTTGCTACCGTCGTTCTAAGCAAATAAGATGCAAAAACATGATAAACATCACATGCAATCAAATAGTGACATGATATGGCCAATATCATCATGCTCCTTTGATCTCCATCTTCGGGGCACCATGATCATCTTTGTCACCGGCATGACACCATGATCTCCATCATCATGATCTCCATCATTGTGTCTTCATGAAGTCGTCACGCCAACGATTACTTCTACTTCTATGGCTAACGCGTTTAGCAACAAAGTAAAGTAATTTACATGGCGTTATTCAATGACACGCAGGTCATGCAAAATAATAAAGACAACTCCTATGGCTCCTGCCGGTTGTCATACTCATCGACATGCAAGTCGTGATTCCTATTACAAGAATATGATCAATCTCATACATCACATATATCATTCATCACATCTTCTGGCCATATCACATCACATAGCACTTGCTGCAAAAACAAGTTAGACGTCCTCTAATTGTTGTTGCAAGTTTTTACGTGGTTTGTAGGTTTCTAGCAAGAACGTTTCTTACCTACGTATGACCACAACGTGATTTGCCAATTTCTATTTACCCTTCATAAGGACCCTTTTCATCGAATCCGTTCCGACTAAAGTAGGAGAGACAGACACCCGCTAGCCACCTTATGCAACTTGTGCATGTCAGTCGGTGGAACCAGTCTCACGTAAGCGTACGTGTAAGGTCGGTCCGGGCCGCTTCATCCTACAATGCCGCCGAAACAAGAAACGACTAGTAGCGGCAAGAAGAATTGGCAAACTCAACGCCCACAACTGCTTTGTGTTCTACTCGTGCATAGTAACTACGCATAGGCCTGGCTCATGATGCCACTGTTGGGAATCGTAGCATAATTTAAAATTTTCCTACGCTCACCAAGATGCATCTATGGAGTCTACTAGCAACGAGGGGAAAGGAGTGCATCTACATACCCTTGTAGATCGCGAGCGGAAGCGTTCCAATGAACGTGGATGACGGAGTCGTACTCGCCGTGATCCAAATCACCGATGACCGAGTGCCGAACGGACGGCACCTCCGCGTTCAACACACGTACGGTGCAGCGACGTCTCCTCCTTCTTGATCCAGCAAGGGGGAAGGAGAGGTTGATGGAGATCCAGCAGCACGACGGCGTGGTGGTGGATGTAGCGGGTCTCCGCAGGGCTACGCCGAGCTTCTACGAGAGAGAGAGAGGTGTTGCAGGGGAGGAGGGAGGCGCCCAAGGCTGTTGTGTGCTGCCCTCCCTCCCCCCCTTTATATAGGCCCCCTGGGGGGGCGCCGGCCCTGGAGCTCAGATCCAAGGGGGGGCGGCGGCCAAGTGGGGGGGAAGGGGTGCCTTGCCCCCCAAGGCAAGGGGGAACTCCCCCCCCTAGGGTTCCCAACCCTAGGCGCATGGGGGGGAGGCCCAAGGGGGGCGCCCCAGCCCACTAGGGGCTGGTTCCCTTCCACTTTCAGCCCACGGGGCCCTCCGGGACAGGTGGCCCCACCCGGTGGACCCCCGGGACCCTTCCGGTGGTCCCGGTACAATACCGATAACCCCCGAAACTTTCCCGGTGGCCGAAACTGGACTTCCTATATATAATTCTTCACCTCCGGACCATTCCGGAACCTCTCGTGACGTCCGGGATCTCATCCGGGACTCCGAACAACTTTCGGGTTTCCGCATACATATATCTCTACAACCCTAGCGTCACCGGACCTTAAGTGTGTAGACCCTACGGGTTCGGGAGACATGCAGACATGACCGAGACGCCTCTCCGGTCAATAACCAACAGCGGGATCTGGATACCCATGTTGGCTCCCACATGCTCCACGATGATCTCATCGGATGAACCACGGTGTCGAGGATTCAATCAATCCGTATGCAATTCCCTTTGTCAATCGGTATGTTACTTGCCCGAGATTCGATCGTCGGTATCCCAATACCTTGTTCAATCTCGTTACCGGCAAGTCTCTTTACTCGTACCGCAATGCATGATCCCGTGACTAACGCCTTAGTCACATTGAGCTCATTATGATGATGCATTACCGAGTGGGCCCAGAGATACCTCTCCGTCATACGGAGTGACAAATCCCAGTCTCGATCCGTGCCAACCCAACAGACACTTTCGGAGATACCCGTAGTGCACCTTTATAGTCACCCAGTTACGTTGTGACGTTTGGCACACCCAAAGCACTCCTACGGTATCCGGGAGTTGCACGATCTCATGGTCTAAGGAAAAGATACTTGACATTGGAAAAGCTCTAGCAAACGAAACTACACGATCTTTTATGCTATGCTTAGGATTGGGTCTTGTCCATCACATCATTCTCCTAATGATGTGATCCCGTTATCAATGACATCCAATGTCCATAGTCAGGAAACCATGACTATCTGTTGATCAACGAGCTAGTCAACTAGAGGCTTACTAGGGACAGGTTGTGGTCTATGTATTCACACATGTATTACGATTTCCGGACAATACAATTATAGCATGAATAATAGACAATTACCATGAACAAAGAAATATAATAATAACCATTTATTATTGCCTCTAGGGCATATTTCCAACAAGGACTTTCACAAAGCACATACCTTGACAAAGTTTTGAAGAAGTTCAAAATGGATCAAGCAAAGAAAGGGTTCTTGCCTGTGTTACAAGGTGTGAAGTTGAGTCAGACTCAATGCCCGACCACTGCAGAAGATAGAGAGAAAATGAAATATGTTCCCTATGCTTCAGCCATAGGCTCTATCATGTATGCAATGTTGTGTACCAGACCTGATGTGTGTCTTGCTATTAGCCTAGCAGGGAGGTACCAAAGTAATCCAGGAGTGGATCACTGGACAACGGTCAAGAACATCCTGAAATACCTGAAAAGGACTAAGGATATGTTTCTCGTTTATGGAGGTGACAAAGATCTCTTACGTTGATGCAAGCTTTGACACTGATCCGAAAGATTCTAAATCGCAAACCAGATACGTGTTTACATTGAACAGTGGAGCTGTCAATTGGTGTAGTTCTAAACAAAGCGTCGTGGCGGGATCTACGTGTGAAGCGGAGTACATAGCTGCTTCGGAAGCAGCAAATGAAGGAGTCTGGATGAAGGAGTTCATATCCGATCTAGGTGTCATACCTAGTGCATCCGGTCCAATGAAAATCTTTTGTGACAATACTGGTGCAATTGCCTTGGCAAAGGAATCCAGATTTCACAAGAGAACCAAGCACATCAAGAGATGATTCAATTCTATCCGGGACCAAGTCCAGGTGGGAGACATAGAGATTTGCGAGATACATACGGATCTGAATGTTGCAGACCCGTTGACTAAGCCTTTTCCACGAGCAAAACATGATCAGCACCAAAACTCCATGGGTGTTAGAATCATTACTGTGTAATCTAGATTATTGACTCTAGTGCAAGTGGGAGACTGAAGGAAATATGCCCTAGAGGCAATAATAAAGTTATTATTTATTTCCTCATATCATGATAAATGTTTATTATTCATGCTAGAATTGTATTAACCGGAAACATAATACATGTGTGAATACATAGACAAACATAGTGTCACTAGTATGCCTCTACTTGACTAGCTCGTTGATCGAAGATGGTTAATTTTCCTAGCCATGGACATGAGTTGTCATTTGATTAACGGGATCACATTATTAGGAGAATAATGTGATTGACTTGACCCATTCCGTTAGCTTAGCACTTGATCGTTTAGTATGTTGCTATTGCTTTCTTCATGATACATGTTCCTATGACTATGAGATTATGCAACTCCCGTTTACCGGAGGAACACTTTGTGTGCTACCAAACGTCACAATGTAACTGGGTGATTATAAAGGTGCTCTATAGGTGTCTCCGAAGGTACTTGTTAGGTTGGCATATTTCGAGATTAGGATTTGTCACTCCGATTGTCGGAGAGGTATCTCTGGGCCCTCTCGGTAATGCACATCACTATAAGCCTTGCAAGCATTGTGACTAATGAGTTAGTTGCGAGATGATGTATTACGGAACGAGTAAAGAGACTTGCCGGTAACGAGATTGAACTAGGTATTGAGATACCGACGATCGAATCTCGGGCAAGTAACATACCGATGACAAAGGGAACAACGTATGTTGTTATGCGGTTTGACCGATAAAGATCTTCGTAGAATATGTAGGAGCCAATATGAGCATCCAGGTTCCGCTATTGGTTATTGACCGAAGACGTGTCTCGGTCATGTCTACATAGTTCTCGAACCCGTAGGGTCTGCACGCTTAAAGTTAGATGACGATCGATATTACGAGTTTTGTGTTTTGATGTACCGAAGGTAGTTCGGAGTCCCGGATATGATCACGGACATGACGAGGAGTCTCGAAATGGTCGAGACATAAAGATCGATATATTGGACGACTATGTTCGGACACCGGAATGGTTTCGGGGAGTTTCGGACACATACCGGAGTACCGGGGGGTTACCGGAACCCCCCAGGGAGACTAATGGGCCTATTGTGCCCTAGTGGAGAAGAGGAGGGGCGGCCAAGGGCAGCCGCGCGCCCCCTTCCCCCACAGTCCGAATTGGACAAGGAGGGGGGCGCCCCCTTTCCTTTCCCCCTCTCTCTCCTTCCCCCTCCTCTCCTACTCCCACTTGGAAGAGGGGAGTCCTACTCCCGGTGGGAGTAGCACTCCTCATGGGAGCGCCTAGGGTGGCCGGCCCCCTCCCCCTCCTCCACTCCTTTATATACGGGGAGGGGGCACCCCTTGGAGACACAACAATTGATCTCTTGATCTCTTAGCCGTGTGCGGTGCCCCCCTCCACCATATTCCACCTCGATAATATCGTAGCGGTGCTTAGGGGAAGCCCTGCGTCGGTAGCATCATCATCACCGTCACCACGCCATCGTGCTGACGGAACTCTCCCTCAAAGATTGAATGGATCGGAGTTCGAGGGACGTCATCGAGCTGAACGTGTGCTGAACTCGGAGGTGCCGTACGTTCGGTACTCGGACCGGTTGGATCGTGAAGACGTACGACTACATCAACCGCGTTGTGCTAACGCTTCCGCTTTCGGTCTACGAGGGTACGTGGACACACTCTTCCCTCTCGTTGCTATGCATCACCATGATCCTGTGTGTGCGTAGGAATTTTTTTGAAATTACTACGTTCCCCACCAAATCGCATCCGGCATAATTATCCATCACCGATCCAATGCCTACGAGCTTTTCACATATTGATCTTTGCTTAGTTACTTTATCGTTGCCACTGTTACAATTACTACAAAACTGCTACTGTTACTTTTGCCACCGTTACTGTTACTTTCATACTACTTTGCTACTAAATACTTTGCTGTAGATATTAAGTTATCCAGGTGTGGTTGAATTGACAACTCAACTGCTAATACTTGAGAATATTCTTTGGCTCCCCTTGTGTCGAATCAATAAATTTGGGTTGAATACTCTACCCTCGAAAACTGTTGCGATCCCCTATACTTGTGGGTTATCAGGAGCCCGCATGAAAAACGGAAGGTTAGAAGGGGGGTGGACTTCTTTCGAAACATCCTAGCATTTCTCTCGTTCCAAAGAACCCAACAATTTGTTTCAAAAAAAAAGAACCCAACAAACAAGTATGGTGAAAGAAGTCAAAGCCTTCCGGTGTGCGGTATTTGGCTTCGACATACTGACCCACCAACTCTTCGTACTTCGCTCGTTGCCCACCTATTAGTCTCAAGTGCACCTAGGCCCAGCCATTCCTTCACCATTCGCCAAACCCGCACCGTGTACCGACATTTGTAGAACAGGTGGGCGGATGTTTCGTTTTCCTGCCTGCAAAGGGTGCATAGACCGCAATTTTCCCATCCTCTCTTTGCCAATCTGTTAGCCGTCCTCCCGGCTTCATTCTCAAATTTGAAAGAACAAAGAGTTGAAAGCTTTGAGATAATAAATAATTCTTTCAAAAAAGCTAAAATAAATAATTTCTGCATGAAAATGATCAAAGAAACATTCGACATTCTGTTTATTTCTTCTTGACATTTTATGATTTTTTTTGCTTTTCTCTTCATAACTTTTTCTTATTTGCTGCCCATACTGAAAATTAAGCTAGGCCGAACTAGGTAATACTACTACACAATACATCCTCTCGTACCCCTTGGCTCGTGACCAAGAGCGCTCAGGCGATAGGGTTTCCCTGCCTTGCGTCGGTGTTATCGTTTGTCTGTCTCATCTTCTGTGGCCTTAAGGCTATGGAGGGGCGGTGGATTCCGGCCCGTCCTTACGGGAGGACTTCATTTTTAGGGTTTTTTTAGTTTTGTTAGGATTTATGTCTTGCTCAGAAAGGCAAGGCTGTGGAGGCTCCCTGAAGATGAAATAAGATTCTTCCTGCCTAACCCCTATCCGGATCGTGTTCCTAGTGTGTGAAATGTGTCTCTAGGGAATCTTGCGGGATTAGATCGGCGTCTTCGATAGATCCACTTGGGTTCGGTCTTCGTTTGCCTGGGTTGGTGTGTCTACATGTTGGATCTTTTCAATCAATTTACGGTTCTCTTCATTGGCGGCGGTTTCTATTCTGGTGCGCTAGTCTTGTCGGACTTTGGCACGACGACTGCTCGACTATCTACTACAAGGTTTGTCCCGCTACGGTAAAGGAGGGACGATGATGGAGGCGCGCCTCAGCTCACTTCAATGATTGTAGTCGTTGCTAGATGGTCTACGAATCTGGATATAATTGTTGTAACCTATGGTGTTTTTTTTGTCTTGATAGTTAATGAATAGATCGAAGTTTTTCTAAAAAATGAAAATGCAGGATAATTGAGTGCCCGTACTAATAGTTAGGTAATCACTGTTAGGTGATATACGAATCTGGATGTAATCATTGTTATTTCTGGTGTTCTTTGTACTGTCTTTAACAGTTGATGCATAGATCCAATTTTCCAAGAAAAAAAAAGAAACTGCATGATAATTTAGTGCCCGTACTGAGAGTTTGGTAATAATCAAAGAACTCCCGTGATTATTCTCTGCACAAAGCGCAGGTGGAAACGTGCCGGTGACGGTGCAACGTGCCGAAAGGCCCGAGTCGAGATCATTTTTCTGACCATCTTTTATGGGACGTCCCTTTCCTTTTGCACCGGCCAAGGGAAAATGATTAGCGCCCACCCTGGCCCACCACCGCCGCCGAGACAAGACGTCCAGTTCACGCCGGGCCAGACGACAGTTCTATGCTCTGACATGTGATCAGTCCGACAGTCCCCACTTGTTCTTAGGAAGATTTAGTGCTTGTTTGAAACACAGCTGTTGAACGAGGTCTCTGTGACTTATGAGAAACAGCAATTTTTTTCACAAAAAATTAAACGCAGTACTGTACACATGAAACTTAAGCATCGATGAACTGGACATGGACGAGGAGGAGGCAGAGGTGGCCATGGCGGCGACCGGCGAGGCCAAAAAAGAAGACCTTGCTAGAGTGGTTACGGTGGAATGGCGGTGACTATTTTTTTTCTTGAATACGCACGAGAGAGTGTGTATCATTCATTAGAGAAGAAAGGGTACGAAACCCATGTCCACCGTTACAGGGTTATTTACAAGCGGATTTCCCGCCTACCCTCTGACTACCAAAGGCTACTACTCGCTCACATCCCACGCAACTCGAGCTACCTCAAACCCTATGTTATCCTCCTTGAAGAGACCCGCTTTCGCCCATAGATGTCCTTCCTCGTGAATCCGTTGCATGGCGTGTTGAAACGACGACGTTGCTCCATTAAACACCACATCGTTCCTATGTTTCCATATTGTCCACATGACCAGCAGACATTTAGCTCTATGCGCTTTCCGGTTAGCCGAGGCATCCTCCTGCCGCAAACACCATTGCTCAAGCGATTCCCCATGTCTGGGCTGAACCTCCACCTTGTTGGCAAGTCTGCTCACCGCCAGCCAAATCTGTTTCGCAAAGCTACATTCCAACATCAGGTGTTGCATAGACTCTTGTTGCTGATCACACATGGGACAGGCTGCTTGGTGAGGTAGGCCGCGCCGTGCAAGCCTATCTGACGTCCAACATCTATCCTTTAAGGCCAGCCAACTGAAAAAACGACACCGTAGCGGTGCCTTGGATTGCCAGGTGAAGTCCGCAGTTGGTGAAACTTGTCGTCCGGAGAACCTCGCCGCATATGCCGAACGAGTTGAAAAACATCCACTGCTCTCCCATGCCCAGGTCACAGAGTCTTGACTTTCATTATCGAGTGTAATGCTTGAGACGCAAGTCCACAGGAGGAGGTATTGATCCAGTGCCTCCGATGACTATAACACAACAACGACGGTAGCGGAGGCCTAGCCGGGGTTAGAGCTCAGGGTGGAGACGACCCGGGAAGAGTTTTGTTAGAGCATCTCCAGCCGCACCCCCAGCAGCCCCCCTCCCCCCCCCCCCCAAGGCGCCTTTTCTTTCGCCGGCGCAAAAAAAAAATCACCCAGTCGCGCCCCCAGACGCCGAATTCCGCCGGTTCGGGCCATTTTTTGGCCCGGCGATTCCAGGCCGAACCCAGCGCACTGGGGGCACTTGGGGGCTCCGAGGGAAGGGAAAGTGGCGCGTGGACCACCACTATCAGGCGAGAAACGCATTTTCCCCGCCTAGACTCGACCCGCGTGTGGCAGAACGCCACTCCCCTTTCGCCGCCCTGCCGATACCGGTGCCACCTCCCTGCCCACAGCCGCTGCTCCGCCGCTAGAAAGGCCACCCCCCCCCCCCCCCCCCGCCGGAAAGAGAGGGTTTCGCTGCAACAGCCTCCATCCCGCTCCTGGCTGAGCTTTCCAGGACTCCGACCACGCAGGCAAGGGTACCAGCAGCTACCTGCCCACCACGCCCGCGAGGTGTTCGGCGATGGACTCCGACAACAAGGAGGCGTTTGCGACTCTGATGGAGGAGGAAGCCGAGGCCGACACCAACGACGAAGAGCACCTCATGATCCTTGCCGCTCTGGCAGGCCTGTTCGCGAAGAATGCAAAGTCACGGCGAGGTGGCTCGACGCTGGGCCATCGCAAGAGCAAGCAGAGGCATCGAATGGACGACTATTGCTTGCTCTACGCCGACTACTTCGTTGATGCTCCACGGTGAGAAAGTATTTCGGCGCCGTTATCGGATGAGCAGGAAGATCTTCCTCAAGATTGTGAATGCCATCCGGGAGTTCGACAACTATTTGATTTGCAAGAAGGATTGCACCGGCACAGTTGGATTCTTCTCACTCCAGAAGTGCACGGTGGCTATGAGGATGCTTGCATACGGAGCTCCTGGTGATACACATGAAGACTATGGACGCATGGCCGAGTCCACCACCATTGAGTGTTTGTACAAGTTCTGCAGGGTAGTGGTGGAAGTGTTTGGACCACAATACTTGCGATCACCCAATGCTGAAGACACTGCTCGAATCCTAGCACAAAATGAAGCAAGAGGATTTCCTGGGATGCTTGGAAGCATCGACTGCATGCATTGGGCATGGAAAAACCGTCCATTTGCTTGGCAGGGGATGTACAAAGGCGCGAAAGGAGCTTGCAGTGTGGTACTTGAGGCAGTAGCTACACAGGACCTCTAGATTTGGCACTCCTTCTTTAGTATGCCAGGAAATCACAATGACATCAATGTCCTGCAGTGCTCAAATGTCTTTTCCAAGCTTGTTAAAGGTCATGCTCCTCCGATGAACTTCGAGGTTAATGGGCGCCACTACAACAAGGGATACTACCTAGCAGATGGCATCTATCCAAGATGGTCAACATTTGTGAAGACTATCTCAAACTCTGTGCCAGGAGGCAAGAACTCCTACTTTGCTAAGTGTCAGGAGGCTTGCAGGAAGGATGTCGAGCGGGCATTTGGTGTGTTCAATATCGATTTGCTGTTGTCAGGTACTCCACTCTGACCTGGTCGAAATCTCAGATGTGGGAGGTGATGAATTGATGTGTCATCTTGCACAACATCATCATTGAGAGTGAGCAGGACGAGCCAGTGTTTGACACTTAACCATATTTCAGGTAGGGTCCTCTTGCAGTTGTTGATCACCAGGTACCAGCAGCATGGGTTGCCTTCCTCAATATGCGTCAGGAGATCCGAGAACCATAGGTGCATCAAGAACTGCAACACGATCTGGTGGAGCACCTACGGAGGCTCAAGGGCAACGCCTAGTTCAATGTGTTTTAATTTGTATTTGAATTATGAGCTTGCTTCGTTGAACTATTTGATTTGTATTGATTTCTGTAATGAACTATGTGATAAAAATTTATTTTTTGTTTAATTTGTGCCGAAGTGTAACGAATTTGTGCCAAATCTGAGTTGGAACTCGGCGGCTGGGGGGGGGGATTTGGGGGGCGGCTGGGATCTGGAGCCCCCCCCCCCCCACACGCCGAAAATAGGGCCGGCAAGCCCCCAAGAGGCGCTATTTTTCGCCCTTGGGGGGGTGGGGGCGAACGGCTGGAGATGCTCTTAGATGAAAGGCTCACCATGGGACATTACATGTTGTCAACGGCGACAACATTGACGCACATGTGTCGGCAAATCTATCTGTGGACCCTATTAATAAAAAATTTACTCCCTCCTTCCCATAATGTAGTGTCAAAAACGTCTTACAATATGAGACGGAGGGAGTATTTTTAAACCTTGAAGGCAAAATCATTGTGAGCAAAGATTTATCCTGCATCTATAGGAGAGGTTCATTTTTAGCAAATTTATCCATACCCTATTAATAAGAAAGGCAAAGAATATTGAAGGTGAGCATCTCCAATGGGCGACGCGCTGTCCGGATGTGTTGCGCCATCCAACGCGGGTCTGTATCAGTCCCCAGGGCGGTTCAGATGTGTTTTCTCCTGCAAACCAGAGACAAACTAGGGGGGGATTTGCAGGAGTCCGGACACGCGGAACGTCGCTCTCTGCCACCCCGACCCACCCAAAAGGAAGGCGGAGCCCGCGCTTTTGTAGCATCCCGTTTTTGCGCCAAAATCCCCCACTCTCTTCTTCCATCCCTGTAGCTCTCCGCCCAATTCCCGCTCTTTTCTCCAACTCTCTCCTTCCCTCCGCCGCTGACGCATGGAACCGCCAGAGAACCTGTCGGAGATGAAGGCGCCGGAGGATCCGAGCATAATGCTCAGCCGGAAGATCAACTCGGCTACATGGCAAACTCGCCGCATCATAGCGAAGGCCACAAAGGAGGAGAAGCTCAAGAGCGGTTGGCCGCCAGTGGGTCTGGTGGTGGCGTTCGGCATGGAGGTTGTGGCGGATGAGGCGTTCGTGGTGGACGCCGCCAGACGTGCGCGCCACAGTATAGAGTGGTTCAAATTGGACGCCACCAGACGGGCATGCTTGAAGCGCTCGGGCAACAAGGAGGAGAAAAAGGCGGAGAGGTTCAAATCGTTGATGGAGGCGATGGACAAGAAGCTCAAGCTTGAAGAGAGGCGGAGCATGATCGAAGAGAGGAAGGTCGCGCTTGAGGAAAAGAAGTTAAAGATTGCCGCCAATGCGGAGGACGCCAAAATGTTGACCTTCAATGTGGACTCTTTGGATGCCAACGTAAAAATAATCGTGCAATCCATCTGCTACCAGATGTTGCAGCGGCAGAAAGATCAGTTGGCGTAGGCGGAGAATGAGAACGCGGTGGCGACAACACCTTGATCGGGAAGCAGACAACTGGGATTGCCGGTCCGGCAGAGCAGAAAATTGCACCAACCGCGGGACTGATATTCTTTTGCATTCGAGCATGTAAAAACTCCAACTCGCGGGTAGAAAACTTGCCTCTTTATGGTTGTGATCGGGCATGCGATCTGGCTGCTGCTCTAGCGGTGTGTGGGTTTGAGTACATTTGAATTTGAAATTGCCCTTTACTGACCGACATATACAGGATAACGTTGGATGGCGGTCCCCCGCATACGCATCCACGGACGGGGGTACATGATTGCGTTGGATGGCGGCCTCCTGCATCCATGTTGGTGGACTGGTCCTCCGTCCGCGGACGAATACGAAAGGAAATTTACGGGTCGCCGTTGAAAATACCCTTAGGTGGTTTAATCATGCAACTGATACAAGAGCGATGAGAGGTGTCTTAAGGCCCTGTTCGGCAACCCTCCACAAAGCAGAGCGCGCGGAGGGTGGTTCTAACCTTTCCCTAAATCATAACTGCATGCCACTCTGCTCTGAACCGGAGTTGCAGAGCGGAGGATGCAGAATGCTCCCTAACTTTATAGGAAAACATTTTGCTTCGGCGCGTCGGCCGAAACTGAGCCGGTCCCCTCGCCGCGTAACGCGCACGCACGTGGACCCACCCAACTACTTGACCACCGCTCACCACATAAATCTTATCCCCACCCCCACGCGAGCATCTCTATCCAGTTCTTCCCCTGGCGTCATTCTCAATCTGTCTCTGAATCCCCGAAATACCAGCGCCGGTGATTGCGGTTGAGGGGTGCCGGAGCCGACGCGAGCGGAGAGCTGAGTCCATAAAACGCCCCCGCGACTAGCTGCACCCACGGCCGCGGCGAGCTGTGCCCATTTGCCGTTGAGCGGCTGGCCTCCTGTGGAGTCTGTTTGCGTCCTCAGGCCGATGGCGACGCGCGGAGGGAACACACTGGGATCTGGTGAGAACGCGGTGCTGGAACCGGCATCAGGATTTGCTTCAACCGGCGAGGATGGTGGTGGCGGCGACAACGATGACCGTGGTAAGTTGCTGTTTTTTTCTATTTTTGTTGGAACCACTTCCGATTTTTGCTAGAACCATTTTCTTGATTTGCTGCAGCAGGGGAGGATAGTGTCGGCCGACCATGGCGGCGGGTGCCATGATTTTTGTTGCACAGATTTTTTGCTGGAACCAGCATTGTGAGTTCCTGCAAGCGGCAAGGATGGTGCTGGGGCGGATACAACGGCGACGCCATGAATTCTTTTGCTGCATTGACCTTTTTTCCGGAGGAACCACTTTTCATTTTTTGCTGGAACTATAGCAATTTTTTGTTGGAACCATATGAATTTTTTGCTGGAACCATATCAATGTGTTTTGCTGAAATCATAGCATTTTTGCTGAAAACCACATTATTGTTTGCTGGAGCCATATTAATTATTTGCTAGAACTATGTGTTTTTGGTTTCAAAACTGGCGTATTCTTTGTTTTTTGTGCTGCAACTGAGACGACGAGCGACGAGCGTTGGGGAACCAGCGGAGCTTCGAGTTCGCGGGGGCATGAATCGATGGTGCTTGTTGTGTTTTTTTTCCTTGTGCGTGCTGGGAAGAAGGACAGGGAAGGGACAGGAAGAGGACATGAGATCTTTTTTTTAGAAAAGGAGGATGACCCCCGGCCTCTGCATCTGGGCGATGCATACGGCCACTTTATTAATTATTCTCATAAGACCTTACAAAGTCATACAACAGTAAGACTAAAGCCGCCGTCTAAGCAACAAACTGTCGCTACACCTATCGAGTTGATGAAGGGGCGCAGATAGCCTGGGCCTAATACCAAACAGACATCGCAGTCAAGCCTAACATCTAAGACCCGAGACCCCAACCTAGCCACTTGCCGGGTCTGGGACACACACTGGTCCGGCGTGCTCTCAGAGGCCGCCGCCGCCAATTGCCACCGCTCCATCTTCAGAACTGTACTGATGCATCAACCTTGCTCGGTCCAGCTATCATCGACGCCACCACGGCGCCCAACGGCACCTCCTCCCTGCGCGCAAACAGCTGAACACGTCGCGGTCGCCACTGATACACCTCAGCGCCATGCTGCCAAGTACCACCAGCCGACACAGCTTGAAGTCCTTGGAGGATCTGTCGTGCGTAGCACCTGCCGACCAGGCATGACCAAGCTTAGCACCTGTCGATCAGGCATGACTTGACATCTCCACCGAAGCTCCGTGCAAGACGAAGCCGCTCCACCTCCTGCCTCTGACTTCCAGCACTGCTCCACAAACGATGCTCCCAAGAGAGAAACGACACCGCAGTGCCGCCATCATCCGCTCTGGAACACCAGATCCTAGGGTTTCCCCCGGAGCAGTACGAGTGGGTCGACGGTAGTCACATGACGATGCCTTCATCAAGGTAACGACATGGAACGCCGCCATCGCCCGCCGTCGGCTCGGTTTTCACCGAAAATTACGTCTCCCCGACTCGCAGCTGGTGCTAGATGACGGATCCCGAGATCCGAACACCCAGCCTCAGGTCGACCACCTCTGACGGAAGAGATGACCACCACCGCCGGCTGCACCGGTCAGAACAGATCTGAACGAAGGTGCCGCCGACGAGACCACCAGGCCCTCCACGCCGCCATTGCCGATCTGAAGGCAGCACGCACGCCACCGCAGCCAAGCCGGCCGCCGCCGACCGCAGCCGCCGCCGCCGCCCGAAGGGCCATCCGCAGCGCCCGCAGCCCTGGCCGCCGCCCGCGACTGGGCCGCCCGCCGCCAGGACGGGCCGGCCTCCCGCCGCCTGCTGCAGCCATCCGCCGCGCCGCAGATCCCAGATCGGTTGCGCCACCACACGCCTTGGGGTCCGCCCCACCTCGGAGACGCGCGCGAGAGGAGATCCCCCGCCACCGCCGTCGGCCCCCGGGCTTAGCCCGGCGGCGTCCTCCGGCGGCGGCGGCTAGGTTTCTGGCTCCGCCCGAGTCGCCCTAGGGGGAGGACGACGCGGGGGCTTTGAGATCTGACGGTTGGTGACTTTTAGATCGAATGGCTAGCAGCGGACCGGCCGAAAGATTGGGCCGAGCGTTGGCCAACTTTATAACTTTATGCACAACCATTAGATAAAAATCATGAAATTATAATATAAGCATCATGAATAAACATTATAGGATAGGTTTAGACAAAGATATCTCACCCTTTTCTCACATCGCTATAGATGATGATATCATAAATTTCGGATAATCACTTTGGACGACTTCTTGTGAACACAACACAGGACATGCCGTCGCTATACTCTCCGGGGCCAGGGAATGGACCATTCATTCCCCTCTCTTTTCCGCCCCTTTCGGTGGCACTCCGGCAGCAGATCACCAATGGGGAAATCGACGGGGGAAGCGAGAAGGCACCGGCGCCGCCAGCGCGGGGTGGCCGTAGCGGTGCCGACTTTTCCCACCAAAAAGGGGGACTTGAACCAGCTCACACCCCGCGACCGCCACCCCACTCCGACCCCTCGCCCCGCCTCCACCACCTTCGTTGTACTATATTCCTTTTCCCCTGCCTTCCTTCCCCTGCTTTCCTCCTGCTGCTGGCTGGCTGCTGCCATCTCCTCCCTTTCCAGTTGTTCGCGTGCGCATTCCAGCAACAACTCCAGCTCGCGGGATCTTGCTAGCTGCTGCTGTATTATTTAGTTTGTTTGATCCCGTGCTCGCATGAGGGGAGATTCGCCGGCGCCGGCGATCGAGCTGAGCTGAGTTCGTCGTCCGTGGACTGAATCTGTCAACATGGTCAGCCTGCTTTCTTGCTCGATTCCAGCCAGCTTCTTTCACGCCGGTGATTGATGCTGTTGCTTCGGGAGGCCCTGTTTGTCGAGCTGACATGTTTCTTGTTTCTTGGTCGACGACAGGGGACTCCGGTCAACATCATCGTCGGCTCGCAGGTGTGGCTGGAGGATCCCGACGAGGCCTGGGTCGACGGCGAGGTCACCGGGATCAAGGGCGCCGACGTCACCGTCGCCACCACCAATGGCAAAACGGTGAGCACACGGCACACCTCTCATCTCTACCTGTTCTCTGCTCTTTACCACCAGTGTTCTACCAAGGACGCAGATTTCAAATCAAGCTGGTATCTCGTCGTAGCAATTCTCAAGCAGTGCCTACCAACTGTTCGTCGAATTGCCTGAATGGAGCTTCCACCGCGAGTTACTGTTGCTTTGGATTGCCAATCGATGTATGCTGCTTATGACATGAGCTTTTGAATCGTCAATGGGTTCAGGTTGTGGCCAGCCTCGCGAGCATATACCCCAAAGACACGGAGGCGCCCCCGGCAGGAGTGGACGACATGACGAAGCTCGCTTACCTCCATGAACCGGGAGTCCTGCACAACCTTGCTTGCCGGTACGGCCTTAACGAGATATACGTGAGTAATCCAGGATTGTCCATCTTGATGTTCTCTCCCAGTCAGGAGCCATTTCAGCTGATTGTCTGACACTGGTAACTATTCTGACGACAGACGTACACCGGGAACATCTTGATTGCAGTCAATCCTTTCCAGAGGCTGCCCCATCTCTACGACGTGCACATGATGGAGCAGTACAAAGGCGCCACCTTCGGGGAGCTCAGCCCCCATCTTTTCGCGATTGCAGATTCTTGTTACAGGTGTGTGCGATTGCAGTCTGTGGGCATTGGACAGTCAGCCAGTTCAATGTATTGTGGCTGATGTTCATCATGGCTTGATTGCTGAGAATAATTTTCAGGGCAATGATCAATGAACATGGAAGCCAGTCAATATTGGTGAGCGGTGAGAGTGGCGCTGGTAAGACAGAGACGACGAAGATGCTCATGAGGTACCTTGCATTCATGGGAGGAAGGTCTGGAACTGAGGGACGAACCGTTGAGCAACAAGTTCTAGAGGTTGGAGAACACAGCATTTTTGTTCATCTTCTTTCTCACTCTTTCCTTCTAGAACGTTCAACTAACTCTCCATTTTTGTACAATACTCAGTCTAACCCAGTACTGGAAGCATTTGGTAATGCGAAGACGGTGAAGAACAACAACTCAAGGTGGATTCTTGAATTAACAATTACAAGTATGCTTCAGCAGCAAATGTTTTTTTTAAGTTTCATACTTAACATGTCGATGTTTTTCAGTCGTTTCGGTAAGTTTGTTGAAATCCAATTCGACAAATACGGGAAGATATCTGGTGCGGCCGTTCGCACATACCTCCTTGAACGATCACGAGTATGCCAGGTCTCTGATCCTGAACGGAATTACCATTGCTTTTACATGCTATGCTCTGCACCGCCGGAGGTAACTCTAAACAAGCTGCGCCTAAACAGCACTTATCATATCTGCATGGTCCAAAGACTTCTTCTTGATGTTTAACTAATTACAGGACGTAAAAAGGTTTAAGGTGGGAAACCCACGATCATTTCATTACCTGAACCAAACAAGCTGCTATGAAGTAGCTAATGTGGACGACGCAAGAGAATACCTAGAAACAAGAAATGCAATGGATATAGTTGGAATTTCTCAAGAAGAGCAGGTATTTGAAACTATAACGAGACTTGAAATGAGTAGTAACGATATTGCTGGGCCTAGAACTAATTAATCTCTTTCACTGCTCAAGGATGCAATTTTCAGAGTAGTAGCGGCAATCCTTCATCTAGGAAACATTAATTTCTCCAAAGGGAAAGAAATTGATTCATCAAGGTTGAGGGATGAGAAATCAATCAATCACCTGAAAATAGTGGCAGAACTGCTAATGTATGTCTAATTTCTTTCAGTGGTTTATATTTGGTGATCTGCATTTTTATGGTATTACTCAAGTACATATTTTATCTTAGGTGTGACGAGAAGTTGCTTGAAGACTCTCTTTGTCAGCGTGTTATTGTAACACCTGATGGAAATATCACAAAACCCCTCGATCCAGATTCTGCTCTACAGAGTCGTGATGCCTTGGCAAAGACAGTGTATTCACGACTATTCGACTGGTAAGGGTGAATTATTATATTCATTAATGCATCAAACAAGCAAAAAATATCAAGTGTTACTTCTTATCAGTATTACCAGATTGCCAGATATGTGTACAGACCAAAATATATTATTATGAATGTAGTAAAATGCTAATAAAACTAGTGGAGATCGCCCATTGCGCATATGACGAAATCGTCCAGTGGGGCATGGCTTTCTGCCTGGGATCCCCGAGCGTTGCGCTTATTCAGGAGTAGTCGAGCGTTATCTACCTAGGGGTTTTGGCATGTTCATGCCCACCTGTTTGTTCATATATATCTAATTTCTTCTTACTAAAAAGGCAGCGCTCCTACCGGTTCCTAATTTTTTTTGTAAAAACTAATAAATTTAGCACTTTATACTTTTATCTTTCATCCCTAATGTATGCCATTTAACCAGAAAGGTTTTTCTTATCTGGGTTAACAGGATTGTGGATAAGATCAATAACTCGATTGGTCAAGATCCTGATGCAATAAGTATAATAGGAGTGCTGGATATCTATGGATTTGAGAGTTTCAAGGTCAACAGGTTTGCCATTACTACCTTCGTTACACTACAAAAGTGCAAGTATGATATTAATTCAGTTTCGAAACATGATTTACTTTCTGCTCATCTGACAGTTTTGAGCAACTGTGCATCAACATGACAAATGAGAAATTGCAGCAGCACTTCAATCAGGTTAGCTAAGACCTATAGATGCTAAGCGAAAATGATTTGAAATGTGTATTTAATATCTACATAAATATGTGTATTCCTTCGGCAGCACGTATTCAAGATGGAGCAAGAAGAGTATACAAGGGATGAAATAGACTGGAGCTATGTGGAATTTGTGGACAATCAGGATGTGCTGGACCTGATTGAGAAGGTAATGCCTCTGAATATCATAAGTTGTATGTGAACTTTAACAGATGAATCAAGTATCTACTTATCAATAACATTTAAATATTTCTTGCAGAAACCTGGAGGAATAATTGCCCTCCTGGATGAGGCATGGTATGTGATGTTTTGACCCAAAAATGAAGTTTCTTTGACTGTCATTCCAGATTTAGTTTTATGGAATACACAGGATACTTTTCCTCGCATGCAAACTGAAGGCAAATGCAAGTATTTGACATGCTTATCGATGATGCAGCATGTTTCCGAAGTCCACTCACGAGACATTTGCACAAAAGATGTATCAAACGTACAAATCACATAAGCGCTTTAGTAAGCCTAAACTTGCCAGGACTGCCTTCACAATCAACCACTACGCAGGAGATGTAAGCATTAGTTCAGTGATAGTATGATAATTAGATATATAACCAGTAAGGAGTTTTCACAAACTATTCTGCTTGACAGGTCACATACCAAGCCGATTATTTTCTTGACAAGAACAAAGATTATGTGGTCGCTGAACATCAAGCTCTACTAAATTCGTCAAGGTGCTCTTTTGTTGCAAATCTCTTTCCTCCATTACCAGAGGAAAGTTCTAAACAGTCCAAATTCTCTTCCATCGGTACTCGCTTTAAGGTGTGTCATATTGGAGCTAAATCTCTTCTTTAGCCGTGGAATACTCATTAACCTATATTCCATAATATGTGTAGCAACAACTCCAAGCCCTGATGGAAACATTGAGCACGACAGAACCACACTACATTAGATGTGTGAAGCCTAATACTGTACTGAAACCTGGCATCTTCGAGAACGACAATGTCTTGAATCAATTGAGATGTGGGGTATGTATTTTATTTTTCATGTTTTGTGCTCCATTGAATTTAATTGAAATTCATCGTATTCATGGCTCATGGCGCAGGGTGTTTTGGAAGCAATCCGGATCAGTTGTGCTGGCTATCCAACGAAGAGAACATTTGATGAGTTCATTGATCGATTCGGAGTGCTTGCACCAGAGCTTGTGGACAGGTATGGATGCTGCGAATTGATAAGGAGATGAAAATCAAGTAAAATATATCAATTTAAATATGCCCTTGTTCTGTAACTATTTTGCAGTTCTGACGAGAAGACAGCTTGCGCAGCAATATGTGATAAAATGGGATTGAAGGGATACCAGGTAACCTACAGTGAAAATGGGAAGTTGTGAAACATAAAAACTGTATCTATCATATATGTATTTGACAGTTGAAACTGACTATGCATACCCTTTCCTTTATCAGATAGGGAAAACAAAGGTATTCCTAAGAGCTGGCCAGATGGCAGAGCTGGATGCTAGAAGAGCAGAAGTATTGGCCAATGCTGTGCGACTTATCCAGAGGCGTATAAGAACGCATCTTATGCGAAAGGAATTCGTCAGCTTAAAAAAGGCTTCCATTCAAACTCAAAAGTTCTGGAGAGGTATTTCTTCACTCCTTCGCGTTCGGTACTTCATGCCTTGGATAGAAGTACTTCTTACTTAGTTCTGACTTGAACTGACATACAATCTAATGAAATGGCACAGCACGACTAGCTAGAAAGCTTTTTGAGCACATGAGAAGAGTCGCTGCTGCAATTACAATACAGAAGCACACCCGTACTCATTCTGCCTGGAAAGCTTACCTGCAAATATACAGATCATCAATAACAATACAGACAGGATTACGTGCAATGGCTGCTCGTAAGGAGCACAGGTTCAGAAGAGAGACCAAAGCGACCATCATCATCCAGGTTTGTATTATTATGTGAACCAAGGTACAGAGGTAATTTAATAATCAACCGAAACTTAACTACTTTGTG
Organism: Triticum aestivum; assembly: GCF_018294505.1. Taxonomy (NCBI): domain Eukaryota; kingdom Viridiplantae; phylum Streptophyta; class Magnoliopsida; order Poales; family Poaceae; genus Triticum; species Triticum aestivum. Next base: position 466,870,506 of record NC_057808.1, read on the forward strand.
GATCCAGACTCGATGGCGCCAACACAAAGCCTATGTTGCTTACAAACTGCAAAAAAGAGCTTCTCTAATTCTCCAGTGCTCGTGGAGGGGACGTGTTGCAAGGAAGGAACTTCGGAAGCTCAAAATGGTATGTCCAATTTCAGATTGGGAAGTCGTAATTCATTCATGTGTATTTTAATGCATTTTAAACTAAAGTATAAGCATGTAACAGGAAGCAAGAGATAATGGTGCACTTAAAGAAGCAAAAGACAAGCTGGAAAAGAGAGTTGAGGAACTCACATGGAGATTAGATGTTGAGAAGCATTTGAGGGTAACTCACAAACATAGTAGTTGCTGTAAAGTTTAATATGTTGCTTGGACACCAATGAGTTTGCTAAATTATGTATGTTGGTAGGTTGACCTTGAGGTAGCCAAGGGTCAAGAAATTACGAAGTTACAATCTGCATTGCAAGAAATGCAAGAAAAGCTTGAGCAAGCCCATGCAGCAATTATAAATGAGAAAGAAGCTGCAAAGTTAGCAATTGAACAGGCACCACCAAAGATTGTAGAGGTGCCAGTGGTGGATAACGCAAAAGTTGAGTTGTTGACAAGTCAAAACGAGGAACTTGAGGTATGAATACCCAATAGGTTCCACAACTCTACTCAAAAGGAATATTCACCATTTTATTCTATAGGGAAATTCTCACATTCCATTATTTTAATCCAGACTGAGCTCGGTACGTTTAGAACGAAGGCTGAAGATCTTGAGAAGAAGCTTTTTGAGATTCAAAAACAGTCTGACGAATTGTCACGTGAGGCACAAGAACGGGACTCCAAAATTAATGAACTCCAAGAGATGATTGCTAGGTACTAATGAGTGTATAGCTTTGGAGTTCGGACAAATTCGACTTGTAAAGATTAAATATCATATCCATTCACTGACTTGTGATATATGATTCAGGCTTGAGACAAATTTATCTAACATGGAATCTGAAAACCACGTTCTACGCCAGCAATCGTTGCTTGCATCAGCAGATGATGATAATAAGACAAAACAAATAGAGAGGTAAAATTTTACAATATGTATATATGTATGCCTCATATTTTCGTTCTTAACCGCTTGCCTACGTGAAAGCATCATAACTTAATACTTACAATTAATGATTTGTCTAGTCTGGAAAGCAAGATTGCCATCTTGGAGTCAGAGAATCAGGTGCTCTGCAGCAATCCTGCACCAGCTGTTCAAGCAGTAGTCAATCCTGAAGTGATTCAGCCATCAGTTATGAAGGTAAAATTCCATTAATGAAAGTTTAATAAGATACTTTTTTGGATTTTACAACCATATTTCAGAAGTGCAAAGTTTCACTAACATTTGTATTAAATTTTAGAACTCCCATCAGGTTCTCGAGAATGGACACCAGCTTGGAGAACCTAAAATGGTTAGTGTATGTACTATAACTCGTGATACCCAACAAACATACTGTAAGATAGAAAGAAACAAAACTCAAGTAGGACATCGGATTAATGTGGACATATGCTTTGCTTGCAGGAGGAGGTGGTTGTTCCTCCAATAAAGAATTTAAGCAAACAACAGTCACTGACGGACCGACAGCAAGTAAGTTGTTCTTTGATATTTTAATTTCACTGTGTGAACTAGTTTCATGTATTTAATTAACAGATATTGTGCATGTTCATTTTTTTTCAATTATTCTACCTTCACTTCTTCACAGGAAAATCATGATATCCTTATCAAAAGCCTGGCTGAAGACAGGAGATATGACAACAGAAGACCAGCTGCAGCATGTATTGTCTACAAATCACTCCTTCACTGGCACTCATTTGAAGCAGAAAAGACAAACATATTTGACCGTATCATCCATACAATTAGGTCATCTGTTGAGGTTGTGATTCCCATCAATAAGTATACAGTTTTTCCTATGCAATGACATAAGAAAGTTGGTAAGCAAGTTGTCGAGAAACTCACTAGCTAAATACATGCACAGAATGCTGAAAGTTCTGGAGAACTAGCTTATTGGTTGTCGACAACATCAACCCTCCTCTACCTTTTACAAAATACTCTTAAAGCTAGCAGTTCATCGACTAAAGTACCAAATCGCAGCAGGACTGCAACAGGCAACCTATTCAATAGAATGGTGCAGGTAAGTTCCCTTCCAGACTTTTGCTCTGCATAAACAGAAGTTCTTGATTGAGATGTCAAATTCATTTAGTACCATTGATCTGTGATCACATCATAAAATATTAGCTTACGTCTTGGAGTTTTACCTGGTGGGCATCAGGACGCAGCTCCTGGTGCTCATTCTTTTTCTTTTCTTTTTTTATATTGAACTGCTATGTCTTACCAGTTTCATGTATGCAATTGGGAGAAAAAATCTCCTACATTTGTGAGGAAATGAGCTTACATGCGCCAAAATCTGCACTTTCAGAATGCTCGATCGTCATCATCGGGATTAGGTATTTCAAACGGATACAGTGGAATGGTAGGAAGGGCTGACACTACATCAATGATAGAGGCTAAGTATCCAGCTGTACGTTTCAAGCAACAGTTAACAGCATATGTCGAGAAGATATATGGCACGATGAGAGATAGCCTGAAAAGGGAAATAAGTGCAATACTGACTCTCTGCATACAGGTACCTCAAGGCTCAGGCATCTCCATGCTATCTTTGTATAAAGCCATACAATTTTTATAACATTTGCCAATGTTCATAGGCTCCAAGAGCTGGTCGTGTAAGAGCATCTCGAGGATCATTGAAAAGTATACACTCTAGTGCACTATCAAGGCAAGCATCAAGTGTGCATTGGCAAAACATTGTTAAGTGCCTGAATCATACACTGGAAACGATGAACAATAATTATGTGAGTGCAGCTTTGTTTTGAGTTGCAGCTTCGTTTTCAGTTGTCTTCCTGTCAGGAAATACATAACAATTTCTGATTATGCTGAAGATTTTTCCTTTTTCAACTTTGATTTGTAGGTACCTCCAATGATAATTAGGAAAACATTCAGTCAAGTATTTGCATTTATGAACGTTCAACTCTTCAACAGGTACTGCCAGTCCTGTACAAGTTATCTCAGATTAACTCTGCTTAACTACACACTGTCATTTGAGACATTATTTGTAGACGCTTCACAAAATGTTTTGATTCTGAACTATAGCAAAAAATATTTTCTTCATTCAGTTTGCTACTTCGGCGTGAATGCTGCTCCTTTAGCAATGGAGAATTCTTGAAGGCTGGTTTACAGGAACTGGAGCAGTGGTGCTCTAGAACAACCGAAGAGGTGAAGTAAAAAGAGAATGAGTAATTTCAGCAAGGAACATACTAATCAGCAGAAAGCCACCAGACTAAAATGTATTTCTGTAATCCAGTATGCAGGAACATCTTGGGATGAACTGCAACACATAAGGCAGGCAGTTGGGTTCCTGGTATGCCTGAGAAGATGCTCTTATTGACCATTATAGATGCTCCATCTGTCTACGGCCGACCTACTAAATGAAATTACATTGCAGGTTTTGCATCAGAAATCGCACAAGACACTGGAGGAAATCACTGATGAGCTTTGCCCCGTAAGTCCTGAACAAGACAAAGTTATAGATGCTTGAAATTTTGGCAAACCCATCCAATATCAAATATTTGTATTTTGTTGGCAGGTTCTGAGCATCAGCCAAATATATCGCATCGGAACGATGTTCTGGGATGATAAATACGGCGCACAAGGTCTATCCCAAGAGGTAAGCGAGAGTCCTTGCTAGAATATACGTGCTTCCGTTTTCAAACAGCATTAACATGATGTGATAGAAAACAAAGGTACAAAATTTTCTTTCCTGTTTCATGACAAGAATGGGCATGTTTTCAGGTAATTGGAAACATGAGAACAATGACGACAGATGACTCGATAACTACTCCGAACAGTTCTTTCTTACTAGATGACGACTCAAGGTATGTTCAGTACCGGCGCAAAGATGTAATCTGTGACGGGGCGCATAATTAATTAAAATCACAACAGTTGCCATCGATCTAACACCCACCCATATGAACGGCATTGCAGCATACCGATATCCTTGGACGATATAGCGCGACTGATGCTCGACATCAACCCGACTGACGTGGAGCCGCCACCACTACTGCGGCAGAACTCCCAGTTTCACTTTCTTCTGCAACAGCATACAGACTGATTACATTACGTATATAAAGGAAAATACGGACAGGTACCAGTTTTTGTGAAGTTCCTGGGCAGTGAAGATTTTTTTTTTTATATATATAGGAGTGCATAGTTTGGCGTTTGGTTTGTTTCGGTCTCCAGCTTGCAATTTTGGGTTGGGTCGGGTGGGAAGTATATTTTGAGAAAGGGAAATATAGAAGAGTTTGATAGCATTCTTTTGATTGGTATTGATAGTGTGAAAGAGGAAACATTGTAATTCTTTTGTGAAAGTACATATGTTGATTATCCCGACTGATGAATTCAATGACAACACTTTCTGATTGTAAGTTTCTCATTTTTAGCCAAGTGCATTTGGTAGTCTTCCTTATGATGTGGGTATTTCTGGGATTAACATTGTGAAAAATGTACACACCAGCAGTCTGCGAAACGGGTTTTCTTTTCTTTCTGAAATTTGTGTCTCCGGGTTTTATTCTCGACCCGTCTCTCTCTGCGTTTCTGGATTAGGAGGAGACCGGTGTGTTGAGACCAGATTTTGGCACGGTATGAAACATGATTAAGATTCGTGTGTCAACACGGTGGTTGCGGCGCTTGCATGCTCTGGCTATGATGATTTGCACCGGCACCGCACACCCCTTCATTGCAATTGCTGTTATGACCGGGATATTAGGGGCTTAGCCCAGTGGGTTGTGGCCCAAGTTATCTTATCGTTATTAGGGGCTTAGCTCAATTATTTTATCGTCATTAGGATCGTTTCTTAGGAGTCAAGTAAACCTCTCTATATAAGGAGAGGAGATGTATCAATCTAATCAAGCAAGAAGTAATCATATTTGCTCGGCTTCCCTAAGGGAGCCAGGAGACCTAACCCTAGCCGCCTCCTCCCCTGCGCCATCTCCCTCTCAGCCGCTGTCTCCTCACACACGACGGCGCCCAACTGCCGGCGGTCGCGAGATCGTCCACGACCAGCTCCCTCCTTCACCTACAACCTCCGGCCTAGACTTGGTAGAACCCTAGCTCCTAACACCTTGGTATCAGGTAGCTCGATTCCGATCATGTCTGCATCACCACCCAACCCGCCGCTGCCCGTCACCACCGCGCCGCTGGCCCTCCCCACCGCGCCGCTGGACTCCACCGCCGGCGCCTCCACCGGCCAGACGCCGCCGCCCTCCACCGCGTCGCCCGTCGCCATCTACTCGCCGGCGGAGATGACCGGGGTCCTCAACGACCTCGTCACCGACGTCCAGGGCATACGCCTCTACCTGGCTGGGCCCTACAGGCAGCCGCCGCCCTTGCAGTCGGCCGCCGCGACCGGGCCAGCCATCCTGCCCTGGTACGCGGCCACCACGGCGCCAATTGGGCCTCTACACCACCACTGGCCCGGTCAGCCGCCGTCGCCCCCCACTGGCCGCAGTGGCCGGCTCCGGCGATCGCCGTGCCCCCGACGCCCCCTGGGTCCGGGCAGCCGCAGCCCCAGCTACCGACCCCACCGCAGCCTGCTGCCGCGCGTCAATGGCCACAGTGGCCGGCCCCGGCCCTCGCTGCGCCCCCCACGCCACCCGGGTCCATGCTGCCGCAGCCGCAGCTGCCGGCCCCGCAAACGCCCAGCACGGGGCCCAGGTCACCCTCGCAAGGAGGCGTACCGATCCAGCAAGTGCGCTTCCTGCCGTCGTTGTCCCCAATACCGGCCTGGCTGACCGGATCATCGCCGCCACCCGTCTACACGTCAGCTGGAGACCCGCCGGTACCCACTCTGCAGTTCGGCGATCCCTCCGGCTCGGCGGGGCACTCCACGGGCCGCGGCCATACTGACCGGGAGCCCCAATCCTCGCTGCTTCGCACCTCCGAGCCAGTCGGCCACGGCGCTCCGACTCAGACACCGCCGCGGTTTGCCAAACTGGATTTCGCCACCTATGACGGCACGGAAGACCCCCTCAACTGGCTCAACCAATGCGAGAAATTCTTTCGCGGGCAACGCACCCTCGCCTCGGAGCGTACCTGGCTCGCCTCTTACCACCTCTGCGGCGCGGCACAGACTTGGTACTACGCCCTCAAGCAGGACGAGGCAGCATGCCCCCTTGGGAGCGCTTCCGCGAGCTCTGCCTCCTTCGTTTTGGGCCACCGATCTGCAGGAGCCGCCTGGCAGAGCTAGGCCGCCTTCCCTTCACCTCCACGGTTCAGGACTTCGCCGACCATTTCTAGGCCCTGGCATGCCACGTGTCAGGCATGATGGCACAGCAGCGGGCTGACCTCTTCGTCGGTGGACTTCCGGATCACATCCGCGTGGACGTGAAGCTTCGGGGACCCCAGGATCTTCAGACGGCCATGTACTACGCCCGCGCGTTCGAGCGCCGCGCGGTGGCTATCCAGCAGGCATCCCCGTCCCTGGCCGCTGGGCCGCTACCTTGGCCGGATGTTTCCGCGCAGGGTCGCACTACTAGGGAAAACCCTAGCAGTAGCGCGGGTATTTTGCCTATCAGTAGCGCGGGACGACGCGCTACTGATAAGGCGCTATAGCTAACGTGTAGCAGTAGCGCCTGTCGTCCCATGCTACTGCTATACATGGCTAGCAGTAGCGCGCTTTAGTGTAGAGCGCTGCTGCTAATATCTACAGCGCTTTTTAGCAGGAAGCGCTACTGCTAACTTTGTTCCCCTCGCTACTGCTAGTTTTATTAGTTTCTGTTTTTTTTCTGCGTATTTGTTTTGTATTTGAATAGGCTTTATACAATAATCTTTAGCATATTACACACATATAAATGTAATCATAGCATATACATACAAATAGTCTCATCAAATCATGTCATCATCATAATCATCATCCAACACAAAGTGGTCTCTCGTCATCATCTCGAAAAATAGCGATACAAGTCTCGATTACTTGCAACTACATCGTCATCCATCTAAACAATGATATACGCGAGAAGAGCTATCACTTTGAGTGAGAGCGGAACTATGCAGTATACGAGTTCGTATCCCTCTCTCGCATTAGCGTGAACCTAAACTAACTACTGCCTGTCGCTCGAAAACCGGAAACCGGTACACCTGGGCCTAACACTCCGGCCACTCGTCGTATATATACTCCTAGCGTAGCACTTCTTCGCCATCGATGATCTATGCACCTGCATCGTCACATGAGTCGATGATATGCAATATATATAGTTGAGCAACAGAAAGAGACAGACTTGGCAAAAATAGAAGCAACATATCATAAGCATAAATAACAAAGTTGATCGTACCCAAAATGCCCTAACTAGAGTGATCGTCGCTAGTCGAGGAGGACGGTTTAATTACATCACAAATAAAGTTTCGTCGTGCATAACTCAAAGTTTCGTCATATAGAAAGTATGGACCAAACGGACACATTGTCATATATCGACAATCACTCCAACATGTAGTGCCATCCATCCAAGTCAGGGAGATAGTCCCCGAGCCTAGTGAAAGGCTTCAGGTCGAGACGCTGAGCGGCTACCCGTGTTCGGACGTCTTCCCGCGACATTTGTCCTTCTTCGTAGAACATCCCTGTTTTTCCGACGACCTCCTTCATGATGATTTGAGCAAGTTCGCGCTGGATGTGATAGAACTCAGCTCGAAGTCGATGATCCTCGATATCTCCTATGTTCTTTGCCCATTGCAGAATGGGCATCGCCGGATGTAGGTGACATGCGAAGGTTCTGGTGATCCAGTCTGTACTCCAGCATGTGGTGTAGGACATAGAATCCATCATTAAGAGAATCACTCGGTTGCTGGATGCAGCAGAAGTCGGTCTTATGGCCGAAGGCGGGCCTGCCGTCCCTTCTCTTCTTGTCCTTGACCTTTCCACCCCGTGCGTCGTAGTAAAACATAGCACTGTCGAGAACAGACTTGATGTGGGTGTAATCATTTTTGTTAATGTTCTTCGACGAGTCCAAGTAAAGAGCATGGGAGTATCGGGGGTAGAGGATGATCAGGACGGCGCGCCCGCCGCTGCGCAAAATAAGTACACCTCAAATTAATTAGCCTCCACCGTGCAAATGAATGATTGAAATCGAAGGAAGGATATCCGCGCGGATGACTTACAGGGGATGATAAGGCACGAGAATCGCCTCCTTGTCCTTATTGGCGAGCATGAAATTGACGATGTATTCCCTCGCGTATTCACGGTGCTTTGTGCAGACTCCCAAGAAGCCCTCGTGCATGAAGTACGGGTCAGCGACACAGATATGAGGTATCTGCTCAACCCCGATGATGTGGTTCATGTGCAAAGCATAAAGGCGGACAAACGTAAAATCCAGCTTCTTCACGTGAAACATGTCGAATATGTAATCGAATCGAAGGAAGAACTTCTCCGCGGGGAATGTGTCGACGTACGACAATTGCCGCGGAATGTTAACCACGTAGAGTGGGTATCCTGGATCTTTCGAGGCGATGAGGCCTTTCTCTATCCGCAGCACATCGTCATGAAGTCTCCTTAGATCGCCGAATCTGGCCCCTAGCGCTGCTGCAAGTAGGATTGGTTGACCGGGGATATGCCATTTATCCGCACCGGGGATATCTATATGGTCTTGAACCCGAGGCTGCTGAGGCGGCTGGATCATAGAATCAGCTTTTTTGCCTTTCCTCGGTCTCTTCCTAGACTTCTTTACTACCGGAAGGTCGTCCATAATACGTTCAGCCTCCGGAGACGGCAATTCAGGCACCGACTCATGACGCTCAAACCCTAAGTAGGCGCCAGTATTGACATACTATTGAGTGCCATCGTCATCCTCATCCTCATCTATGGCGACATCACCAGCGACTAATGGAGCCTTTTCCTCACCCCCTCCGCTATCACCCGGCACGACAGCCGACTCTAATTGGGTAGGTGAGGTGTTGATGTTCATACCTAATTGCGTGCTCGTGGGTGTGCTCCCGGCCGCCTCCAGATGAAGCAGACTCTTTGGCCACAACAGGACCCACCCATTGCAACAATCACCAAGCCGCCGCGGGGTCTCGTCGTCATCCCCCACTAGTACCAAAGGAGCCAAATTCTCGTGGCCCGGTTTGACACTGGCCACTGAAACCTTGAAGACGTCCGGGGGGATCGGCCAGCTGTGGAACAATGGTTCCTTCGGCTCCATTATCGTCGCCTTCCCCACGTCCACCTTCTGGTCGCCGATGGTGTACAATATGGTGCACGGGGTTTCGTCGGCCTGCAAAGAAAAGTCTGCGACGTGAGACATCCGAAAGGCAACGAAAACGTGAGATTATACATTTATTGAAGGCGGGCCGTGTGACAGATACCGTGAGGGCGTCGAGCTCAGCCAAAGACGAAGAACCGCCGAGCACGTCCGGTGCCGGAGCCGGTGCGGGAGCCGGTGCAGGAGCCGGTGCGGGAGCAGGTGCTGGTGCAACGCTAGTCGAGCTGCTCCCCAAGAAGTCAGCAAGGGGAAAGTCCGCTACATTTTTTCTGGATTTTGCCTGCTCCAATTGAAAACGGCCGGAACCAAGGAAGTAGACATATCTACAAGCACCTGTTTTGCGGCAGCTACCGCTGTTGCGACTGTCTCAGATGATTTCTTCTCAACCGCAATCTCAACCTTCTTGTCGATGTTTTCTTCAGTTAACCTCCGTCTTTCCTTTCTCTCCTCCGTGGTCTCACGGTAGTACTTCTTCCACGTGGCGCTGTCTCCGACACCGTGCACGCATCCATACGACGGTCGAGTCTCCACCGGGAGTCGTTTCAATATGTTCAACGCCCGGTTGAATGGAGTGTCCCACTTGGGCCTCGGCAATGCCTCAGACGGTGAGTCGTTTTCGGCCGCAATCCTGTGCTGCTCTCTCTGCAAAAAGCACAAGGATCGTTTACAAAATGACTAACGTGCAGTCAAATTGATCAGAAACTAAAATTACCAGCAGTCTCATGAACTCCGTGGTGACCGCGTTCGTCTCGAAAACCTTCTTCATTGGGTCCCAATGGTGCCGGGCCCTGAGGACGTCACGCTCCTGCGGGACGGTGAACTCTGCCAAGGGGTCTGGGATGCCCAGACTCGCGGCTTCCGCGTCCTCCTTGGCCCATATGGACCTCTTCCCGCCGTAACCACGGCTTCCGAGGTGGTGGCACCCAATGTTCCTCTGTTGAAGCCCCTTCATGTACTTCGACTTTTTTTTGCAGCTTCGGCCTCGCAAGCATCCTTGAATATTTCAAAGTGCTCTGCCGTGATTGTCGGATTATCCTTTACAATCTCGGAGTAGGGTTCCTTTTTGTTGACGATCCAATATTTCACCCTTGATTTCCAGGCAGCCAACGCGTCGCTAAACTTGGTCATGGTGTGTTTGTTTATCTTATTCATTGCTGGGTCCTTATCTGGATCTTTATTATCCTTTTCATTCCGGCCCGGGAACAAGAATATCTGGTGCAGCTTCTTTAGGAGGGAGGGCCTCATATTATCTATCTTCTGTAGTTTCTCATCGTTGATGGTGGCGGTTGTCCGTATGATGCAGCCTATTTGATTCCAGCACGCGCGCGCTTCCTGGGGCGCGTTTGGCTCAAAATTGCCGTCGTCCACCTCCGTGACCACCGGTCTAGTAGTCCTGAGCTTGTTAGGAAGCCGTTGCCTCTTTGCTTTCGGTTCTATACCGGCTCCGCTAGTCTCGGCGCCGGTCTCAGTCTAAGCGCCGGTCTCGATGCTGGTCTCAGTCTCAGCGCCGGTCTCGATGTCGGTCTCAATCTCCGATGTGACAGGTGGACCCAGCAACATCAACTCTTGATCGTCGGCTTCCCTCAAAAATTCTTCTACCGCCAGGTAGACGTTGTCGCAGTCACCAGAACCCTGTCCTTCATCGTTGCTAGCCATGTTTCCGACGATTAAATCTAGTCAATTAATTCTAGACCTAATAAAATGAATAATGACATAAAAAAGGCCTATGCTTTGCAAGAACGTTGACTCCTTCCCGGTGCGGCAAATCGCGGGCACTCAATATGTCCTAGTTTGTAGCACAAGTCATGCCGAAATTCACGGAAAATTTCGGCATGACCTTTGCTAAAAAGTAGACAAATCGAGCACCTGAAATTTGCCGGAACGAAAATGAATCAACATTCCGGCAAAACATAGGCCACCCGCGCTTCATTCCCTGGAAACAACAAAAGGCCACATGGGCACAATCGAACCACTTCAATGAAAAGATATAACATGACCACTTCAATGAAAAGATAAAATCAACAATAAAAGTCTAGGAAGGATCATCTTTAAAATAAAATTTGCCTAATTTTTTTTCCTAGAAAAATAGTGGTATTTTCAAAAATCAAAAACCTTTGCAAAATGACCTCACTAAACACTTCTCTGCCTAGGACAGAACCCAAATTCTGTTCTAGCTATTCCTCTCTCTCTCACACACACACACACACACATTATTTTCTCTAACGCTTCTCTGCCTAGGACAGAACCCAATTAAATTGCAAAGGAACTCCATTTCTCTAACCCTTCTCACCTAATGCTCTAAAATAAATTTTTCCTCTAACCTAGCGAACCTAGTTAACCTAGCTTGTTAACCTAACGAACCTAATTAACCTAGTTAGTTAACCTAGCTTGTTAACCTAACGAACCTAATTAACCTAGCTATTTAAACTAACCTAGCTAGTTAACCTAGTTTACCTAGATAATTAACCTAATTAAAGTAGTTAAACTAGCTAGTTCTCTGTCAAAGCCCTAACTAAATTTTTGCACTAACCTAGATAATTAACCTAATTAAACTAGTTAACCTAACTAGTTCTCTGTCAAAGCCCTTGTTGGAAATATGCCCTAGAGGCAATAATAAAATGGTTATTATTATATTTCCTTGTTCATGATAATTGTCTATTGTTCATGCTATAATTGTGTTATCCGGAAATCGTAATACATGTGTGAATACATAGACCACAACATGTCCCTAGTGAGCCTCTAGTTGACTAGCTCGTTGATCAACAGATAGTCATGGTTTCCTGACTATGGACATTGGATGTCATTGATAACGGGATCACATCATTAGGAGAATGATGTGATGGACAAGACCCAATCCTAAGCATAGCACAAGATCGTGTAGTTCGTTTGCTAGAGCTTTTCCAAATGTCAAGTATCATTTCCTTAGACCATGAGATTGTGCAACTCCCGGATACCATAGGAGTGCTTTGGGTGTGCCAAACGTCACAACGTAACTGGGTGGCTATAAAGGTGCACTACGGGTATCTCTGAAAGTGTCTGTTGGGTTGGCACGAATCGAGACTGGGATTTGTCACTCCGTATGACGGAGAGGTATCTCTGGGCCCACTCGGTAATGCATCATCATAATGAGCTCAATGTGTCCAAGTGTTTGGTCACGGGATCATGCATTACGGTATGAGTAAAGTGACTTGCCGGTAACGAGATTGAACAAGGTATTGGGATACCGACGATCGAATCTCGGGCAAGTAACGTACCGATTGACAAAGGGAATTGTATACGGGATTGATTGAATCCTCGACATCGTGGTTCATCCGATGAGATCATCGTGGAACATGTGGGAGCCAACATGGGTATCCAGATCCCGCTGTTGGTTATTGACCGAAGAGTCGTCTCGGTCATGTCTGCATGTCTCCCGAACCCGTAGGGTCTACACACTTAAGGTTCGGTGACGCTAGGGTTGTAGAGATATTAGTATGCGGTAACCCGAAAGTTGTTCGGAGTCCCGGATGAGATCCCGGACGTCACGAGGAGTTCCGGAATGGTCCGGAGGTGAAGAATTGTATATAGGAAGTCCTGTTTCGGCCACCGGGAAAGTTTCGGGGGTCATCGGTATTGTACCGGGACCACCGGAAGGGTCCCTGGGGTCCACCGGGTGGGGCCACCTATCCCGGAGGGCCCCATGGGCTGAAGTGGGGAAGGGAACCAGCCCCTGGTGGGCTGGTGCGCCCTCCTTGGGCCTCCCCTGCGCCTAGGGTTGGAAACCCTAGGGGTGGGGGGCGCCCCACTTGACTTGGGGGGCAAGTCCCCCCCCTTGGCCGCCGCCCCCCCTTGAGATGGGATCTCTGGGGGGCCGGCGCCCCCCCTGGACCCCTATATAAAGAGGGGGGAGGGAGGGCAGCCGCACCCAAGCCCCTGGCGCCTCCCTCTCCCTCCCGTGACACCTCTCCCTCTCGTTGAGCTTGGCGAAGCCCTGCCGAGATCCCCGCTGCTTCCACCACCACGCCGTCGTGCTGCTGGATCTCCATCAACCTCTCCCTCCCCTTGCTGGATCAAGAAGGAGGAGATGTCTTCCCCAACCGTACGTGTGTTGAACGCGGAGGTGCCGTCCGTTCGGCGCTCGGTCATCGGTGATTTGGATCACGACGAGTACGACTCCATCAACCCCGTTCACTTGAACGCTTCCGCTCGCGATCTACAAGGGTATGTAGATGCACTCTTTTCCCTCTCGTTGCTAGAAGACTCCATAGATTGCTTTTGGTGATGCGTAGAAAATTTTAATTTCTGCAACGATCCCCAACAGTGGCATCATGAGCTAGGTCTATGCGTAGTTTCTATGCACGAGTAGAACACAAACTTGTTGTGGGCGTAGATGTTGTCAATTTTCTTGCCACTACTAGTCTTATCTTGTTTCGGCGGCATCGTGGGATGAAGCGGCCCGGACCGACCTTACACGTACGCTTACGTGAGACAGGTTCCACCGACTGACATGCACTAGTTGCATAAGGTGGCTAGCAGGTGTTTGTCTCTCCCACTTTAGTCGGAACGGATTCGATGAAAAGGGTCCTTATGAAGGGTAAATAGAAATTGGCATATCACGTTGTGGTTTTACGTAGGTAAGAAATGTTCTTGCTAAGAAACCTATAGCAGCCACGTAAAAACTTGCAACAACAATTAGAGGACGTCTAACTTGTTTTTGCAGCATATGCCGTGTGATGTGATATGGCCAAAAGGATGTGATGAATGATATATGTGATGTATGAGATTGATCATGTTCTTGTAATAGGAATCACGGCTTGCATGTCGATGAGCATGACAACCGGCAGGAGCCATAGGAGTTGTCTTAATTTATTTATGACCTGCGTGTCAACATATAACGTCATGTAAATTACTTTACTTTATTGCTAAACTGTTAGACATAGTAGTAGAAGTAATAAATGACGAGACAACTTCATGAAGACACGATGATGGAGATCATGATGATGGAGATCATGGTGTCATGCCGATGACGACGATGATTATGGCGCCCCAAAGATGGAGATCAAAAGGAGCAAAATGATATTGGCCATATCATGTCACTATTTGATTGCATGTGATGTTTATCATGTTTTACATCTTATTTGCTTAGAACGACGGTAGCTTAAATAAGATGATCCCTCGCAATAATTTCAAGAAAGTGTTCCCCCTAACTGTGCACCGTTGCGAAGGTTCGTTGTTTCGAAGCACCACGTGATGATCGGGTGTGATAGATTTTAACATTCGAATACAACGGGTGTAAGCCAGATTTACACACGCAATACACTTAGGTTGACTTGACGAGCCTAGCATGTACAGACATGGCCTCGGAACACGGAAGACCGAAAGGTCGAGCATGAGTCGTATAGAAGATACGATCAACATGAAGATGTTCACCGATGTTGACTAGTTTGTCTCACGTGATGATCGGACACGGCCTAGTTGACTCGGATCATATTTCACTTAGATGACTAGAGGGATGTCTATCTGAGTGGGAGTTCATTGAATAATTTGATTAGATGAACTTAATTATCATGAACTTAGTCTAAAATCTTTACAATATGTCTTGTAGATCAAATGGCCCACGCTAATGTTGCCCTCAACTTCAACGCGTTCCTAGAGAAAACCAAGCTGAAAGATGATGGCAGCAACTATACGGACTGGGTCCGGAACCTGAGGATCATCCTCATAGCTGCCAAGAAAGATTATGTCCTAGAAGCACCGCTAGGTGACGCACCCATCCCAGAGAACCAAGACGTTATGAACGCTTGGCAGCAGCGTGCTGATGATTACTCCCTCGTTCAGTGCGGCATGCTTTACAGCTTAGAACCGGGGCTCCAAAAGCGTTTTGAGCAACACGGAGCATATGAGATGTTCGAAGAGCTGAAAATGGTTTTCCAAGCTCATGCCCGGGTCGAGAGATATGAAGTCTCCGACAAGTTCTTCAGTTGTAAGATGGAGGAAAATAATTCTGTCAGTGAGCACATACTCAAAATGTCTGGGTTACACAACCGCTTGTCTCAGCTGGGAGTTAATCTCCCGGATGACGCGGTCATTGACAGAATCCTTCAGTCGCTTCCACCGAGCTACAAGAGCTTTGTGATGAACTTCAATATGCAGGGGATGGAAAAGACCATTCCTGAGGTATATTCAATGCTGAAATCAGCGGAGGTGGAGATCAAAAAGGAACATCAAGTGTTGATGGTAAATAAAACCACTAAGTTCAAGAAAGGCAAGGGTAAGAAGAACTTCAAGAAGGACAGCAAGGGAGTTGTCGCGCCCGGTAAGCCAGTTGCCGGGAAGAAGCCAAAGAATGGACCCGAGCCTGAGACTGAGTGCTTTTATTGCAAGGGAAGTGGTCACTGGAAACGGAACTGCCCCAAGTACTTAGCGGACAAGAAGGCCGGCAACACCAAAGGTATATGTGATATACATGTTATTGATGTGTACCTTACCAGCACTCGTAGTAGCTCCTGGGTATTTGATACCGGTGCGGTTGCTCATATTTGTAACTCAAAGCAGGAGCTGCGGAATAAACGGAGACTGGCAAAGGATGAGGTGACGATGCGCGTCGGGAATGGTTCCAAGGTCGATGTGATCGCCGTCGGCACGCTACCTCTACATTTACCTACGGGGTTAGTTTTAAACCTCAATAATTGTTATTTAGTGCCAGCTTTGAGCATGAACATTGTATCAGGATCTCGTTTAATTCGAGATGGCTACTCATTTAAATCCGAGAATAATGGTTGTTCTATTTATATGAGAGATATATTTTATGGTCATGCCCCACTGGTTAATGGTTTATTCTTAATGAATCTCGAACGTAGTGTTACACATATTCATAGTGTGAGTACCAAAAGATGTAAGGTTGATAATGATAGTCCCACATACTTGTGGCACTGCCGTCTTGGTCACATTGGTGTCAAGCACATGAAGAAGCTCCATGCTGATGGAATTTTAGAGTCGCTTGATTACGAATCATTTGACACGTGCGAACCATGCCTCATGGGTAAGATGACCAAGACTCCGTTCTCCGGAACAATGGAGCGAACAACCAACTTATAGGAAATCATACATACTGATGTGTGCGGTCCAATGAGTGTTGAGGCTCGCGGTGGCTATCGTTATGTTCTCACTCTCACTGATGACTTGAGTAGATATGGGTATGTCTACCTAATGAAACACAAGTCTGAGACCTTTGAAAAGTTCAAGGAATTTCAGAGTGAGGTTGAGAATCAACATGACAGGAAAATAAAATTCTTACGATCAGATCGTGGAGGGGAATATTTGAGTCACGAATATGGCACACACATAAGGAAATGTGGAATAGTTTCACAACTCACGCCGCCTGGAACACCTCAGCGAAATGGTGTGTCCGAACGTCGTAATCGCACTCTATTGGATGTGGTGCGATCTATGATGCCTCTTACCGATCTACCGCTCTCATTTTGGGGCTATGCTTTAGAGACTGCCGCATTCACTTTAAATAGGGCTCCGTCGAAATCCGTTGAGACGACACCGTATGAATTATGGTTTGGGAAGAAACCTAAGCTGTCGTTTCTAAAAGTTTGGGGATGCGATGCTTATGTCAAGAAACTTCAACCTGAAAAGCTCGAACCCAAGTCGGAAAAAGGCGTCTTCATAGGATACCCTAAGGAAACCATTGGGTATACCTTCTACCTCAGATCCGAAGGCAAGATCTTTGTTGCCAAGAACGGGTCCTTTCTGGAGAAAGAGTTTCTCTCGAAAGAAGTGAGTGGGAGGAAAGTGGAACTTGATGAGGTGATAGTCACCCCTTCCGAACCGGAAAGTAGCGCAGCGCGGGAAGATGTTCCTGTGGTGCCTGCACCGACTGGGGAGGAAGTTAATGATGATGATCATGAAGCTTCAGATCAAGTTACTGCTGAACTTCGTAGGTCCACAAGGACACGTTCCGCACCAGAGTGGTACGGCAACCCTGTCATGGAAATCATGTTGTTAGACAACGGTGAACCTTCGAACTATGAAGAAGCGATGGCGGGCCCGGATTCCAACAAATGGCTTGAAGCCATGCAATCCGAGATAGGATCCATGTACGAAAACAAAGTGTGGACTTTGACAGACTTGCCCGATGATCGGCAAGCGATAGAAAACAAATGGATCTTTAAGAAGAAGACGGACGCGGATGGTAATGTTACCATCTATAAAGCTCGACTTGTCGCTAAGGGTTATCGACAAGTTCAAGGGGTTGACTACGATGAGACTTTCTCACCCATAGCGAAGCTGAAGTCCGTCCGAATCATGTTAGCAATTGCCGCATACTATGATTATGAGATATGGCAGATGGACGTCAAAACGGCATTCCTTAACGGCTTTCTTAAGGAAGAATTGTATATGATGCAGCCGGAAGGTTTTGTCGATCCTAAGAATGCTAACAAGGTATGCAAGCTCTAGCGCTCCATCTATGGGCTGGTGCAAGCATCTCGGAGTTGGAACATTCGATTTGATGAGATGATCAAAGCGTTTGGGTTTACACAGACTTATTGAGAAGCCTGTGTTTACAAGAAAGTGAGTGGGAGCTCTGTAGCATTTCTCATATTATATGTGCATGACATATTGTTGATGGGAAATGATATAGAATTCTTGGGAAGCATAAAGGCCTACTTGAACAAGTGTTTTTCAACGAAGGACCTTGGAGAAGCTGCTTATATATTAGGCATCAAGATCTATAGAGATAGATCAAGACGGATCATTGGTCTTTCACAAAGTACGTACCTTGACAAGATATTGAAGAAGTTCAATATGGATCAGTCCAAGAAGGGGTTCTTGCCTGTATTGCAAGGTGTGCAATTGAGCACGGCTCAATGCCCGACCACGGCAGAAGATAGATAAAAGATGAGTGTCGTCCCCTATGCCTCGGCCATAGGGTCTATTATGTATGCCATGCTGTGTACCAGACCTGATGTAAACCTTGCCGTAAGTTTGGTAGGAAGGTACCAAAGTAATCCCGGCATGGAACACTGGACAGCGGTCAAGAATATCCTGAAGTACCTGAAGAGGACTAAGGATATGTTTCTCGTTTATGGAGGTGACGAAGAGCTCATCGTAAAGGGTTACGTCGATGCTAGCTTCGACACAGATCTGGATGACTCTAAGTCACAAACCGGATACATGTATATTTGGAATGGTGGGGCAGTAAGCTGGTGCAGTTGCAAGCAAAGCGTTGTGGCGGGATCTACATGTGAAGCGGAATACATGGCGGCCTTAGAGGCAGCACAAGAAGCAATCTGGGTGAAGGAGTTCATTACCGACCTAGGAGTTATTCCCAATGCGTCGGGCCCGATGACTCTCTTCTGTGACAACACTGGAGCTATTGCCCTTGCCAAGGAGCCCAGGTTTCACAGGAAGACCAGGCATATCAAGCGTCGCTTCAACTCCATTCGTGAAAGGGTTCAAAGTGGAGACATAGATATTTGTAAAGTACATACGGACCTGAATGTAGCAGATCCGTTGACTAAACCTCTCCCTAGAGCAAAACATGATCAACACCAGAACTCTATGGGTGTTCGATTCATCACAATGTAACTAGATTATTGACTCTAGTGCAAGTGGGAGACTGTTGGAAATATGCCCTAGAGGCAATAATAAAATGGTTATTATTATATTTCCTTGGTCATGATAATTGTCTATTGTTCATGCTATAATTGTGTTATCCGGAAATCGTACTACATGTGTGAATACATAGACCACAACATGTCCCTAGTGAGCCTCTAGTTGACTAGCTCGTTGATCAATAGATAGTCATGGTTTCCTAACTATGGACATTGGATGTCATTGATAACGGGATCACATCATTAGGAGAATGATGTGATGGACAAGACCCAATCCTAAGCATAGCACAAGATCGTGTAGTTCGTTTGCTAGAGCTTTTCCAAATGTCAAGTATCATTTCCTTAGACCATGAGATTGTGCAACTCCCGGATACCATAGGAGTGCTTTGGGTGTGCCAAACGTCACAACGTAACTGGGTAGCTATAAAGGTGCACTACGGGTATCTCCGAAAGTGTCTGTTGGGTTGGCACGAATCGAGACTGGGATTTATCACTCCATATGATGGAGAGGTATCTCTGGGCCCACTCGGTAATGCATCATCATAATGAGCTCAATGTGTCCAAGTGTTTGGTCACGGGATCATGCATTACGGTACGAGTAAAGTGACTTGCCGGTAACGAGATTGAACAAGGTATTGGGATACCGACGATCGAATCTCGGGCAAGTAACGTACCGATTGACAAAGGGAATTGTATACGGGATTGATTGAATCCTCGACATCGTGGTTCATCCGATGAGATCATCGTGGAACATGTGGGAGCCAACATGGGTATCCAGATCCCGCTGTTGGTTATTGACCAGAGAGTCGTCTCGGTCATGTCTGCATGTCTCCCGAACCCGTAGGGTCTACACACTTAAGGTTCGGTGACGCTAGGGTTGTAGAGATATTAGTATGCGGTAACCCGAAAGTTGTTCGGAGTCCCGGATGAGATCCCGGACGTCACGAGGAGTTCCGGAATGGTCCGGAGGTGAAGAATTGTATATAGGAAGTCCTGTTTCGACCATCGGGAAAGTTTCAGGGGTCACCGGTATTGTACCGGGACCACCGGAAGGGTCCCGGGGGTCCACCGGGTGGGGCCACCTATCCCGGAGGGCCCCATGGGCTGAAGTGGGGAAGGGAACCAGCCCCTGGTGGGCTGGTGCGCCCCCCTTGGGCCTCCCCTGCGCCTAGGGTTGGAAACCCTAGGGGTGGGGGGGCGCCCCACTTGACTTGGGGGGCAAGTCCCCCCCCCTTGGCCGCCGCCCCCCCTTGAGATGGGATCTCTGGGGGGCGGAGCCCCCCTGGACCCCTATATAAAGAGAGGGGAGGGAGGGCAGCCGCACCCAAGCCCCTGGCGCCTCCCTCTCCCTCCCGTGACACCTCTCCCTCTCGCTGAGCTTGGCGAAGCCCTGCCGAGATCCCCGCTGCTTCCACCACCACGCCGTCGTGCTGCTGGATCTCCATCAACCTCTCCCTCCCCTTGCTGGATCAAGAAGGAGGAGACGTCTTCCCCAACCGTACGTGTGTTGAACGCGGAGGTGCCGTCCGTTCGGCGCTCGGTCATCGGTGATTTGGATCACGACGAGTATGACTCCATCAACCCTGTTCACTTGAACGCTTCCGCTCGCGATCTACAAGGGTATGTAGATGCACTCTTTTCCCTCTCGTTGCTAGAAGACTCCATAGATTGCTTTTGGTGATGCGTAGAAAATTTTAATTTCTGCAACGATCCCCAACAGCCCTAACTAAATTTTTGCACTAACCTAGATAATTAACCTAATTAAACTAGTTAACCTAGCTAGCTTGTTCTCTGTCCAATGTTTGTGCTATGCATGAGAGAGAGAGAGAGGAGGGCCGGGTGGGGGCTTACAGAGGATGGCTCTGGTCGTGGCGAGGGAGGCAGGGGCGTCTCCGGTGACGGCGAGGGAGGCAGTTGTGGCGAGGGAGGCAGGGCGTCGAGGGTGGCTCCGCTGGCGCCGAGGGCGGCTCCGGTGGCGTTGATGAGGCCACGCGGTTCCGGTGGCGTCGACGGCGCGCGGCTCTGGTGGCTCCGGGGGCGTTGACATCGGCGGGATACGGCGGCGAAGTAGGGCGACGGCGAATTGGGGAGACGGCGGTGAAGTGGGGCGAGAGATTTGGGGGAGAAGTGGTGGCCAGGGGAAAACCGCTTTTGGGTTAAGTCAAACTTAGCGGTAGCGCGTTTCTGTAAAAGCACTATAGCTAAGTTAGCTATAGCACTTTTCAGTTAACGCGCTACTGCTATAGCTGTGTATTTTCCTTTTCTTTTCTTATTTCATTTTCTCTTTCTATAGCGGGGGTCTAAACAAGCGCTACTGCTACGTTATCTATAGCGCCTCTGATGAACAGACGCTACTGCTATTCCTTTCTCCTTTTTCCCTTTTCATTTATTTTTCTTTACATTTTATTTTTCTTTCTTTCTCCTTTTTTTATTTCTTTCATTTTCATTTACTTTTCTATTTGTTTTTCACTTAATTTTCTTTTCATTAGCAGTAGCGCATTTCGCAGCAAACGCACTGCTAAAATAAACTGAGCGGTAGCGCTCTTTCTAGAAGACCGCTACTACTATATGTAGCCTATCGGCTTAGTAGTGCGAGTTTTAGTAGTAGCGTTTTAAAAGGTAGACGCGCTACTGCTACGTTTGTGTCTGCAACGCCTTTATCCTGCACGCGCTACTGCTATTTAGCAGTAGCGCCTTTTTTTAACAAGCGCAACTGCTAAAGTTCTGTGTATAAGGTTTTCCCTAGTCGTGTCGGCCTGCTCAGGCTTCCACGGCACCCCTAGCCACGACCGCGGCGCCCGTTCCGCCGGCTCACCTCGGCCGAGCTACTCCAGCGTCGCCGCCAAAGGTTGTGCTTCAACTGCGACAAGCCCTACACACCCGGCCATGTCTGCCCGCGACTCTTCTACCTGGAGGCTGCAGACTACATTGAGGAGGACGCCGTCTCCGCCGATCTGGCCGCCCCAGCTGTCGCGAAGGTGTTTGACGCTGGTTGATCACCTCGAGGAGTTCAGCAAGCGCTTCCCCACCTTACAGCTCGAGGACGAGTTGTTTGTGCAGGCGGGGAGAAGCGTTATGACCGGGATATTAGGGGCTTAGCCCAGTGGGTTGTGGCCCAAATTATCTTATCGTTATTAGGGGCTTAGCCCAATTATTTTATCGTCATTAGGATCAAGTAAACCTCTCTATATAAGGAGAGGAGATGTATCAATCTAATCAAGCAAGAAGCAATCATATTTGCTCGGCTTCCCTAAGGGAGCCGGGAGACCTAACCCTAGCCGCCTCCTCCCCTGCGCCATCTCCCTCTCAGCCGCCGTCTCCTCGCGCATGACGGCGCCCAGCCGCAGGCGGCCGCGAGATCGTCCACGACCAGCTCCCTCCTTGCCCTACAACCTCCGGCCTAGACCCGGTAGAACCCTAGCTCCTAACAGTTGCAATAAGAGCATGTCCAATGGGACAGCCAGCTGAGCCCCATTTGTCTGCCTAGACAACAACGCCCCCCATTTCCATGCAAATCATGCATGTAGATCATTCAATCAATATAGCACACAACTAATTCAATAATACAACACAGGCCAAAATGATCCACGACAAATAAAATTCAATAACTAATGAATAGGGATACACGAATAAATCAAGTGTCTTTTCCTGCGCTCGTTGTCTCGTTGATCTCCTTTTGGTTGGTGAACCAATCCTTGACATGGCCATCCATGAGGCTAGTGTCGACCAACATGATCCTTGACTCCTCCATGACCCCCGTGAGCCTCGCCTTCTCTCTCAAGCTCAATGGTCGCATATGCCTTGGCCTTCTCAAGTTCCATTTCTTCCCATTTGTTCGTCTTCTCCATCTCCATCATCCCCTTCTCAATCATCGTCCTCTCTCATGGTCGAATTTCATCCTCTCCTTTTGCACATCCAATAAGAGCTTGCACCTCTCATCCTTCTCCTTCCTTTTCTTTGATTTCTCCCCTTTGTTGGAATTGTTCATCCACGTGGCTGACATCTTGCTCGCCGCGACGCCACGTGCGGCCCTATGTTTCTCCTTCTTCCCCCTCAAGTGCCTACTTCTTTCTGGTTCGGTCCCAAGTCCGCCCGCCCCTCCACCTTGTTCATCATCATCATCCAATTCAATAGATTGGTGGGAGCTTGTGCCATCATTGTTCTTCTTTTCCTGGTGTGGTTCTTGAGATCTCAATAGAGGGTTGCCCACTTGGGTTTCCCATTCAACTCCACCCAACAATGGGCCAAAGTAAATGGCTTGTTTTCAATTTGATGGTACAAAGCACCCACCAATCCCATCTAACAAAAATCCACGTAAACATAATGCAAGAAATGAAACAAGCAAGAAAGATCATGACCAACGTGGAGCAAACAAAACTTGAACGACTAATGACTCCAATGTCATTTTCGTTCATATTCACTGCTTGAGCATGCGCACCGGCACCGAAAAGTTCTTCACAGACTCATGAATGGCGGCTCATCTATGTTGGAGAGAGCTCTCACTGCAGTCGGTATGGATTGGATGTGATTCCATGCACTTGTGTTCATGGAACCAATATTTTGAGACCTTTTGTTCGGTTCCAGATATATGATCCATTGCTCATGTTCAACCAAGCTCGACACAACAAGATATCTTCTCTGGTTGGGTATGCATTTCCTCTGTTCATTACCTTTTTTTAGTTCCCTAGGATTTCCCAACATCAAATAAAGGTGAATTTGATCACCCATCTCCCAACTAGGAGGCTCTTTGTTGGAGTTGTGTCGCATATTTTGTACAAGGTATGTTGGAGATATAAGCCCAAGGTGTGACCCGCCGTGCGGAGGCCCGGGTCACACCGTCAGTGGTTTAACGTGAAGAGGATTCAAGGAGGCCCAAGAAGATGGTGATTCAACACATGGGCTTAATTATGGCCCAGGACCCGGCAGTATTAAGCTGGTAGATGATGACTTGCCCCGTAAGGCATGATTAGTTAGAAATCGAGCCGGTCACGTTGTGTGAGCCAGCCGGACTCTGTAAGCCTCCGGGCCTCGACCTGAGTATATAAAGGCGAGACCCGGCGGCGGGTTAAGTCAAGAAACAGTCAATCGAGAACTAGGTCAAGCGTATTCGCTCCCTTGTAATCGAGACTCAAGCAATACAACTAGAAGCAGGACGCAGGCTTTTACCTCGTTGTGAGGGGCCGAACCTGGGTAAATCCTTTGTGTATTTTGTCCCGTTCAACCCCTTCAAGCTAACCTATGTTGCGATGGCTCCACACCTAAGTCCTTTCACAAGGGCATCTGCTGTGACAAAACCACGACAAGGTAGGTTACAGTTGCACTTGAATTCAAACTATGTCTAGAAATGGTATGGAGACTTGTTCGAGTAGGACACTTGTATCCTAGACCTCTTATATAATATGGGATAAACACACGATACAACATATGCCAACATAATAGCACAAACGTTCGGGGGGAGCCGGCGCGTGGGCCGGCGGCCGGGTGGACAGTGTGCGGTATTCGGATGGTGTCACGAGGAGGAGCGCCTATAGTCATGCCCTGAAGATTTAGCCTTGTTGATGAACTTCGTTAACAAATCTCGGTGTTGTATCTTGTATGATTGCTTGGTCCTCACATGATTGACTATCCGCCTCAAATTATTCTAGAAAGTGGCATCGGAGCTAGATTTGTTCAAGTCATTGGACATGTTGATCTAGAGGAAGGAACGAAGAACAAGTCGATCGGTTGTGCGTCGTCCGCAGAAGCAGTCTCGGTTAAGTCAATTGCATTGTCAAGACAAAGCAGGATCGCGATTCCATGGATCTTTTGTGGGTGAGTATGCTCGGGCAATCGAGAAGCAAGATCTTAACAAGATCGGATGGCACAGATCAAAGAAGCGTGTGCACGACAGAACGACAAAAGGGTGTGTGGCGAGCTACAACCGGCTTCTGAAAAAGCTTCAACTGGAGACGGAGAGCTGACGATGGTGAGTGGCGACCACGGGGCGGCGCGTTGTTGGAACCCCACTCGGTGTTTGCAACCAGGGGTGGAGGCACGGCGAGCTACAAGGCCATGCGGTGGTTGTGGTGAGCGACGACTGGTGGCCTCTACTACAAACGGCGAGCAGGCCGACGACGGGGATGGCAATGGCGGGCACACGATGGCTCGCGGGGGTGGTAAGCGAGGCTAGCGTGTATGAGATGGAAGAAGGTGGGAGAGAAGAAGAAATTATTTTCGTGATGCAGGAGAAAGAGATCGACTCACACACTTGAATGGTAGGGCGCATGGTAGCGAACAAATCGTGCGGCTGGCAGGGCCACCAATCTCGATTTCTTTTTTAAAAAAAATACGTCATTTTTAAATTTGAAAGTTGCATTTTAGCGAACCTGAGTTTGCAGATCGCCTCGACACCCTCTAACTCTTTTTTTACAAAAAAGCTTATCTGAAGTGCGCTATACGCACAATTTTTTTTGGCGGTTGACGTTTTTGGCGACGTTGCCGTGGTCGGCGCACGTACGTTCAGCTCGAGTTCCCGATCACGATCAGCCTGGGGCGTTCCCAAGATTCCCACGCGTGGTCTTTTCTTGTCCTTCCAAAGGGTAATAAATGCCTCAGTGTTGACAGCGCGCGCTGTGGACGACCGAGCAGCACACCGCACGCGTCCGGGCGGCGAGACACCTGCCCCGCGCCCGGCCGCGCGTCCCGTCGGGGCACCGTCCGTCCGAACGGACCACGCTGGCTGCCTGCACTCATCCATCCGTCCAAACAAACAAACGAGGAGCCGGCCGGCGGTCGTCCTTATCCGAAGCCGAGCCCGCCGCTGCAAAGCGGCGCGCGCGCACACGCTGGCCCACCACAGCCCATGGCCCACCCCACATGTCACGCGCGCCCGCTAGCTTTCCCCCGCTCTCTCTCCGCCCTTTCCGCCGAGGCACCAAAACGGGAAGAGGAGGCGCTTTTCTTCTTCTTTGTCTCTCCCATCTCGTATGTTGTTGATTCCTCGGGTTCGGCCAGAACTGTAGCGATTTTGCCACTCCCGTCTCAACTTCTTGGCCCGTGTGCGAAATTTAGCAAAGAAAACAAGTGGGCGCAGGATAAAAGAGGAGGGCAGCAAGAAGAGAGGAGATCTTTCTTTCCTCTTTCCTGAACCCACGAACCGCTTCCGGCAGGTACGAACAAAAACGGTGCGCCTTTCCTTTTCCAGCTAACAGAGAGGCAGCGGGGGTGGCGTGGGCCTGGCTGGGCCCTGGGCAGGCCCAGGGCGGGCTAGGGTTTCTCTTGCGCTTCCCGCTTAACCGGTTTAACGGGGACAGTTGCTAAGGCCACACGAGGCCTAGGCGCACACAGAAGAAGAGACCCGTCTTTTCCACCCATCGTAGACTCCTTTTCTGGTGCTTTTTATCCTCGTTGGACCAGAAACACTGGTGTTCCATGCTTAAAAAAAAGGCCCTTGCCATTTACTAGTACTTCATGCAACGTGCATATGGTGCAAATGGAGGTCTCCTTCTATCACACACGTATGCTCCCGTCCATGCCACCGTCCTAATGTCAGATTCCTAATAAATAGTATGAAAGATGAGTACTCCCTCCAGCTGGATTTAATAAGTCGGGCATGAGTTTTTAGGTCTTCATTTTGACTAATAAAACATGTAGTATAGTATGCCACACAAATTATATGGTTAGAAACTCCATTTGACAATGAATCTAAAGATATAATATTTAACAAAATAGAATACATATTTTCCCTGGTCAAATTGAAGATCTGAAAACATGTGTCTGACTTATAAGACTAGTCATAGTGGGGAATAACTACAACGTGTCTTATATTTTGGTATGGACATAGTATATTACTCCCTTCGTTCCTTTATATTAGGTGTTTGTTTTTTCATAAAATTCCACAATGTCGGGTGCATTTGTTCTAATTCCTCTTAATTCCGTTCTTGTCCCTCCAGAAAAAGAAAAGTATCTCTCATCTGATTGCATGTTTATCTCCTTGTAGAGAAAAAAAAACTATCTCTCCCGATTACGTGTATCTCTTTCTTTCCTAGCCTAAATAATTTACTTGCCGCGAATCAACGATTTAGACCAGGGTAATTTTGTCCTAAATTGTCTATAACTATGTGCCTTGTCACCGTGCTGAAAATAATACACATTACATAAATGAATGAAGGGAGTATAGAATTAGTATCGTGGATGGTTGCATTTATTAGGTTGTGGACTCATTTTGCTCTGTATTGTTTTATGTTACAGCAACATATTATTATTGTTTACCAAAAGGGGCTTCCCCCCGCCCCATTTTGTTGCAAAAACGAGGCAGACAAACAAAGTCCAAACTGTTTCCAGCATTCGGGCCAAGCCAAAGTAGCTGGACTAGATTACAAACATGTTCTTAACAGATGA
This sequence comes from Triticum aestivum, assembly GCF_018294505.1. Taxonomy (NCBI): domain Eukaryota; kingdom Viridiplantae; phylum Streptophyta; class Magnoliopsida; order Poales; family Poaceae; genus Triticum; species Triticum aestivum. The sequence goes on from NC_057808.1 coordinate 466,897,796, forward strand.
GGAGAGCCAGCTACAACACATAGCAACAACAGGGTTTTTAAACAAAGACAGCAGGCTAAACTATTACAGGTCATCGGCTGTTTAGTCGGAGTGCGCTTGCAGATATAAGCCCTGGTGCTTCCCTTTGTGGCTCAGCTTAGTCCCCCCTTCCAGGCGATCCTCGGAAGTTCTCCTCTTCTTTGATCCAGCAGCCATAGGCACTCCTTCATAAGCTTTGGTTGTTGATCCGAGCACAGAACCGTCCACCGGTGAAGAAGTATGATTATTTTTCTCAGAACAGTCCGTGTATCTTTCCACACAGCTCCCTGAAAACAAAGATCATTTCGAGTAGTCCATAAGCACCAAATGGTAGCAACCCCAGTCATACCCACAATACTTTCCTTATTTTTCTGTTCCATATTTCACACATAGCTGAGATATGAATTCATTGAAAGGCCAAAAATGACAGCAATATCCATCCAAACAAGCTTAGCAACAATACAATCACATAGTAAGTGTTGGACAGACTCCTACTCACAATAAAATAAATAAGAAACATCTTGAAGATGTTGTCTTTTACTCAGATCATCCCTCGTTAGAATCTTGTTATGATAGCAAGCCAAACAAAGACTAAATATCTACGAGGCACAATTATTTTCCAAAACTTATCCCAGCCAGAGGTAACACATTATGTTACCACAAGAGTCTCTCTTCTCATTAACTACTTGCCACATAATTAAATTTATCTTGGGATGTGTTATGTTACTTGTTAAATTACTCTCACTATGGCCAGCCTAAAGCCACCTAGAGAGAGTATTTTGGAATGCACATGATATTGAAACTAACAGTGTGTCATCAATTACCATGTCATCAATTTACAATTATTCTAGTGTGCTTGTCCTTTGGGGCCTTAGCACGACGACTTCCCTACTGTTTACTACAACAAGGTTTGGCCTGCTCCAGCGAGAGAGATGTTGGGTAACGTAGTAATTTCAAAAAAATTCCTACGCACACGCAAGATCATGGTGATGCATAGCAACGAGAGGGGAGAGTGTTGTCCATGTACCCTCGTAGACCGACAGCGGAAATGTTATCACAACGCGGTTGATGTAGTCGTACGTCTTCACGATCCGACCGATCAAGTACCGAACGTACGGCACCTCCGAGTTCTACACACGTTCAGCTCGATGACGTCCCTCGAACTCCGATCCAGCCGAGTGTTGAGGGAGAGTTTCGTCAGCACGACGGCGTGGTGACAATGATGATGTTCCACTGACGCAGGGCTTCACCTAAGCTCCGCAACGGTATTATCGAGGTGTAATATGGTGGAGGGGGGCACCGCACACGGCTAAAATATCGTATATCAAGTGTGTATAGAGGTGCCCCCCTGCCCCTGTCTATAAAGGAGCAAGGGGGAGGCCGGCTGCCCTAGGCGCGCCAAGGAGAGAGGGAGGAGTCCTCCTCCTAGTAGGAGTAGGACTCCCCTTTCGTCCTACTAGGAAAAGAGGGGGGAAGGAAAGAGAGGGGGAGGGAGAGGGAAAGGGGGCTGCGCCCCCCTCTCCTAGTCCAACTAGGACTCCTCCTGGGAGGGGGCGCGCCACCTCCTGGCTGCTGCCCTCTCTCTCCCCTCAAGGCCCACTAAGGCCCAATACTTCCCCGGGGGGTTCCGGTAACCCTCCGGCACTCCGGTTTAATCCGAAACTTCTCCGGAACACTTCCGGTGTCCGAATATAGTCGTCCAATATATCAATATTTATGTCTCGACCATTTCGAGACTCCTCGTCACGTCCGTGATCACATCCGGGACTTCGAACAACCTTCGGTACATCAAAACATATAAACTCATAATATAACTGTCATCGTAACTTTAAGCGTGCGGACCCTTCGGGTTCTAGAACTATGTAGACATGACCGAGACACCTCTCCGGTCAATAACCAATAGCGGGACCTGGATGCCCATATTGGCCCCCACATATTCTACAAAGATCTTTATCGGTCAGACCGCATAACAACATACGTTGTTCCCTTTGTCATCGGTATGTTACTTGCCCGAGATTCGATCGTCGGTATCTCGATACCTAGTTCAATCTCGTTACTGGCAAGTCTCTTTACTCGTTCCGTAATACATCATCCCGCAACTAACTCATTAGTCACAATGCTTGCAAGGCTTATAGTGATGTGCATTACCGAGTGGGCCCAGAGATACCTCTCCGACAATCGGAGTGACAAATCCTAATCTCGAAATACGCCAACCCAACAAGTACCTTTGCAGACACCTGTAGAGCACCTTTATAATCACCCATTTACGTTGTGACGTTTGGTAGCACACAAAGTGCTCCTCCGGTAAACGGGAGTTGCATAATCTCATAGTCATAGGAACATGTATAAGTCATGAAGAAAGCAATAGCAACATACTAAACGATCGGGTGCTAAGCTAACGGAATGGGTCAAGTCAATTACGTCATTCTCCTAATGAGGTGATCCCGTTAATCAAATGACAACTCATGTCTATGGCTAGGAAACATAACCATCTTTGATTAACGAGCTAGTCAAGTAGAGGCATACTAGTGACACTCTGTTTGTCTATGTATTCACACATGTATTATGTTTCCGGTTAATACAATTCTAGCATGAATAATAAACATTTATCATGATATAAGGAAATATATAATACTTTATTATTGCCTCTAGGGCATATTTCCTTCAAGAGAGGCAATAACGGTGGCACGCATTTGGCTCGCTTCAATGCCTATAGTCGTCGCTAGGTGGTCTATGGACATGAATGCTATTTTTTTACTTCTCATGTTTTTTTGTCGCCATGATGTTTAATGCATAGATCGAAAGTTTTTCCCACAATAAAAAAAATTACCATGTCTTCTTCCGATGCACCAGTTAGCAAACAGTTAGTACATGTACACATGTGAAAGCACATTTGCTCCCTTGGTGGTTTTGGTAATTCATGTCAATATACATATTGTTGAACTAATGTTTTTGTAAGTGCATCTAGTGCCCCTTAGTGATTTTGGTGTATTGAAGACTTATAGATTAAGGGACTAATGTGTTTGTGAGTGTACACAGGTTTTATAAGTCTATGAGGAGTTTGATATTTACGATGAAAGTCGACCCCTAAAAATGAATGTCTTCAGTTGAAGACTTTGAAAGTGAGGAAATTGGTGTAACCTTGAAGACTTCGATATTCATGCGAGGATTATGAAGCGTGAAGACTTTTGTTTTCCTAATTTCATTTTCTCTTTCTTGAGTCATAGGAAACACCGTACTGTTAAAGGGGGTCGAGGTAAAACTAAGGAAAAGTTTCCAAGTGATGTTCATCTCAGAATCCTACACCTACCCAATCCTTTCGAGTGAAGCCATTGGAAATCTCATACAGTTCAGTCAATTTCTTCAGTGACAGAGACGAAGATCTTCTAGTCTCTGAGGAATTTGTTCTAACTGAGAGTTAGAAATTCGCCAGTGCGGATTGCCTACAAGTGAGAAGCATGATAGCCCCGAGGAATTCGATACTCAAATTTCATACCGTTGCTGTGCTACGCGCCAGCTGTCCTAAAATATCTACCCACCTAACGGTCATATCATTGAGGGCATTTATGTCTTATCATGTCGGACTGCTCCCTAGGCTATAAATAGCCGCCCCCTACAACCACTAGTTGGTTGGCTGCTCCAAGAGAAACTTACACTTGTCATTGAGAGTATCCCATCCTCCGAGGACTTTGAGCGAAAATCATCAGTGAGGAAAAACCCAAACCAAACCCAAAGTGATTGAGCATCACTGAAGAGATTGTTCCTGTGTGGAACCGACGCTTGTTACCTTTGAGGACTATGCATCCTCCAGACGGTTAGGCGTCATGGTCTAGAGCATCCAAGAAGAATTGTGGATCGCCGAGTGACCGAGTCTGTGAAGGTTTGGAAGTCACATGAAGACTTACCACGAGTGATTGGGCGAGGTCTGTGTGACTTTAGCTCAAGGAGAATACGGTGAGGACTGTTTGTCCTCAGGTTTAAATACCTACCCGCTCCAACCAGACGTACGACTGTCACAACAGTTGGAACTGGTCTACAAAATCATCGTCTTCACCAAGCTATTGGTTCTATTTCCTCAACCCTTTCATTTCCTCATTCATGTGTTGATGTATTTGATCGTTACTGTTTGAAGACTTTGACTGAAGACTTTCTCAATTTCCTCAATCCTATTTCTTCAGTCACCTTGTCTTCAGCCTGCTTATCCTATTTACATGCTACTTGTACTCTGTGTATGTTTCATTTCATCATGATGACTATGCTACTGCTTTGTTATGCATGCACCTGAGTACTTATTCCGCTGCTTGTAGTTCATGACTTAGGAAATTCCTCAAGTTGAATTTCCTCAGTGACGAATTTGTAAAAATAGCCTATTCACCCCCCTCTAGTCGATATAACACACTTTCAGTTTTCCTTAAGCATATTTCAGAAAAAGTTCAATCTAGACAAGTAGATAGATGGGGATGTGGACCCCTCAAGCTACAAAGGACAAGCATTGGCAAAAGCTCCAAGACTCTACATATTTGGTTAAGTGATCCAATATTACACTGAGTCCATAGGAAAGCCAATACTATTAAAAGGGACGAGGTTTTGATCATGAGTCATTTGCTTAAAGTGCTTGAAGATATTACTCCAAAATCCTCAGCCACACCCTCACAATCCAGTGTTGGGGAACGTAGCAATAATTCAAAATTTTCCTACGTGTCACCAAGATCAATCTAGGAGATGATAGCAACAAGAGAGAGGGAGTGCATCTTCATACCCTTGAAGATCGCTAAGCGGAAGCGTTACAAGAACGCGGTTGATGGAGTCGTACTCGCAGCGATTCAAATCGCGGAAGATCCAATCTAGCGCCGAACGGACGGCGCCTCCGCGTTCAACACACGTACAGCCCGGGGACGTCTCCTCCTTCTTGATCCAGCAAGGGGAGAGGAGAAGTTGAGGGAGAACTCCAGCAGCACGACGGCGTGGTGGCAATGGAGCTCGTGGTTCTCCGGCAGAGCTTCACTAAGCACTACGGAGGAGGAGGAGGTGTATGAGGAGGGAGGGCTGCGCCAGGGAAGAGGTGCGGCTGCCCTCCCACCCCTCCACTATATATAGGGGCAAGGGGAGAGGGGGAGGCGCCCTAGGGTTTCCCCTAGGGGGCGGCGGCCAAGCAGATTGGATCTCCCTAGGGAAAATCCTAGGGAGACTTGCCCCCCAAGCCAAGCAGGTGGAGGCTTGCCTCCCAAGCCAGGTGGAGGCGCCCCACCTCCCCAAGTAACATGGGAAAGGGTGTGGGGGGCGCACCACCCCTTAGTGGGCTGGTTTGCCCCTTCCCCTTTGGCCCATGAGGCCCTCCAACACTTGCCGGGGCTCCCGAAACACCTTTCAGTCATGCTGGCCATAGCCTGGTACCCCCGGAACACTTCCGGACTCCAATACCCTTCGTCCAATATATCGATCTTCACCGCCGGACCATTCTGGAACTCCTCATGATGTCCGGGATCTCATCCGGGACTCCGAACAACCTTCGGTAACCACATACTATTTCCCATAACAACTCTAGCGTCACCGAACCTTAAGTGTGTAGACCCTACGGGTTCGGGAACCATGCAGACATGACCGAGACACCTCTCCGGCCAATAACCAATAGCGGGATCTGGATACCCATATTGGCTCCCACATGTTCCACGATGATCTCATCGGATGAACCACGATGTCGGGGATTCAATCAATCCCGTATACAATTCCCTTTGTCAATCGGTATGTTACTTGCCCGAGATTCGATCGTCGGTATCCCAATACCTCGTTCAATCTCGTTACCGGCAAGTCACTTTACTCGTTCCGTAATGCATGATCCCGTGACTAACTACTTAGTCACGTTGAGCTCATTATGATGATGCATTACCGAGTGGGCCCAGAGATACCTCTCCGTCATACGGAGTGACAAATCCCAGTCTCGATTCGTACCAACCCAACAGACACTTTCGGAGATACCTGTAGTGTACCTTTATAGCCACCCAGTTACGTTGTGACGTTTGGTACACCCAAAGCATTCCTACGGTATCCGGGAGTTGCACAATCTCATGGTCTAAGGAAATGATACTTGACATTAGAAAAGCTCTTAGCAAACGAACTACACGATCTTGTGCTATGCTTAGAATTGGGTCTTGTCCATCACATCATTCTCCTAATGATGTGATCCCGTTATCAATGGCATCCAATGTCCATGGTCAGGAAACCATAACCATCTATCGATCAACGAGCTAGTCAACTAGAGGCTTACTAGGGACATGTTGTGGTCTATGTATTCACACATGTATTACGGTTTCCAGTTAATACAATTATAGCATGAACAATAGACAATTATCATGAACAAGGAAATACAATAATAAACATTTTATTATTGCCTCTAGGGCATATTTCCAACAGTCTCCCACTTGCACTAGAGTCAATAATCTAGTTCTCATCACTATGTGATTGTAATGAATCCAACACCCATGGGGTTTGTTCATATCTTGCTTGTGAGAGAGGTTATTAGTCAACGGGTCTGAACCTTCCAGATCCGTGTGTGCTTTACAAATCTCTATGTCATCTTGTAGATGCAGCTACCACGCGCTACTTGGAGCTATTCCAAATAACTGCTCTACTATACGAATCCGGTTTACTACTCAGAGTCATCCGGATTAGTGTCAAAGTTTGTATCGACGTAACCCTTTACGACGAATTCTTTTACCACCTCCATGATCGAGAAAATTCCTTAGTCCACTAGTTACTAAGGATAAGTTCGACCGCTGTCATGTGATCCATTCCTGGATCACTATTGTACCCCTTGACTAACTCATGGCAAGGCACACTTCAGGTGCGGTACACAGCATAGCATACTGTAGAGCCTACGTCTAAAGCATAGGGGACGACCTTCATCCTTTCTCTCTCTTCTGCCGTGGTCAGGTCTTGAGTCTTACTCAATACTCACACCTTGTAACACAGCCAAGAACTCCTTCTTTGCTGATCTATTTTGAACTCCTTCAAAATCTTGTCACGGTATGTATTCATTTGAAAGTACTATTAAGCGTTTTTGATCTATCCTTATAGATCTTGATGCTCAATGTTCAAGTAGCTTAATCCAGGTTTTCCATTGAAAAACACTTTTCAAATAATCCTGTATGCTTTCCAGAAATTCTACATCATTTCTGATCAACAATATGTCAACAACATATACTTATCTGAAATTCTATAGTGCTCCCACTCACTTCTTTGGAAATACAAGTTTCTCATAAACTTTGTAAAAACCCAAAATCTTTGATCATCTCATCAAAGCGTACATTCCAACTCCGAGATGCTTACTCCAATCCTTAGAAGGATCGCTGGAGCTTTGCATACTTGTTAGCATCTTTCAGGATTGACAAAACCTTCTGGTTGTATCACATACAACCTTTCCTCAAGAAAATCGTCGAGGAAACAATGTTTTGACATCCTATCTGTAAGATTTCATAAATAATGCAGTAACTGCTAATATAATTCCAACAGACTCTTAGCATCGCTACGAGTGAGAGTGTCTCATCGCAGTCAACTCCTTGAACTTGCCGGAAAACATCTTAACGACAAGTCGAGCTTTCTTAATGGTGACACTTACCATCATTGTCTGTCTTCCTTTTAAAATCCATCTGCACCCAACAGCCTTACGACCATCAAGTAGTTCTTCCAAAGTCTACACTTTGTTTTATACATGGATCCTCTCTCCGATTTTATGGCCTCGAGCCATTCGTCGGAATCCGGGCCCATCATCGCTTCTCCATAGCTCGTAGGTTCATTGTTGTCTAGCAACATGACTTCCAAGACAGGATTACGTACCACTCTGAAGTAGCATGCATCCTTGTCGTCCTACGAGGTTTGGTAGTGACTTGATCCGAAGTTTCATGATCACTATCATAAGCTTCCACTTCAATTGGTGTAGGTGCCACAGGAACAACTTCCTGTGCCCTGCTACACACTAGTTGAAGTCATGGTTCAATAACCTCATCAAGCCTCCACCATCCTCCCACTCAATTCTTTCGAGAGAAACTTTTCCTCGAGAAAGGAACCGTTTCTAGAAACAATCACTTTTGCTTCCAGATCTGAAATAGGAGGTATACCCAACTGTTTTGGGTATTCTATGAAGATGCATTTATCCGCTTTGGATTCGAGCTTATTAGCCTGAAACTTTTTTCACATAAGCGTCGTAGCCCCAAATTTTTAAGAAACGACAGCTTAGGTTTCTCTAAACCATAGTTCATACGGTGTCGTCTCAACGGAATTGCGTGGTGCCCTATTTAAAGTGAATGCGGTTGTCTCTAATGCCTAACCCATAAACGATAGTGTAATTCGATAAGAGACATCATGGTACTACCGTGAGAGAGTGATTGAGTGCCGAGAAGACTATCTTTTGAAGCACAAGAGCAAGGATTTCATCATTAACAACAACATATATTACCTTTTGAAGAGTGGTGTTTTCTATATTGGTTAGGTGTCACTTGGGAGCTTCCAAATCATGTGGACTTGAACCAAGGAGTTTGTAAGGGCAAGGAGATCGCCTACTTCATGAAGATCTACTCCGAGTGAGGCTAGTCCTTCGTGGGCGGTAGCCATGATGGAATAGACAAGGTTGCTTCTTCATGGACCCTTTGTGGGTGGAGCCCTCCATGGACTCACGCAGTCGTTACCCTCCGTGGGTTGAAGTCTCCATCAATGTGGATATATGATAGCGCCACCTATCGGAACCACGCAAAAAATCTCTGGGTCTTTATTCCGTTTGATCTTCCTATCTCTACCTTCCTTTGCTTTCTTGCACTTGCATGTTGTTTTTATCCCTTGCCTATACTCTAATAGCACCTTCAATAGAAGATGTAGATGTAAAAATAACTAACTTTTGCATCTCCAGGTCCAAAAAATCTTCTCTAACAGATGATGTAGATGCAAAAAGAATTACATCTTTGCCTCCTGGAGATGTAAACTATAACACCTAGCAGTGCAATTTGCACATCCACCTTTAGGAGATGTAAAAACGCAACCGCCCGCCAACGGCCGTTCACTTCATTCCGCGTGACCGCTCGCCGCCGGCCGAATTCGCCCAAATTCGCGGCCGCCCGCCCCCTCCGGTACCCCATCGCCGGTTTCGACCGCCGGCCGCCGCCGCACGCCATGAATTGGGTGTTTTTTCGCTGTCGCTCGATTCCACCGTCGCCGCCACCCCGCCTGCATCACCGGCTGCATCCCCCGCACCGCCGCCGCTCGATTCCACCACCACCGCCGTCCCGCGGCCCTACACTCCCGTCGCCCGCTCGATCTGGCCGCAGCCCGCACCGCCGCCCGCCACCCAGCCCGCAACCCCTCCTGCAGCCCTGCCCCGCCGCCGCTCGATTCCACCACCACCGCCGCCTCGCAGCCCTGCACTCCCGTCGCCGCTTGATCCGGCCGCAGCCCCGCACCGCCGCCGTCACCCCGCCGCCGCGTGAGCACTAGTTGAAGTACAATTTTACATCTACATTTGCATTATCTGTTGGAATCTCCGTTTTGCATCATTTGTTGGAGTTGACAATTTTTTGGAGATGCAGAAAGCACGTTTTGAAGATGTAAATTTTTACATCTCCAAATTTGCATCTTCTATTTGAGATGCTCTAAATATGCATGTGTAGATTGTATTGGTTGTCATTTAAGTTGTGCTAAAAATCTGTCTAAACTCTAAGCGAATTAAAAACTGCACCTTTGCCTTGTTCAGTGTCTACCCCCCCTCCCCCTCTTTAGACCCCTCTTCTCGATCTCTCAACATGCTATCGCGAAAAACAAAAACTAAGAAACCGAAGCGAACACAGCCGTTCCTGCTGGATAGAGGCATAATAAGTTATACGAAGATCATTATTTTTTCTACTCTTTTTGGTGGGTTGCGCCGTTCTCCGGGTGTCCGTAGCAGAAAGGTCCGGGAGATAAACGAGCGGCGGGCGGGATGGGCCGGGAAGCGGTACTTGAGCCAGGGCCTCTGAATCTCGCGAAAACCCCTCTTTGGCTGCGCCTGTGGCCTCCTCCCCTCCCCTCCTCTCCCCCACCCCTCGCCGCCTCGCGTGAGTCTGTGGCGGCTATCCTCGTTGCCCTCTCCTCCTCCCCTTCCCCACCCGCACCCGCACCCGCACCCTCCCCTAGGGTTTATCCACCCCTACCACCCGTGCTCGCTCCGGCCCACCCGACCTCCAATCCGCCGCCGCCCGCGTTCCACCTCGCCGGGACGTCGCGTCCCCCGCCCCGTCCTCGACCTTGGCCGCCGGTCCTCGAGGTATGAGCTCCGCGGCCGTCCGGCGACGATTGCTTTGAACCCAGACCGGTTGACCGACGGCGCAGATTGTGGGCGCGCCGCCGTGCCCGCCCGGCGCACCGTCTAGCCGTTTCTTTTTTCTTTTCTCTAGGCGGCGGCCCTCGTCTGTTCCTATGTTCTAGTATTTGTCAGTACTGGTTCTAGTTGTGTGCTTATTTGAGGAGGGGACGTTTGCTGAAAAAAACCGCTGCTTGTGGTAATTGCAGCCTTCCGGGATGGTGTACGGATCTGCCAACGCCGGCAATGCGCAGGGCGCGGGGCTTCACGTGGACATGCAGAAGCTGTCCCTGGAGGGGAAGAAGGATGCCGCCGGCGCCGACGCGGCCAAGGTAGCTCTTTTTACTCGGTGGCCGCCCTCGTTCGTTGCTCTGTTCTAGCTGCGTGTGTGTGGTTCTTGGAGGAGAGGTTGCTGAAAACTGCCGCCTTTGTAATTGCAGCCCTCCGGGATGCAGTATGGATCTGCCAACACCGGCAATTCGCAGACCGTGGAGCCGCATGTGGACAGGTCGATAACGCCCCTGCTCCAGGAGGCCATGGATCCCAACTTTTTCTACCAGCCCAATGGATATCCCTCACCAGCCTACTACTACCCTAGCGGTACATGAGCCTCAGCTATTATTAGACAATGGCTAGGACTTGATTCATTTATTGTGAATCAGCTATTTTTGGATGAATTTGAGTCATTTCACTGACACGTTTCATTTCGGTATTGTTGCGAATCAGGTTATGATGGCTCGACCAATGAGTGGGACACCCGGTATGCTGGTCATGAAGGAATGGAAGTGCCCCAGGTGAGTTAACAACTTAACATTTGTATTGTTAGTCACAAGTGTGTAGTCATTGTTCTATGTAGTCTTAATAATCGCATGGTTTTCAAGGTGTCCGCCTTGGGTTAGGGATAAGGCGCTCTGGCAGCTGCTTGGAAATCGGCCCGCTTTTGGCGCTTAGTTGTCTGTCTTAGCGCTTAGGAGTCAGAGCAGGGGTAGAAAGCCTTTGGACGCCTTACCGCCTTAAAAACCATGGCAACAAGATTAATGTATTAGTATTAGATTATGGATTTTCCACCTGCGTTTGAAAGCTAGGAGTAAGCATTAAGATAAAACTGAAAACTGTGCCCATGTAGATGATGAATTTGGAATTTGGTGAATTGTTTTCTGATATGTAAGTTATGAAATTGACTAATATTTCTGTTGCATCAATGAAGCAGAGTGTGTATGGTGACATGTACCATGGATATGGTTATGCTCCCTATGGCCCGTATCCTTCAGGTTCTCCTGTCCCAACCGTTGGGCATGACGGGCAGTCATATGGCACACAGCAATATCAGTACCCTGGTCAGTATTATCAACAGCCGGCTCCAACCAATGCGATGCATGGTGTTAACAGTGCCAATCCTCAATCTGAGCTGCCTTCCGCTGCGGCTCACCAGGCACGTGCTACGGTAGTTTCAGCAAAAGTAACTACCGGGACTGCTAGTGGGATTGCAAATGCTGCCAGTTCACTACCGCGCAAGCAAACTCACCACCATGTATCAGTGACCAACAGTGGTTCATATGGAAGAGGGCCCTCGCAAGGTGGACCTTCCGCTAGCAATTTTGGTCACACTGGTCACCGTTCTCCAGCTCAGTGGTATGATGGGCCGGTCTATTCTAATGGGCATCAGAGATCAATTGCTAGTTCCACATCTTATGGTTCTAATTCATCTTCAGCAAAAAATCAGAGTCACCGTCCAACAACAAACCTCATGGTATGTTCTGCAAGATATCCAATTTCTTTGTTATTGTGTTGCAGAGCTTTCCTTAGTCGTTGACCTGCTTAATTAATCCCAACATAATATGACTGGTTCTAAGTGTTTTGCATATCATTCGAGTATTAGATCCTATAATATGATATCTTGGTATTTGCTAACCTTACCGTACGAAGATAGAGGTAACAAAATGACCAGTTTTGCATGAGTTTTCATGATAGTCTGCAGTGTCCTTCATCAAAACTTAGCTGTGCTTTCTATCTGTTTCCAGGGTATGCATACGCATGGGCCTTCATCTGGGATGGGTCTGACCTCTCCTAGTTATTCTAGTAGGATGTACCCTGATAGCAGATTGTATGGTCAGTATGGTCAGTACGGGAACACACTGAAAGCTGGACTTGGTTTTGGTTCTAATGTCTATAACTCGAGAAATAATGGACAGTGGGGAGTCGTGGATACCGTCAAATACAAGCCTAGAAACCGGGCAACTTTTGGGTTTGGCAGTGAGAATCAAGATGGCTTCACTGAGCTTAACAGAGGACCAAGATCTGGTGGATTCAGACACCAAAAACCATTTGGACCTACTGTCACTATTGCTGTGAAGGGGCAGGTCCTCCCTTCAGCTGGGAAACAAGATAATAGCGTTCTTCCAGATAAGAGTCAATTTAACCAGGAAGGCTTTTCTGCAACATACAAGGATGCAAAGTTCTTCGTTATCAAATCTTACAGCGAGGATGATGTGCACAAGAGTATCAAGTACAATGTGTGGGCAAGCACTCCTAATGGAAATAAGAAGCTGGATGCTGGATACCGAGAAGCTCAGGAGAAATCCAGTGAATGCCCGGTGTTCTTATTTTTCTCTGTAAGTATGTTGCTACTGTATTGTATCACCCTTTCCTCATATGGCATTTGTATTGACCTTGAGCCTGGCCTTTTAGGTGAACACAAGTGGTCAATTTGTTGGTGTTGCCGAAATGGTTGGTCCTGTTGACTTTGACAAGACGGTAGATTATTGGCAACAAGACAAGTGGAATGGCTGCTTTTCAATCAAGTGGCACATCGTGAAGGATATCCCCAACAACATTCTGAAGCATATTACGTTGGACAACAATGACAATAAGCCTGTGACAAACAGCCGTGACACACAAGAGGTACACTTTCTGAAAACTTCTGTCAATAACAAATTTTGGGTGGTGATTTCGTGAAGAGGACATGGTCCACCAGGGATAACGTTAATACTCTGTATATTCCTTTAGATAATGATGATGATGTAGCTTGCTTTTTTAAGGACAGAAATTTTAGATATGGTTTATCAGGTGCCTTCCCCAGTTAATTAGAACACACAGAAATTTGTTTCTCCATTATTGTCATGGCTATGCTAAAACTCAGGATGTGGACCGGTGTGTATATATGTGACTTAAGAATGTCCCTCGCGGCCTTGTTCGTATTTCTGTGCACATACACAGTTTTTTTGTTAATCGGTGCTGCAATGACTGACTATAGGAAATTGTTTTTTAACCATTCACAAATTGACCAAAATAACATTCAGATTCAGTAGGGTGTCATTGTATTTATGTAATGCATCCTTGGCAGTATGATTGATGTTTCCAGTAGTAGTAACCTCTAAACTTATTACTCAAAGCACTGGTCTGCTGTCTCCGTCATGCCGCAGGTTAAGCTTGAGCAAGGTCTTCAAATGCTCAAGATTTTCAAGGAACATGTCAGCAAGACCTCAATTTTGGATGACTTTGCATTTTACGAGAACCGACAGAAGTTGATGCAAGAAAAGAGAGCAAAGCAACAACCGCTTCAGGGGCAGGCAAGTGTTGTAACCATGCGCTCTGTTGACGATTTTAGTATTTCTTGAGTACCAGTTAGGGCAGCGTCGATATAGGTACTAATGCCTGCTTTTTTATTCACATTGTCCAGGGTGTTGATGAGAAGGAGAAGAGCGCAGTTAACGGGAATTCCGCTGCACAGAAGCAGACACCGAGCAAGGAGAGCACCACCCCTGCCGCCGGTGAAGAGCCGAACGCTTCCAAACCCACCACAGCTGAAAGCGGCGGCGCGAGTGCCAACTAGCGTGATATATTTCTTACGCTCGTTGCTGTAACATGCGGTAGTCCATTGCGCAAAACTCGGTCAGGCTTCGGAATATGCGCGGATCATACATGGGAAACTAAATTTAGGTCGTGTGACTTGGTTCTCATCGTTTAGGTCTCTTATATACTTGGTGACATCAGGTTCTTATATGGCCCCTTTCCTATTCCTATTTTTGTTTCGGAGTCTTGTTGGTTTAGTAATTTCAGCTATTTGTTATTGTTTAGACTAAAGGAGCCGATTTTCGATACTTCTAGACAACATTTAAGGTACTAAGTTTTTATGAGTGTTGTAGTGCTGGAGAAAGTAATAAGAACAAAGAACTCCTGGTTTTTCTAGTCCCTTGATTTGTGTGTTGTTTGAGATTTTATGCCTGATCTCTGTTTCCTATGAGAATCTTTTGGTTATAGAGAATCTTTTGAGACTACTGCCTGTCTGCTATTGCTCGCAGGAAGAACCCGCCTCCCAGAGGTTGGCCAGAAATTGGTTTGGACTCATTTGCTATTTGGCACTTGCCTAAGGCCCTTAGGCTGAGAGAACTTGCCAGGTTTGATGGTTCGGGTTGAGGGGGGTGAGCTGCCGGCACCGGAGAAGGAAGGGGGGAGTCTGGGGTTCGACGGTTTGAGGTTTTGGGTGGGCTTTCTTAAATTTGAGAAATGCAACGTTGAGCTTTCTTCTTTCTCGAGGGAGAAGATTGCACTGATACCGATTTCGGTTGCCCGCCATCACCCTGTTCTGCTCATCCAGCTCACTAGCACCTCGATTTCCAAATTCTTATATTCTCTACTCTCTCGAACTAAAACCACGACAATTGTTTTGGAACGGAGGGAACCGAGCCACGGTTGATGAGGAAGAGAGATGCTAGACCGTGAGGATGTCTATTGATTGTGGTTGTGGCATGGTCCTGGTTCCTGAAGCAGGACACCACCGCGATGGTGATGTATAACACACAGCGGACGCATGATTGTACAGTTATTACTTGCATTATTAGCAAGTACTTCCTCCGTTTCTAAATATAGGTCTTTTTAGAGATTTCAACAAGTGACTATATACGGAGCAAAATGAGTGAATCTATCTTCTAAAATATGTCTATATACATCCGTACGTGGTAGTCCATTTGAAACCCCTAAAAAGACTTATATTTAGGAACGGAGGGAGTACGTACTGTTTTTTGTCATCCTCTCTTTGTCGAATTCAGTCAACACTAATCAGAATCATCTTCTGAAAAGTACACATGGTAAATGTGTGGTTGAGCTCGTACAAATCTTTGGTTCTCTAGCTACCCCTTCTCATCGATGCTCCAGTCCAGGCCTACAGATGTACTCCGTATACGGTTGAGCTTGCGTCCTGGTCGTTGTACGGCTGCAGAGCAGACGAGGCATGGGCCACATGGGGCAACAGTACATTTTCTGCTTCAATGAGAGGGCAGGATGATATGTGATTGATTTCTTGAAGTCCTTTGCACAGACAGGGCAAAGTTAAATACTCCCTTCGGTCCGTATTAATTGTCGCTGGTTTAGTGTACAAAGTTAGTTGAATAGGAGGGAGTGGTATGATTTCCTTCTTGGTTTGCGTTCACTACCATGTGTACATTTTGGCCCCTTGATAAACGTCCGTTCGACCCGTTGTTTGGGATTCTCTTCGGCATCATCAGGTACTCCCTCCCTTCGTAAAGAAATATAAGAGTGTTCAAATCACTATAAAACAGGCTTCTGCGTTCATTCAGACATAAAAAGCCTACTGCATGCTACCCGCGGTTGATTCTCACAGCCTACAAGTTTGCACCATTGCATTCGGTCCGTCGTTGTTACTGTACTCCTTGCGGTTCAAGAACGACAGCGCCATTCTCGCTGCGCCTGCACACGTGTCCGTGTGTATCTTGGCACTGCTCAGTCAGTGCTTACGTACACATGATTGTACTGCTTGCACATGGACCTTACTGGCACGTAGGAGTAGTACTGTATCTCATTGTACTATCTGCATCGCAGCGCAGCGTGTGGGTTGCGTGTCTGAACTGTGTGACTGGGACAACTGCACCGTGGCTCAACGATTTGTGCGCAGGAATCAGGTGATCGAATGGCAACTCTGTTGCAGCTCAAGGTGCGGTTGCGTGCATCAACCCCACATGCCACCGCAAACATCAACGTGCCCGGTTTTGCCATTTATATGTCTCTACACTACACACAGATAGCAAAATCAGTATGATCTGCCGCTCTAGGGAAAATGTTGGGACCCCCCCCCCCCCCCCCCCCCCCCATGAGACCCCTCTCCTCTCCTCCCCGTCCTGGGCATGGCCGATCGAGCTTGCGGCCAGCCTTGTGCCGGCAGGCAGTCCTTCCTAAGTTTGTTTGGCTTGCGCTTGCATGATTTTGTATCTTAATAATGTACAGTACTGTAAATGGTGATCATGATGATGCGCATATCTCCCGCGTGTCGTCGAAATTATATAAGCACGCGGGCTTATGTTTCCGAGTGTTGCAGTGCTGGAGAAAGTAATATGAACAAAGAACTCCCAGGTTTTTCTTTTTCTAGTCCCTTGATTCTGTGGGTGGTTTCTTGTTTGAAATTTTGTGATTGGAATGTGTTTCCCGATCTTGTATTTCATATGAGAATCTTTTGGTCATCGAGCATGCATGTTGAATGCAGGCAGAGTGCTCTACACACACTGGACTACTGCCTGCCTGGTGCTTATTTGGCCATGGTCTGACGCATATGCTGATTCGAACCATTTCTCGCCTCCAAGAGATGGACCAGAAATAATTCGAGCACAAAGGCAATCCCTAGAATTGCCAGAAGTAAGTTGAAACGAATTACGAGTTTGCTATTCGCGGCTTTGGGGTGTGGGGGAGGGCTGCCGCCTGCCGGCGCCGGGAAAAAAGGCTGTGGCCGAGAAAAATTGACTGACGCCAAGTATTTCCAAGCCCCATTTTCCCTCCCTTTTTGCGAAATGCAGCGTTGAGCTCGTTCCTAGTACAAATCCGTGGTCATCGACCGATGCTCCAGTCCAGCGTACAAATGTATGCGGTTGAGCTCGTGTCCTGCTCGTGCTACGGCGGCAGAGGAAGAGGAGGCGTGGAGCACATGGGGCGATATGAGAGGGCTAGGGAGGGAGAGCAGCAGAGTCACGGTCCGAGCTTTGAATGAAAGAGATATGGCACGATGATTCTGAAGTCCTTTGCACAGGACAGGTTTGTATGCAACCTCGCCCCTTTATAAGGCCAACTCCATCGCACGACCCCAAACGGACGTCCGGTTTGGCCAGATTTCGTCCCTTTGGGGTGGCGATGGGTTCGCCCATGTCCGCGTTTGTCCGTTGGGTCGTGAGTGCGTCCAACGCGCGGCCGCATCTTAAATCATGTCCGGGATGGACGTGATTAAAAAAAACATAACACTTAAATAAAATGCCTAAAAACGTAAATAAACGCACTTAAAAAAAACTTAAAACATATATAAAGGTCACGGCCACAAAACGGCCCAGTTTCACGCCGCACTTAAACGACCCAGTTCCATAATTAACATAAAAACAAAATTAAAAAAATGCCGCCCGCGCGCTGCTGTCGCGCCCGTCCATGCTGTGGCCGTCGCCGTCGCCGTCTTCAGTGGCCGCCGGTGTCGTCGTCGTCGCTGCAGAGGTCGACGTAGTCCGGCGGCGTCCAGAGATGGGCTGGCGGTCTGCGATGCACGGGGGCGGCGGGCTGGAAGGTGGCCGGTGCCTGCACCACCTCCTCCCGAGGCGAGGCGTCCCGCTCCGGCGACCGCGGCGGAGTGGGGCACCAGTTGCCCCCCACGGCGGCCGCCATCTGCTCCGCCGTGCATGACCAGCTCCACCCCTGGCCCACCAGACCCGGGTGGAAGGCGGCCACCGGCGGCTCCTCCGTCACCTCCTCCTTCGGCACCATCTCCAGCACGGGGATGGCGTCGTCGCCGGCCGCAGAGAGGGCCATCGTCTCCTCGAGGCCCGACCATTGGCGCTCATCGTGCGTGTGCATGGAGTCCTCCATGACACGCGCCCTGAGCCGGGCCTCCTCCTCCGCTGTCATGCGAGGAGGTGGAGGTGGCGACGGAGATGGGGAAGGCGACGGCGTGGGCGTCAGGCCGCGCACCCGCGTACGCCCGCGCCTCCCGACGTGGCCGCCGCGGCCCCGACACCGTGCCGGCGAAGTAGGACGCGCGCCGCACGTCGTGCTCGTCCTGGATCCACGTGTCCCACAGAACGGAGTCGGGGGTGTACCTCTCGTCGTCGTATAGGTCATCGGGGAGGAGGCGACAGCGGCGCTCGATCTCATCGCGCCGGGCTCAGGACTCGGTCCGCGGAGAGGTGCACGTCGCTCCACGGGACCGGCGTCCTCGTCTCCCAGTACCGCCATCACAAGTCCACGGCCAGGTATTGCCGGTCGCGCTCGCCGGCGGCCCTAGGAGCGATGGTGAAGGGGGCAGGCGCGGGGGCTCGAATGGAGGAGCGCGGCGGTGATGCGGGCTCCTCCTTCTTGACGGAGCCGTGGCGGCGTCCCGAGGAGGAGCCGGCCTCGCAGTCGTTGTCGGTGTCAAAGCCGGCGGATCTCGGGTAGGGGGTCCCGAACTATGCGTCTAGGATCGATGGTAACAGACACGATGTTTACCCAGGTTCGGGCCCTCTCTATGAAGGTAAT
This sequence comes from Triticum aestivum, assembly GCF_018294505.1. Taxonomy (NCBI): domain Eukaryota; kingdom Viridiplantae; phylum Streptophyta; class Magnoliopsida; order Poales; family Poaceae; genus Triticum; species Triticum aestivum. Next base: position 466,916,634 of record NC_057808.1, read on the forward strand.
ACCCTACTTTCTGCTTGATTGATCTTGATGAATATGAGTATTACAAGAGTTGATCTACCACGAGATCGTAATGGCTAGACCCTAGAAGTCTAGCCTATGTGTATATGGTAATGAATGTGTCCTATCCGGACTATGCTCTCCGGTTTATATAGACACCGGAGAGATCTAGGGTTACATGGGGTCGGTTACATCAGAGGGAATCTACATAGTTGGTCACCTAGCTTGCCTTCCACGCCAAGGAAAGTCCAATCCGGACATGGGTATAGTCTTCGGTCTTCATGTCTTCACAGCCCATCAGTCCGGCCCAATGAATAACAGGCCGGACGCCCGAGGACCCCTTAGTCCAGGACTCCCTCAGTAGCCCCTGAACCTGGCTTTAATGACGAGGAGTCCGGCGCGCAGATTGTCTTCGGCATTGCAAGGCGGGTTCCCCTCTCTCCGAACTCAAAGATAATCTTCGGATGCGATGATTGTATCCGGACCTGGTATAACCACAGAGAGAATATAATATTTGCATGAATCTGATCTGTTGACAGCTTCTTTACCACACGACATCATGTCTGTCCAGTCATAATTTCGAACCATTTTTCATCTGCCATCCCACGTTTCGAGACGCGGTTGCTATTGGCACGTCTTGTCGAAGCAGAGATCGTGTCCCCTTATTGTGGGATTCTCATCAATGCGGGCATGGGTAACTCAACCGTGCCGTTTATACAGCCCTTGGGAATAGGCGAGTTTTTTTAGGACGAGTGGGGAGGCGCTTGACATTCGCGGCCTTTATAAGGGGATAAGAACACTCTCCCTCTTCCCACACCCTTCTTCATCTCCAGTCCTTCCGTCCTCGAGCTCCAGCGCCCAAGCTTTAGTTTTTCCTCGTTCGAGAAGGCACTCCAATCATGTCCGGATCCGGAGCTGGAGGCAAGTGGATGGCCTCCTCCGTCAAGAAGAAGGACATCACGGGGCTCCGGGAGGCCGGCTATTTAGCCAAGGAGATTGCTCACCGACTCCCTGCGAAAGGGCAAATCGTCCCTACCCCCGAGCCCCATGAGAGGGTTGTGTTTCTCACACATTTCGTCCGCGGGCTGGGATTCCCCCTTCATCCATTTGTCCGTGGATTGATGTTTTACTATGGGTTGGACTTCCACGATCTGGCCCCTAACTTTATACTCAATACCTCAGCATTTATCATTGTGTGCGACGCCTTTCTCCGCATCCCGCCTCACTTCGGCCTATGGCTGAAGACCTTCAACGTGAAACCGAAGGTGGTGAGCAGTCAACAAGCAGAGTGCGGAGGCGCCATGGTGGGAAAAATGCCCAACGTCACCTGGCCCGAAGGCTCCTTCGCGGAAACGGTGAAGGGATGCAGTCGGGGTGGTTTTACATCACCGAGCCGCGTGACGCCAATTGGGTAGCAGCCCCCGAATTCCGATCCGGAGTTCCGATGCGGCTCACTTCCTGGCAAGAGAAGGGCCTGACCTGGGGATCCCTGGACGAGATAACTGGGCTCCAGACATGCGTCCTGAACATGATAACCAAGAAGATCAAGCTTGTGAATGTGATCCAGGTCATGCTCATTCGTCGGATCCTTCCGTCTCAACGCGGGACTTGCTATTTGTGGGAGTACGACCCCGCCGAGCACCAGACGCTGCGAGGGCTCTTTGGCACAATGCACGAAGGTATCTGGAAAGCGCTCTTCAAGGCGGGCGAGACGCCCCCGCCCACGACTGAAAATCGCGGGCTTAGCTCAAAGCGCCAGGCCAATTTGGTAAGTCTTTTACTGCTTTCGAGGTATACCCTTCACCAGCATATTTCGAGGATGGATACTGAGCTCCTCCATCTACTTTACCAGGCCTGGATCGAGGTGGCGGAGCAGATTAGCTATCTGGCTCCGCTTCCTGAGGAGGAAGAATCCCACTTCTGACGAGGATGTTGTTTCCGGGGCCGTATGACGTGTCGGGGAAGACGGCCAAGAAGGCGGCCAAAGGGGCCAAGGGGGGCCCTCGCCAAAAAGGCGCTCCAGATATGTTGTCCGAGGATGAGACTTCCTCTTCATCCGATGACGACGAAGAGGAAGAAGAAGAAAATGATTCCCCACCTGAGGTGGGGAGGAAGAAGAGGGCGGCTCCCCCAGATCTGGAGGCGAAAGCGCCCAAGAAGGTTAAAGGATCTCAAACGGATAACTCCGTGTGGGATATTGATAGCAGTCCAGAACGACCTTGCTGGACCAAGCCTCGGGCCGCTTCGTAAGTACCCCGAATCCGCAAATGTATGGCCTTCCTGTTTTATAGTATTGACATATTGTAAGCCTTGTTACTGCAGTCCGGCACGCGATGGCTCCCCGCAGTCCTCGACTGAGGATTCGCTGGGCTCGAAGGAGAGGGCTAGCACATCTCCTCCACCTGCTCATTCCGTCTCACCCAAGGGTGATGACGAGGTGGTGTCCAAAAAGACATTCCCAAGCCGGGGGGAGATTCCGGAGATCATCGGGGTGACGTCCCAGGATGATTTTTCGGCCGCCGGACATGTGGGGAAAAAAGTCCCCATGGGAACTGGTGACGGGGCCCGAGTTCCCTTTGGACCTTAGCCGGATACCATTCCGGAGATCTACACGGCTCCAGGGTCCAGCGAACGGCATTCCCTTCAAGGAGGGAATGTGCCTGTTCCACCGGTGACCTCTGTCCAACCAGAGGCGCCGGATAATCTGCTGGAGGCGCTGCGAGGCGCCTCTATCGTAGATGAACATCGTGTCCTTATGGACACGGTGATAGAGAAGGTTTAGTTCATCAAAAGCGGACTGACCGAAGCCTGTACTAGCCTTCTAACGGGCTTTGAGGTAAGTGATTGTAAAAAATATCACAGTATAGACAGTAGCCCCTGGTGCTCTGTTTGGTGTTCGTGAAGAAAAGCCGAACAGAGGATCGAGAAGAAATATCGCAGGAGTCTAACATGAGTTGTCGATGTGGATAAGCAGGTATCGCTTAAGGCAGCCACTGCTCATGCTGCGGAGGTCTCCGGACTGAAGCAGAAACTGGAGCAGGCCGAGGAGGAGCTCGGCCTCGTGAAGAAGTAGCTGGAGGATAACCAAGGTATGCAGTAACCTATAGGTATATTTCTAGAAAATGAATAGTCCGAATGGACTAAATTGTCATAAACTTTATTAGGGGCCGCGACCGAGGTGGCAACCCTTAAGAAGGCGATAGCCGAGGCCGAGGACAAAGCGGCCAAGGAACGCGCCTCGCGCGAGAAGCACGAGGCCCGGGTTGGCGAGGCGCAGCAACAGCTCCAGGGCGCGATAGAGAGATTTGAGTCCGTGGAGCGCGATTGTAAGGCGCAAGAGTCCGAATTGGCGAAGGTCCGCCAGAGCGCACAGGATGCACGAGCCGAAGCCCACAGCGCCCTCCAGGAGATTCAGGCGGCCAAGATGATTACAGTGGGTAAGTCCTTCGCCATGCATAGCAAGTATATAGAAGAAACGTTCCTTGTACTTATCCTGAATTTGGATTTTTCAGGGGCGTTTGCGGATCTGCCGCACAGTGTATCGGATGCTGCCGAGTATTACAGAGCCGAAGAGGGGATGTCTACGGAGAAGCTATTCTGGTCCCAACATCTGGGATCCGAACATCCGGTACCCTTCAGCGACCAGCTAAAGCAGTTGGTCGAGCTGCATAGGTTGGCAGAGCTAGCCATGAAGGACCTGATAGTCCGGCTGTGTCCTGCCGATCCTATACCAAGCAGCTACTTCAGACTTGTGCAGCGGCTTGTGAGTGCTTGTCCGCGGCTCGAAGCCGTGAAGCGATCGGTCTGCATTGAAGGTGCGCGTATGGCCTTCGCCCGCGTTAAGACGCATTGGGCGAAGCTGGATGCCAAGAAGCTGATGACCGAGGGACCGCCGAAGGGCAAGGAGCATCGTCGACTCGAGCACTATATTGACGGTGTTCTGGAGGGGTCACGCCTTGTGGCGGAGCAATGTTCGAAGGATATTATATTCCCATGAGAACATGTATAATACCTTGTTCTGTAATATGGAACAATGATGTTATGTAGTGTAATGATTTAAATTTTGCCTCCTGTGTGGCCGTTTATTAAATCTGAGGGTTGACCAGTCGTCGGCTTCTGCCCCCACGTAGATAGTATGGGGGCGTTCGGGATAAATCTAAACACTCTTTACTCCACATTTTGGTCCTTAAAGGAGGTGTTTAGTGCAACGAACAAGGCAATCAGACTATGCGGCCTTTACCGCCCTCACTTAGCCATAGGAGTTTGACAGTTAATAAAGCTGGCGAAGCCCCTGGTGTTCGGAAGGCCGAATTAGGGGCGTTATACACGCCTAATCGGAAGAACCGATTCTTCGCAAGAAGCGGAAAAAAAATCTCCAACGATTTGGAACCTCGCGAACAGCTGACCAGGTCTTGCCGCATCATGACAGTCAGTTTTCGGCTTTCTCTACTGAGGTGCTCATCCGGAATAACCAGGACACAATCGCAGTAGTTCTCCCTTTACTACCCTAGCCGATATAGCGGAACGTAAGGTAGTAAGCACAGGAGCCGGGGAACCCAACTATTGACCAAAGACATGATTCGGAGCCAATGCATATAATGCTATAAGTTCAGGGTGCCGAACTATACTGTAAAAGTGTTCGGACTTTTATTGCCGTGATGTGGGGCGTAATGAAGCCCCTGGCGTAGTAATACATACCATGGTGTACATGTGCAATGAGTAATTAATACCGAGGTGAGGAAACGGGAAAATTGAGTAATAAGCTAACGCCACCGTGTACTCACCATTGTGATGCAGCTAGTACGTCGAGGCGTACTTTGTACAAGTAATGCGATAAGCAAGTAGGGCTATTTGACATGCCGTGACCAAGGGCGAGCTACATGCGGGTATGAAAAGCAAGTATGGCAATCGTTGAGTAGAGACCACCTGGGGATTCCCTCGTGGGCCAGAGCTCCTTGCCTCCTTGGTGTGTTCTGCAGGCGGGTTGTCCATATAAACCTCGAAAAGAGAAGAGAAACCCGTAAAAAAGAAAAAAGTAAAAGCGTGCGGATTCCAGGGTCGGTTGAGCCGTACAGTGGATCACGAACAAGTTATGCCTCCGTCAATTCCCAGGGGGTTTTGAGTGCGTAGTTTATGTACGCTCGGTATTAGTGCCATTGCCTCGTCGGGGCTGGGACGGAGGTCAAGTTGTTAATTCGGCTCTTGATGAGCCGAGCTGTCCTGCTGCGGTGTGGTCCGGATCCTCTTAATGGTGCCCAGGGGCTCGGCAACTGGATTATAATGCTGCTTGAGAAGGCCGCTCCGTATTTCCGCTGCTAGGGCGGCTATGTGCTCCTCTCTTCGGAGGGAGAGCTCCGTATTGCCATTGACTGTTATGACGTGCTACCTCTTGAGCACTGCGTTGGTTTTCCCTTGAAGAGGAAAGGGTGATGCAGCAAAGTAGCGTAAGTATTTCCCTCAGTTTTTGAGAACCAAGGTATCAATCCAGTAGGAGGCTACACGCAAGTCCCTCGCACCTACACAAACAAATAAATCCTCGCAACCAACACAATAAGGGGTTGTCAATCCCTACACGGTCACTTACGAGAGTGAGATCTGATAGATATGATAGGATAATATTTTTGGTATTTTTGTGATAAAGATGCAAAGTAAAGTAAACAAAATAAAAGGCAACGGAAATAACTAAGTGTTGGAAGATTAATATGATGGAAAATAGACCCGGGGGCCATAGGTTTCACTAGTGGCTTCTCTCAAGAGCATAAGTATTTTACGGTGGGTGAACAAATTACTGTTGAGCAATTGACAGAACTGAGCATAGTTACGAGAATATCTAGGTATGATCATGTATATAGGCATCACGTCCGAGACAAGTAGACTGACTCCTGCCTGCATCTACTACTATTACTCCACACATTGACCGCTATCCAGCATGCATCTAGAGTATTAAGTTCATAAGAACAGAGTAACGCCTTAAGCAAGATGACATGATGTAGAGGGATAAATTCATGCAATATGATAAAAACCCCATCTTGTTATCCTCGATGGCAACAATACAATACGTGCCTTGCTGCCCCTACTGTCACTGGGAAAGGACACCGCAAGATTGAACCCAAAGCTAAGCACTTCTCCCATTGCAAGAAAGATCAATCTAGTAGGCCAAACCAAACTGATAATTCGAAGAGACTTGCAAAGATAACCAATCATACATAAAAGAATTCAGAAGATTCAAATATTGTTCATAGATAAACTTGATCATAAACCCACAATTCATCGGTCTCAACAAACACACCGCAAAACAAGATTACATCAAATAGATCTCCACGAGAGAGGGGGAGAACATTGTATTGAGATCCAAAAAGAGAGAAGAAGCCATCTAGCTAATAACTATGGACCCGAAGGTCTGAGGTAAACTACTCACACTTCATCGGAGAGGCTATGGTGTTGATGTAGAAGCCCTCCGTGACCGATGCCCCCTCCGGCGGAGCTCTGGAACAGGCCCCAAGATGGGATCTCGTGGGTACAGAAGGTTGCGGCGGTGGAATTAGGTTTTTGGCTCGGTATCTAATCGTTTGGGGGTACGTAGGTATATATAGGAGGAAGGAGTACGTCGGTGGAGCAACGTGGGGCCCACGAGGGTGGAGGGCGCGCCCAGGGGGGTAGGCGCGCCCCCTACCTCGTGGCTTCCTGGAAGCTTCCTTGACGTAGGGTCCAAGTCTCCTGGATCATGTTTGTTCCGGAAATCACGTTCCCGAAGGTTTCATTCCGTTTGGACTCCGTTTGATATTCTTTTTCTGTGAAACTCTGAAAAGGCAAAAAACATCAATTCTGGGCTGGGCCTCCGGTTAATAGGTTAGTCCCAAAAATAATATAAAAGTGAATAATAAAGCCCAATAATGTCCAAAACAGAAGATAATATAGCATGGAGCAATCAAAAATTATAGATACGTTGGAGACGTATCATGACGCCGCGTGGACCGGGCATCTTGAGCTTGAGATAAGCATAGTGTGGTACTGCGTTGAATCTGGCAAACACGGTTCGTCCGAGCAGTGCATGATAGCCGCTGCAGAAGGGGACGATATCGAAGATTAGCTCTTCGCTTCGGAAGTTGTCCGGAGAACCGAAGACCACCTCCAGCGTGATTGAGCCCGTACAGCGGGCCTCTACGCCTGGTATGACTCCTTTAAAGGTAGTCTTTGTCGGTTTTATTCGCGAGGGGTTAATGCCCATCTTCCGCACTGTGTCCTGATAAAGCAGGTTGAGGCTGCTATCACCGTCCATCAGGACTCGTGTTAGGTGAAACCCGTCAATAATTGGGTCAAGGACTAGTGCGGCTGAACCGCCATGGCGGATACTAGTTGGGTGATCCCGACGATCGAAGGTGATCGGGAATGATAACCACTGATCGAATTTTGGGGCGACTGGCTCTACCGCGTAGACGTCCCTAAGTGCTCGCTTACGCTCCCTTTTGGGGATGTGCGTAGCGTATATCATGTTCACCGTTTTGACTTGAGGGGGAAATTTCTTCTGCCCCCCAGTGTTCTGCTGCCGGGGCTCTTCGTCCTTGTCCTCACTCTGTGATTCGCCTTCTTTGCTTCTGCTGTTTATCTTGCTAGCTTGTTTAAAGACTCGGCAATCTCTGTTAGTATGGTTGGCCGGTTTGCATGGGGTGCCGTGTATCTGGCAAGGACGATCGAGTATGCGGTCCAAGCTGGATGGTCCTCCGCTGCTCCTTTTATAGGGCTTCTTTCACTGGCCGGACTTGGAGCCACTAAATCCGGCGTGAACTGTGGTGTCATCGGTGTTATCGCCATTGCTTCGGCGTTTGTGTCTGTTGCGCCGGAGTTTGCCAGTGCTGCTTTTGGCCTCGGGGGGGGGGGGGGGGCTGTTACGTTGGCTGTGTTTGTACTGCGAGCCAGCCAACTATCCTCTCCCGCGCAGAAGCGGGTCATAAGTGCCGTAAGGGCTGCCATGGACCTCGGTTTTTCCTGGCCGAGGTGGCGGGCGAGCCATTCGTCCCGGATGCTATGCTTAAAGGCTGCTAGGGCTTCGGCATCCGGACAGTCAACGATCTGGTTCTTTTTGGTTAGGAACCTAGTCCAGAATTTTCTGGCTGATTCTCCAGGTTGTTGAACTATGTGGCTTAAGTCATCGGCGTCTGGTGGCCGGACATAAGTTCCTTGGAAATTATCAAGGAAAGCCTCTTCCAAGTCCTCCCAGTGCCGATGGAGTTCTCGGGCAGGTTATTTAACCAGTGTCGAGCTGGTCCTTTGAGCTTTAATGGGAGGTATTTGATGGCGTGGAGGTCATCTCCTCGATCCATATGGATATGAAGAATGAAATCCTCGATCCATACTGCGGGATCGGTTGTGCCGTCGTATGATTCAATGTTGACAGGCTTGAACCCCTCGGGGAATTCATGATCTAGTACTTCATCTGTGAAGCAGAGAGGGTGTGCGGCGCCTCTATATCGGGCCGCGTCATGGCGTAGCTCTGATGGAGTCGGTCTGCGGTATTCGGCCCGGGCGTGGTTAGGTTTATCACGTCCGAATAAGTGGCAGCCGTCATGCCTCGAGGCACGCCCTCACGATCCGTAGATCGATCTTGTATGTCCTACTCTATCGTCCAGGATCTCCCGGAGGTCGTATGTTTGACCCCGAACTCTTCCGTCTCTATTTTTGCAAGGCGGTGGGGCAGGCTGCTATTCGACCTGAGTTGCCGCTTTATCCTGGCCGCGGGGTGGCCGGTCGGCCGCCCTATCTCGACCACGTGGTGGTCGTTCCGCATTACGCGAGGGAGATGTGTGCTCCGGTGCTTCCTCATCGAATTGAGGTAACAGTCTGCGTTTCGGGTAGCTCTTGGCTGGGCGCCTGAGGCCGTATTCTTCATCAGTCCATCTGTCGACGAGCCGATCTTGTTCGGCTTGAAGCTGCTGCTGTTTCTTTTTCAGGCTCCTTGCAGTGGCTATGAGCTGGAGCTTAAAGCGTTCCTGCTCCAGGGGATCCTCCAGCACGATGAAGTCTTCGTTGCCGAGGCTTGTCTCCTCCTCGGAGGGTGGACGGTAACTATCGTCCTTCGAGTCATCTTCTATGGCCTGTTAATCAGGGTTGTCTTGCCTGTTGTCATGTTCCTCCTATTCGGATGTAGCTCCGACGGGGTCTTCGCTGTTTTCGGCGTCTCCCGGAGTATTATTTTCTCCGGTGCCAGTATTGCTATCTTTTGAGCGGTGAGGTTTAGAACGGCGCTTGGGGCGTCGGCGCTTGGACTGCGTCTCAGAGGTTTTATTCACATCTGGCTCTTCGTTGTCGTCGCCAGATCCTTTGGGTGTATCAACCATGTACACGTCGTACGAAGAAGTAGCCGTCCAACGTCCGGTGAATGGCGGGTCTTGGCCTTGCTCCATATCGGCATCGTCGTCTATACCGTCGATGTCTTCGGAGCCATAGTCAAGCACGTCGGTTAAGTCATCGACGGTGGCTATGAAGTGGGTGGCGGGTGGGAAGCAAAATTCCTCATCGTCCGCCTCCAGCTCGAACCGAACATAGTTCGGCTCTGAGTCCTCCTTCAAGGATAAGTTCTTTAAAGAATTTAGCACGTCACCGAAAGGTGAGTGCTGGAAGAAGTCTGCGGCGCCAAATTCGAAAATCGATAACCGATCCAGTTCAGTGTTCGTAGGCGCACCTGATCCGGAACGTGTAGTCGGAAACGAGTCCGGAGTTCCGTTGACGCGAGTATTGCAGGATGTCAAGTCCGTGTGCGGCTCAAACGCCGTGGGCCTTGTGGCCTCGGAGGGCACGATCTGCTTTGGTTCTGAAGCCGTTGCAGCAACAGGATCCATCTCCTGGATGTGATCCGATGACAGGTTTAAGTCACATTCATCGGGGTGAGGGGGAGCGATCGCCGCGGGCTCAAATCCCTTGAAGATCAAGTCTCCACGGATATCCGCGACGTAGTTCAAGCTTCCGAACCTGACCTGATGTTCAGGGGCGTAGCTGTCGATCTGCTCGAGATGGCCAAGCGAGTTGGCCCGCAGTACGAAGTCGCCGAACACAAAGGTTTGTCCGGGGAGGAAGGTTTCTCCCTGAACGGCGCCATTACTGATGATCGAAGGGGCCATCGAGCCCTTTGCCGACGGCACAGTGGAACTCTCAATGGAAGCACCAATGTCGGTGTCAAAACCGGCGAATCTCGGGTAGGGGGCCCCGAACTGTGCGTCTAGGATCGATGGTAACAGACACGATGTTTACCCAGGTTCGGGCCCTCTCTATGGAGGTAATACCCTACTTCCTGCTTGATTGATCTTGATGAATATGAGTATTACAAGAGTTGATCTACCACGAGATCGTAATGGCTAAACCCTAGAAGTCTAGCCTATGTGTATATGGTAATGAATGTGTCCTATCCGGACTATGCTCTCCGGTTATATAGACACCAGAGAGATCTAGGGTTACATGGGGTCGGCTACATCAGAGGGAATCTACATAGTTGGTCGCCTAGCTTACCTTCCACGCCAAGGAAAGTCCAAATCCAGACATGGGTATAGTCTTCGGTCTTCATGTCTTCACAGCCCATCAGTCCGGCCCAATGAATAACAGGCCGGACGCCCGAGGACCCCTTAGTCCAGGACTCCCTCAGTCGTGCTTCCCCTTGCGGCCGTAGTTCCAAAGCCCCATGGCTGCGGCCGGCCAGCGAGGTTGACGATGGGGAGCGGCTAGGGTTTCGAGGGTGTCGGGTTTCGAGGGGGCAGAGAGGGGCCGGAGTGGGAAGTGTGGACAACGACCGGTCCACGGCTTCCCATTTAAGAAGGACGGCGACCCTTCGCTGGGCGGATGACAGGTGGGGACACCCGCCCGTGCGCATTGATGTTATCCGGTGGGAGGTAGGTGGGCGCCTGCCACGCGGCCCCGACGCGGACGTTCGAAGCGTCCGTTCGTTGTCCGCCGCGACCCAAACCCGGCGCAAGTTTGCGCTCGAAATGGGTCGGCCCGGACACAAAACGGACCAGATGGGTCCGGGCCGTCGCGCGCTGGGCCGCCTCGTTTGTCCGTTTTACCCCAAACGGACGGGGCCGGATAAAATGGGGTCGCGCGGTGGAGTTGGCCTAAGGCCAACTCCACCGCGCGACCCCATCCTGTCCGCGCGCGTCCGTTTGGGGTTAAACGGACAAATAGCGCGGCCCAACGCGCGGCCTCAAATGGACAAATGTCCGGATTCCGTCCGCTTTCGACCCATCCCCGGCCCAAACTTGCGCTCGGTTTGGGGTGAAACGGACGCGCGCGGACGGCCTGAACGCACGCCCTTGTCCCCCCCCCCCGTGGCCCGCCTGTCGGGGACACTAGCAGTCCCTCCGCTCCCAACGCTTCCACCCTCTCTCTCCCACCCCGCCCCGCCGCCGGCGCCGCCGCTATTCTCCGGCCGCCTCCTCACCGCGCAACCCCCGGCCGTCCCTACCAAACCACGTCTTGACATGGCCGCCACCACGCCCGCGCTTTCGCCGTAGTTTTGGCCGTCAATCGGAGGAGGTTTGGCCGTCGCCGTCTTTGCCAGTGGCGGGGGGACACGACCGCCGGCGACGTACCACGGCGGCCTCGGCAGCTTCCGACGAGAGCTCCAGAGCGGCCAGTAGCCGGCCGACAACCACCCCTGCTGGGTCGACGTGATCATCGTGGCCTCTTCGCAACCACGACCGCAAGGTGTTTGACATTTTGCCCACAAAGGTATGGATAGTGGAGACGAGTTTTTCTTCCATCACTTCCTTTGTTCATCGGATGATTCGTCGTCAGATGATGAAGATCTTGTGGTAGCTGCACTGGTCGTTCACGACCACATTCAACGGCAGCTTCCTCGGTACAGGGGGTCAGTCCCTGGCCGTGCTCCCAACCTGAACCGCAACAGGGAGAGAGGCCACACCCTGCTCTATGCCGATTACTTTTCGAACACCCCGCTTTTCAAGCCGGATAAATTTCATCGCTGTTTTCGTATGGCAAGGCATGTGTTCAATCGTATCCGAGAGGGAGTGGTTGCTCATGACCCATACTTCGAGTGCAAGACGGATGCCCTTGGCAAGCTTGGATTCTCCTCTTACCAGAAATGCACCGCGGCCATCCGCATGCTTGCATATGGTATTCCAGGCGATCTGGTGGATGAGTATGTGCGTATGAGTGAGACAACATGTCTAATGTCAATGTACAAATTTTGCCAGGCTGTGATCGAGGTGTTTGGCCCAAAGTACTTGAGGCAGCCAACTGCCGCTGATACAAAGAGATTGTTGGCGACCAACGCAGCTAGAGGCTTTCCAGGCATGCTTGGCAGCATAGATTGTATGCACTGGGAGTGGAAGAACTGTCCATTTGCTTGGCAGGGCCAGTACAAGGGGCATGTCAACGGGTGCACTGTCATATTAGAAGCGGTGGCATCACAGGATCTTTGGATATGGCATTCTTTCTTCGGCATGGCAGGTTCTCACAATGATATCAACGTGCTGCAGTGTTCTCCAGTCTTCGCGAGGCTTGTAGAAGGTCACTCTCCACCTGTCAACTTTGAGATCAACGGCCACCAGTACAACAAGGGATACTATCTAGCTGATGGTATATATCCTTAGTGGTCAACTTTTGTGAAGACAATCTCGAAACCCCAAGGTGAGAAGAGAAAGAGATTTGCCCAAATGCAAGAGAGTGCTAGAAAGGATGTGGAACGTGCTTTTGGTGTGCTTCAATCCCGGTGGGGTATCGTTCGAAACCCTGCACTGTCATGCGATGAAAGGAAGCTTTGGGAGGTGATGACTGCTTGTGTGATCATGCACAACATGATCGTCGAGGACGAGCGTGATGAGAGTATCTTCGACCAAGGATTTGATTATCAAGGTGAAAATATTGAGCCCCTGCACCAAGACCCGGCCACATTTGAACAGTTTGTCCAATTCCACCGTGAGATGCGTGATTGGCACACTCATTTGAATCTTCAAAATGACTTGGTTGAGCACGTGTGGGATCACATTGGCAACCAATAGATGCATTAGTTCATTTTATGTTCAGTCAAGGCAATTTCAATTTGGTTGTAAAACTATTTTATTAAAGACAATTTCAATTGGGCTGTAAAACTATTTTAATTTTCGGACAAATATTTGGGTTGTAAACTAGTTTTGATTAAATATGGGCATTTTTTGCCCTGACGGACAGGATGGGGCAAACGGATGCGGCCGCGCGCTGGGCGCACGGCCACCGCATCCCAGGACACGCCCGGACACGACCCCATTTCCATACCCAAACAGACAGAATCCGGACAAAACGGACGTTCGTTTGGGGTCGCGCGGTGGAGTTGGCCTAAACTTTTGTATCTGCTCCCCAAGTCTGCTTCAGGCTCAGTTCGACTGGGATTCTACATTTCTACAGTATCAAGTAATTTGTTTTTTTACTAAATGAATTGCCCAAACTCTTTTTCCGAAATGAATTGCCATTATTTGTTTTTTACTTTATGCTTTACAATGCACAATTTCATGAATCTTAAATAAATTAACTTTTTTTATAAAACTAATTGATTTTGAATGAGATGAACTATAAGAATTAAATGAACATCTACATCGTGCATATATGACTCAAAGCTTACATGCTATAGTGTGATATTTATTCAAAATTTGGTTGCCAAATCTTATGCGTGCACTGCACGTGTACCTTACTAGTACTACTAGTGCATGCTTACAAGTTTGAACCATCGCATTCAGTCGATCGCTATTATAGTGTTTGCGTTTCAAGAGCAGTGTCATTTTTGTTAGCTGCACCTGCACATGTGTCTGTGTCATTACACTGTTAGGTTGATCTCCTCCGTGTGGGCCCAACGACCCACCGGGCCCTTAGATCCGCGCCCTGATCAGGGGCGCCCAACCCTCATATGGTTGATGGGCCCCTGTGACCCGCGCTATATATAAACAGAGGTGGGGGCCGCGGCACGAGTCACGAGGTTAATCGCTGCCACAATCCCCACCGAAATCCTCTATTGATCTAGAGTTAGCGCGGTGCTCACGGGAAGCACACCACCGCCGCCACACTCTCTGCCATCACCGGCCACTACTTCACCATGGCGGCACCAGCTCGAGCTCTTCAGCCCAAGGAGAAGGTAGGTTTACCGGATCTAATCTAGCCTAGTGATCCAAGAGTCTATCATACACTGCTTGCACAAAATTCCTGTTTCCAAAGAGACGTCTACTAAAAAGATAGCTCATGTGCATGTGCCAACATGATTGTACTGCTTGGATGAACCCTACCATTCCCTTGTCAGTAATGCTACACCGACGGACAGTTACAGGTTTTACAGGGTGAGTTACAGCTGGCGAATCGTGATTGGATTAAGGGGAGTGAGGGGCCCCATCCACTTGAAAATCAAAGGGGGCAATGTTTAGTTGGTTAGGAAGGAGCGTGTAGAAGCATGTAGGGACCCGTACGTCTAGCATTTTTGTTTCCTTGTAGTATCTGCATTACAGCTCGGCATGTGGTTGCGTACATGAATTGGGTGACTTGGACAATGCGATGTTGCTCAACGTAATATGCAAATATCAACGTGCCTTGTTTCGCCATTTATGTCTCTAAACACAGAGGGAAATCAGTGTAGAGTAGAACTGCCACTCTAGGAAAATGTTGGGACCCCGTGACCATGAGGCTCCTCTCCGTTTCGTCCTCGCCGATCGGGCATGCAGCCAGCCTTGTGCCAGCACCAGTCCTTTTCTAAGTTTGTTTCTTTGTGCATGTATGATTGTATCTATCTTAATGTAAATGGTGATCATGAATTCATGCTGATACGCATATCTCCCGCGTGTTGTCCGGGATGGACCCAGAGCACATGGCAACCCTAAACGTTTTCGATCGCAAGTTTAGTTACGTGAGGATGACAACTTTTAAGTTTCAGTTTATTTTTGACAGCAACTTACTGTGTGTCACCCCTCTCGTTTCCCCCGCGTTGCCTCCCCGAGCGAGGCGACCGGGGGGCTCCTCTCGCCGCCCCCAGTGCCCCCCTCCCCTAGCACTCCTCCCGCCGCCGCCGGCCTGCGCCACCGGGCCCTGCCCGTGTGGTGTCGGCGACGGCGGTGGCCTCGTCCTTCCCCGCGTGCAGTGCCCTCGCTCGGGTGGGGGTGACCCGCGGCAGTGCTCCTTGGTCTCCAGAGGTTCCGGCGGCGGCGGCTGCTCTGGCGGCATGGCTCATGGTGGCCATGGGGCGGCGACGCGGCCTCTTGGCGGCGGGCTGGCGCGGTGGATGGTGGCGACACCCTCCCGGCCCTGATCTGGCCCCCTTTTTGGGCCCCATCTGGGTCTGGGCGGGCCTGGCTCGATCTCATCTGCGGCGGCTCCGGCGGGGGCATAGGAGGTGCGGCTTGTGCGGGGGGTTGTGGAGATGGCGGTGCGCCTACTACAGCGCGGCGACGGGCGCTTCACTAGCCCCTTTTAGGCTCGTTCGGGCCTCAAGGGCCCGGTGTCGGTGTCAAAACCGGCGGATCTCAGGTAGGGGGTCCCGAACTGTGCGTCTAAGGCGGATGGTAACAGGAGGCGGGGGACACGATGTTTACCTAGGTCCGGGCCTTCTCGATGGAGGTAATACCCTACTTCCTGCTTGATTGATCTTGATGATGTGAGTATTACAAGAGTTGATCTACCACGAGATCGTAGAGGCTAAACCCTAGAAGCTAGCCTATGGTATGATTGTTGTTGTTCTACGGACTAAACCCTCCGGTTTATATAGACACCGGAGGGGGCTAGGGTTACACAGAGTCGGTTACAAGGGAGGAGATCTACATATCCGTATTGCCAAGCTTGCCTTCCACGCCAAGGAGAGTCCCATCCGAACACGGGACGAAGTCTTCAATCTTATATCTTCATAGTCCAACAGTCCGGCCAAAGGATATAGTCCGGCTGTCCGAGGACCCCCTAATCCAGGACTCCCTCAGTAGCCCCTGAACCAGGCTTCAATGACGATGAGTCCGGCGCGCAGATTGTCTTCGGCATTGCAAGGCGGGTTCCTCCTCCGAATACTCCATGGAAGATTTTGAACACAAGGATAGTGTCCGGCTCTGCAAAATAAATTCCACATACCACCGTAGAGAGAATAATATTTCCACAACTCTAATCTGCTGACACATTCTGCAGCATGACATCATGCTACGGCCCGGTCATTATTCGAACCGTTTTTCTCAACCAGCCACTGCACATATTGCGAGGCGGTTTTCTTGGCACGTCTTGTCGAAGCAGAGATCGTGTCCCCTTATCACGGGATTCTCATCAATACGGGTGTGGGTAATCCAACCGCGCCATCAATTAAGGCGCCTGGGGAATAAGCGGTTTTACCAGGCAAGTGGGGAGGCGCAGAATACCTGCTCCCTTTATAAGGGGACAAGGATTCACCCTTTTCACCCACGCCATCTTCCTCCTTGCTCATCCATTCTTGCGCACTCGAGCTCCAGCACCCAAGTTCGCGTTTTTCTCCTCAAACCACTCCAAGCATGTCCGGAGCGGGAGGCAAGTGGATGGTCTCCTCCGTTACAGAGGAGAACATCACAAAGCTGCGGGGAGCCGGATATCTGGCCGCGGATATCGCACACCGGCTGCCAGATGCGGGGCAGATCATCCCTACTCCAGAACCCCATGAGAGGGTGGTTTTTCTTACCCACTTCGTCCGCGGACTGGGATTTCCCCTCCACCCGTTTGTCCGCGGGCTCATGTTCTACTACGGGCTGGACTTTCACGATCTGGCCCCCAATTTCATCCTCAACATCTCGGCGTTTATCGTCGTGTGCGAGGCCTTCCTCCGCATCAAGCCCCACTTCGGCCTGTGGCTGAAGACCTTCAATGTTAAACCGAAGGTGGTGGTCGGCCAGCAAGCGGAGTGCGGAAGCGCCATGGTGGGCAAGATGCCCAACGGCACCTGGCTCGAAGGCTCCTATGTGGAGACCATAAAGGGGTGGCAATCGGGGTGGTCCTACATCACCGAGCCGCGCGACACCAACTGGGTGGCGGCCCCCGAATTTCGATCCGGAATCCCCATGCGGCTCACCTCCTGGAAAGAGAAGGGCCTGTCCTGGGGTTCCCCGGTAGAGCTGACCGGACTCCAGACATGCATCAAAAACATGATGAGCAAGAAAATCAAGCTCGTCAACGTGGTCCAAGTCATGCTCTTCCGCCGGATCCTCCCGTGTCAAAGACGGGCATTCAATTTATGGGAGTTCGACCCGGCCGAGCACCAGACGCTACGAGAGCTCTTCGACACGACGCACAAGGACGTCTGGAAGGTGCTGTTCAAGTGCGCTGAGGTACCTCCTCCCCTCACCGAGGACCGCGGACTCAGCGCAAAGCGCCCTGCCAATCCGGTAAGTCTTTTACATCTCATAAGATGTTCTTTTCCCCAGTGCAACGACGCGCGGGATCTAAGCCTCCACGCCATTTAACAGGACTGGGTAGTGACAGCGGAGCAGATCGATTGTCCGGCTCCCCTGCCCGAAGATCCAGCAGATGCTCTCCTAACGGAGATGCTGGTTCCGGCACCTTATGAGGTGCCGGAGAAGAAGGCCAAGAAGAAGGCCACGGGGACCAGGAAGGGTATCCGGCGCAAGGTTATATCAGACTCATCGTCCGAAAACACCGAGGCGCACTCCTCCCACGAAAACGAGGAGGAAGAAGAGGAAAGTTCTCCCCCCCCCCAGCCGGGGGAGACAAGAAACGGAAGGCCGCCCCATCTGGGGAGGCTGAAGGGTCCAAGAAGGGAAGGACCCTCCTTCCGGACAGCTCCACAACCGCCGCCTATAGCGACGACGAGTGGCTGCCTAGGGATAAGCCCCTGGCGAAGTCGTAAGTATTCAGATACCATAATAATTTTGGTATGTTTCGTTTTGTTGTTTCTCATCATGCCGAACATGATCATGCAGTCCATCCCGAGCCCGCATCGACGTATCCTCTTCGAAGGAGTCTTTGGGCCAATCAGAGATGAACAGTGATTTGCCCTCGCCCGCCTCCTCCCCCCGCCCTACGGACGACGTCGAGGTGTTGTCTCAAAGGGCACCGAACCAAGGGGAGGTAGTCCTAGAGGCGCCTCAAGGCGACATTCCGGACGCTGGGCGCAAGGGGAGCAAAACTCCCAAGGGCTCCAATGGCGGGGGCAGCAAGTTTGGCCCCCAGCCGAATACTGTATCGGAACCTCCAGTGGTTCTGGACTCTGTCAGGCGACCCCTCACTAAGGGGGGTGAGCCATCTGTGCCGATGACCTCTGTCCAACCAGAGGCATCGGACAACTTGCTGGAAGCGCTTCGCGGCGCTTCCATTGACGAAGAGCACCGCACTATCATGAGTACGGTGGTCAAGAAGGTTCAGTCTGCCAAGAGCGGACTGACTGAAGCCTGTGCGAGCCTCCTAACAGGCTTTGAGGTAAGTAATCAAATTATAAGAAAATGTTACATCATAGACAATAGCCCCCGATGCTCCGTTTGGCGTTTCGCGAAGAAAGGCCGAATAGAGGATCAAATAATAATCGCAGGAGTCTAATAAGAATATGTCTATGTGCATACGCAGGCTTCACTGCTGGCCGCTGCCGCACGTACTGCGGAGGTCTCCGTACTGAAGCGGGACCTTGAGCGGTCCAAGGAAGAGCTCGACCTTACCAAGTGGCAGCTCGAAGAGAACAAAGGTAAGTGATACCCCGCCTGTATATTGATAAAGGAAAATGTGGATTTTGAATAACAAGAACGTCATGAATTTTGCTTTAGGGGCCACGACCGAAGTGGCGGCCCTAAAGAAGGCGCTATCCGAGGCCGAAGACAAAGCGGCCAAGGAGCGCATCGAGCGAGAGAAGCAAGAGGCCCGAGTCGGCGAGGTGCAGCAAGAGCTCCAGGCTCTCGTCAAGAAACACGAGTCCTTGGTGTTGGAAATATGCCCTAGAGGCAATAATAAATGGTTATTATTATATTTCTTTATTCATGATAATTGTCTATTGTTCATGCTATAATTGTGTTATCCGGAAATCGTAATACATGTGTGAATACATAGACCACAACGTGTCCCTAGTAAGCCTCTAGTTGACTAGCTCGTTGATCAACAGATAGTCATGGTTTCCTGACTATGGACATTGGATGTCATTGATAACGGGATCACATCATTAGGAGAATGATGTGATGGACAAGACCCAATCCTAAGCATAGCTCAAAGATCGTGTAGTTCGTTTGCTAGAGCTTTTCCAATGTCAAGTATCTTTTCCTTAGACCATGAGATCGTGTAACTCCCGGATGCCGTAGGAGTGCTTTGGGTGTGCCAAACGTCACAACGTAACTGGGTGACTATAAAGGTACACTACAGGTATCTCTGAAAGTGTCTGTTGGGTTGACACGGATCGAGACTGGGATTTGTCACTCCGTATGACGGAGAGGTATCTCTGGGCCCACTCGGTAATGCATCATCATAATGAGCTCAATGTGACTAAGGAGTTAGCCACGGGATCATGCATTACGGTACGAGTAAAGAGACTTGCCGGTAACGAGATTGAACAAGGTATTGGGATACCGACGATCGAATCTCGGGCAAGTAACATACCGATTGACAAAGGGAATTGTATACGGGATTGATTGAATCCTCGACATCGTGGTTCATCCGATGAGATCATCGTGGAACATGTGGGAGCCAACATGGGTATCCAGATCCCGCTGTTGGTTATTGACCGGAGAGGCGTCTCGGTCATGTCTGCATGTCTCCCGAACCCGTAGGGTCTACACACTTAAGGTTCGGTGACGCTAGGGTTGTAGAGATATTAGTATGCGGAAACCCGAAAGTTGTTCGGAGTCCCGGATGAGATCCCGGACGTCACGAGGAGTTCCGGAATGGTCCGGAGGTGAAGAATTATATATAGGAAGTCCAGTTTCGGCCACCGGGAAAGTTTCGGGGGTTATCGGTATTGTACCGGGACCACCGGAAGGGTCCCGGGGGTCCACCGGGTGGGGCCACCTATCCCGGAGGGCCCCATGGGCTGAAGTGGGAAGGGAACCAGCCCTTAGTGGGCTGGGGCGCCCCCCTTGGGCCTCCCCCTGCGCCTAGGGTTGGAAACCCTGGGGTGGGGGGCGCCCCACTTGGCTTGGGGGGGAAGCCACCCCTTCCCCTTGGCCGCCGCCCCCCCTTGTAGATGGGATCCAGGGCCGGCGCCCCCCTCCCAGGGGGCCTATATATAGTGGGGGGAGGGAGGGCAGCAGCACCACAGCCCCTGGCGCCTCCCTCTCCCCCTGCAACACCTCTCCCTCCCGCTTGTGCTTGGCGAAGCCCTGCCGGGATCCCCGCTACTTCCACCACCACGCCGTCGTGCTGCTGGATCTCCATCAACCTCTCCTTCCCCCTTGCTGGATCAAGAAGGAGGAGACGTCGCTGCTCCGTACGTGTGTTGAACGCGGAGGTGCCGTCCGTTCGGCACTCGGTCATCGGTGATTTGGATCACGGCGAGTACGACTCCATCAACCCCGTTCACTTGAACGCTTCCGCTCGCGATCTACAAGGGTATGTAGATGCACTCCTTTCCCCTCGTTGCTAGTATACTCCATAGATGGATCTTGGTGATGCGTAGGAAATTTTAAAATTCTGCTACGATCCCCAACAGTGGCATCATGAGCCAGGCCTATGCGTAGTTACTATGCACGAGTAGAACACAAAGCAGTTGTGGGCGTAGATGTTGTCAATTTTTCTTGCCACTACTAGTCTTATCTTGTTTCGGCGGTATTGTGGGATGAAGCGGCCCGGGCCGACCTTACACGTACGCTTACGTGAGACAGGTTCCACCGACTGACATGCACTAGTTGCATAAGGTGGCTAGCGGGTGTCTGTCTCTCCCACTTTAGTCGGAACGGATTCGATGAAAAGGGTCCTTATGAAGGGTAAATAGAAATTGGCATATCACGTTGTGGTTTTACGTAGGTAAGAAACGTTCTTGCTACAAACCTATAGAAGCCACATAAAAACTTGCAACAACAATTAGAGGACGTCTAACTTGTTTTTGCAGCATGTGCCTTGTGATGTGATATGGCCAAGAAGATGTGATGAATGAGATATATGTGATGTATGAGATTGATCATATTCTTGTAATAGGAATCACGACTTGCATGTCGATGAGTATGACAACCGACAGGAGCCATAGGAGTTGTCTTTATTTTTTGTATGACCTGCGTGTCATTGAATAACGCCATGTAAATTACTTTACTTTATTGCTAAACGCGTTAGCCATAGAAGTAGAAGTAATCGTTGGTGTGACAACTTCATGAAGACACGATGATGGAGATCATGGTGTCATGCCGGTGACGAAGATGATCATGGCGCCCCGAAGATGGAGATCAAAGGAGCAAAATGATATTGGCCATATCATGTCACTATTTGATTACATGTGATGTTTATCATGTTTTGCATCTTATTTGCTTAGAACGATGGTAGTAAGTAAGATGATCCCTTATAATAATTTCAAGAAAGTGTTCCCCCTAACTGTGCACCGTTGCGAAGGTTCGTTGTTTCGAAGCACCACGTGATGATCGGGTGTGATAGATTCTAACGTTCGCATACAACGGGTGTTGACGAGCCTAGCATGTACAGACATGGCCTCGGAACACACGCAATACACTTAGGTTGACTTGACGAGCCTAGCATGTACAGACATGGCCTCGGAACACGGAAGACCGAAAGGTCGAGCATGAGTCGTATAGAAGATACGATCAACATGGAGATGTTCACCGATCTTGACTAGTCCGTCTCACGTGATGATCGGACACGGCCTAGTTAACTCGGATCATGTTTCACTTAGATGACTAGAGGGATGTCTATCTGAGTGGGAGTTCATTGAATAATTTGATTAGATGAACTTAATTATCATGAACTTAGTCTAAAATCTTTACAATATGTCTTGTAGATCAAATGGCCCACGTTGTCCTCAACTTCAACGCGTTCCTAGAGAAAACCAAGCTGAAAGATGATGGCAGCAACTATACGGACTGGGTCCGGAACCTGAGGATCATCCTCATAGCTGCCAAGAAAGATTATGTCCTAGAAGCACCGCTAGGTGAAGCACCCATCCCAGAGAACCAAGACGTTATGAACGCTTGGCAATCACGTGCTGATGATTACTCCCTCGTTCAGTGCGGCATGCTTTACAGCTTAGAACCGGGGCTCCAAAAGCGTTTTGAGAAACACGGAGCATATGAGATGTTCGAAGAGCTGAAAATGGTTTTCCAAGCTCATGCCCGGGTCGAGAGATATGAAGTCTCCGACAAGTTCTTCAGTTGTAAAATGGAGGAAAATAGTTCTGTTAGTGAGCACATACTCAGAATGTCTGGGTTACACAACCGCTTGTCTCAGCTGGGAGTTAATCTCCCGGATGACGCGGTCATTGACAGAATCCTTCAGTCGCTTCCACCAAGCTACAAGAGCTTTGTGATGAACTTCAATATGCAGGGGATGGAAAAGACCATTCCTGAGGTATATTCAATGCTGAAATCAGCGGAGGTGGAGATCAGAAAGGAACATCAAGTGTTGATGGTGAATAAAACCACTAAGTTCAAGAAAGGCAAGGGTAAGAAGAACTTCAAGAAGGACGGCAAGGGAGTTGCCGCGCCCGGTAAGCCAGTTGCCGGGAAGAAGCCAAGGAATGGACCCAAGCCTGAGACTGAGTGCTTTTATTGCAAGGGAAGTGGTCACTGGAAGCGGAACTGCCCCAAATACTTAGCGGACAAGAAGGCCGGCAACACCAAAGGTATATGTGATATACATGTAATTGATGTGTACCTTACCAGTACTCGTAGTAGCTCCTGGGTATTTGATACCGGTGCGGTTGCTCATATTTGTAACTCAAAACAGGAGCTGCGGAATAAACGGAGACTGGCGAAGGACGAGGTGACGATGCGCGTCGGGAATGGTTCCAAGGTCGATGTGATCGCCGTCGGCACGCTACCTCTCCATTTACCTACGGGATTAGTTTTAAACCTCAATAATTGTTATTTGGTGCCAGCTTTGAGCATGAACATTGTATCTGGATCTCGTTTAATTCGAGATGGCTACTCATTTAAATCCGAGAATAATGGTTGTTCTATTTATATGAGAGATATGTTTTATGGTCATGCCCCGCTGGTCAATGGTTTATTCTTAATGAATCTCGAACGTGATGTTACACATATTCATAGTGTGAATACCAAAAGATGTAAAGTTGATAACGATAGTCCCACATACTTGTGGCACTGCCGCCTTGGTCACATTGGTGTCAAGCGCATGAAGAAGCTCCATGCAGATGGACTTTTGGAGTCTCTTGATTACGAATCATTTGACACGTGCGAACCATGCCTCATGGGTAAGATGACCAAGACTCCGTTCTCCGGAACAATGGAGCGAGCAACCAACTTATTGGAAATCATACATACCGATGTGTGCGGTCCAATGAGTGTTGAGGCTCGCGGAGGATATCGTTATGTTCTCACTCTCACTGATGACTTAAGTAGATATGGGTATGTCTACCTAATGAAACACAAGTCTGAAACCTTTGAAAAGTTCAAGGAATTTCAGAGTGAGGTTGAGAATCAACGTGACAGGAAAATAAAGTTCTTACGATCAGATCGTGGTGGAGAATATTTAAGTCACGAATTTGGTACGCACTTAAGAATGTGGAATCGTTTCACAACTCACGCCGCCTGGAACACCTCAGCGAAATGGTGTGTCCGAACGTCGTAATCGCACTCTATTGGATATGGTGCGATCTATGATGTCTCTTACCGATCTACCGCTCTCATTTTGGGGCTATGCTTTAGAGACTGCCGCATTCACTTTAAATAGGGCTCCGTCGAAATCCGTTGAGATGACACCGTATGAATTATGGTTTGGGAAGAAACCTAAGCTGTCGTTTCTAAAAGTTTGGGGATGCGATGCTTATGTCAAGAAACTTCAACCTGAAAAGCTCGAACCCAAGTCGGAAAAAATGCGTCTTCATAGGATACCCTAAGGAAACCATTGGGTATACCTTCTACCTCAGATCCGAAGGCAAGATCTTTGTTGCTAAGAACGGGTCCTTTCTGGAGAAAGAGTTTCTCTCGAAAGAATTGAGTGGGAGGAAAGTGGAACTTGATGAGGTGATAGTCACCCCTTCCGAACTGGAAAGTAGCGCAGCGCGGGAAGATGTTCCTGTGGTGCCTACACCGACTGGGGAGGAAGTTAATGATGATGATCATGAAGCTTCGGATCAAGTTACTGCTGAACTTCGTAGGTCCACAAGGACACGTTCCGCACCAGAGTGGTACGGCAACCCTGTCCTGGAAATCATGTTGTTAGACAACGGTGAACCTTCGAACTATGAAGAAGCGATGGCGGGCCCGGATTCCAACAAATGGCTTGAAGCCATGCAATCCGAGATAGGATCCATGTATGAAAACGAAGTATGGACTTTGACTGACTTGCCCGATGATCGGCGAGCCATAGAAAATAAATGGATCTTTAAGAAGAAGACAACGCGGATGGTAATGTGACCATCTATAAGGCTCGACTTGTCGCTAAGGGTTATCGACAAGTTCAAGGGGTTGACTACGATGAGACTTTCTCACCCGTAGCGAAGCTGAAGTCCGTCCGAATCATGTTAGCAATTGCCGCATTCTATGATTATGAGATATGGCAAATGGACGTCAAAACGGCATTCCTTAACGGCTTCCTTAAGGAAGAATTGTATATGATGCAGCCGGAAGGTTTTGTCGATCCTAAGAATGCTAACAAAGTATGCAAGCTCCAGCGCTCAATCTATGGGCTGGTGCAAGCATCTCGGAGTTGGAACATTCGCTTTGATGAGATGATCAAAGCGTTTGGGTTTACACAGACTTATGGAGAAGCCTGTGTTTACAAGAAAGTGAGTGGGAGCTCTGTAGCATTTCTCATATTATATGTGGATGACATACTATTGATGGGAAATGATATAGAATTCTTGGAAAGTATAAAGGCCTATTTGAATAAGTGTTTTTCAATGAAGGACCTTGGAGAAGCTGCTTATATATTAGGCATCAAGATCTATAGAGATAGATCAAGACGCCTCATTGGTCTTTCACAGAGTACATACCTTGACAAGATATTGAAGAAGTTCAATATGGATCAGTCCAAGAAGGGGTTCTTGCCTGTATTGCAAGGTGTGCAATTGAGCACGGCTCAATGCCCGACCACGGCAGAAGATAGAGAAAAGATGAGTGTCATCCCCTATGCCTCGGCCATAGGGTCTATATGTATGCCATGCTGTGTACCAGACCTGATGTAAACCTTGCCGTAAGTTTGGTAGGAAGGTACCAAAGTAATCCCGGCATGGAACACTGGACAGCGGTCAAGAATATCCTGAAGTACCTGAAAAGGACTAAGGATATGTTTCTCGTTTATGGAGGTGACGAAGAGCTCGTCGTAAAGGGTTACGTCGACGCTAGCTTCGACACAGATCTGGATGACTCGAAGTCACAAACCGGATACGTGTATATTTTGAATGGAGGGGCAGTAAGCTGGTGCAGTTGCAAGCAAAGCGTCGTGGCGGGATCTACATGTGAAGCGGAGTACATGGCAGCCTCAGAGGCAGCGCAAGAAGCAATCTGGATGAAGGAGTTCATTACCGACCTAGGGGTGATTCCCAATGCGTCGGGCCCGATGACTCTCTTCTGTGACAACACTGGAGCTATTGCCCTTGCCAAGGAGCCCAGGTTTCACAGGAAGACCAGGCATATCAAGCGTCGCTTCAACTCCATTCGTGAAAGTGTTCAAAATGGAGACATAGATATTTGTAAAGTACATACGGACCTGAATGTAGCAGATCCGTTGACTAAACCTCTCCCTAGAGCAAAACATGATCAACACCAGAACGCTATGGGTGTTCGATTCATCACAATGTAACTAGATTATTGACTCTAGTGCAAGTGGGAGACTGTTGGAAATATGCCCTAGAGGCAATAATAAATGGTTATTATTATATTTCTTTGTTCATGATAATTGTCTATTGTTCATGCTATAATTGTGTTATCCGGAAATCGTAATACATGTGTGAATACATAGACCACAACGTGTCCCTAGTAAGCCTCTAGTTGACTAGCTCGTTGATCAACAGATAGTCATGGTTTCCTGACTATGGACATTGGATGTCATTGATAACGGGATCACATCATTAGGAGAATGATGTGATGGACAAGACCCAATCCTAAGCATAGCTCAAAGATCGTGTAGTTCGTTTGCTAGAGCTTTTCCAATGTCAAGTATCTTTTCCTTAGACCATGAGATCGTGTAACTCCCGGATGCCGTAGGAGTGCTTTCGGTGTGCCAAACGTCACAACGTAACTGGGTGACTATAAAGGTACACTAGAGGTATCTCTGAAAGTGTCTGTTGGGTTGACACGGATCGAGACTGGGATTTGTCACTCCGTGTGACGGAGAGGTATCTCATGGCCCACTCGGTAATGCATCATCATAATGAGCTCAATGTGACTAAGGAGTTAGCCACGGGATCATGCATTACGGTACGAGTAAAGAGACTTGCCGGTAACGAGATTGAACAAGGTATTGGGATACCGACGATCGAATCTCGGGCAAGTAACATACCATTGACAAAGGGAATTGTATACGGGATTGATTGAATCCTCGACATCGTGGTTCATCCGATGAGATCATCGTGGAACATGTGGGAGCCAACATGGGTATCCAGATCCAACTGTTGGTTATTGACCGGAGAGGCGTCTCGGTCATGTCTGCATGTCTCCCGAACCCGTAGGATCTACACACTTAAGGTTCGGTGACGCTAGGGTTGTAGAGATATTAGTATGCGGAAACCCGAAAGTTGTTCGGAGTCCCGGATGAGATCCCGGACGTCACGAGGAGTTCCGGAATGGTCCGGAGGTGAAGAATTATATATAGGAAGTCCAGTTTTGGCCACCGGGAAAGTTTCGGGGGTTATCGGTATTGTACCGGAACCACCGGAAGGGTCCCGGGGGTCCACCGGGTGGGGCCACCTATCCCGGAGGGCCCCATGGGCTGAAGTGGGAAGGGAACCAGCCCTTAGTGGGCTGGGGCGCCCCCCCTTGGGCCTCCCCCTGCGCCTAGGGTTGGAAACCCTGGGGATGGGGGGCGCCCCACTTGGCTTGGGGGGGAAGCCACCCCCCTTTCCCCTTGGCCGCCGCGCCCCTTGTAGATGGGATCCAGGGCCGGCGCCCCCCTCCCAGGTGGCCTATATATAGTGGGGGGAGGAAGGGCAGCAGCACCACAGCCCCTGGCGCCTCCCTCTCCCCCTGCAACACCTCTCCCTCCCGCTTGTGCTTGGCGAAGCCCTGCCGAGATCCCGCTACTTCCACCACCACGCCGTCGTGCTGCTGGATCTCCATCAACCTCTCCTTCCCCCTTGCTGGATCAAGAAGGAGGAGACGTCGCTGCTCCATACGTGTGTTGAACGCGGAGGTGCCGTCCGTTTGGCACTCGGTCATCGGTGATTTGGATCACGGCGAGTACGACTCCATCAACCCCGTTCACTTGAACGCTTTCGCTCGCGATCTACAAGGCTATGTAGATGCACTCCTTTCCCCTCGTTGCTAGTATACTCCATAGATGGATCTTGGTGATGCGTAGGAAATTTTAAAATTCTGCTACGATCCCCAACAGTCTTGGAGCGTGACTCGAAGACACAGCGGTCCGAGCTTGCGAAGGCCCTCGAAAACGCACAACATGCCAAGGCCGAAGCCCAAAAGGCTCTCCAGGAAATTGAGGCGGTTAAGAAGATAGCGGCGGGTAAGGCATTCATTATGCAAAGCAAGCATGTGAAGGAAACTTTCTTTTTACTTACCCGAGTTCGGAGCTCTCCAGGATCGTTCGCAGATCTACCCTGCAGTGTGTCGGATGCCGCAGAGTTCTACCGGGCTGAGGAGGGGAGCTCGATGGAGAAGTTGTTCTAGTCTCAGTATACTGGGACCGAACACCCAATGCCCTTGAGCGACCAGCTGAAGCAGCTGGTCGAGCTCCACAAGGCGGCCGAACAGGCCATGATGGGTCTTATAGTCCGGATGTGGCCTGGCGAGCCCCTGCCTGATAGCTACTTCGGCCTGGTGAGGCGGCTTGTGAATGCCTGCCCACGGCTTGAAGTCATAAAGCGATCCGTCTGCATCGAGGGTGCGCGCAGGGCTTTTGCCCGGGCGAAGGTGCACTGGGCGAAGCTGGACGCTGAAAAGCTGGTGAAGGAGGGGCCGCCGGAAGGCAAGGAGCATCGCCACCCCGAAAAGTATTATGACAGTGTCCTGAAGGGTGCTCACCTTGTGGCAGAGGAATGTGCTAAGGATGTAATATTTGAATAAATGTACTCATGTGATCCTGTAATGTGAAACGAGTTCATTTGCGCTATGCAACGCTTGTGAATTTAAAACATTACCTTCTGTGCGGCCGTTTATAAAATCTGAGAGTTGGCCAGTCGTCGGCTTCTGCCCCCATGTAACTAGTACTGAGGTGTTCGGGCTAAATCTGAGCACTCTTTATCCCAATTTTGGGTCCTTCGAGGGAGGTGTTCAGCACAACGAACCAGGCAATTGGACTATAAGGCTTTATCACTCTCACTTAGCCATAGAAGTCTACAATTTTAAATTTTGGCGAAGCCCCTAGTATTCGGAAGGCCGAATTTGGGGCGCTATATACGCCTAAGTCGGGCAAGGCCGATTTCTCGCCCGAAGCGGAAAAAGTCTTTAAGGACTTGAGACCTCTCGAACAGCGACCAGCTCTCGTCGCATCATGACAGTCAGTTTTCGGCTTTCTCTACTGAGGTGCTCGTCCGGAAGAACCGGGACACAATCACAGTAGTTCTCCCAGCGCTACCTTAGCCGATATAGCGGAACGTAAGGTACCAAAACATGGGAGCCGGGCAAACCCAACTATTGACCCAAGACATGATTCGGAGCTGATGCATATAGTGTTATAAGTTCGGGGTGCCGCATCGTCGAAAGTGTTCGGATTTCTCACGCCGTATTGATGGGGTGTAGTGAAGCCCTTGGCGTACTGGTCGTACCAGAATGTACGGGTGCAATTTGTCGTAAATAGACAGACAAGAAAAAAGGAAGGGTAATGCAATAATAGACTAATGCTATGCATTGTTATTTAAATAATACGTCGAAGCGTACTGATACAAGTAGTGCAATAAGCAAAAAATAAGACTATTTGACATGTTCTATCCAAGGGCAAGCTGCGTATGGGTATTTAAAACAGTTATTTCGATCGTTATCAGAGACCACCTGGGGATTCCCTTGTACGTCCTAGCTTCTTGCCTCCTTGGTATTTCCTTCCCGTAATGCGTCCAGCAATCGGACTGCCGAAAAGGGCTTCCAGAGAGTAAAGTCCTGAAAGAGAGAAAATGATAAAGGTATACAGCCCCTGGGGCGGTTGAGCCGCATTGTGGGACGTGTCCTGGCCGTGCCCCCGCCTGTGTCCATGGTATTTTTAGTGCGTAATTATGTACGCGCGACACAGGTTTCAACGCTTGACCGGGACTAGGACAGAGGCCGAATTGCTGGGCGAGCTCTGAACGTGCCAGGCGATCCTGTTGCAGGTTACTCCAGACTCGCTTGAAGGTGTCTGGGGGCTTTATCGCTGAATTGGCGGTTTGCCTTGCTGCTTTGTGCCTCTGCTGCGAGGGCCGCAGTGTGCTCCTCCGTGCGGAGCGAGCGTTCTGTGTTTCCATTGACTGTTATAACCCCACGAGGTCCTGACATTTTGAGCTTGAGGTATGCATAATGCGGTACCGCATTGAATCTGGCAAATGCGGTTCGTCCGAGCAGTGCGTGATAGCCACTGCGGAATGGGACGATATCGAAGATTAACTCCTCGCTTCGGAAGTTGTCCGGAGATTCGAAGACCACTTCCAGTGTGATTGAGCCCGTGCAGCGGGCCTCTACACCTGGGATGACACCTTTAAAGGTGGTTTTAGTGGGTTTGATCCTCGAGGGGTCTATACCCATTTTGCGCACTGTATCCTGATAAAGCAGGTTCAGGCTGCTGCCGCCATCCATAAGGACTCGGGTGAGGTGAAATCCGTCAATGATGGGATCAAGGACCAATGCGGCAGAACCGCCATGACGGATACTAGTGGGTGGTCCCTACGATCGAAAGTGATCGGACAAGAAGACCATGGGTTAAACTTTGGGGCGACTGGCTCCATCGCGTAGACGTCCCTTAGTGCACGCTTCCGTTCCCTCTTGGGAATATGGGTTGCGTATATCATGTTCACCGTTTTCACTTGGGGAGGAAATTTCTTCTGTCCTCCTGTGTTCGGCGGCCGGGACTCCTCCTCATCGTCGCTATGCAGCCCCTTTTCCTTGTTTTCGATATTCAACTTGCCGGCCTGCTTGAACACCCAACATTCTCTGTTGGTGTGATTGGCTGGCTTATCGGGGGTGCCGTGAATTTGACACGAGCGATCGAGTATGCGGTCCAAACAGGACGGGCCCGGGTTGCTTCTTTTGAACGGCTTCTTCCGCTGACCGGATTTAGAGCCACTGAATCCGGCATTGACTGCCGTGTCTTCGGCGTTGTCACCGTTGTTGCGGCGCTTGTGTCTGTTGCGACGTGGTCTGCCGTTACTATCTTTGGCATCTGAATTGCCATGACCTCTTGATGTGTTGTTGCTGCGAGCCAGCCAGCTATCCTCGCCCGCGCAAAAGCGGGTCATGAGTGTCGTGAGGGCTGCCATAGACTTTGGCTTCTCCTGGCCGAGGTGCCGGGCGAGCCACTCATCACGGATGTTATGCTTAAATGCCGCTAAGGCCTCTGCATCCAGACAGTCGACAATTTGTTTTTTCTTAGTTAGGAACCGGGTCCAGAATTTCCTGGCCGATTCCCCTGGCTGCTGAGTTATATGGCTCAAGTCATCAGCATCCGGTGGTCGCACATAAGTGCCCTGGAAGTTGTCAAGGAATGCATCTTCCAAATCCTCCCAACTGCCAATGGAGTCTGCTGGCAAGCTATTCAGCCAATGCCGAGCTGGTCCTTTGAGTTTTAGTGGGAGGTACTTGATGGCATGTAGATCATCACTGCGAGCCATGTGGATGTGGAGGAGGAAATCCTCAATCCATACCGCGGGATCTGTTGTACCATCATATATTCAATGTTTACGAGTTTAAAACCCTCTGGGAATTCATGATCCATTACTTCATCAGTGAAGCATAGGGGGGGTGCGGCGCCTCTGTGCCGGGCTATATCCCGAGCAGTTCATACGAGTCTTGTCTGTTGTATTCGGCCTGGCTGGATTTGCTTTTAGTGTATCCGGCATGACGGTCGTCGTCCCGCGTTGGGGCGCGCCCCCGTGATTCGTAGATCGATCTTGCATGTTTTGCTTTGTTTTCCAATACGTCTCGCAGGTCCCGCGTGTTGCCCCGGGCCTTGGTGTTTTTGTTTGAATGGCGGCGGGGTGCGGGCTGGACTTCGGGCTGATATGCCTCTCTGTCTCGGCCACGAGGTGGCCGATCAGCCGCATCATACGCTGGTGATGTAGGTTTCAATGCTTCCTCCTCGAGTTGGGGTAGCAACCTGCGCTTTGGGTAACTCTTGGTTAGGCGCTCGAGTTCGTATTCCTCGGCTGCCAGGACTTCAGTCCATCTATCCGCTAGCAGATCTTGATCAGCTCGAAGCTGTTGTTGCTTTTTCTTCAGGCTGTTTGTTGTGGCTATAAGCCGGCGCTTGAAGTGCTCCTGCTCGACGGGATCCTCAGGCATGATAAATTCTTCGTCGCCGAGGCTCACTTCGTCTTCGGAGAGTGGCATGTAATTGTCATCCTCCGATTCTCCGTCTGCTGCCTGTTCCGGAGGGCTAGCTTGTTCATCCTCCCGCTCGAGGTCTGGCTGGAGGGGATTATTGTCGTCTTCGGCACTATCCAGAGCGT
Source organism: Triticum aestivum (assembly GCF_018294505.1). Taxonomy (NCBI): domain Eukaryota; kingdom Viridiplantae; phylum Streptophyta; class Magnoliopsida; order Poales; family Poaceae; genus Triticum; species Triticum aestivum. The sequence goes on from NC_057808.1 coordinate 466,948,510, forward strand.
TATTGTCTCTTGTGCCGGTATCGCTACTTTTGCTATGGCGGGACTTAGAGCGGCGCCGCTGACGTCGGTGCTTGGATTGCTTCTTGAAGGGATTATCCTCCGTTGTCTTATCGCCATCGCCTTCTTTGGGGGTGTCCACCATGTATATATCATATGATGAGGTGGCAGTCCAGCGCCCTGTGGGCGGTGGTTCTTGTTCGTCTCCTGCATCGGCGTCCATACCGTCGATGTCTTCGGAGCCGAAGTCGAGCATGTCGGTTAAATCGTCAATAGTGGCTACTAAGTGGGTGGTGGGTGGGGAGCGAATTTCTTCGTCGTCCGCATCCCATTCTAGCCGGACATAGTTCGGCCAAGGGTCTCCTGACAGGGAGAGAGACCTCAACGAGTTTAGCACGTCGCCAAAGGGCGAGTGCTGAAAGATATCCGCGGAGGTAAACTCCATGATCGGTGCCCAATCGGATTCGATAGGCACAAACGCGGGCGGCTCGGATCCCATGGCCGGGGACGAATCCAACGGTTCGGCAACACGAGTCTCGTAGGAGGTGAAGTCAGTATTCGGCTCTATCGCCACTGAGTGTGCGGCCATCGTGGCGGGGTCCATCCACCCGTCCTCAGATGGCGCAATTTGTTCCGGATTGAGGGCCGGAGTAGTTGCAGGTGTGATCTCCCGAACACTGTCCGACGGCAGAGCTAAGTCATGCTCGTCGTGATTGTGCGGCGCACCTGACATGGGCTCGAATCCGTCAAAGATCAAGTCTCCGCGGATGTCGGCAGTATAGTTCAAGTTTCCAAACCTGACCTGATGGCCAGGGGCGTAGCTCTCGATCTGCTCCAGATGGCCAAGCGAGTTGGCCCGCAGTACGAAGCCGCCGAATACGAAGATCTGTCCGGGGAGGAAAACCTCACCCTGGATCGCATCGTTGCCGATGATCGAAGGAGCCATCAAGCCTTATGGTGACGGCACAGTGGAACTCTCAATGAAAGCACCAATGTCGGTGTCAAAACCGGCGGATCTCGGGTAGGGGGTCCCGAACTGTGCGTCTAAGGCGGATGGTAACAGGAGGCGGGGGACACGATGTTTACCCAGGTTCGGGCCCTCTCGATGGAGGTAATACCCTACTTCCTGCTTGATTGATCTTGATGATATGAGTATTACAAGAGTTGATCTACCACGAGATCGTAGAGGCTAAACCCTAGAAGCTAGCCTATGGTATGATTGTTGTTGTTCTACGGACTAAACCCTCCGGTTTATATAGACACCGGAGGGGGCTAGGTTACACAGAGTCGGTTACAAGGGAGGAGATCTACATATCCGTATTGCCAAGCTTGCCTTCCACGCCAAGGAGAGTCCATCCGGACACGGGACGAAGTCTTCAATCTTGTATCTTCATAGTCCAACAGTCCGGCCAAAGGATATAGTCTGGCTGTCCGAGGACCCCCTAATCCAGGACTCCCTCACCCGGTATGCTCCTCTTGCCGCGTCCGGTCGGTGACCGCCGATGGCGGTGGAGGTTGTCTCCTCCCGCGTGGTTGCTGTCGCTGCCGCTCCTCGTTCCCGTCCGCTCCCTTTCGACCTCGTCGGTCTCGCTTCGTTGACCATGGTGAGGCGGCGGTGATGATGGCAAGACCGTGGTGGCGCATGTTGGTGGGCGGCATGAGTGGTGGAGCGCATCGGACCATTCGGGGATGTGGGTGATTGGTGGAGGGGAGAAATCCCTGCCGGCTTGTCGGCACCGAGCGGTGACGCCTGAGGCGCCACCGTTCCTTCCTGAAGGGCGTCGGGTATTCCCTTCCCCACTCCCCTCCGTGTACCAGGGGAAACCCTAGGACTTGTCCGGGCAGCAGCGTCGTCGTCGTCGTGTTTCTTTCTGAAGGTGTTGCTTGGTATGCGGAGGCTCGAGGTTCTAGGTGCGAGGAGGTAAATCTCTGGTGGGCGTAGCGGTTGCGGGTCATCATCGTTTTCGTCGATCCGACGTTGTCGACATTTTTTTCTCTCTTCTTTCTCTTTTGTTTCTTTTGGGCGTGCTTGTGTTGTTTGCCCCAGCCTTGGACTCTTTGTTGTATCAGGTGGTTGCTATATCTATATAGCGGGGCGAAAGCCTATTTCGTAATACTTACCGTGTGTCACTGAAATTTGTCATCCTTACATGCCTAGAATTGCCATCAAAAAACGTCAGGGCCGGAGTGCCGCACACCTAACGTGTGACACTCATCATTTGGGTATATATAAGCACGCGGGTAGCGTTCAGGCTTGTTATTCACCTTGTGTGCAGATCACGCTCTTTGCTCCTGGAGGAGAAGAAAGCACGATATACGTGGGAGCGCAGCCCAAAGTATGTATTTCGCTCTTGCTTCTTCTAGTATCGCATAACCTCCTTCTCTTATCACTCGCTCGCCGTTTTGTTTGTGTGTGTTGATGGCCGTGGTGTTCGTCGTACATATCAGCTGGTCGTCGAGGTGGTGATCGCTCGCCCTGCCGCAGGTTTCGCACGCATGGCGACGGCGGAGGCCGATGTTGGCGCCGCCGCGAGCGTGACGGCGCCGATGATGCTGCACGGGCGCGTGGCGATCGTCACGGGCGGCGCTGGAGGGATCGGCTCGGCCGTGTCGAGGCACCTGGCGTCCCTCGGCGCGCGCGTGGCCGTCGCCTACGTCGGGGACCCGGCGCCCGCGCGGGAGCTCGTGGCCGCCATCAACAACGCCGCGCACGCCGGCGACCATGGCCCGCGCGCCGTGGCGGTGGAGGCGGACGTGTCGGACGCGGCGCAGGTGCAGGCGCTGTTCGACGCGGCGGCGGCGGCGTTCGGCGGGGAGCTGCACGTGCTGGTCACGGCGGCGGCGGTGATGGACACCTCCTACCCGCCGCTGGCCGACACCAGCGAGGCGACCTACGACGCCGCCTTCGGCACCAACGCGCGGGGCACCTTCCTGTGCCTCCGCGAGGCGGCGCGCAGGCTGGCCCGCGACGGGCGCGGCCGGATCGTCACCTTCTCGTCGTCCGGGGTCGGGTCGCTGCGCCCGGGCTACGCGGCGTACGCGGCCAGCAAGGCGGCCGTGGAGACCATGACGAGGATCCTGGCGCGCGAGCTGCGGGGCACCGGGATCACCGCCAACGCCGTGGCCCCCGGGTCCACGGCCACGCCCATGTTCTACGGCGGCAAGACGGACGAGGAGGCCGAGCGGTACATCGCGGAGGCGCCGCTGGGGAGGCTGGGGATGCCCGAGGACATCGCGCCGCTCGTGGGCTTCCTCGCCAGCGACGCCGGCGGGTGGGTCAACGCCCAGGTCCTGCGCTGCAACGGCGGCACCATCTGACATGATCAGTGTTCGAGTGTTTCGTTGGCTTCGTAGCAGTGATCTTTTCTCTCTCGTTGTTTGGTGCGTTATCCGCGCTGTTGCGGTGGACTTTGTTGTGGAACTCTGGTTGCTGTCACGACTCACGAGTTAGGCATTCCTCTCTTCTAGTAGTAGTACTACGTATTGAGTGTGTGTGTGTTGGTCTCTGCGTCCTTTATTCACAAACACCGTTGGAAATAGGGGTGTGAATTTTGGTGGACTAGAGATATGATAACAATCCTCGTGTCCTTAAACGAGAAATTGGGATTTGAATTTTGATGGACTAGAAATGTACTAAAACTGAAACTGGTATAGGGGAGTCGTCCTCCCATTCCATACCACATGGGGGACACATATTAGTAGGTTCAAGATTGTAGGGAATTTATTTGACCATGTAGCGAGGGAGTTTGGCACCAGCCATCATGGGAAGACGCATACTTTAGGGGGAGGAGGGGACCTCATATGGTCTTTCGGATGGCGCGACTCGAGGCGCTTGCTAAAGAACACTCACGCTCGTCCATGACAAAGCGATAAGCCAATTTACATAGTGAAGATGCCAGTCTTCTTTTATTATGATGCATGTTTAGTATACTGTCATATGAAAAGATTGTAATCTTGGTGAAAATCATAAAAATGACTTGGACTCCGGATGATGATTTGTGGCTCTCGGCTGCCACACACCCCTATATAAACAATAGCAGCAGAAAACATATTAGGAAAATTAAAAAAACTAAAATGTTGGGATATGAAACTTGGATGCCCGTTGTACACGCGTGTTCAGTTTCGTGGGGAATCAGTGCCCGTGGTAATGGCAATAAAAAAGATAAAAAATTCATATGTGTAGAAAAAAACTTAATGCAAGGTATGTTGGACGGTACTTTGTACGCCGCGGATACCATGGGCACCCATTTTCCACGAAAATGTACACGGGTGTACAACGGACACTCAGGTTTCATATTCCAGAATTTCAGAATTTGTAAAAAAAAAATCGTTGTTTTTTAATGCTATTTCATATAGGGGCGTGTGACACCCGAGTGCTGCATGCACTATCCCTTGGACTCCTTGCTTAGTAAATAATTTCCTGGTGGTAGAACCCTTGTTGGATCTTCGCAACCACACACTATGTAAATAATGAATTAATAATGCACCAAGAGCTATTGAATGAGTGTCCTTGTAAACATTACTACTAGTATGTCGATTGCTACACCTTTTTCTCTCTTTGGTGCATGCACAAACAATTTCTTTGTGTTAATACCACTTTTGTTGTTTTAATACATACTCCCTCCGTCCGGTGAAGAGTGTACATCTACCTTCAAAATTTATCCATAAAAAAGTGTACTACTATCTTCCCAATGCATTTTAAAGTAGGAAACAATATTTCTCTCTCATCACACGATAATCAAGACCAATAGCAATTTACACATGGTCTTCTTAATTTCTACATGCACTTAGCTCATTGGGGTTGGCTAATTAAAGAGGAGAAAGATGGTGGCTTGCACTTTTCCAATGCATTTTTTTACTTAACTCCATAATTTATCCTAAAATTTCTAGATATACACTCTTCACCGGACGGAGGAAGTATGTCATCAATGTTGACCCTACATGGAGGCATATACTTGACAATTTCTATTGGGAGGGTAATGGAAGGCCAAGGTCTACACGGAAGGGTGCTTTTTAATTAAGTTTCCGTCTCTCAAAAACTAAATGAATGAGCCATTATAATTATAATCACTATATTCAGGCAAACTACAACCTCTATTGCCAAGTAGAAATTGTAGGCTCGTCAACACCTCGCTCGCATTAATTGCGGTGTCGGAGGATATGTGGAGGTGTGTCTCTGTCGGATCTCATGAGATTCGATCGGTGCTGGTCTTTGATGGATCTATTTGGATCCAGTTTTTGTTTGTCTTCGTTTGTGTGGTTTCAGGTTTGATCTTTCCGATCTATAACTCTCTTCATCAGCGATGGTTGCTGCTTTGGTGTGGTCGTTTGAGGCCTTAGCACGACGACTTCCCGACTGTCTACTACAATAAGGTTTGCCCGGTTCCGGTGATGGAGGGGCGATGATGGCGGCGCGCCTTCGGCTTGCTCCAGTGCTTGTAGTCGTCGCTAGGTGGTCCATAGACCTGGTTGTAATTTTTATTACCTCTTGTGTTCTCTGTACTGCCATGATTGATGAATAGATTGGAAATTTCTCTCACAAAAAAACCTCCCTCGCATTTGTCAATGCAGAGAATAAGTACATCATTACAAGTATAATGAGTTCATCCCCCCCCCAACCCCAATATTGATGCAACCAATGTGACTTCTCTTAGCATTTTCGCCATGAGCCCTCGACGCAAAAAGACCGGTCGACTTGAATTCGAGAGCAATGGAGCCTTGGCGAAATAGTGATCCAGAACCCTCGGCCAATGCATGAACAAATTGCCGGCTTGCTCTGTGCCTCTTCTTCACCCTGGCAAATAATGTTCTCTTTGATCCAGCGTTTGGTGGATTGACGCATAATAGTCGGTGCAGGTGGGCGAACAAACCTTAACTGCTCTCCATTGTGTGTGGATCTTCTGGGAGAATTCAATGTAAAGTTTGCTGATTTTTAAGTCAACATGTTTCGCTAGAGGGTGGTTTACATGGGCCTAGTGCAAACAACTGAGTGCGAAGACGAACCACAGTTGTAAAGATGATATGCAATTCGAGGCTTCATTGAGGCCAGGGGGCATTGCCCCCCCCCCCCCCCCCTATTTGTTTTACAAGCGTAGGTGATATAGGTTCTTATTTTGAATGATAAATGCTTGATCAGGTAGCCGTGCGCAAGAGGTTTTATTGATTTGACCGATGCTAAATGTATCATTCTTTTTCTAGACACCAAATAGGTGTGCTTACACTAAAAAGAATTAATGTTTATATATGTACATATTGCATTGTACATGTCTTTAGTGCTCCTCGTGTTGCTTCACTCTCCCGTGTTTTGCGGGAAGATACCATCCATGTTTGGGTCACAACTAATATGTGTCGTATGGAAAGATAGGAGTTTGCCTTTCGCGTGAGGCTTGAAATTTTCCTAAGACAATATAAATACATGTCGTTTACTTTGAAACTAAGCATCCAAATCATGGATAAGTTTCACCATTGTATTTCACGTGGCAGTGTCTTATGAACTTGACCCCTTTTGATATTTTTGGTGAAAAATTAACGTTATTTTGTGCTCCCTTAGTTTCTAAATATAAGTCTTTTTAGAGATTTCAATACGGACTACATACGAATGTATATAGACATACTTTAGAGTGTAGATTTATTCATTTTGCTTCATATGTAGTCCATATTAAAATCCCTACAAACACTTATGTTTAGAAACGGGGGGTATTAGTTGTGGTGTGTTGATGATGCTATAACTCGACATAGCCGGTAGCATTCGCTAATTTGTGCGCTTCTACCTATGATCTCCCTCTCATTATTTATAGGAAAACAGACGTGTTGAATGTAGCACAATTTGTCATAGTCGGGAGTGGGCATTACGCCAAATGTTGCTTTTACACATCGGTTTAAAAATTTATAAACTAAGTTGGTGGAGTCGATTTTGTTAGAAAAAACTACTCCCTCAACAAGTAATATGGATTGGAGAGACTACAAAAATCGCAACAAAATCAGGATTTATCCCAGGATTTTCGGGGATGCGCGTTCAGTGGGAGGAGACGTTCCCGTCGACTACGATAACTTCTAAAATCTCAAAATAATATGTTGGCTCAGTCCCTCAGAGATGCCCATAAAATTAAAATATGCATGTATGCGTTCATAGGGTGAGTGTATGTGCGTTTATATGAGCGCTTACGTCTGTACTGTGTTAAAAAAAACAACAAAATCAGCGAAAACACCCGTTAAAAGTCCGGAGGCCCCAAGTTTAAATAGAGTGAGCCCATGGATGGGGATTAGGGCATAGAGGGCTTCCATCGTACGGCCCAGCGGCTCAGTGGCCGGCGCAAATCGTCTCCTAACCAGATTAATGGCGTAATAATCATCACAGGGAAAAACTCTTCGTAGCGAGATTTCCCCACCCGTCTTCTTCCTCCGAAACCCTAATCCCCAAATCGGAGAATCGGACCCAGCCCGGCGCCGCGGAGAGCATCCGCCCATCGACCGGCATGGCGATTGCTCGCACTGGCGTGTACGTGGACGACTACCTGGAGTGTGAGATTGCCGGCTCCGACTTGTTTCCCTTTTCCTTTCCATTGGAGGTGCTTTTGGACCTTTTGCCCTTACTGGCTTCGTATCGTTCCGCAGATTCGAGCACCCTGGCCGGCGACCTGCAGAGGATCCTCTCCACCATGCACGAGCTCGACGAGAGGGCCCATGGTGATGATTTTGCCAACTCTCTTTTTTGGAAAAAAAAAAACCCATTTTGAGAATCTGATAAAAAAGTCAATGTGGGGAGTGAATTTTGCTTTCCATCCTGACTCCGTATTAATCTGGCCATGCTTTAATTGTCGACCCTGAGATATAATCCCGCGAGTGATAGAGGACTGGCTGTTGTATATGATGGTGGATGGCGTTTCTCAAGCTTTGTTTTGTGGTTTTCTGTCTTATATATCTTTGTGGTGCAGGCATTTTGGGTCAGACTAAAGGGCAGATAAAATTTCTCCTGGGGGTGCCATCCCATGGGTTCGACAGGCCAAACGTGGTGCATGATGAAAATGCCTCGGAGAAGATGACGAGGGATATTGAAAATAGCCAGGACAACGCGCTTAGTCTCTGCACGGAGAAAGTGTTGCTCGCGCGCCAAGCTTATGACCTGGTTCTGCTTCCTTCCTCTTTTTCTTCAAGTTGTCCTGTAGCTTAAAGAATTACGGATGCAAAACTTTTAACTAGTGCATCTACGCATGTTATGTCATGTTTGGTAGTTATATTAGTTACTCCAGGGTTGCTACCCCCTGATTCTGCTTCCTTCCTTCAACTTGTAGTCCTGCACCTGCAACATAATGGACCTATGGATATCAGTTAGTTCTCCTCCGTGATGGAAATGTCGCTAGTGCCTACTGCCTTTATACATTTAATTTAATTTCTGGTGGTTATCTTAGTTAACTCTTTGGTTGCCACTCCCAGGTCAACTTGATCATTTTGTACCAAACTTTAGACTTTGTACAGTAATATGCAATTCTAGAAATCAAATTGGACTCCAGAATAACATATTAAATGCCAGACAAAACAGATAAAGATGTGAACCTCTGTAGTTAACATATTCTTAGTTGAGTTCTTAAAATTACAAGTTTTTTTTGGAAAGAGCACCGAGTGATTAATACAAATTATTCAGCACCATGAAATTAAATTTGATATTTGTATTCAGATTAGAATATGAAAAGCCTGGTATTACTTGTGTGATATACCACCCAGCTGTTAAATTGTTATATTGAGGCAAGAAGCCTAACACAGGATGCAAACCTAAATCTGTTCTTAACAATGCACCTCATTATACCAACATAGAAATACAGAAGGGTAGTCGAGGATCCAAACCAATCTACAAATGGATGCACTTTTTTTGGCAGTTATCTCTTCAGTGTTAAACTTTTATGGATATCTAACTATTAATTATCTTTGGCATTATTATACAGATAGAGAGTCATATCAAACGTCTTGATGAAGACCTAGGCCAGTTTGCAGAAGATTTAAAGCAAGGTATAAGCAGTGATGTCATTTTTTTACTTGTTCATTAGGAATCCATTATTGAATCTTCACCAAACAGAATATCAGATTCCGTCTTCAGTTTTTCCTCAAAAAGAACATTGATTGTTCTCTCTTGCTTGCAGAAGGAAAAATACCTCCAGATGAACCGCATATCCTTCCTCCAATGCCGGTGGGTGGCAGGGATGAAAGACGGAGGTCCAGTTTTAGTACACCCCAAGCAGCAAGGAAGTTTGTCAGAGAGAAGGAATGGGAGAGGGATAGGGAGAGAGGTATGGACTTCGACTTAATGCCCCCTCCAGGTAGCAGCAACAAGAAGGCCGTTGCATCTATGGATGTGGATCAAATGATTGATCCAAATGAACCGACATATTGTATATGCCACCAGGTAAGCTTGAAATTGATATATGTTCATATTCCCGGTACTTGCATTTGCATCAATATCTACATTGAGCATTTTTCTCATATGTTTGCTGAAAATATGTTCCTATTTTTAATTGATTTTCAGGTTTCATATGGTGATATGATTGCTTGTGACAATGAGAATGTAAGTTTTATGATGCTAAGTAGTGATGCCTTATCTTCTGAGTTGTTTGTGGGAGTTTAGCTTGTCTGTTGTAAATTACTAATATTTACCCTTATCAGGCCTAAGTAGTGCTTTAGAGCTTTCCAAACTTATTGTATTGCTTTTTGAACAATGATGTTGTGCTGGACTGGTGGTTGGTCATCTCATGCTTGTAGTTTTTTCTCTTGTCGTCCAGAAAGAGGATTATGTGCTCACTGTTTTACTCTTGTTACTAGGATGTAACATCGGGCCCGTCAATGTATATGCTTGCTTGCATTCTCTAGATATTGTATAACATGAGCAATTAGAAGTTGGTACTTGCATTTTACAAACTATTAGTGGAATAGAATTAGTGGTCAATGCGTTGGAATTTTTCACTGTAATTCCTCCGGTACAGTTTAAAGGAATTCCTTCATAGAATTAAGTCATAGCGTAGCCTTCAAGCCTAGTGGTATGATTTCCAGATTTTTACCCTGTTCTATTAGGTTTATTCATTATCACCAATACCCCCGCTCACGGAAAATAACAATTAATTTCATTTTACAAATCCCCGCCTTGTTCTATTAGTTTTATTCATCATCACAAATATCTCCCCTAGCAACAAAATAGATTTATAAGTATTCATTGCAATACAGACCCCCTGTGGCCTCTCAAATTGAGTACGACTCTTTACATGTAATGTTAGCTTGGGACTCTGAATTTTTATGATGCACTGGATACTATTCGTAAAACAGATAAAGAAACCTTCACAATCATCCAAGATTGAACAGAAACATTTGTTAACAATTCATGGTCGTATATCATATTGGTGCATCAATCCTCATGATCATGTGCAATGCTCTATGGTCTATGCTAGAAACTACAATCACCGAAGGAAAAACATTAGATAAAAGGCACGATGGAGCCCTACAAAGTAGTGTCTTGCACTATCACTTTCGTAGTGCCGATGCTTGTTATCGTATGATTTACATTTTGGGTTTTGTTATATGAACGTCATCCATCTCTACCGATTGCTAACTTTTTATATGCTTGCCTACAGTGTGAAGGAGGCGAATGGTTCCACTACTCGTGCGTTGGTCTGACACCAGAAACAAGATTCAAAGGGAAATGGTTTTGCCCAACTTGCAGGAATCTTCAATGAGAGGTTCTCCTAAATTGGTAAGAGGCAATATTACCAACTGCTTTAAATCTGTAGAAATCTTAGCTTACCTTATCACGTAAATCACCAAATAAAGCCCATCTTCCTGTATAAAATGTGAATTTGTATAACCGTGTTATAAGAAAGTAGTAATTTCACAAATTAATAGATTCATATTATTAGTGCAAACTTTTCCTTTTCAGAAAACCATCTAACTCAGTCCTTCAAAACCTCGAAATAACCCTACAAATATGCCCCCCCCCCCTCCCCAACACACACTCACTTCAAATTTTGCAGTTTTGTATATACCTTACATGTAGAACGTGGGGGAAGGACAGAGCTGGCGTAGTGGTGAAGTACTCCCTACTTTTGCCAAGAGGGCCTGGGTTTGACGCAGCCTCTCTGCATTGCACTGCGCAGGGGTAAAGCACTAAGATTCGCCTCATTTAATCCTTCCCTAGAACCCACCTGGTGTGGGAGCTTCTAGCACTGGGTCCTTTTTTTTTTTACATGTAGACGTGGGGAGTGCAGGTGCACCAAAAAGGGGACGACGCCAAATAAGCAAAGGCAGAAGTTTGTAGAACAGACCCAAGGCACCGATAGTGTACAGCTAGAGTTAAGCTTATCCAGAGACATATCAATGAATCATGATTGTTAACTAACATACATGGTATATGGAACACCCACTGCAATTTCACATAAAGGCCCTATAATTAATTACCGGACATAAGCTATTGAGAAAAACACCCACATGACATCCTTCTTTACCACTCTCTTCAAAATCTAATAGCCCGCGACTGGAATTCAATACTCCCTCCGTATCAAAACATAAGACATTTTTTGACACAGTCATAGTGTCAAAAAACGTCTTATATTTTGATACAGAGGGAGTACCTTGGTAGTCAATCGCCGCATGCTTTAATCATTTCCTCACATGTACCTGCAGTCGCATTCAAGTAACGTCCCTTGAAGTCAGCCTCTTGTCATCGGGATAATTCTTGGGTCATTTTAAGAAAGCTTCTTTCTCCCTTAATAACTATTTATCGTTTGCTCACCAGTGTTGATGAGGGGAGCGGTTCCAGTCGGCCCAGACTTTCCGCAACATGCAGGACTCTTCAACATGAGGCTCTCAGAAGCTTTTCTTGGACAGGAGGATACCAAATGGTACATGTTTCAATTTGTAAGGAGGCGATTACTTACAGCGTGCTCTTATTTTGGTAATAATGTATATGCTGGAGAGGACGCAACTGTTCTAGAGAAGGATAAAAACGCTTGGCGTGTTCTGTTGTTGTATCTTGTCGCCGCAAACAATCTATCATAGTTCCAGGTGTTGGTAACCTGGTAACCATTTTACTTTGATCGTGATGTCTATTAAGCGTCATCGCAACCTTTGCTCGCATGATTCTGCTCCTGAGCACCATTGTCTGCTGCATCTCCTCTGCTGAGCTGAAGGTGCGGCAGCATATGCACTTCTCCGGCACACATTGTATTAAATTATTGTGTAACTACAACTACAAAGCCTGCTGATCCCCTGTTTCACATGTGCATTTTCTTGCTCATGAGCAATAGTATTGGTTTGTTGCTGCAGTATATCTACAAATGATGTGGTACATCCAGACAAGCTATGCCTACAGGTTTGGGTTGCGGATGCACTGCGCCCCTTGCCACGTAGCTCCCGGCGGCAGCACCACGGGCTCCAGCATGGCAGGCCCGATGCACACGTAGGCGAACTTGCCGTACCACTCGTACTTGGACCCCGGGCTGAAGACGTACAGCTCCTCGAACCCTCGCCTGCTCAGGCAAACCGAGTTCCTCCGGCCCTGCACCCAAACATCAATGAATTCCACAAGAATTCATCAGTTTTTCAGTTTTGTGATCCTTCTGCGGTTTTGCATTTGTCACGTACCCTGTCGATGACGGTGAACTCCCTGGGCGCGTGCCGGTACACCCGGCACAGCTCCGCCGTCAGGTGCTTGTAGTTGTCGTCCTCCTCGCCGTCCGGCTCCGGCGCCGCTCGCGGCGCGCTCTGCCCGCCCCCGCCGCCGGAGAGGAGCATGTCGAGGCCCTTGCTGACCCAGCGCGGCTGAGGTGACGACGGCGCCGTCGCGTAGTAGTCCGGCGGCAGGATGCTGAACTCGGACAGCAGGGGCTCCCTGCCGCGGTAGTCCGAGCCCTGGAGCCCCACGGCGTAGGTGGCGTCGGGCGTGCTCACGCGCAGGTGGTTGCACACGGCGCCCGACAGCGCCACGGCCGACGGCGACGACGCGGCGTTCGTCACCGCGTACTCCGACGCCAGCGCCTCCGGCTGCAGCGTCACCACGCACCTCGCCTCCGCCCCGTCCCCGCTCCCCGGCGGCTCCACGGACACCAGCTCCACGGAGATGGACCCCGTGGGGCCTCCCCTCACGGCGCGGAGCGACCACGCCCCGCCCGGCGACCACGGCGACGGACCGTCCCGCGCGCACCGGAAGTCCATGGACACGCCGCCGCGGATGACGGGGCGCCCGCCGGGGCCCTCGCCGACGGTGGTGTGGAGCACCTCCGTGGCGGCGCCGTGCCACATGGCCGGCTTGTAGGACGTGACCAGCCCGCTGGGCAGCAGCAGGTGCGCTGCGCTGCCGTTGCGCACCGCCATCTTCACGGCGCAGCTGTCGCCCACGGCCTCGAAGGTGACGCCGTGGCCGGAGAACTCGGCGGCCAGGTACTCGGCGTTCGGAGGAGGGAAGGGCGCCGCCGCAGTCGCCGATGATAGCGCATGCGCTGCAGTGGCGAGCCGTGCCCTCTGGCCGCCGCCGCCGCCGCTGATTAGCCTCGATGAGCTGAGGAAGGTGATGGTACTGTGCTTCCATGAGCTCGGTAGAGGAGCCGGAGTGGCATGGCCATGGGCAGTGGCGGCAGTTGGAGCGCGGAAAGCCATGGCCGATTCTGGCGAGTGGCACCGCGGTAGCCTTATCTGCACTGCAACTTCTTTTTTCCTTCGGCTTGAGATTTTCTTTTGTGTGGCCTCTTCGATATTTTGGATCGTCTTTCCTTTCATTTCTTGATATAAAACAATGGTAGTGTTAACTAGCTGACGTTCGCTGGGGGTGAGATCCCACCGAACGCCTCCAGAGCCACACGATTCAGATCCGATGGATGACAGTAATTGACGAAAATTGCATTGAAACTAAAGATTTTTTTTGTTTTGAAAACTGCCACCCCCTAACACTAAAATTGCCACCAAAATGTCATGCATGGAAGTGAACGTTCGCTGGGGATTAGCGTCCCAAAACAAAATAGCAGGAGGTAAGCATCTTTTAATCGTTCACTAGATACAGAGACAATTGAAAATCCTCTTGTGATTGTGGGATATGCATATACTCGTTTGTGCGAGCATCATCGAACATTACTCGAGTTCATTTGGCTAGTGGATACTACACAACTGAAAATTAATAACTTCATCAAAATCACAGCAATGGCATTTTCAACTACTTCAATGCACATCAAATCCAGTATTATACAATATAATGGCTCATGAACTAGATCAGGATACCAGGTATGCTAGCTAACACACAAACAGTTGACTTGGCAATAATTTTTCTATCCATGCTAGAAACCGTGCTACTGTAAAGAGCAATACACACGTGAATCAACTATGTCCCTCAAATGTGTAGTACCAATGGACGATATATATCTCCATGTTTGTCTATGGCATGCGGTGATTTTCAGATGGGACAAATGGCTTAGGGGGCATTTGCAGATTCTGTAAGCTTCCAGTTAACATATTTACCACCTTTGTCATTGATGGCCGGTTTCTTGGGTTCCACTGAATACACCAAAGTGCCACGATAGCAAGCTGTCTCGTCTTTTCTTTCCCTTCTGGTGTCACTTCCAGAGTAAGCACCAGTTCCTCTCCAGTGATTACTTTCTCGTAGATCCACTCCGGGAGGTATTCTTGGTTCTGGCTCTCCATACTTGGGTCTGAGTTCCTCCGTCCACTCACCATTTCTAACACTAGCATGCCGAAACTATAAACATCCGACTTGTAGGATATCCCACCAAAGTTCCTAGAGTAAATCTCTGGGGCGATGTAGCCCATAGTGCCTCTTGCTGCGGTCAAGGTGATGATGCTTTGATCCCTTGTACACAACTTTGCAAGGCCGAAGTCTGAGATCTTCGGGTTGAAATTGTAGTCCAGTAAGATATTGCGAGGCTTGATGTCGAAGTGGAGGATGCGCTGGTTGCATCCTTGATGTAAGTACTCCATTCCTCTAGCAATGCCTAAAGCAACATCTAGCATTTTGTTCGGTACCAGGAGTTCTCGAGAAATAACAGAATTACCTGAGAATATATATTCCTCCAATGAATCTTTAGGCATGAATTCGTAAATAAGAGCCCTTCTTGTCCCTTCAGAGCAAAAACCAAGGAGGCGGACAATGTTTGTATGGTGGATTCTTCCAATAGTTGCAACTTCATTGGTGAATTCCTGCCCTTCTCCATTAGAGTGCTCAAGCATCTTGACGGCCACAGGAACCCCATTTGGTAGCTCACCTTTGTACACACTTCCAAATCCACCATGTCCTAATTTATCCTTGAACCGTCTCGTTATCTTCTTAATTTCGGAGAAAGTGTACCTTGTTGGTTTTGATGTGCCATATGTCTTGAGAAACATTTCGACTTTCAAGTGTATCTCTTCATTGTATCTTGTTTTCAGTGAAAGATAAAGAGCAGTGGCCACCATCAATACAAGAACAACGAATGCGGCCGCCGATGATGTAGCTGAATACATGGATCAGCATATTCATTAGGGTTGGGAGCCATCACTTAGTGATTGTAATGGAGATGGTACAAGTTAAGAGCGAGAGTAACTAGTAACTACTTCATGCTTAGCACATAAATAGTGTATTTTCTTCCTTTGTTTTTGAATAAAACTATAAAAGCAAAGTGTGGATTGGAGCGGTACCTGCAATGACTTTGACACGTGAACCTGCAAATAGCAAAGAAGAGAATACAATTTGGTTATTTGTTTATACAAAAAAGGGAAATTAACTATTAACTTGGGAAATAAAAGGTAAGATGTTTTATATGGCCAGTGGGTTAGGATATACCCTTTTAGTTTTGCATTACAGGAAGAAGCGAAGAATCCTATTTTTGACTCCGACCCCCCGACAATCCTATTTGTTTTTGTTTTTTCTGTATGCTTTAGCCTAAATCTAGGCAAGTAAAACACTTTAAGGAATGCAGTTGGCACAGGGAAAAAAGAGAGGGAAAATAGAAACAAAAACGTCTGTAACTTGTTGGCTCACGTCCAGTAGTAACAGTATAAACTTGAAGTTCTAGGAATATGGTGCAAGAAATTCTGAAGCAAATATTTTACAATGGAGAGATTGCTTGTGTTTACCCCAAATGTTTTTTTTTGTCTATCTGCATTATCATGAAAATGCTAAACGCTAATTGATCAAATAAACCCATGTCATTGCAATAATTATCATGATATACTAAACGGTATAGTTGCTTAGTTTTTTTTTTCTTTCAAATTTTACCTTTTGACAACTGCAGTTTTTCTCCAGCTTCAAAATATATGTGACCCCATTTTTGTTTCTTAATTTTCTGAGATTCAGATGAGAATTTGCATGGGCTTATAATATGTTTGCTCAAGCTAGCTACCCAAATGTTTTGTCGTGCTGTTATGCAAAATAATTTAACAACAAAACTCCTGGAAAGGCCGCACAGTTATGAGTACATTCTAAATAGTAGGAAATTCTCAGTGATTTTAACTACCAAGACTAGGAATTAACACAATAATATAGGATGGCCTCGGTTTTGTCAAGTTGGTAGTAATTGATAATACCTTTATGAGGTTGAGACAAGCAGAAAGTTTCATTCCTTCGTGAGCTGAAGGCACAGCGTTGCCCATTCAACTCGCATTTTTGGCACTGAGAGGCAACGGATGACGGTTCCTGTTCACTCCAGTCAGCTGCTATGTCGTAATAACGGAGGGTTCCTTCTTCCAGACCATGCTTGGATGCTGAGCCGTAATATCCTATGCCAAATATTGGGATGTTGGTATCTGAGATGACCTTGCAGTCCAATGGAAGATCATACATGAAAGCATCAGTTGCCACCAAATACGGGAAGCGAGTTTCGTTGCCAAGGCAGGAGATTGGGCCAGCGATGGCAGCGGCGGCCGAGGCAGAAGCATAGAAAGCACCTCTGTCATCATAGACAGGATACTGAGTGATCCCGCTTGGCGTGAACTCCCTTGAGCAGCCTACGAGCTTTCCAGCTCCGCTGTAGTGCAGAGCACAGCTGTGGTCGGTGTCAGCTGTGATCGAATGTTGTGGGATTGTATGGATGGCCGGTGGTGAACTTGTCGAGACGAGCTTCTGAATCATCGTGCAGGCGGAGGTAAGCGGGGTGATGCTGAGGGAGGCACCGGTGTAATTTACGGCGGTGACACGGCATGGGCCAAGAAGTGGGTGAAGCATGATGGTGTCTTGGCCTGAGCATGCTAGCTTCACGCATGTGGCTGCGCCGCAGGATGACGATGACGATGATGATGTGTTACTGGAATCAAGGAGCTGGAGAGGGAACCGGATCTCGGGTCCTTCTTTGGTGCATCGAGACGGCGGACAATTTCTGAAGAAATCTTGATCCTCCCAAGCTGCCGAAGCCGTGGCCGTGCCGGTTCCATGGCTGACCAGGCAGGCCACCAGGGCTGCGACAAGAAATATACTCATCTTTCTCCCGCTACGCTGCAGAGGTGGATGAAGGTAAGCCTGGTATTGTGATTGCAAAGACATTAGAAGAAGAAGAAGAAAATCAGTAGCCTAAGCTGTGCTTGCCTGAGCAAGAACTTCCCCTGTCCATGAGTCAATACCAAACTCCTATACATATCGTTTTCTAGTACTTGGCTTTGGCTGTGCGTCGCTGTAGATCAAGCTTCGGTAGACTACATCACTACATTAGAATCCCAGACCTGACAGTGACATGTATCAACTACCTTGGCAAATCGCAGCGGCATATGCCAGCATCTCTGCCAGATGATACGAACTAGAACGAGTCAACAAGGATCATATATATATGTGGCACATCTTCTTTGTGATGACATATGGCAGCAGTGATGTTTTCATGTATATCTATCTGGCACGTATTTCATTGTGATGACATATATATGGACGCAGTGATGTGGACGTTCACCGTCTCCTACCAGGTCTTTCTACAGGCTCTTTTTAAATTTTCTCCAGCGTCCCTTTGTGTCTGTTTTCACCCTTCTTCTACAACGAAGCCAAAGCAAAAGCTAAACAATCAATCGACTATCGTCGATGCCTTCATGGTGGTTGCTGCTGCATTGCCTGGCCGCTGTTCTTACCATGGATGTTGAGGGGCGACATGATAGGTACGCCTGCCCTCATTTTTCTTGCGGCCATCTCCAGGACGTCCACTACCCTTTCCGCCTGCGAGGCGATCCAACTGAGTGCGGTTCTCCGTCATACGAGCTGGTTTGCGCCGGCGACCGGGCTACAATTCAGATCAACACAGGGACATACTTGGTCACCGAGATCGACTACGAACTTTCATACTTCCGGGTCGTGGATGCCAACCTGGACATGAGCAGCAGCTGCCCTCTTCCTCGCTGGGACCAGCGCCCTTACCTAAATGGTCTCCAGAGGCCCAACGGCTTCATCGATTTGCTCCCCCCCGCGGTTACATGGGCAAACTTTGTGAATTGTTCACGGGCGATCACGAACAGCAGTGACTACAAACCGGTGGCTTGCCTGAGCACCAGCACTTCTTTCGTCTATGTGTTGGTCAACTCTTATTATGTCGAGAAGCTTAAGCCTTCTTGCGGGTACTTGGCCATGGCTGCTTTGGGTGATCGGAGCATGCGGTATGATAACGCAAGCCACGGAACTTTGGTACGATCCCTCAGAGGAGGGTTTCGTGTTTTGTTTCCTTTATACGACACGACGCCTGGGAGCTTCACGGGCTGCCTAAAGGATCTGAGTGTGTGAGTTTGTGATCTATACATACGCACACCGTGCTTCTGTTTTGGAACATACACATATGCCTGACTTCTCTACATTTTCTCCATTGTATGCAGCTCATACCCTGGAGACTCGGTGGCTTCTCTTCTCGTGCGATGGCTTGTGTTCATTCTTACGGTTGATTCTCAAATCCTGTATTGTGCATTTGGAGCAGATAATTTGCGTTCCACTCAGCACCTTCACTCACTACGCTCTGCGATAGTATTCTCCCCGTTAATATTGAAGTTCGTTGCTGGTATGCTGATAGAATTACATAAACTAGCTACGCTAGTACTCCCTCTGTTTGCAAATATAATATGTTCTAACTTTTCTGCGAATTGGATGTATATATGCACACTTTAGTGTGTTTGTTCATCCATTTCAGTCCGTATGTGGTCCATATTGAAATATTAAAAACATCTTATATTTGTGAATGTAGGGAGTAGTTTCTTGGCAATCCCACATAAATAAAATTGTTCTATATGTGCAGGAGTATGCAGGTTAGTGGTTGCTCCCCTAGTGGTACTGTTCTTCCTGGCACACAAGTATTGGAAAACAAGGATCACAATCGATGCAGTCGAGAAGTTCCTACAAATGCAGCAAATGATCGGCCCGACAAGGTATGCCTACACAGATATTGTCGCGGTCACAGGCCATTTCAGAGACAAGCTGGGTCAGGGAGGCTATGGCTCCGTCTACAAGGGCATTCTGCTCCCAGGCGATGTCCATGTGGCCATCAAGATGTTGGACGGCAAATCCTGCTGCGATGGAGAAGATTTCATCAGTGAGGTCTCCACCATCGGCAGGATCCACAATGTCAATGTGGTCCGTCTGGTCGGGTTCTGCTCGGAGGAAATGAGGAGGGCGCTAGTCTACGAGTATATGCCCCATGGTTCTCTTGATAAGTACATCTTCTCTGCGGAGAAGAGTTTCTCCTGGGACAAGCTCAGTGAGATTGCCTTGGGCATTGCTAGGGGGATCAACTACCTGCATCAAGGATGCGACATGCAGATTCTACACTTTGACATCAAGCCGCACAACATCCTTCTTGACACCAATTTTGTCCCAAAAGTTGCCGATTTTGGCCTTGCCAAGCTATACCCAAGGGACAACAGTTTTGTGCCCATGAGCGCCCTACGGGGAACAATCGGATACATAGCTCCTGAGATGATATCCCGGAGCTTTGGCGTCATATCCAGCAAGTCCGATGTTTACAGCTTTGGGATGCTGCTGCTGGAGATGGCTGGAGGACGCAGGAACGCAGACCCGAACGCGGCAAACTCAAGCCAGGCATTCTACCCATCGTGGGTGTATGACCGGCTAACTAAACATGAACCGGGTGAGATATCTGCTGAGATGCATGAATTGGAGAGGAAGCTGTGCCTTGTTGGTCTGTGTTGCATCCAGATGAAGTCTCACGATCGGCCAGAGATGAGCGAAGTCATAGAGATGCTCGAGGGGAGCGTTGACAGCGTGCCGGTGCCTTCAAGGCCATTCTTCTGTGATGATGAGCACAGCTCTGTAGTGGAGCCTTACCATTTCCTCTCTGAGCTGACTACCATTTCGGAGGAGGGTGAGTGAAATTTTCTTTATGTTCGATGAAGTAAATTGTTACGAGGTGAAAAACTTATCTTGTGAAAATTTGCAGTAATGGTTGTTATGAACTATGGAATGTGGATGTTTTAGACTGTATATTATAAGCCATGCTTCTTGTGAATGTTCATCCGAAATACAAGCATATTATGTGTATCGAGTGTGAAATTTCGTTTGTCCCATTGCCCAAAAGGGTGTGAGCAGTTATGAATGTTTTTTGAAGAAAAATGAACACCAGAGACGTACATGACATACTCTGAACTGATGGCGAGAACCTGATGAAAGATGCCTCGTGCTGTAGTTTTCTCTTCTGGCGCTGTTTGTTGGTTTCCAAGCCCTGTAGTTCCTGATGGCACATCCTTGCATTGCAGCCCAACTGAAGAAGCATCAAACCATGAGAATGTTCACACGTTATGACAAAAATGGCAGAAAAATTCGGAACCTGCAACCTACTAGGAGTAGTTGTTTTTCAGCTTGCAATTACTTTCAACAGATCAGTTATGCACTTGTTTTTCAGTGAGGTTTGCTTCCCTGTTATCAGCGCAGCCGGGCAAAATAACTTACTTATAAAGGAAGATGCGTGCTTCGCTGTGCGGCATGATTTTTGGATTTGACATGAATTACACTTTATCACGTACAGATCCCATAGATTAAAGGGCGCTTGCATGTAGTAATAAATTTGGAGGAAACTTGCATTTTTAGGGGTGAGGCAGCTTGCCTCTAATTGCTACTACATGTGGGGCGCCGCCGAGAGGAGGAGTAGACATGCCCCTCGCCGCCGCATCCAGGTCATCATCGCCGTCTGCCGTCGCCTCAGTCTCCCTGCCAACCGCCGCCGCATCCAGGTCATCGTCGCAGACTTGCCGTCTCCTTAACCTCCCCTTTCGCCGCCGCCGCCATTGGCGTGGCGCTGGCCGGCCTGCACCGGAGTCCCGACGGCAGATTACCTCGAGCAGCGCCGGAGCTGCTCGAGCGGCGGCGGATCTCAGGGCCGGCTCTATGTTTTTGGAGGGCACTGGCCACTGGGGCGAAGTCGTTAACATGGGCCTTTTCAAGGAGTAGGGCGTTTTGTATCTCGGCCTCCACGGAGGCTGAATTTTTGAAAAAAAAAAAATTCAAAATTTCCGGTTTCAGAAAAATCTGGAAAAATTTGTACAAGTAAACAAGGATGTGAGGCATATGTGTGTAAAATTTCAGGATGAAATACGTTGAAATGTGGCCTGTACAAAAAAAAACAAATTCATGGTTCGGGAGGATGAATAGTATCACGTGTTAAAAAGCTCCACATTTTTTTTTGCACAGACCTCGTTTGAACGCATTTCGTCCTGAAAATCACACACTTGTGCATTATGCCTTCATTCGGCAAAAGATAATGCGAAGAGATGAATCTTTACTATGCACGAGCACTTGAGCCAGGAGGATTTCACACTGTTTGTGGTCACATTATGGGCAATATGGAGTGCACGCAGCACGCAGGAAGGCCATGTATGAGGATATTTTCCAGACTCCTTGGTCCATCAACGGTTTCATACAATCTTATATAGGCGAACTCAAGGCCATGCAGAAGCCGGCTACAGCTAGTAGGACTGCGACTAGAAGCCGACCGACCCACTGGATTGCACCGCCGGTGGGTTTAGCAAAGCTCAATGCTGATGCTGCTGTTGGGAGAGGAGGAGCGTATGGGACTGTTGGAGTGATCTGTAGAAATCATCAGGGCTTATTCTTGGGAGCTTCGGCTGTTGTTTTCCTCAACTTGTCAGACCCAACTACACTGGAGGCAATGGCCATAAGAGAGGCGCTATCTCTAGCTGATGATCTTTACGAACTGAAGATTCAGGTTGCCAGCGATTGCAAAGTTGCAGTAGACGACATTCAGCAGAAGAGCAAGGGAAGATATGGTGCAATTGTGCATGAAATAGTGCAGCACAAGTCTACTTTTCATACATGTAATATCAGGCATGAATTTCGTAGCTCGAACTTCGAGGCTCACAAGCTCGCAAAGCACGCTTTATCATTAGGAGCTGGCCGCCATGTTTGGTTAGGCCAGCCCAATGGACTCGGTTTCGTCCCTGTAAACATTGTGACGGAGTAATAAAGCTTTGCAGTTTGTCTAAAAAAATATATGTATTTATTTATTTATTTTTTTGAAATGTAAATATATGAATTTTCTTAAATTTTTAATTTTGCATTTGGAGGCCTCCATGGAGCTCAGCCTCCAAAAGCAATTTCTGCTTTTCAAGGCTGACTATTAGGGCAAAGTATACAATTAATTTTGTTGAATTAATTAGGATCAATTCAAGCACCTGCATTAAAGTAAAAATAAATGGCCACAAAAAAGTAAAAACAAAGAGGACAATGCTAATGATGTAAAGAAATGTAGTACATGGAGTATACATCAGTTGCAGACAGTCCAAAAAAAAATCAAAAACAATTTTGATGTTTATGTTAAGAAGGCCCTAGGTTATAATTTTGTATCAGGCCCCCAAAATCTCAGGACCGGCCCAGAGCAACGACGTCCGACAAGGGGGATGTGGTGGATGCAGAGAAGGAGGGAGCAGGGAGGAAAGTGGAAGAAAAGTGATCTACGAAGGAGGATTTGAGTGGGCCACGGTATCGAACGCGTACATGGCGGTGGTCCGAACACCAGTTTACGTTCAGTTTGCAGGAACTCGAACAAACGAACACATCCACGGACAAATACGGGTCCATGTTGAAGAGACAAACTATGTCCAAATAGTTCTGTTCGAATGTAATGCAGACGTTTTGAGGGGAGATGCCCTTACACTACATGCGCACTGTTTTTTATTTTGCTTTCCTTTTCTCGCTGACAATGCATTCGATGGTTCATAAATTGCAAGTGGAGCCGGTGCACCACACCTCATCATCACGACACTTATTTCAGCGCACACAGCTGCTACCTTCGCGACAGTGCCAGTGGCCCAGCTTGCCTCGCCTTCCTGCCATGGCACACATGTCGCGGATCGGATACGGTCAATTGGACAGCGATATTTCCACTTTTACTACCGGAGTACTGATGTTTTTTAACCGAACATAGGTTGGCAAGAATACAATGTTGCCGCCCTCAAAAATAGAATACAATGTTGCCGGATAAGTACAACTTAATTGGTTCGCTATTTGTTCCATTATGACGGAATTTAAATACGTCTGAAAATGAAACTCGCTGAATGGAAGACAAAAATCATGTCACTGTTATGTGTTAATTTGGATACATGAATAATAAGTTTTTTTTTTGAACACGCAAAAGTTTTGTGCGCCGATGCATTAGAAGAAGAAGAAAAGAGAACGTACAAAGAATGCGCCGCCGCGAGACCGCGGTTACTGACAAAACCCACACGATTCAGGCCTTGAATCATCAAATAGTCTTCATCTAAGCAAACGTAAAACTCCAATTTGTGTGGTGCCTTATCTTCAGATTTGTTTATAGAGAAAGCTCCCTCGTGGTGTCCGCCAAGGACTGGGAGAGTAAAGCTGCTGACGGGTCCTTCGCCTCGGATGGAAAAGCAGGAGCTGACATGGTGTGTGATAGCCTGGCTTATTAGGGATGATAAACTACTCATATCAATAAGGTATTCCTTCTTTTCCGGGAGTCCATTCGGAAAGAACTCCAAAGTTAAGCGTGCTCAGCTGGGAGTACTTTCAGGATGGATGACCGACCGGGAAGTTGCTCCCGGGTGCGCACGAGTGAGGACAAAGTGCGCAGAAAAGACTAGTATTGATCTGTGGGGCCAGTCTGGACCCTGCCAGGAGTAACGACCATCGGCGGGTGTGTCCGGGACGTTACAAGTTGGTATCTGAGCCGACCCTTGCGGTTACACGGATATTTGCGGACAGGTGCACGATATGTCCACTTTTATTACCAGAGTACTGATTTTTTAACCGAACATAGGTTGGCAAGAATACAATGTTGCCGCCCTCAAAAATAGAATACAATGTTGCCGGATAAGTACAACTTAATCGGTTCGCTATTTGTTCCATTATGACGGAGTTTAAATACGTCCGAAAATGAAACTCGCTGAATGGAAGACAAAAATCATGTCACTGTTATGTGTTAATTTGGATACATGAATAATAAGTTTTTTTTAACACGCAAAAGTTTTGTGCGCCGATGCATTAGAAGAAGAAGAAAAGAGAACGTACAAAGAATGCGCCGCCGCGAGACCGCGGTTACTGACAAAACCCACACGATTCAGGCCTTGAATCATCAAATAGTCTTCATCTAAAGGTAAAACTCCAATTCTTGTGGTGCCTTATCTTCAGATTTGTTTATAGAGAAAGCTCCCTCGTGGTGTCCGCCAAGGGCTGGGAGAGTAAAGCTGCTGACGGGTCCTTCGCCTCGGATGGAAAAGCAGGAGCTGGCATGGTGTGCGATAGCCTGACTTATTAGGGATGATAAACTACTCATATCAATAAGGTATTCCTTCTTTTCCGGGAGTCCATTCGGAAAGAACTCTAAAGTTAAGCGTGCTCAGCTGGGAGTACTTTCAGGATGGATGACCGGCCGGGAAGTTGCTCCCGGGTGCGCACGAGTGAGGACAAAGTGCGCATAAAAGACTAGTATTAATCTGTGGGGCCAGTCTAGACCCTGCCAGGAGTAACGACCACCGGCGGGTGTGCCCGGGGCGTTACAAGTTGGTATCAGAGCCGACCCTTGCGGTTACACGGATATTTGCGGACAGGTGCATGATATTTCCACTTTTATTACCGGAGTACTAATTTTTTAACCGAACATAGGTTGACAAGAATACAATGTTGCCACCCTCAAAAATAGAATACAATGTTGCCGGATAAGTACAACTTAATCGGTTCGCTATTTGTTCCATTATGATGGAATTTAAATACGTCCGAAAATGAAACTCGCTGAATGGAAGACAAAAATCATGTCACTGTTATGTGTTAATTTGGATACATGAATAATAAGTTTTTTTTTCAAACACGCAAAAGCTTTCTGTGCCGACGCATTAGAAGGAGAAGAAAAGAGAACCGTACAAAGAATGCGCCATCGCGAGGCCGCCATGAAACCGCACAAATATACTAACTCCGTCCTGATTTATTGGTCTTTTTTGTATTTTGTGTCAAACTTTTGACTTTAGATTTAACTAACAAAATGTTAATGCATGTAAAAAAATATAATTAGAAGTATGTTCAAATAAAAATCCAACGATGTAATTTTTTATGACACGCACTAACATTTTTTTAGTTAAATTTATGGTTAAAATTTCGCACAAAATACGAAGGTGACCAATAAACCAGGACAGAGGCAGTACAAAGACAACGCCGGCACAGCTGGCGGCGACCTAAGGGATCCTAGTTAGGGTCCAGAGCTCAGCCTCCATTGAGAACGTTGCTAGTTGTCTGGATAGACAATCACCATATGGCGAACAATCCTTTTGCACCGGAGAGCGCGGCCACAGCTCAATCTTCACCGAGATCTATCGCCATAGCTTGCGGGTGACCACAGTCGACCTTTGAAAAATGCGCCTATTCCACTCCTTACAAAGCATCCATACCGTAAGAAGCACGACGAAATCGAATCCCCTGTGTTGCGACTTTGGGATCCGCGCACGAGACTCCGGCCACCATTTGACGGTGTGGAGTCCAGCAATGGAACCATGTGTCCCAAGCCGCGGGGAGAGAATGCCATGCCATACCTTACGCGAGAAAACACACCCAACAGTAAGGTGGTCCGCGGTCTCATCGTCCTGATCGCACAACCCTATTATGCACGGGCTAGGAGAGGGGGAAGGTGGGCAAGTCACAGGGCAGAATGATAACTTATGAAAATATAATAATACCCACGTGCTCTATTAAAGAATATTATGTAATTATATTTATATGTTTCGATCCTTTCTGTTGTTTCCTATAATACTTTGTTCGAAAAACAACTTCATGTACATAAGCTAACATTTTGATTTCTGTATTTTTTTCTAAAAGTACCCACAAAAACTACCTATTTGAAATGACAAATGCAGGCAATCTTTGAAAATCTTGCCAAATGGATTCCACTAAAGTATGGATGGATCATGGAGGGAACTGAATATTGATGGTTCATTCTCAACAAATGGACAAGCAGCGCGCGAGTACGGTTCTAAGGGATCCCAATGGAGTTATTGATTTCTCGTCTTGCAGACAACTTTTCTCATGTCGGGATGCTCTAGAGGCAGAGCTATGTGTTCTCATGGAGGGAATTTCTTTGGCATTCTGGAGAAATGGTGCTCCCATAAAGGTTGAGATGGACTCGCTTGTTGCAGTGCAAATGATCCAAGCATGAGAATTGGATAGATCAATTTATTCCTCTCTTGTCAAGGGAATTAAATATATGTTGCCTCTTCGTGAAAATTGTATTACTCATTTTAGGCGCACTCAAAATGATATTAGTGATTGTTTAGCAAACTTTGCAAGAATTGAGGGTAGAACCACACAACCTGGTTAGGTTCTGTCCCTCCGAGTGCTTTATGAAAGTTTCTAACGTTTGTGAGGACATTATCATTGAGTATTACTCATACAATTCTTTACCCACAAAATGAAAAAAATGACAAGTGCAAAAACTCATGAAGTGGACTTTAGCCTCATGCATACAATGCAACATTACACCAATGTTCAAACAATGGTATCCACGAGGTACAATATAACTTTTGCACGGAGCATGAGAGTGAACTTGCGATGTGTATCTATCTTTTCAGCCAGATCACATCATCTTGATCACGGAATCTTATTAGTGAATGAGAAACTATGATGACCTGTAGATCTCCAAATGTTGGTGAGCGGGGCCAGAATGCGAGGATTGCATTCTTCAAAAAGTATCGTATCCTCTTTTCCTAGGAAGAAAGCAAAAATCAAAAATAAGTGAAGGTTCGATCTCTCACCTAAAGCAATTGAAGGCTTAGGAGGGCGGTTATACCCCTAGTCCTCCTAGTCCATCAGAGATCACATTCAAATTTGACACATGCGTATCTCATAAAGGTGAAATATTCCGTCAGTCGGCTGTCGATGGCAAGATGCCTGTGGTGTCTCTATCGGAGGTACTATTTATCAGCTCAGTTTCACAAATGTACTCCATGTATGTGTTTCTCAGAAAAAAAATCCCCGGGGCCACAGATTAGTTAGTCTGTCCTCTCAAAATATATAATTAAACAATAAGTCAAGGATTAATTAGTGATATTTTTTAGGTAGATTATAATTAGTGGGTTAATCGGGTCGTCCCCGCACCCGCAGAAAAATAAATAAAACGGCGGTCCAGTCGCGGGGGAGAGAGGCAGCCCAGCAGCGGAGAGCGAGACGGACGAGCGCCACCGCCTCCCCACCAGAAAGCGGCGCGGCACAAGGGACTGAAACCCTAATCCCCGCGCGCCACCGCCTCTCTCTCTCTCCCGGCGCCCAGATCCGGCCCTCGCCCGCGATGGCCGAGGCTCCGGCGGCGAGCCGCAGGGCGGAGGAGGCGGGGAGCCGGCGCCGCGCGGAGGAGGAGGCGGAGGCGGCGGCCGCCGCCGACGGGGACGGGGACAGCAGCGTCTACACCTCCGAGGACGAGGGCACGGAGGACTACCGCCGCGGCGGCTACCACGCCGTCCGCCCCGGCGACACCTTCAAGCAGGGCGCCTACGTCGTGCAGTCCAAGCTCGGCTGGGGCCACTTCTCCACCGTCTGGCTCGCCTGGGACACCGCCCACTCCGTACGTGCTGACCACCCCCTTCGCCTCGATATCCCCTGTTGAATCACTCCGTTGCCTATAGGATTCGCGAGGAAGATATGTAGGAAAAAAAAAATCGATCTGGATGCAGCGGTTTGCCTGCCCACCAACTGTTCGCTCTTTTGCCTCAGAGCATATGCAGAAATGCTAAGTCCGTTTATCATTATTACTGTTCTATCCCTCAATCCTATCACCCTGCACGAGTTCACTCCTCTTGGTTCAGGCTGCTGCTGTCCAGTGTTTCTGAATCTGTTGGTTATGTGTGCAGAGGTATGTGGCCCTCAAGGTGCAGAAGAGCGCACAGCACTACACGGAGGCTGCCATGGATGAGATCAAGATCTTGAGGCAGATTGCCGATGGCGACCCTGAAGACTCCCGCTGTGTTGTGAAGCTTCTTGACCACTTCAAGCACTCAGGCCCCAACGGGAGCCATGTCTGCATGGTGTTTGAGTTTCTTGGTGATAACTTGCTCACCCTGATCAAGTACACGGACTATCGCGGGATTCCGCTTCCGATGGTTAAGGAGATATGCCGGCATGTGCTCATTGGCCTTGACTACCTCCACCGCGAGCTTTCTATTATCCACACTGATCTGAAGCCTGAGAATATATTGCTCGTGTCCACTATTGACCCCTCGAAGGATCCCCGGAAGTCAGGTGTGCCACTGGTGCCCCCTGCTGCAAGGGCCATCGAGCCACCTCCAAGGGCACCTGCTGCACCATCAGTAAGTACTGGCCTCACCAGGAACCAAAAGAAGAAGATCCGGAAGAAAGCCAAACGTGTAGCTGCTTCAACTTCAGAAGGCAATGGGGCAGTGGCATCTGTTGACACGGATGAATCGGATGATAAGGGAGATCTGAGTACAGCAAATGAGGGCAGTCCTAGCGAGGATGGGGACAGGAAGAGAGGAGGGGGACATAGGCGGGGCAGCAAAGGGACTAGGAAGAGGATGGCGATGGAAGCTGAACTAAGCTGCAAGCTGGTGGACTTTGGAAATGCATGTTGGACGTACAAGCAGTTCACAAGTGATATCCAAACAAGGCAATACAGATGTCCTGAGGTCCTTCTGGGCTCCAAGTACTCTACATCTGCTGACTTGTGGTCCTTTGCATGCATATGCTTTGAACTTGCCTCAGGAGATGTGCTCTTTGATCCGCATAGTGGAGATAACTTTGACAGGGATGAGGTATTTCTGTTCATTTCCTCACTTTGATTTCGACTAAGAACATACTTTCAACATTATGGATTTGTGCCCTGTGTATCACCTGGTAAATGATATCCCCCATTTTAACTTAAGAAAGGTAGTCATCGCAATCAACAGCTGACTCTCTGATACCTACATTCCAGCACTCTAGTTTTTCTTCCATACCCTTCATTTACTTCTCCAAGCTATACTTGAAAAGCCAAGCCTCTTGTAGCATGTTCTTTTTGCTGCAAAAATTTAATAATTACAGTTAAACTTGCATTGTTATTGTCATGCTATTATATATCTCTTCTGGTTTTAGTTAAGTGTAACATCACCAACCTTTAGTGATAGCTGGGCTTGGGATTGAAAGATGTATATGCAGTTTGGTTGCTACTGGGAGTGCGCAAGTCATGGCCCAGTTTTTTTACTTAGTAATTTTGGTTTCTTAGTTTTTTTAAGACACCCATTTATCCCAGCTGCACTTTATGGAAGTGTAATAAACTAAATAGCAGACAATGCTATGGTGTCAATAGCCATCTGGTTATGAAGCTGTTATTTTAATCATGAAATAGTCACCGTTCGCTCCTTCTTGCAATTTCTGGAAACAATTATGTGAAATACTACTGCCTCTTGAATTTGTGCTAACTTTACACACCGTGGGCTGAACTGGGATCTTGGTATTTAACCATGATAAGCTAAAGGTATTTTCAACATGTTTAATAAAGTTACTTTGGCTTCTTTGTGCTGTGGTATATTGTACTATTATATGGACAGTTAGAAGATGAAAACTATATTTGTTTGAGTTGAGCTTAAACTAAATCCTTTATGCTGTTTGTTTTAGTTGATTGACTGCTGCACATTTCTGCACTCAACTGCTGAGTTCCACTACATATATATTATTCAAATTATTTGGAATCTCATTTATGAAGTTCTCTTTGAAAAGTATGCTGAGTAATCTCTTTATGATTGCCAACCATGAAACATAGTTGGAAACACGATATGCAAATTATAACTTTAAAAGTAGGCGTAGACTAAACATGCTAATTTTTTTATTGTGAAATTGCCTATTTTTACTCTCATTTTGGAGTTCATTCTGAGCAATTCCCACTTGAAGCAGGATCACCTTGCGCTGATGATGGAGCTACTTGGAATGATGCCTCGAAAGGTAAGGGTGTTTGCATTTTCCTTTTTAATCAAATGCTATAATTATTCGTAGTTTTGTGATAGATCCTAAATTGAATTTCCATTTTGTAGATTGCCTTGGGTGGCCGATATTCACGTGATTACTTCAATCGTTATGGGGACTTGAGGCACATCCGTCGCTTGCGGTTCTGGCCTCTCAGCAAGGTGCTTGTTGAGAAGTACGAGTTCAGCGATATAGATGCCATTGCCATGTCAGACTTTCTCGTCCCGATACTTGATTTTGTTCCCGAGAAGCGTCCTACAGCTGCACAGTTGCTTCAGCACCCATGGTTTGATGCTGGACCCCTTCGACGGCAGCCCAGAGCGCTGGCGGACACGGCTGAGAATCCAGTTGATGGTGCTCCAGAGAACAAAGGCAAGGAGAAAGACGATGAAAGAGATGCAATGGCAGCGGAGCTGGGGAACATCGCCATAGATGGCGCTTCTTCATCCAAGACAGTGAAGGATCCCCAAGCAAGCTCCAAGCAAAAGATTGCAAATGGTACGCCTTCTAAGAAGTGAGGTGCCCTTCGGTCTACAAGGCTCGGTATTCGGTTAAGACTGCTCCATGAGTGGGAAATGAGTGAGTGTTCGTTAGGTTTGTGATGTGTTTAGGATATCTACCCATGCGAAAAGAGTAGTAGGCCAGACATATGTTGTATGAGGTTGGTCGAACAGGGTTAGATTTGTTGGGGTTGATGCGGCCCCTGACCTTTTTCACGGACATATTCTTTTGTACTATCAGAATCTGCATTTTTTTTAAGTTGCTTAGGATTGTACGGCGGCGGATCATTTGTGAGGGAGTAGCTTTGTTTTTATGCGTGAACCCCGTGAAAGGTGCTGTGGGTTGTGAGGCTGTCTTCCGGCAGGCCTGAGGTACTTTTTACTATCGGTTACTTCAATTTGGCCGTATTTTGCTTCTAGATTGAATAATTTCAGGTGCCTTATTGTGTTTTGGGTAATTTGAGCTGTGCATATAATGGCTACACCCGGTGATGTCAATCAAAATGATATCTTCACTAATGAAAGTTCAACACACTCCATGCGTTTGCAGAGTAAGCTTAACTGAATTCTGGGGCTAGGCTAAATAGCAATGCTGTTTGTTTATGTACAAAACGACGCTGCCCGACGCAGCAGCGACACGGCAAAGGGTTCTTGGTAGAATCTGCTAGTAGATGAATCAGGCATCGGCGCCGTGCACCATCCTCTTGACCAGCGTGGCCATGTACTTGCCGTGGTGCTCGGCGAGGGCCAGCTCCAGCTCGCTGGGCGGCCTGGAGCCGTCGCCGGCGAACACCCCGGCGCCGTACGGCGAGCCCCCGCGGAGCTCCTCCATCTCGAACATCCCCTCTCTGAAGGTGTACCCGATGGGCACGAACAGCATGCCCTGGTGCGCCAGCTGCGTGATCGCCGTCCACCTGCAGACAGACAGAGGAGACACGAATCCACGAACAGGGTTACGGCTTGCCGGAGGCGAAACCACGCGATCTCGCGGCGGCGATGGGCGGCCTGAAAGAGTAAGGCTTACGCGGTGGTCTCCTGGCCGCCGCACTGGGTGCCGGTGCTGACGAAGAAGCCGGCGGGCTTGCCGGCGAGGCGCTGGCCGCGGCAGAGCGGCGCGGTGGAGTCGAAGAAGGCCTGCATCTGCGCGGCCATGGCGCCGTACCGCGCGGGGAAGCCGAAGAGGAAGCCGTCGGCGTCGGGGAGCCCGCCGGGGTCCGCCACGGGGATCCCCTCCGCGTCCATCTCCGCGGCGGCCTCCAGCGCGCCCATCCGGGCCAGCACGGCGCGCGGCAGGGTCTCCGGCACGCGGAGCAGGATCCCCCGCGCGCCCGGCACGGACCCCACCCCGCGCTGCACCGCCCGCGCCAGGCGCCGCACGTTGCCATACATGGAGTAGAACACGACGTAGATGCGGACCTGGCGTGGCGACGGCGCTGGCGCCGGCTCCGGCGCGGCGGTGGTCGCGGTCGGCTCCGGCGCGGCGGTGGTCGGGGTCGGCTCTGGTGCGGCAGTGGCCGGGGCCGGGATGAAGGTGCGGTCGCGGCGCTGCGGGGGTGGAGGGCGCTGGCTCTTGCTGGGCACGCAGCCGCCGCCCTTGCCCATCGCTGCCGGCGGGGAGGGGAGCGACGCCGGTCACCGGCTTCACTCTGACACGACACGTAGGAGCAGCGCGCGCGATCGCGGCCAACGAACACCGCTGCGGCCGCCGGCCCGTGCGGGTGGGTCGTAACCGCACCGCGAGCTGGGCCCGTGCGGCCCTAGCAGCAGGTGGGATCCACATGAAAGCCCAGTGGATCGTGTGAGGCCCGGTTTTGGTCTGGGCCGCGCTCGGCCCGATCCGAACCTATAAACAACCTACCCACGTGAATTTACAAGTCAACCACTACCTGCTTTCCTCTGCTCCTGCACGCCCGCGGCCATGGCGAATCCGGAGGCCAGCAAGCCGCCGGGACCCGACGAGGCGGCGCCGGAGCGGCGAGCTGACGGGACGGCGCGCAAGGACGGCGCCGGCAACCCCCCTCCCCCGCCGGTAAACCGCTCAGAGCACAAGCATCCAGCTAGCTATTATACCTGTCCGATTACTGTAGAATTCTCTCTGATCAATTATTGGCCTGCAGTTCTTGGAGGTGACCTGCAGGAGCTCCGGCGAGGTGCGGCGGTTCGCGGCCGGGACGACCGCCCGGTACGCGCTGCACGCGGTGAACCGCAAGCTGGCCCCCGGCGCCCCGGCGGCGTTGCACGTGGAGGCGGCCAAGGAGGGCGAGGAGCCGGTGTGCTTCGGCCCCACCGCGCCCCTCGCCGACTACGGCCGCGGCTGGCGCCTCCAGACCGTCACCGAGCAGGACGCGCCGGACGCCCATCACCACGCGCCGCCGCCCGGAGACGGGGGGAAGGGGGCTCGCGAGAGGGAACTGCTGAGGAAGAAGGGCGCCTCCCTGTACCTCGCCAAGATCGGGCTCGCCTTCGTCTTCCTCTTCCTGCTCGGCGGGCTCTTCACCTACCTGCTCGAGACCATCCCCGACATGATCCTCGCCTCCACTCCTCCTCAGTCCATTTAGCAGGATTTTCGATCCATTCTGTCATCTTTGGGAGAGGAATTGTGTTCTTGTGAACCTTGTATCAAAAACCACCAGCTGATCAAACAATTCCCGTTGCACGTTCGGAACAACAACAACGCCATGACGAAGGAATTCGTCTTCTGTACAATTTTCTTGAGTGATTCTTAATCCGCATTGCAAAGTCCAATTTGGCGCCCTCATCTTCAGATAAATGTCAACGACGGCTGTATGATGATGAACCAATCAACGATTGGTATTGTAGCTAAAAAAATGCAGAGTTCTCTGTTCTTGAGAAACGAACTATCATAACGCAGGAGTATTATTATGTCATGTTTCCTTGAACCAACACTAGAGTGTCCAACACACCCCAAAGAACACACAATAAAACACACCATAGCGTGTCCGACACACCCCAGGAAAAACCAAGGAAATGCAGCAGGGGTTTTGAGTGGATGAAAGGAAACTGCAGCAAAGTACAGTTCTGCATGTACCGATGCATTTTGTCATCTTGGAAACAAGCTGATCTCACAATCCTCGTTGAACATACGCGTCATGGCGAGGAAGAGGAAGAGGAATCCGTCTTGTGTAATTCTCAATCCACTTAATTTTTGCAATTGTTAATCCGCTTTGCGAAGTGCAATTTGGTGCCTCCAACTTCAGATAAATGGCAGTGACAACTGTGCCCGAGTATGATAATGAACCAGCCAACCAATGGCGTAATCCAGCTCTGTCTCGCTGTTCCTTGAGAAGTGAATGATTCTTAATCCGCTCTGCGAAGTCCGATTTGGCGTCTTCACCCCATCAGATAAATGTCAACAACAACTCTTACCCAAGCACAGCAATGAACCAATGATTACCTTTCCAACTTCCAAGTAGTGCAGATCTCAGTTATATGGTAGAATAGACAATGTGCCTAACAGAGAAATTCACAATACAGCACGGCATGAAAATCATCAGCTGAGCATACCAACAGCTATTTTCTTCCGCGAAAAAAGATCAACACCTATTTTGTTCATCGTCACATGTTACACTTCAACTGCTACTGCTTATTTCCGTGTGAGGCAGTATGTATGGTACACACCACCACCAAGCAAAGCAGGTGAAAAACTATGCCCTAGCAAATTCATAAGCCCTCATGAAAAATAATACTTATATCTTCTGTGTTGCCGATAGGCAGTTAAAAATTTGGTGTCTTAACCGCATCAGATAAATGTCCAGGACTGCTTATGATGACGAACCAATGATTGGTATTCTACCTGAATGCAGAGTTGGCTGTTCTTCAGAAATGAACGATTCCACAATAATACTTGGAAGACGCTGAATATTCAGCGGCACTACACATAGAGAATGAAGCGCACGAGGGCCTCCTTCCGTTCGTAGGATTTCTAAAACTGAGTAGGGGAAACACATTTATTTTTTGGCACACAAATCAGCGATAGTTATTATTTTTAATATCATGATAATGACTTTCACATAATACCAGAAAAGCTCCCAGCAGTTAACAACAACCATAAAGAAAGCGTGTTAAACAAGCAAAGCTCGCAAGGGAAGACAAAATTTTACTCTTATTCCCAGTAGTGTAACCCGAAGAGAATTCTCACAGAAATACTTTTTTTTCCTTCATGCTTCCACTTCTCCATGTTTTAATTGTACGAGATACGGACTTGAACGTCACCGTGCTCTGTGTGGATTGCCCGAACACGTTGGGCCATGTCAAGAGGGAACTCGACATCGCCTTCGAAGGCGATGTTAGCCCCCTCGTTGCTCGGACTAGTCACATTCAAGCTCACCTTAATTGTAAAAAACGGTTGCGGACTGATGGGCACCGTAACAATGCATCTACTTCAGGATCACGATCGCCGCCAGCGGAGGGGGTGAGCTGCACCTTCTCCTCCTCCCGATGGAGGAAGAGCAGCACGCTATCATCCCCGAAGATCCGGTTATGCACGGTGATTTGACCGTGCACGATGATGGTGTGAAATGCATCATCACCGCCACCAAAGAGGCGGAGGCTGACCTGAACACCGACCCCCAGGCCTTCCATCATTGTCACAAACGTCACGACGAGGCGGCGGCCATTGTGTACTGTGATAAGATAGTCTTCAAACTTGTCGTCCGCAACCGTGTCGACAGTGTCTGGAAAGCAAGGTCCGATTGTGTCGGGGATGTTAAAAGGGAGAGAGAGGGATTGTTGCGGAATATGATGGATGTATTATTGAGCCTCGAGGGCGAGTATATATTAGATACAAGACTTGACGCCTCCCCTAGAGATAAGGTAGGAGACGTATTGCAAATCCTAGACTACCAAACATATATAACCCAAATATATCTTTAACATCCCCCGCAGTCGTAGCGGCAGCGTTGCGAACAACAGGAGCGACGCGGACGGTCAGACTGGAGAGAATAGCAGCCGACGGACTGACATCCCCCCGCAGTCCTAGCGGGAGCGTCGTGACGGTCGAGGGCGAATATATATTGAGTACAAGACTTGAAGAGGAAGACGCCTCTACTAAAGATAAGGTAGGAGACGGATTATAAATTCTAGACTATCAAACATATGTACCCAAATATACCAGGGATTTCGATTTTCATGACAGCAGAGCCGAATCCTGAGATGGTCACGAATGGCCCCGTGAGCACCAGATTGCCGTCGGGATCGATGTTGTGAAGAGGCTCTCCTTCTTTCTGGTGGTAGACATACTGGCCGCCGTTCTAGTCGTAGACGATAATGTCGCCGACGAGACGAAGGGGAAGTATGGGTACACGGCCAGGAGCTCCACCGAGGGTCCAGGCCGGCAAAAACGCAGGACTTCGGGAAAGTCGACCACGTCATCTTCACTGTAGGTTTTCTCAGGCGGCGGCGGCGGGGGCG
Source organism: Triticum aestivum (assembly GCF_018294505.1). Classification (NCBI taxonomy): domain Eukaryota; kingdom Viridiplantae; phylum Streptophyta; class Magnoliopsida; order Poales; family Poaceae; genus Triticum; species Triticum aestivum. Next base: position 466,984,828 of record NC_057808.1, read on the forward strand.
GCGGTAGGGGTTGCTTAGTGTCGTCGTCTTCGGCGTCGCCGGCAGCCGCCGGCCACGTCGTTTGCTCTTTGCCATCAGTAGTGGCTGTCACATCATCCTCATAGCTGGGTGGCAAAGGGGAGTCTGTTGCGTCTTTTGCTCCTGCGTTAGGTCGATGAATATTGCAAGCCTCGCCAAGAATCGCCATTGTTCTCGTGAAGAAGGATGGCCCGTGCAGATCGTCAAAACGATTCCTCATTGTTTCGAAGACCGAAGTCATCCCGAGAGACTCGGAGATGAGTGAGAAACATGTCCACCAGGACTCTCTTTCCGTCGGCGGCGGTGCCCCGGCGATCCCCGTCGACATACTTCACGATTGAGACGCGTCTCTTGAACGGACAGTCTAAAGACTAGATGCGGCAGCGCAGGATTGTTAGGAATCGGAAATTACAGAACAAATCGAGATTATTTGGAAGAAAAGCCGACCTAGCTCAGTGGTAGAGCGCGTGGCTACGGATCTTTCTAAAAGATCCGCCGGCTCCCAACCCATCAGATTTGGCGCATTGAGCGACCGAGCGGTTTGCTCCACTTTTGCAATATAGGCCTTGTTGCAGATTTTTTTGCAACTAAGGTCTTGTTGCAGGATTTTTTTTACAACTGAGATTATGTTGCAGAAGCGTCGCAGTGCCGTACCGTCATATTCCCGCAACAATGATGATGTTGCGGTCCCGTCGTTTGTAGCCGGCGGCGACACAGGTGAGCACTGGCCGGTCTGGCAACACCAGTGCCCGCCCGCAAAAGGAGGCCACCAGCGCATCTCCAATTGCAGCATCAACATCTCCCGTCGCCATGGCGGCAGCACCAGCAGTACATGTGGTGCAGCCTGCTTGCAGCGCCGGTAGTAAAGAAAGAGGAAGACGATGGCTTCCAGGAGGATAAGATTTGTGTGGACGGTTCGTTAGACACGTGGCATGCTCCAGTTTCACAATTAAAAAAAGATGAAACGGTGATGGACGCGGTGGACGCAACGAGTTTATCGGTCGGTTGATTTCAATCATTTCCCTAAGAAAATACCCAAGAGTAGTCTACATACCGTCATTAGTAAAAACTAATAAGTGATTGATTCTCATATATTTGGACTATTTATTATAAACATTCCTTGAAGCACACATCTTATAGAAGTATCAATATTGTACTGCTTTCGCCCCATTTTATAGTATAAAGCAACAATCAACATTCAAAAAAATACCCAAGAGTGTCTGCATACCGTGATTAGTAAAAACTAATAAGTGATTGATTCTCATTGATTTGGACTATTTATTATAAACATTCCTTGGATCACACACCTTATAAAAGTATCAATATTGTACCGCTTTCGCCCCATTTTATAGTATAAAGCAACGATCAACAATATCTAGTACAAACGCACGCTCCTAAAACATAAGAAGTGAAGTCGCATATGACGAACCATGTACTCCAAGGCGGCGTCTTCAGAAAAGGGACGACACCGGAGCGCCGCCGCCGCCCGATCCGAAGATCAAGTTTTCCCTGAAGCAACACGACGGACAATGAGAGCCGCGACGACGTCTTCAAAAAGGGAACAAGCTTCGCCGCCATCGGTCTGTCCGAAGATGGAGGAGGTTTTCACCCCGGCCACCACTAACCGCCACCGAACACCACACCCCGGCTACCACGCCGCCCACACAGCCGTGGCAACTGGGCAGCACCAAGCCACGAGCTCTGCGTATGAGCACTGCGGAACCACCACCAGGGGCGCCAGTCCGGCATCCAAGACCTTTGACACCATCTCACCCCGAGACCCGCTGCTACCCCAACCAAAGATACTAGCGGAAAGGACCCGACTTGCGCACCCTTGGGCGGCCCCAGTGTCGAGACCCAATAGGCCGGCCAAAACTGGCCTCCACCGACCTGTCCTGCGGCACCGGGTGCAAGACGAGCTCGGCCCTGCAGCTGGGCGTGAGACGAGCATGGTCCTGCTGCCGGGCGCGAGACAAGGTTAGTCCTACTGCCGGGCGCGACGCAAGCTCAGTCCTGGAGCCGGGGTGCGAGACGAGTGATGGACCGCAACTGGGGGAGGGCCAATCCATCGACGAAGATAGCGTCGGGCGCCGAGGTCAGGTATCGAAGGTCGAATCGATCGCCTACAAACGAGCCGACACCGGAAATCCAGCCGCCGCCGCAGCCGAGCTGTAATGATGCCGGCGCGGCGAAAGGAAGCCCCCAAGCAGAGGACCGAGCATCTCGCCGCCGCCGCCCACGACCGGAGCAACAACCACGCCAGGCTGATGCCCCAACCCGCGCCACCGACCGGAAAAAATCTGAAGTTCCGGTCGGCACGCTCGCTCCGCCACCATGGCGCCGCTTCCCAGCAGCAAAGGTAAGAGCACGCCATGAGCCAAGCCGCACGACAAACCGCCGGCGTCAGATCCTGCTGGAACTGGTCATGGCCAGCCCGCGCGCCACCACCTGGGCCTCCAGCATGCCACCACCGGCCCATCCCCAACGAGACCCGCCGGCGAGGCACCACACACCGTCCACGGCCGCCGGAGCGCCCATATCTGGAGGAGCCCAGACCAGGCCGGCACCACCTCCACGGACGCGAGCACGCCCGCACCACGAAGCCCACCACGCCACCGCCGAGCGCCCGCGACCCCGCCGCCTGCGCCCACCGTGCGCCGCCACGCCCCTCGCTAGCGCGACGCCACCACTCGAGGCCGTCGTCCGTGCCGGCCGCCCCTAAGCACGAGGAGAAAAAAGCCCCACCTCGGCGCACGCCGTTGGGCTTCGCCCATCAGCGCAACCAGGCGGCGGCGAGGAGGAGGGAAGGAGGGGACCCAGGGGCGAATCCACGTGCAAGGTTGGGGGGTGCACTCGTGTTTTTCAGCTTACGTGTACCAGACCCAGAATATAGAAAAAAATGAGACCAACCCAAGGGCTAACCCTCATTGGCATTTTTCTATAAGAGAAACTCCGCGAGCACCACGCATCCGAGCCGGGACTCGAACTCGGGTGGGCTGGGCAGCTCCAACGGGTCGACGCCCCATCCTCCAGACCCAGAATATACAGCGCTGCCCCACTCAGCCCAAGGTATTTGCCCCCGCTTTCCTTTTTTTTTCATGCTGTATGTTATTTTTTGAGACATTCATGCTGTATGTTTAAAGCTCGGATATGAGAATTAGATAGGTCATAGGCCCAGGGGCCCATCCAGAACGATCAGGTGATTCTCGATTTGCTAGAGACGTACTGGAGTAGGTCTTCGGGAGTTCCAGATGTGATCGTCGCCTGTGCTCGCGTGACGCCTTGCCGCGCCGCCGCCTGCGGCTCTACGCTGCACATACACCTCGCCCCTCTAGCGATCACCCTCGATCTGCACTGCGCACGCCGGCCGGCCGGCCGGCCTGCCATCCCCAAGGAAGAAGCCGTACTAATCAATTACTCAATCAAGGTAAGCCCTACGTTTAGCTCTCTTTTTTTCTTTCTAATTTCCCCATCATTATTTTATTCTGATTTCCATGCATGTCAAAAAGGTGGTGAACTGTATCAAATATCCATGTGTATAAATTATAATATACAAATTGGTAAGTAGGTCGATTGAATCTTGGTTCCCCTAATAATTCCATATGAATAAGTTTGAGCACATGGGAGTAAAATGAAATCTATAGTAATATCCTGCCTTCACGGTCTCAATTTATTTAACGTTAACTATTTGGTGTTGACAGGAAAGCTAACGGAGAGATGTTTATCTGTCAATGTTTATATGCTCTCTATATTCAAACATGTTTCATCTTCCTGCAGCTTGAAGGCTAGAAAATCAGGGACGTACCACCAAAAAGGAACGGCATAGTCAAGTTATTGTGCCTTAGCTGGTTAGTTTACTTTTGCTTTTGCAATGAACTTATCATAATTAATTAATTACGTGTGTGATGACATTATCTTGTAAGGAAGTGTGTGATTTTGCTTCTAACACACTATATGCATGCTTGTGTGGTTGTTTTTTTTAATTATTTAGCCATTAGTTCGACAGATGTTTCTGGAAAAAAATACATATATATCTCTGCCCCCTCTCATTTTTCATCCTGGCTCCGCCCCTGAGGGGACCCGAGGTCCGGCGGCTAGGGTTTCCCCTCCGGTCGCTCGCGTGAGCGATGCGGGGGGGGGGGGGGGGGGGGGGGGGCGTCTGAGTACCTTATCTCTCATCATCTATCCTAAGAATCATTTGTTTATAATGTTGAGAATCTCCCCCAAAAAACCCCTGAAAAAATGTAACAAATAATACAGTAACATGATATACCATTGAAAACTCCTTTTAAAACTCGGTGGAGAAAATATAATGAGAAAACGATATGGTATAACTATTATTGCCTCATAAAAATCCTTTCATAAGAAACCTGATTGGAAACCATAAAGGAAGAGTACAATATTTATTATCTGATGATAACTAAAGGTATCTCTAACACTGACCCTCAAACCCTCCTCATCCGTTCGGACCGCGCGATCTGGGCGTGTTTGCCATCCAATCCAACATTGTCCTACATCCGTTCGTGGACTGGTGACAAAGCAAACCGGGTGGCTTTGCGGGCGTCCGGACCGCTGCCACGCACGCATCTGACACCCCGGACTCGCCCAAAATCCTCTCATGTGCTTTCTCTTCGACGGATACGTCGTTTCCCACGCCACATTCTTGCTGGCACAAAGCCGCAATAGTCGGCGTTGAGCCACGCGATGTGACCGGATGGGAGGGCGGCGCTGACCGACGCGACCAGACGGGCGTCACCGCTAAATGCGGACGCGTCCTCCTGAGAAACCAACTCCGGCCGTTATTTTTCACAAACGAACGGCCATAACTGGAAACCTTTGAAAATTCAGGTCCACAACCAGAGCGAATGAAGCACAAGAGGGTCGAGGGGCTCCTTTGATTCGTAGGGTTTCTAAACCTAAGAGTGAGCAAAATGCATGAGTATCCTGTCTTTGTTTTCTTGAAATAACACTAGGAGTCTTCGTTTCTTTGCGATTGAACACTGGAGAGTCTTTAATGCACCGCAGGAAAAACTAAGGAAATGCAGCAAGAGTTTTGAGTTGATGAAATTGCAGAAAAATATTATTAAGTTTTGCATTTACCGATGCATCATTTTGTCATCTTGGAAACCAGCTGATCTCTCCTCGTTGAACATTTACACGACGAGGAAGGAATCCGTCTTCTATACATCTTTTGTACTAATTCTCAATCCACTTAATTTTTGGAATTCTTAATCCACTTTGCGAAGTGCAATTTGGTGGCTCCAACTTCAGACCAATGATAGTGACAACTGTGCCAATTATGGTTGGTGTTCTAGGCAAATCCAAACTCTCTCTCTCTCTCTCGTTGTTCCTTCAGAAGTGAATGATTCTTGATCTGCTGCGAATCCCAGTTTGGTTGGTGTCTTCACCCCAGCAGATAAATGTCAGCAACAACTCTACCCCAAGTACAATAACGAACCAATGCTTGGCTTTCCAGGTAATGCAGAGCTCAGTTATTAAAAAACGAGTGGTTCCACGATACAATGGCCAAGACAACACAAGTAAAATGGTACAACACACATGACAATGTGCCTGACAAGGAAAAAGACATCACAAGACAGCACGGCATGAAAATCATCAGCTAGGCAATTCAGCAACTATTTTCTTCCGCGAAGAAAAGATCAACACCTATTATGTTCATCTTTACATGTTATCTCTCTTGTGAGGCAATATTATATATTTCACACCACCACCAAGAAAAGCGCGTGAAAACCTATGGCCTAAGTAAACCCATTTGTCATCATATAGGGGTGGATTAACGAGCTGCTCGACTCGTTAAGCTTGTGCTTGTTAAGGGTCGGCTTGTTAAGCTTGTTAAGATTAACGAGCAGAAAACCCTACTCGGCACGGTTCATTTGAAGCTCGTGAGCACCCGCGAGCGCTCGCTAACATATTTTGATGTGTTACTATCTACATGATGAGTGTGTAGATGTGGTTTTTAAGAAGGAAGATGGTGAGTACAAAAAAAAACTTCACTAGTTTGTTGCCTTCTATATAGATTAGATTGAATAAATGGGCTGAGGTGCTATGAAAATTTTGTCACGTAAAATGAAAATATGTGTTGTGTTATTACTAACGAGTTTAACGAGCTAAACTATCGAGCGCTCATCAAGCTTGCAAGCTACAAGCTTTTGATCCAGCCCCTTTTTTTGCGAGTCAAACGAGATTATATTGATTAAATCATGGAGTTATACTCGTTTTGACAGAGATTACATAAGTCATCAGGACCAGAGTCCAACCATACGGCAGTATGGCGAGAGGTGCGGCCATATTGTGTCATGTAGCTTCCACGTTTGACATGCATGATTTGATGTTCACATCCTTCATTAAGACTCCTCTTCGTCTCCTCTACAAGTGTTGCCACCGGTGACCGATTAAGTCCATCCTCGTGGAGAAAATGCACAGCTTGGAGACTATCAGTCTCAATAATTAGCGGATTGTCAGACCAATCCTTAGCGAGACTAACCCCCCTTCTTACACGCTGCCATCTCCGCCTCCAGCGCAGACGAACATGATAGAAAGAATCTGCTGGTCCAGCCCTATTTGAAAGAGGTAATATCATTACCAATGTAACCTTTCGGCAACACTATAAAACAAAACACTTTCATAGAAAAGTGTATTGTACGGTGCGGGCAATACTCTGCGCCAGCGCACCAGCCCAAATTTGGGCCGGTCGGCCCGTAGCCGTCCGATATGCTGCTAACGACCATTTGATTAGAGCCTAATCTTCGTCTTCGTTCACCTCTCACCCGCAGAGAAACAATAGAAAAAGTCAACCAACACCGCGGTCGTCCTTGACACATCTCGTGTGAGGAAAAAAGGTCCACCTTGCTCACCTCCGGCGTGTCCCCGTCGACGGGTCCCATTGGTCGTTGAGCTCCGGCGAAGATGTCACCTGGGGCTGTCGTGGCCGGTGGCAGCAAATTTTGTGCCCGGTTGTAGCAAACGAGGATGCCGGTTCCAGCAAAAATCTCGTCGCGCCAAAAAAGCTCGTGGCCGCCAGAAAGATGTCGCGGCTGCCGGTGAGATGTCATGGCCGGTTGCAGCAGAATGCCGTGCACGAAGTAGCACCGTTGATTGCTGGTTTCAGCAACCACCAGCTCGCCACCGTCGCCATTGTTGCCACTAAGGCGCCCCCGTCATCGCCATTGCAGCTCTTCAGTGTCGCCGCGTTGCCATTGCTGCTCTCCAGCATATCGTACTCGCCGTGGTCACTGTTGGCAGCACCCCGCGTGCACGGTTCCAGCTAGCCGTGGTGACTATTGTAACAAAAATCTAGCGAGCCGTGGTCACCGTGGTGACCGTTGCAGCATCCCGCGTGCACGGTTCCAGCTGGCTGTGGTGACCGTTGTAGCAAAAATCCAGCAAGCCCTGGTCACCGCGATGACCATTGCAGCATCCCACGTGCACGATTCCAGCTAGCCGCAATAACCGTTGTAGCACAAAAATTGGCTGGTTCTAGCACAAATCTCGCCGCGTCGTCGACCGTCGCACGCATGTCGCATCTCTTGTCGACACCGGTTGTAGCACCTCGGTTCGCCGGTTCCAGCATTTTAGCCGCGTCGTCGCACGTCACACCCCTCGTAGCTTTTTTCGCCACCGGTTGCAGCATGCTCGCCGCCGGTTCCAGCTCCTCAGTTGCCGGTTGCAGCACGCCCCCGCTGCAGTCACAACCCTCCTCCCATATATTGTTCGCCATCTAGCATGACCCCCGTCGGAGTGCACGGCGTCCGCGACTGAGGAAGACGACATGCTATGTGTTGGTGCACGGTAGGCGGCATGCCGTTCCTATGTCCGTCGTGTGCCGTTGACGTAGCTCATCGTCCCAGAGGCCATCCTGTAGTCCGGGCGTCGAAGACCTTGCCTGCCGGCAACGGTGACCTTTGCAGCACATAGGGAAACGTGGGGGTGGTGCGGCGCCATGGCCGGTGAGCTGTTGCGTGTTGGTGGATCGATGGCGGAGAGGGAGGGCTACTGGCGAGAGGAGGGAGGGAAATGAGTGGACCACACAGTCGAGAGGGAGGATAAGGCTGGATAAAAGCGATGCGGGGGCCGCGTGACAGCAGATGGCATGCGGCCTACACTCCTCGATCCCCGGCCCGCATGTGACCGACTGAGTTTTCAGCCGGCGCGCCGGCCACAAACATTTTCCTATCACAATATTGATTATATGAAGAAAAACTCTCATGGATCTCCTTGTTTACGCATGAATAAAAAAATCCGATGGGGAAATACAACAAAATGTCTATTTGTTCGATCGATGTTCTGTAGTTTCTACTGGAGAACACGGTGCCATATCCAAACATATTTAGTAAAATGTCATAAAATTAAGTTTGCTTTTTAAAATACAAGTAAGTTTAGCAACCAATTTTCAAAATTGAAAATACGTACTAGATGAATGTAAATCAACTTATTTGGCCTTATGATTTTGAAAAAAAAAACTATAGATTGATCCTCTACGGAACACCCTCAACCAACGGGCCTAAAATAGACCCTCAGTAGAAGTGTTACCATTGACATGTGAAAGAAAAACTGGTGGGCCTGGAATTGGGCCTATCGAGATTTGATATTGTCATCTGATGATGATGGGCCTGAAAAAATAAAAATGGACTTTCCTTTCTTCTCCCAAGTTCCACCCCTTTCAAAACCTAGGGTTTCCCCTTTCTGACCCCTTTATAACCCCCAAGCCTTGCAAAGTCCATCGAGCCGCCGCCGCCGCAACCAACCATGCGGGCCTTCATCTAAATTTCTTCTCTCGTCTTCTCCGTTGAGTCGAATGCCCCTTGGAGTGGTCTGATATTCAGATCTATCAAGATTTAAATTGATTCACGAGGCTTGGTAAGCCCTACGGTATATCCGATCTATGCTAGCGCAGTTAGATCTTTGTCCCATTGGTATGATTATGTCTCGCCCTAATATTCTATAAATCCAGTATGCATCATGCTTTTGTTCTTCCCAACACAAGGACGGATGTATCCATGTTCATAGTTTCTAAATGTTTTAGTTGTGCATAGATCCATGTGGGATATAACTAGAGGTTTTCTTGATAAGATTGATGTATCCCCGTCTTCTCACTTTGTGTGTGTGTGGGGGGGGGGGTATAAATTCTTGTGAAACACACAATAATGTTGTTGGTGTTGTCATCCTCGCATTGGAAATTTGGCCATGTTTGAAGAATGATCTAATGCCCTATATATATGGAAGAAAGAACTCCACTAGGCCACTAGGAAAAATAAATTTTTATATTCATAATATTAAATTTAATTTATTAAAATATTGCATATTAGTATAATGCTACCTTTTCTCTTGTGATAACCACTGGGTTGCTAGTTATGCCATACCTTTCTTGTCTTAAGACAAGGATGCTAATATACACAATATGTGCATGTTTCTTGGTTTACTAAATTTTGATAATGGAATCATCGAATTTTTAAATCTCATCAAGACAAAATAATGTTTGTTTGGCAAATTCTCTAGAAGGATAAGCATGGGGAGCACATGAAGGTCTATTAGTGGATAGATTGGATAAGGTATCAAAACCGGATTGCCTGGTAGATGAATATATAGAAATGTGCATGTGTGCCTTGCCAAAATATTATGCATGCGGCCACTCTATATATATTCGTAGCATTCATGTATGATGTGTACTTGTGTGACCAATATTTGTATATAAATATGGGATAAATAGTGTTCTATTTTATTCCCTGATGAAGAGCTTATATGGAAATAATATTTATGTTGGCTGTTAGATCTGTAATAAAAGGACTCTATAGGAGTGTTCTTGAAAATAACTAATGCAGTTTGGATAATCATTGAATAGTCGGAACAAAAATCCAAACTTGGAAAGCGTTCCATATGTAGATTCATATCTCGAGTGGAACTTGTGTGGTATTATATGCTATTATTACCATTGCAAAAGTATTACGCTAATGTATCATATATCTCCTATTGTATTGCAGAGAGAAGTACCTGCCATAAGTGAAGGTGCAACCATGGTACATCATAAAAAACAGTATAACACTATGGGCATGGTAGATAATAAGCAAAATGTTAAGGTAAAAGAAGAGGAAGATGAAAATCTTAGTACAAAAGAGAAAAGGAAGCAAAATAAAGCTGAAGGTGGTAAGAAAGCAGAGGAGAAGCAAAATTCCTCGAAGAGGAAGATGGATAAGAACAGGGAGGAGAAAGAGAAGAAAACGAGAGTTGTTGATAAAAAGGATGATGAGGAGAAGGAGAGGGAGGATCGGAGGAAAAGAAAGGAAAATGAGAAGAAGGTGAAGTCACATAGGGAAAGGAAGGAGGAGAATGAGAATGAGAAAGAAGAACAAGGGCAGCAAGAAATTGAGAAAGAGAAAGTAGAGGAACAAAAGGAGATAAATAAGCAGAAGGGAAGGAAGGAAAATGATAAAGAGGAAGAGGATTCGAAGGAAAGGGATGAGAAGGACCAGAATGACAAAAAAAATTGCCCTCACTTCTTTAGGGCGCTCATATCCTATTCATTTAAGGAACACGTGGTAGGTTTTCTTGATTCATATAAACAAAGAAAGGGACTAACTCATTTTAGTTGTTCCATTTTTACCTACCATATTTTTGCATGATTGTTGTGAAGGTTATCTTTTCCATTACGATTCACTTTTAGGAATGGTGCTCTCTAATTTGATAGTTAAAATTGTACATATATAATCTATTTCACCCAATAGATTCTTTGTTCAATTTGTGATTGATATGTTTGAAACATGGAGTATACAATGTTTTCTGCCTTTGAGAAGGATAAAAGAGATAACATATCCAAAATATAAACTACTTCATTAAAGTTGATATTTTTTGTATTTACAAAAAATGTAGATCGTAAATAAAAGAGACATATGTAATATTTCCACAAAATATAATGCCAATTGAGTAGTGACTGATAGCTGGGGTTGCACTATAGGAAGGCAAGGTTAAATGCCATATATGCATGTTTGGGTTGTGCTCTACGTGTTCAGCCATTACTAATTAATTTGTACGATGACATATGTTGCAGACCATTCCAGTAGGGTTCCACAAATACTTGGAAGATTGTACAAGAATGGTTTCCCTGAGAGGTCCAAGCGGGAATAAATGGCCCGTAGAGCTGGCTAAAATCTCCGGGGAGCTACGCTTTGCGCGTGGATGGAAGGAGTTCCTCTCTGACAATCGCATCGGGTATGGATACCTGTTGGTATTCCGTTACGACGGGCAGTCACAGTTCTCAGTGACTGTTTTCTTGCCATCGTCCTGCGAGGCTCCCTATGCATTTCTCGCGCAGCCGCAGCGCAAGGACGTCGACGTGGCTGGAGAGGAAGAGAAAGGTCTCATGAGCACCAATGTAGATGGTACTGTCCTTCAAGGAGAAGACGTTCACACTGGCACCAGTGCAGATGGTACACCACAAAATGAAGCTTTAGAAGAAGATGCTTCAGAAGATGAAGAGGTAGAGGAAGTTGAAGACGCATTATCAGAAACTCCGGAGAATAAGGAAGACAGTGAATGTCGCATGTGCAGCGACGATGCATTGGAACCAGCGCAACAACAGCAGGGGGATCTACGCAAGACCGACGATGGTTTTGTGCTTGGGAAGAGGGCTAGGTTTAGGAAGGTTGATGATATCATGGCAGAAGTGGACCGATCCAAGAAGTCCAAGCCTGTGGAGAGGAAGAACTCTGAAGGTCCATCTGGTGATCTAGCTTCTGAGGGAGCAGCATCAAGCGACAGTTTGGCAGGTAATTAAGAAAAACCCTCTGATCGATCGATTGATTTCAAAATAATTAGTACGTGTAGTACTTTTTACGTGTATATTGGGATGAGATGGCTTCATTTTGTAAAATGATTCTTATACTCTTGTTATTGAGCTAACCTTTGTCTATGTGCATATCAAACTGTAGAAGAATCGGAGCATCGTCCACCCAAGGAGTCCAAGGCTGAGGTGATAAGGTCTCCATCTAGTGATTCACCTTCTAAGGCGGCAACATCAAGTGACAATTTTGCAGGTAATTCAGGATAACCATTAGATGGATTGATTTCAAATTAACTATATATCGTGATGGCTAAATGCTGTCACATGATTCATAGGCTTATCTAGCTAACCTGTGTGCACATCCATTGTAAGCAGAGTTGGACAGTCGTCCATCCAAGGAGTCCAAGGCCGAGGGTAAAAGCTCTGTTGGTCCTTTAGTTGTTTATACCAGGCCTTCTACTTCAGCATCTAAAAGACTTCCCCTCAAAAAAGCTTCAGAAGAAACAATATCAAGTGACAATTTGGCAGGTAAGGAATCAATTTCAAAATGAGTAGTACTTGTTCACATACACACACACGCACGCACACGCACACGCACACGCACACACACACATTGGTTGAGATGGCTTAGATGTTGTGTCATCGAGCTATTTATATTCTCTGCTAGCAACATAGCACTGGTCTTATACTGTAAACTAAACTGGTTCCTATCTATATGCTCTTGTCATCGAGCTAATGAACCTTACCCACATATAGTTCATACAGGTGTATTCGCACCAGAATCCGTGTGCACGGACTTAACCATGTGGCACAACTCTTTTGGTAAAAGGCTTAGTAAGCAGAATCAATTCCCGATGTTCAACAAGAGCAATGGTGAAAACCAACCTGGCAGAGGTAAATCTCTTTCTTTCTTTCTTCCTTCCTTCTTGTAAGCGCGCCCTTTTATTACACTGCTAGTACTAATTAGAACAAAATTGAATTGAACTAGCCTGATAGTCTGCATCTTTTTATACTAGTTCTCATCAAGGTTATGAGAAGGTCGGGATTAACGTCGCAGAGGCGTCCAGTAACTCAAAGGGAGAAGGAATATGCCATGGAGAGGGCGCAGAGGTTCAAATCCGAGAGGCCCTTCACCGTCAAGGCAATGAAGCACAACGATGTCTATGCCTCATACTTCATGGTAATTGATCAATTCAATTTCTTCTCTCGATACACATATTCAAAAACTGCATTGCTCACTGACTGATCGTGTTTGACCTCGGCAGATCATCCCGGACAAGTTCGTGAAAACATTCCTCCCCAAAGAGAGTAGGAAGATGACGCTGTGGGACCCGCAGGCGAAGCCGTGGAAGGTGTGGTACGAGTACACCGGCGGTGAGTGTCCCCGCGCGGCGTTCAGCGCCGGGTGGGGGGCGCTCGCCATGGAGAACAACTTGGAGAAGTGGGACGTGTGCGTGTTCGAGCTCCTGGACCAGGAATACAACATCAAGTTGCACGTCCAGAAGGTCGTGCTGATGATCACCCCTTGCATCCTTGCCCCAAAACCTCGCACAAACGAGTGATAATCCGTTCATAGGCGTTTTGATCTAGTGTCGTTGATGAACCTTTCCATCATGTCGTTGTTAAAACATAACATTAAGAATTATGTGTTTGTTGTTGCGGCTGATTACCGGATTAAGGAAAAGGTAAGCATGTATACTTTCCTTTCTTCTCCATGTCCCAATCCCCTTCATAACCTAAGGTTTCCCGTTGCCGAATTCCCTTTATATATAACCCGAAAATCCTGCAAAATCGCTCGAGCCGCTGCCGCCACAACCAACCATTTGAATCGGATGGATTTCTTATCTTGTCCTCTTGTTTAAATCGAAGCCCCCTTGGCGAGGTCGTCTGAACTTTGAAGATCCATCCAGATCTCAATTGTTTCACTACGCTTGGTAAGCCTACGTTCTGTTTATCAGATCTATGTTAGCGCAATTGAATCTTTAGCCCATTCCCACCATTATGGTTCTCAATCGGCTTAGGATTCTATACTTAATCCATGGTGCATCTTGCTTTTTTACTGCTTCCCACCACAAGAAATGGTGTATCCATGTTCCTAGTTCTTCGTGAACTTTTTAGTTCAGCATAGATCAACTTGTGGGATGTAACTAGAGGTTTCAGCAAGTTGAGAAGATTGACTTATGCTTCTTCTGATTTTGTGGGCCTCTTAGACGCTTATTATATTCCTAATGTTGTATTCAGTTTTATTAAAATATTGGCAATTATTGTAATGCTACCTCTTCTGCAATGATAGTCCATAGGTTGCTAGCTAGTTCTTAGGCCATACATTTCTTATCTCAAGACAAGGTGCAAATTTGAATCATCCATTAATATATGAAAGCCGTATGTGCATGTTTCATGGTTTACTGAATTTGCACAACGGAATGATCGAATTTGTAAATCTCTTCAAGAAAAAATAATGTATTTTTTGGCAAATGCTGTAAAGGATAAAAAAGGGGAGCACATGGAGGTCTGCTAGTGGATACATCAGACAGGGTGTCAAAACCGTTTTCCTAGCTAGATGGATGTATACAGATAAGCAATGCAAGTAGCTAGCTAGCCTACAACACAAAATATGCATGTAGCCACTCTCTATTTATATATTCCTTTCTACAAAAAATGGGCAGCCCCACTCCCTCATGTGAAAAAGGTGTGACCATTATCACACCTAAAATACGTCACGTGCGCAGCGCGTGACCTCTTTAGGAAAAGAACTAGCCAGCTAGTCAGCCCAGTGTGTGACTAAAGTGCACTACGAGACAAATTTGATGACCGCGCTAGTGCCATTTACTCTTTTTCTTATATCAGGAGCTCGTATGGAAATTATATTTATGTTGGTTGTTAGTTTTATAACGACGGAGTCTGTAGTAGTGTCCTTTAAAATAAGTAATGTAGTTAGGAATGACCATTGCAAACAAACTTGGAAAGTGTGTCATATGTAGATTCAGCTGTTGAGTAAAACTTGAGTAGTAGTTTATACCATTGTTACCTTTGCAGAAGTATTATACTAATATATGCATATATCTCCTATATATTGTATTGCAGGGAGAGAAGTTCATTACATATGTAAGGTCCAATCATGGTAGGTCATAAAAAACAATATAGCACTTTGGGAAAGGTAGATAATAAGCAGAATGTGAAGGTAAAAGAAGCGGAAGATGAAAATATGAATATGAAAGAGAAAAAGAAGCAAAATAAAAAAGAAGGTGATAAGAAAAAAGAGGAGAGTCATAAGACCTCTAAGAAGATGGCTAAGTACAAGGACGAGAAAGAGAAGAAAATGAGAGCTAATGAGAATAAATAATTTAGGAGGAGGGGGTCGGAGGGAAAGGGAGGAAAATGAGAAGAAGGTGAAGGCACATAAAGAAAGAGAGGAGGCGAATGAGAATGAGAAAGAAGAGAAGGAGCGGCGAGAAAATAAGAAATATATTGAGGAGCAACAAAAGGAGATAGATGAGCAGAAGGGAAGGAAGGAGAGTGATAAAGGGGAGGAAAGAGATGAGAAGGACCAGAATGACAATATTTTCTGCCCTCAATTCTAAAGGACGATTTATCCATGGAACAAGTGGTTGGTTTTCTTGATTCATAAAAAAATTAAAGTGACTAACTCATGTTTGGTGGTCCATTTTTATCTACCATATTTGCATGATTGTTGTCAAGATTCTCTTTTCCATTGAGGTCCACTTTAGGAATGGTGCTTACTAATTTGACAAAGTTAAGATTGTACATAGTCTTTTTCATCACAATTTTTGTTCGAGTAGTTATTGATATGTTTCAAAGATGGACTATACTGTGTTTCCTGACTTTAAAAATGAGTAAAAGAGAGATAACATATCCACACATATATGAGTATGTTATATCCTAATATAATCTGCTCCATGAAAGTTGATATTATTCGTATTTACTGTTTTGTAGATTGTAAAGAAAAGACACACATGTAATATTTTCCCCAAAATATAATGCATGTTTGGATAGGGGATTTGCACCCAATCCTGGCATTAGTTCAGATTGATTATTTACACCACTAGCTATCACCCAACTCTTGAAATCAATCTCCAAGACTAATATCGATCATGTCACTAATAAAGGGCTAGGATTGATCACCTTTGACGGGTGCCGAGCCCATCACTAATCTGTTGAGCTCGACATGTGTGTGTGTGTGTATATATACATATATTCTTAGACATTAATTAAATGATAACATATGTTGCAGCCAATTCCACTGGACTTCCGCAAATACTTGGAAGAGTATACCAGAGTGGTTTCCCTGAGAGGTCCAAGCGGGAACAAATGGCAAGTAGAGCTGGATAAAATGTCCGGGGAGCTAAGCTTTGTTCGTGGATGGAAGGAGTTTCTCTCAGACCATCGCGTCGTATACGACTGCCTGCTGGTATTCTATTATGATGGGCAGTCATAGTTCTCAGTGAAAGTGTTCTTGCCATCGTTCTGCGAGGACCCGTATGCGTTGCACGACCATCCGCAACGCATGGACGCTGCCATGGCCATTGAGGATGAGAAAGGGCACACGTGCACCAATGCAGATGGTGCCCCACAAAATGATGATGATGACGAAGAAGAACCAACCTCTGAAGAATATGAAGGGGGCGACGACATGAGCATCGATGCAGATGACACTGTTTCGCAAGAGGAAGTGGAAAACACATTCTCAAAAAGTCCAGATAAAAAGGAAGAAAGTGAATGGCGCATGTCCTACAACGACACAGTGGAACCATCGCAGCAACATGAGGAGGATCGGTCCAAGATCAACCGTGCCCCTGTCACTGGGTAAGACGATGGTTTTGTGGTCAGGAAGAGGGCTAGGTCCAGGAAGGCTGATGATATCATAGTAGAATTGGACCGATCAAACAAGCCCAAGTTTGCGGAGAGGAAAAGGCCTGAAGCTCCACCTTGTGATTTGGCTTCTGAGAGAGAAGCATCAAGCGTCAGTTTAGCAGGTAATTAAGAAGAATCCTCCCATCGATCGATCTATTTCAAAGTGGTAGTACTTTTTACATATGTACTGATATGATATGGCTTGATGTTGTAAAATGATTTCTCTGCACTTGGTAACGAGCTAACATGTGTCTGTGTGCACATTGAACTGTAAGCATAATCGGAGCATCGTCCACCCAAGAAGTCCAAGGCTGATGGGGCAAAGTCTCCATCTGGAGAATGATACGTCCCAAATGTATCTACTTTTCCAAACACTTTTGCTCTTGTTTTGGACTCTAATTTGCATGATTTGAATGGAACTAACCCGGACTCATGCTGTTTTCAGCAGAATTGTCATGGTATTATTTTTGTGCAGAAATATAAGTTCTCGGATTGAGCTAAAATTTATGGAGAATATTTCCAGAATATACTGGAGGGCACCACCCAGGAGCCACAAGCTCAGGGGGCGCGCCCACCCCCCAGGGTGCGCCTGGTGAGCTTGTGGGCCCCTGGAGCCTCCGGCAACCCTAATTCCAACTCCATAAGTATCGTCTTGCGGAGAAAATCAGAGAGAAGGAATCATCGTGTTTTACGATATGAATCCGCCGCCACCTCCTGTTCTTCATCGGGAGGGCTGATCTGGAGTCCGTTTGGGGCTTCGGAGGGTGGAAATCGTCGTTGTCATTATCATCAACCCTTCTCCGATCAACAATTCTATGATGCTCACCACCAGGAGTGAGTAATTCCTTCATAGGCTTGCTGGAAGGTGATGGAGTTGGATGAGATTTGTCACGTAATCGAGTCAATTTGTTAGGGCTTGATCCCTAGTATCCACTATGTTCTGAGATTGATGTTGCTATGACTTTGCTATGCTTAATGCTTGTCACTAGGACCCGAGTGCCATGATTTCAGATCTGAACCCTCTATGTTTCATGAATATATTTGATTTCTTGGTCCTATCTTGGAAGTTGTATGCACATATTATGTGTTATGATTCGCATACCCCAAGGTTAAAAAATTGGGATTCTTTCTGGTGATTACTATAGTATGAGGAGTTCATGTATTCACTATGTGTTAATGCTTTGTTTCGGTTCTCTATTAAAAGGGGGCCTTAATATCCCTTAGATTTCCTTATGGACCCTGCTGCCACAGGAGGGTAGGACAAAAGATATCATGCAAGTTCTTATTATAAGCACATATGACTATATACTGAATACATGCCTACATTACATTGATGAATTGGAGCTATTGTGTATTGCTCTAGGTTGTGATTGTTATATGATGAATACAATCCAACAAAATTATCCATCGTTGATCCAATGCCTACGCTTTTCTCATATTGGTTTTTGCTAAGTTACTTTCGTTGCTGCTACTATTACAATCACTACAAACTACTAGTGTTACTGTTATTGTTCCTATCACTATTGTTACTGTGCTACTAAACACTTTTCCACAGAAGTAAAATTTCCAGGTGTGGTGGAATTGACAACTCAACTGCTAAGGCTCATAAATATTCTTTGGCTCTCCTTCTGTCGAATCAATAAATTTGAATAAAATACTACCCTTGAAGACTGTCGCGATCCCCTATACTTGTGGGTTATCAAGACTCGGCTTCAAAGGGAGGACCACCAAGTGTCGCTTTGAAAGGTAATTAATTAAGATTAACCCTTCGATCCATTGATTTCAAACTAACTATTTTGATGGCTTGATGTTGTAAAATGATTTATATGCTCTTCTTCAATCGGAATGTATATGCTCATTTTCATCGGAATTTATATGCTCTTGTTATCAAGCTAACATGTACCTGCTTGCACATCGAATGGAAGCAGAACTAGAGCCTCGTCCACCCAAGAAGTCTAAGGCTGAGGGGGAAAAGTCTACTGCTTCAGCTTCTAAAGGAGCATAATCAAGTAATAGTTTTGCAGGTAAGTAAGACGGAGCCTCCAATCGAGAATCGATTTCAAAATAAGTAGTGATGTTTTACATATATATTTGTTTGAGATGGCTTAAATGTCGTGTCAGTTTTGACTCTGCTAGTATTTTACATTGTAAAATGATTCATATATATGCTCTTGTCATCGAGCTAACTTGCGCACATATATGTAGTTCCTACAGGTATATTTGCACCAGAATCCATGTGTATGGACTTAACCACGTTGCACAAATCTTTTGGTAACAAGCATGCATCATAGAGTCAATTCCCGATGTTCAACAGGAGCAATGGTGAGACCCAACATGGCACAGGTAAATATTCTTTCTTCCCTCCTGTAAGGGTGTGCTTCTATCACACTATACCACTGATTAGTGAATATAACAAAATTTGAACAGAACTATCTTCATAATTTGCATCTTGTTTTATACTTAGTTGTCGTCAAGGTTCAGAGAAGGCCGGAATTAAAGTCGTAGAGACGTCGAGTAACCCAAAGGGACAAGGAAGATGCCATGAACAGGGCACGGAGGTTCCAATCCAAGAGGCCCTTCGTGATCAAGGAAATGAAGCAAACCGATGTCTATGCCTCGTACTTCATGGTAACTAATCAAATTCTTCTCTGCATACACATATTCTAAAACTGCATTGCTCGCTTACTGGTCGACTTGGGACACCGCAGATCATCCTAGACATGTTCGTGAAAAATTTCCTCCCAAAGGATAGCAGCAAGATGACACTATGGGACCCACAGCGAAGCCGTGGAAGGTGTTGTACGAGTACACTGGCAGCGAGTGTCCCCACGCGGCATTCAACGTCGGCTGGGGTGCGTTCGCCATGGAGAACAACATGGATAAGTGGGACGTGTGCGTGTTCGAGCTCCTGGACCATGACTACAACATCAAGCTGCACGTCTATAGGGTCATGCTGGAGATCACTGATACGTCCATTTTGCATCATGTTTTTATGTTGATATGTATTGCATTATGGACTATTATTACACTTTATGATGCAATTCTCATGCCTCTTCTCTCTTATTATGCAAGATTTTCATGAAGAGGGAGAATATCGACAGCTGGAATTCTGGATCGGAAAGGAGCAAATCTAAGATCCCTATTTTGCACAACTCCAAATGTCCTGAAACTTTACAAAGAATTATTTTGGAATATATTAAAAAAATATTGGGTGAAGAAATACCAGGAGGGGACCCACCAAGTGGCCATAAGCCTGGGGGGCTGAGCTTGTGGGCCCCCTGGCCAGCCTCCGGTGCCCATCTTCTGCTATATGAAGGGTTTTGAGCTAGAAAAAATAGAGATAAGACTTTTGGAATGAAGCGCCGCCGTCTCGAGGTGGAATCTGGGCAGAAGCAATCTAGGTCTCCGGCAGAGCGATTCCATCGGAGAAACTTCCCTTCGGGAGGGGAAAATTGAAGCCATCGTCATCACCAATCTTCACCAGAACCATCTCATCTTAAACCCTAGTTCATCTCTTGTATTCAATCATTGTCTCAAAACCTCAGATTGGTACATGTGGGTTGCTAGTAGGTTGATTACTCCTTGTAGTTGACGCTAGTTGGTTTATTTGGTGGAAGATCGTATGTTCAAATCCTTAATGATATTCAATACCCCTCTGATCATGAACATGAACATGCTTTGTGGTTAGTTACTTTTGTTCCCGAGGACAAGGGAGAAGTCTTGTTATAAGTAATCATGTGAATTTGGTATTCGTTTGATATTTTGATGAGATGTATGTCGTCTTTCCTCTAGTGGTGTTATGTGAACGTCGACTACATGACACTTCACCATGATTTGGGCCTAGGGGAAGGCATTGAGAAGTAGCAAGTAGATGATGGGTTGCTAGAGTGACAGAAGCTTAAACCCTAGTTTATGTGTTGCTTCGTAAGGGGCTGATTTGGATCCACATGTTTAATGTTATGGTTAGATTTATCTTAATTCTTCTTTCGTATTTGCGGATGCTTGCAAGAGGGGTTAATCATAAGTGGGAGGCTTGTTGAAGTAAGGACAGCAAACAAGCACCGGTCCACCCACATACCAAATTATCAAAGTAGCGAACATGAATCATATGAGCATGATGAAAACTAACTTAATGATAATTCCCATGTGTCCTCGGAGCGCTTTGCTTTATATAAGAGTTCGTCTAGGCTTGTCCTTTGCTATAAAAAGGATTGGGCCACCCATGCTGCACCTTTGTTACACTTGTTACTTGTTACTCGTTACGAATTACCTTGCTACCAAACTATCTATTATCGAAAATTTCAATGCTTGCAGAGAATACCTCGCTGAAAACCGCGTGTCATTTTCTTCTGCTCCTCGTCGGGTTTGACACTCTTACTTATCGAAAGGACTACAATTGATCCCCTATACTTGTGGGTCATCAATCACCCCTCCGTCCTCGCCCCAAAACATCGTCCACAGGGTTGTGCATAGCCCTTTGTTTTTGTTCTAGTAATATCGTTGATGCTGGAGGCGCGTGTTGGTGACCATTTTGTTGAATTATTATCAGATCATATTACCTGGGGAATCGTGTTTGTGACTGTTTTATTGGATATTGGCTTCTGTTAGTTTTCTTGTCGTGGCAATTTCAATATATTGTTTTTGTTGCAGTAATATTGTTGATGATGGAGGCGCGTGTTGTTGATTATTTTGTTGAATTATTATCAGATCATATTACTTCGTGAATCATGTTTGTGACTGTTTTATTGAATATTGGCATTTGTTAGTTTTCTTGTCGTGGCAACTTCAATATATGTAGACTTTATTATCTAGTAAGCATGTTGCATCATCGATCAAAATTGGTACAAGATAGTTAGGCAGTTCGGTCCAATTAAGGTACATTTCTTCTTGCATCACTAGCTAAATCACGGGATGCCACGTTTGCTTCTCTTAACCGTTTTGTTTGGAATGGATTATTATTTTCTTAGTTCTCTATCAACTTGTAGGGTTTAAAAAACCGTCGAGTTGTGGGCCGTCAGAACCTGTTTGGTCCCTTCTACTACAAAACAAGGGTTTGGCCTATTTTTTGAAACGAAAGAAGTGAAGAAACGAAGGACAACAAAACCACAGTTTCTCCAAGTTACATTATCTGCATTACTAGTGGAGAAAACCGTTGAATTTTTTCATATAGTGTCAACACTGATTTCCTAGTCACTCTTACTTCTCTTTCGAAGTGAATCACACTCAACTTCTACGTCAGGACTATATATCATTATTTCTTTCCTAAGTGCCATGGATTACTCCACTAATATGTATAACGAACTCCCCTACTTATTTCATGCCAGCTGTAGAACTCAGAAAGACACAAACACTTTTCAAAATGCATTCTTCTAGATGGCTCTATGGTGAATATACCAACGATCAAAACTGGTGTGCGGGAAAGAAGTTGTAGGTTGCTCCAAATTCATCTTTCAATAGGAACTATGGCTAAGGAGAAGCATTAGCATTGGCAACCACAAACTCTATGAGGTATGCATATCAACCCTTTAGTTCATCGATCCGTATTACACGTCCGTGTTTGATTCATGATGCATGAGACGAGGTCACATTATCCCGCTACATGAAAGTCATTTTTTGCCTTGTGCTCACGCATGCGCTGAGCATTTTCTATTAGCCACACGACGTATAAGGCTATAAGTTGTGTGTCTAGTATGTGACTCATAGCAAAACCATTCGGCTCGGCATACATCCACGTACGCTGTGACACACCAAAAAGACACGGGGCCTATACAAAGGGCTCGGTGTACATAGCACTACGCTGAGGTCATCACGGAACACACGGCGTACAATTGTGCCACATTGTGATGGTGGCTTACGTAAGTCGTGCGACACCCTCGAATGCCGTGTGCCTTCAACAGCACACGCACGGCGTAATTGCGGCCCGTTAGCCTTTGAGTGCAAGTGGTCGGTGGTTGTTCACACGCAGTGGCGGACCTAGAAAGTGTTTGGAGTGGGGGCAAACTAATTGAGTGGGGGCATATTCTACAGAAATTCAAAGAATTTAAGCATATTTTACAGAAAACACAAGCAAATATTACTAAACTTTCAAATTTTCAGTGGGTGCCTGGGCCCCCACTCACCATAACGTGGGTTCGCCCCTGTTCACACGTGGTTCCGGCGACGGGTGGTTGTTCGGATTCAGGTGATCATGTGGATTCAGCTGCATCCATTAATGGAGGCATAACACGTGGGTCGTCGTTCACCTACCTCGCGCAGCGCCCTCCCTCGCCTAAAAATTCATCCCCCAACCGCACGCGCTACTCCCCTCCCCTCTCCTTGACAGATCTAGTTGTCGCATGCAAGCGCCTGATCCACCACCAAAACCCGACATCAGCAACCTAGGGAAACCACCACGCACAGGCCGGCCGAGATGAGCAATCTTCTATTTATGCTTTTCCCTCCTAATAATTAAGTTTTGTATTATGTTAGTATGAATACTTTATATAGGCATTCAATAATGTTTACAAGGATTTGTACTTAAGATTTGCTTCATAGCTAGATAGATAGGTTTAATTTGATGTAGATAGATGCTAATGTTTACAATATTAATTGATAAAAAAGTGGTATGGATATGAATTGGATCTTTTTTCATACTAATAAAGTTTTCTCACATGCTAGTATATAAATATTTTATATAAGTATACAATAATCTTCACAATGATTTCTCTACTTTAGGTTTGCATACAATTTAATTCTATATATTTTTACAGATGGACGTTAGTAAGGGATGGAACGGGCTCATAGAGGCATTAGCGTTTGGCGATGCTGATCTTGTTGGAAATATGCCCTAGAGGCAATAATATTGTATTATTATATTTTCACATTCATAATTAAGTGTTTATATTTCATGCTATAATTGCTATGATCCTGGAATATGTGATTCAGTGGAAAACTCATATGGACATGTGAAATGATAAACGGATAAAGTAAAGGTTCCTAGTCTCGCCTCTAAGACTAGCTCAAGTGTTATTAGTGATCACGTTTTGCAAATCTTAGGATATCGTTAAGTGTAACGATAGTCCTAAAACAACACTGAGATTATGACGTTGGAAGAACGATCATATTGAATCGACCCAAACTTGTTTGTTATGAATTGACATAATATCGCCTATAATCAACTGTAATAACACGAAGTATTAACGTGTGATTTTGCTCGTTAGACCATGAGAGTATCACGGTCTTCTTACCATACAGTGGGCTTTGGGGTTGCTCAAACGTCACCTGTAACACGGTGATCATAACAACAACTTACAGGTTCATGAGAAAGTTTGACAAGTGACCGGGTAGCTCGAGAGTGGGATTTGATCCTCCGACGATGGAGAGGTATTATTAGGGCCCTCTCGGTGTGATGGCATCGATCATCGTCTAGCCAGACACTAGTGACTTCGTAACGGGATGCTGGAACAAAATAACGAGAAAGTAGAACGAAACTGGTAACAAGGATTTTGGTATAGTGAGCATGGTGATGACTCGGGAGGATACCGATGCATCTTGGGTTCACTTGAATATCATTCGTGTACTCACAGGGACCAATATGGACGTCCACGGTCCCGCTATCGGTCATTGGACAAACGATTTTGTCCATGTATGTGAGTTACCGAACCTACGGGGTCACAAGCTTAAGGCAATCACGATCTGTTGAGTGTTAGTAGGATGAGAGTCATGCAGATATATTTGTGGAATTATTTCATCAATATTCGGAATAGTTCCGAGAGGATCTGGAAGCGTTTCGGGGTCACATGAAGGGTTTCGGTGAGTATCGGGTAATACTGGGTATTACCGATAAATTATATATAGGTGGAGAAAGTTTCTGGAGATGTTTATATATATATATAATGGTCTTTAAATATTTAGGACATTTTATATTTAATTTAAATATCAACGGGCCTAAAAAGGCCAAGAGGTGGAAGGAAACTTGGGCCAAAAAGGCCCAAGTAGGAAAGTGCCTCCCTTCCCTAAGGAAGGGGACCGGCGCCCTAAGGAGGCTTTTCCTCCTTGGTGGCAACCATCCTCTTCCCCTCCAACCTATATATACTTGAGGTATTGGCCACAATTGTATATACACATTTTAGAACCTCCTCTCGTTCTTCTAGTTCTAGTTCTACTTGGTCCTAGTTGACTAATTAGATCTAGTCTAATCCTATTGTCCTCATAATTAAAAGGCCAATGTGGTTCTAATCTCCTCCCTCTAAGTCTCCGGTGATGATTAGCTCTGGACGGTGAAGCGCTGCCGGATCGTGAAGGTTGCACGCTTGCAACCAAGTAGAGAGGCCGTGTGAGAGGATCTAGAAGATGGGTCTAGAGGGGGAGGGTGATTAGACCCTTAACAAGCAAAAGTTGCAGTTTTTAAATTCTTCAAGCTAAGGTTGAGTTTAAGACAAGTTAAGGCACTCCCAATACATTTCAAGCAAGCATGACAAGAGTATATGCAGCGGAAAGAGTAAAGCATGCAACTTGCAAGAAAGTAAAGGGATGGGATTGGAGTTTGCAAACGCAATGGAGACACGGGGATTTTTGGCGTGGTTCTGATAGGTGGTGCTATCGTACGTCCACGTTGATGGAGACTTCAACCCACGAAGGGTAACGGCTGCGCGAGTCCATGGAGGGCTCCACCCACGAAGGTTCCATGAAGAAGCAACCTTGTCTATCCCACCATGGCCATCGCCCACGAAGGACTTGCCTCACTCGGCTAGATCTTCATGTAGTAGGCGATCCCTTGCCCTTACAAACTTCTTGGTTCAACTCCACATCTTGACGAGGCTCCCAAGCGACACCTAACCAATCTAGGAGACACCACTCTCCAAAAGGTAATAGGTGGTGTGTTGATGATGAACTCCTTGCTCTTGTGCTTCAAATGATAGTCTCCCCAACACTGAACTCTCTCTCTCTCTCTGATTTAGCTATGGTGGAAAGATGATTTGAGTGGAAAGCAACTTGGGCTAGAAATCAAGATTCTTGTGGTACGATTGGTATATCTTGATCTCAACACATGAGTAGGTTGTTCTCTCTCAGAAAATGTATGGTGGAAGTGTAGGAACGTTCTTATGGCTCTCTCACAAATGAAGAAGGGGGTGGATGGGTATATATCCAACCATTACACACATTTGACTCATCTCGGAGGGACCGAATGGTTAAACTCGGTGGCGCTGATTAGTTCAAAAATTTGAATGTTAGGAATCTTGGTGGGACCGACTAGAACAACTCAGTGGGACCGATGTGCTAGGGTTTAGGGCAAACCGCATCTCGGTGGCACCGATTGCATCAACTCGGTGAGACCGAAGTGAAGCAATAAGGCAACAGAGAGTTGGTCAAGCCATCTCGGTGAGACCGATTGCTATTTTGGTGAGACCGAAATAATTGCAACATGCAACAGAGAGTTGGCAAAGCCATCTTGGTGAGACCGAGATCCGTATCGGTGAGGCTGAATTGTTAGGGTTTCTGGCTGTGGCTATGTCATATGAACTCGGTGGTTCAGGGTAGAAAGAATCGGTGGGGCCGAGTTGGGGTTTAGGGTTTTGACATATTTGGATGGAGAAAGTGGCTGAGGGTTTTGGAGCAATATCACTAAGCATTTGAGCAAGCAAGCCATTAAGCAACACCTCATCCCCTTTTAATAGTATTGGCTTTCCTATGGACTCAATGTGATCTTGGATCACTAAAATAAAGATGAAGAGTCTTGAGCTTTTGCCAATATTTGTCCTTAGCATTTTGAAGGGGTTCCACATCCTCTTGTCCTTGCCACGCCATTGTTGGACTTGTCTGAAATACACTAGTGAAACTATTAGTCCAACAAGAGATATGTTGGCATTAATTACCAAAATCACCCAGGGAGCAGTTGTGCTTTCGTCCGGTCTTTGGTTCAAGGGATCGTTCATGGACGGTTCGAGGACTCCAAGTACGATCTACACCAACACGTTCTTCTTCCGCTGCAACTCGGTGACGATAACGATCGTGATCCCAAGCCTTTATGCATCTTCATATTTATCTTGGTTGATCGTAGGCGCGAATTCTTTTTGTTTTCTACTATGTTTCCCAACAGATCTATTGGCCAAGATGAAGGAGATAGCTTCCTGGTATGACTACAATAGAGGCATTAAAAGTGCACTACCCTGCCACTACTACCCTCGTCAGTAGCTAAGATGGGATGCAGCGAGCCCCTCCTTTCTGGTTATGGGCTCCGAAGAGGCGTGCCATTCCCCAAATCTAGAGTGGCAACTGAAATTCACCTACCCGGCACTCAGCTATAGGAGCGCCGACAGCTACCAAATCTCGGTACGGGCAATTGTGCCACATCGGGTCGGTACAGACGGCCCTCACCTTTTCCTTTGTCTATGCTGCGCCAATGGCAACCCTCCCTGGAGATGAGGGAAGAGCTAGGGTGGTATAAATAGAGGAGGGATGCAACCCAACAAGGGGGGCACTGTAACCAATCCATAGTAAACAAAGCAATATCATGCTAAGGTAGGAGTAGGGTATTACACCACAATGGTGGCCTAAATCTGGGTAGCTCCTGTGTAGCTTGCTTTCTGTCGCCCATCCCCAACGGTCGATGACTTAGGGAACCTAACGCGTTTAGTCCCTGGCCGAAGTCACAAATGGTTGCTACATATAACCCAATGTCAGGTTCTTAGACACCAACAACGTGTATTACTCGTTTGTCCCATTCATGTTTACGACCACTATTCATACAATTTTCGTTGTATCCATGTGCGGGTAGCCCCCCTTGTTCCCGAGGATATGGATGAACTTTGGTATATATGGGGGATGAAATGTTAAATAAGGATATGAGTTTCTCTATTGAATGTTTGGTTTAATATCCTTCACGAATGTTGTGAAGGGGCCCCACTCAATATTTCCGCCGTAAGGCAACGAGGCATATTATTGTTGTTGTAAAGGTTAAGATGTCTAGGTAATTCGAGGTGACAGTAAAATCCTCAATTCTGCGCCTTTGCAATTGATTAGGGAATAACATATAACACTTAGCGAGTCCGCATCCACGGAGAAACCCGATGCGGGGAAACTATGGTAGTGGCGTGTGTGGTACAAAGTCTACCTTGAGTTGAACGTATTCTATACTCAGATCTGTCCAATCACAAACATCAGTGTGACTCAAGTGTCCAGCTATGACTATGCTACGGCATATGTTGCGATAGGCACATACCAATGGGAATTCCGGATTACCGAGTTCCGACGCTTTACTTGTTCCACTGCGCTCATTTACATTCTTTTGCGTTATTTACTTATAATCTGCACTCTACTAAAAATCATTATACTTCCGCCCTCACTTTGCTTTGCTTGCAGGCACATTTCTGTAAGTCCCTACAAGGGACGATAGTCCAATTCCTTTGCTCCTTGTGGGGTCAGTACTGTTGTTTATAAATGGCTACAACTAAATCTCGTGTACTTGCAAGCCATCGGTACCTATGAGATTTGGTCTTATTTTATTTGAAACTCATCAAGCAAAACAATGCCAGTATCTTCTGCGTTACCGATATTTGGGCAGCTGAAAATTTGGTGTATTAACCGCATCAGATAAATGTCCCAAGACAGCTGTATGATGATGAACAAAGGATTGGTATTCTAGCTGAATGCGGAGTTGGTTGTTCTCCAAAACGAACGATTCCACAAATGCAGAGTTGGACCAATAATAATTGGAAGACGCGGAAAATTCAGCATTACAAACAGAGAGAATGAAGCGCACGAGAGGCTCCTTCGATCATAGGATTTCTAGAACTAAGGAGCAGGGGGAACACATGATCTTTTCTCTTTCTTGGCAAACAAATCAGCGATATTAGAAATTTTCATATATTGTTATAACAACTTTAACATACAAGAAAAGCTTCCATCAGTTAACAACAACCATAAAAAGGAACAAAGCACAACTCGCAAAGGAAGACAAATTTTTACTCTTATTCGTAGTAGTATAACTCGAAGAGACATCTCACACAAAATACTTGTTTGGTTCATGCTTCCACTTCTCCATGTTTCAATTGTACGAGATACGGACTTGAACCTCGCCGAGCTCCGTGCGGATTGCCCGAACACGTTGGGCCATGTCAAGAGGGAACTCGACATCGCCCTCGAAGGTGATGGTAGCCCCCTCGTTGCTCGGACTTGTCACCTTCAAGCTCACCTTAATCGTAAGAAATGGCTGCGGATTGATGGGCACCGTAACATTGTACCGCTGCATCTGCCGCAGGTCCACACTGCCATCGCCGCCAGCGGAGGGGGTGAGCTGCACCTTCTCCTCCTCCGCATAGAAGAAGAGGAGCACACTGTCGTCCTCAAAGACCCGGTTATGCGCGGTGATCTGACCGTTCACGTCCATGGTGCGTGATGCATCATCGCCGCCACCAAAGAGGCGGATGCTGACCCGAACATTGATCTCCAGGCCTTCCCTCATCGTGACATATGACACGACGAGGTGGCGGCCATAACGTGTCGTGATGAGGCGGTCTTCGTGTGCTTGTCGTTCTCCATGTTACTTGGGCCAAACCATAGGTCGGCGGTGTCGCAAATGCCAGGCCTGTCTCGGTCGGGGATCTTGATTGTCATGACAGCGCTGCCGAATCCCGAGATGGTCTGGAATGGCCCCGTGAGCACCAGATTGTCCTCGGGGTCGAGGTTGTGAAGAGGCTCGCCTTCTCCTGGTGGTAGACGTACTGGCCGCCGTTCTCGTCGGCGACGATGATGTCGCCGACGAAGGGGAAGCAGTGTGGGTACACGGCCAGTAGCTCCACCGAGGGCCCGGGTCGGCAAAAACGTAGGGCTTTGAAAAAGTCGACCACGTCACCTTCACTGTAGGTTTTCTCACGAGGCGGCGGCGGCGGCTGCTTGATGTCGTCGTCCTCGGCGTCGCGGGCGGCCGCGTGGCACGTCGACTGCTCTTTGCCATCAATAGTGGCTGCCTGCTTGTTGCTAGCTTCATCGTCCTCGTCGGTGGGCGCAAGCAAAGGGAGATCTGTTGTGTGCTCTGTTCTTGCGTCAGGTTGACCAATATCGCAGGCTTCGCAGAGAATCGTCATCCGCCCTTGTGAAGAAGGATCACCGCAGATTGCGGCGGTTGTTGACGGACAGTCTAAACCCTAGAGGAGATGCGGCGGCTGGTTCATCACTTTCCCAGTAGTCTACGTGTTTGAGGCTCTTTTTTTTACAGGGTAACGGTCTACGTGTTTGAGTCTAGTTTCATAAGGGATCAATGTTGCCGTGTGATTATACATTACTGTAGAAAACAAGTTTAGGCTTCGGTTAGCAGTAGTACTTCCCTACGTCTATGTCTGGTCGTGTGGTTTCATATTCAGTCCGAATAGGTTTGGTCAAGTTTTTTTTTTTTTTGCGAATAGGTTTGGTCAAGGTTAGCAATAGGGCTGGGTCGTGTGTATATATATGTACACACGAGATCATTGTATCGTGAAGAAGAAAAGTGAAAAGCAATAAAGAGTCAAAAATAAGGGCACAACAAGGGCTCTTGGCTACAAGTTATTTGCGTGTACGTGTTGGTTGTTTTTTATATGATCGATCCGTGGACGGAATGGAAAATGCTTGTTTTAAGCCGGATGATTCTCCTCTCGCGTAAACCTCCTCGTACGTGCGCCACGCGTCCCGTGGTGGCCCACCCACCGCCTCTCGTTCCCTTTCCTTATCTCTATCTCCAGCGGGGCCGTCTCACCGGTCCCACCTTATCGTCTCCCTCCGCCTTATCATCTCCCTCGGCCAGTTCCTTTCTTTTCCCCTTTTCTCGTTCAGCTCTAGAGGATAGGCACCACCGCTGCCTCCCGCCGTGGCTGCCACATCCCGCGTCCCGCCATGGCTACCACATGCTGCGTCGCTGATCCGCCGTCGTCGGCTGCGTTGCAATGGAGCGCACTGGTGGCTGCAACGAGCGCATCCGGCTGCAACTGAGCCCCGCCGCGGCTCCAATGGAGCGCGCCGGTGGCTGCAATGGTCGCTTCCGGCTGCAATGGAGCCCCGCCGTGGCTGCAATGGAGCCCGGTCTCGGCTGCAATGGAGTGCGGCTCGAGCTGCAATGGAGGTTCGCCGGAACGCCGCGCGCCGGTGACTGCAATGGAGCGCGGCTGGAGCTGCAATGGAGCTCCGCCGCTGCTGCAATGGAGGGCAGCCGGGGCTGCAATGGAGCTCCGTCGCGGCTACAATGGAGAGCGGCCGGGGCTGCACGGAGATTCGTCGGGACGCCGATGGTGCTGCATGGAGCTTTTCTTCACGCCGCGGTGCTGCCATGGAGCTACAGTGGAGTTTCCACGGGCATCGTCGGTGTCGAGTTGAAACTTGTTTTTTCCATCGGCTCCGGTGCTGCCGCGTTGGAGATCTGCGGGCGGCTCTGGTGCTACTGCGTTGGAGCTCCGGCGGTGGCTCCAGTGCTATCATGTCGCCGGTGCAGGCGCCACGGTGAGGTGGGATTGACGGCGAGCAGCATCACTGCAGAGGAGGCGTGGTTGGATTGAGGGCGAGCGGTTGCGTGCGACTTTTGCGTTGACCCGATCTAACGGCGACGCGTCGGGCGATCTGACGGCTGACGAGGCGGCTTATGTTAGCTTATTATCATCCGGTTGATTTGTAGCACTGGCCGGAGGGAATTACAACACAGGATCGACATGCAGTGTTTTCTTGAAACTATATATGGAAACTAAATTCCACGGTATTTTGATTTAAATTCACTCGAAGGCCGACCTAGCTTAGTGGTAGAGCGCGTGGCTTTTAACCACGTGGCCGTGGTTTCATTCCCCACGGTCGGCGCTCATTTTGTGTTGTGCCGTACTTATTTTTTTCTGTGCAAAATAAAATGTACAGAGGGAGTACTTCAGAAAATTCAGAAAATAGAGTGTCCAACAAACACACCACATCTCACCTGGTGGCTTTCCCTTTTGTCCTTGCTGCATCTTAGCTTGTTTTTAATTTCCCTTTTATGTGTCTCTTACGACAAAATATGTACTGCCAGTCTGTCTAGAGTCCGAAGATGTGAAGGCTCTCAGCCTTGTTTTGGCCTCGTATGGATCTTGCATGATCCTTCTTTGCCTAAAAAAAACCACCACATAAAAACGGAGTAAATCAGCTGATCTCACATTTGCTCTAAAAATAGAATTTTTGCATTTACCAAAGCAATTTCTCATATTGGAAATCAGCTATCTCACAATTCTCGTCGCATGTACATAACACGCTTTGCAAAGGAAATATAAATTAGCACGACGGGGAAGGAATTCGTCTCATGTACAATGTTGGTAGTTTTAATGCGCTTTTGTAAAGCCCTATTTGGTTGGTGTCTTCACCCCCCCAACACATAAATATCAACGACAGTCCTGCGCAAGTCGGATAATGAGACATGATTAATGTTCCGAGTAATGCAGAGCTCGCTCTTCTTTAGACAAAAAATTCCACGATAAAGCAGCAATTAAGTTGGAAAGTTAAAATGATAGTACACTAACACAGCCACACAGGACAATGTGCCAGACAAGGAAGAAGATTTTTTCTTTACGGTAAAAATGGAAGAAAGACATTACAAGATAATGTGGCATGAAAGAAACATCGACACCTATCTTGTTCATCTTTACATGTTACTACTCCCTCCGTTTCACAATACATGTCTTTCATTTGTCAAAATATAGATGTATTTAGGCATGTTTTAGTATATAGGTACATTCATTTTTGAACAAATGAAAGTCAAGTATTTTGAAACGGAGGGAAAAGATTTTAATTGTTTATCGACATCTATTTTTCTACAAGGTCATCGTGCGGTGCGGTGGCACCGGATTATATATCATGTCTTTTTGAACTAGTATACTACTTCCTTCGATCCATATTATAGCATCGAAGGGAGTGGTGGGTCTGGAATAAAGGCATAATCTCCTGCTTTTTTGCAATGAGCCGACCTAGCTCAGTGGTAGAGCGCGTGGCTTTTAACCACGTGGCCGTGGGTTCGATCCCCACGGTCGGCGTTCATGTTTTTTGCGCTGCTAAACAAAATTAACTCTAAATCAAGATACACTAAAAAGGAAAAGAAAGAAAATGCAGCTAATCTCACAGTTTCTCTAAAAAAATAATTTTGACCGATGCATTTTATCATATTGGATTGGAAACCAGCTGATCTCACTATCCCCGTTGCACGCACGTAACAGAGACACAATGGGGAGGAATTCGTCTGCTGTACATCCTTTTTATTTTTGATTTTGAATATAATTCTTAATCCGCTCTGCAAAGTCCAATTTGATGCCTTCGTCCCATCAGATAAATGCCAACGCCAGGTGTGTCCAAGATTCATAACCAACCAATGATTGTGGTGCTCTAGGCAATGCAGTGCTCTCGCTGTCCTTCAGGAAATGAATAATCCCACAATAATACTAAGTTAGTACAAAGTTGAGTCATCTATTTTGGAACGGAGGAAGTAGTAGTTGCAAGCCGTTGAAAAGTTAGATGGTACTGCCAGACGATTGTGTCAAACAAGGAACAAGACATCACAGGACAACGCGGCATGAAATCACCAGAGATCAACTGCTGTTTTCCTGACGCGGGAAAAAGATCGCCACCTATTTTGTTCATCTTTACATGTTACTAGTACAATTTACTATCTGTCGCTGTTTGTTTATCTCTCGTGTGAGGCAACATTACACAAGATCACCAAGATAAGCAGGTGGAAAACCTATGGCCTAGCAAAACTCATTTCGCCCTCGGGCAAAACATCCCTTCATGATGATGCCTGTATCTTCTGTGTTGCCGATGTTTCGGCAGTGTGCCCTCTTGGTTTCTTAGGAGACCATATGACTGAATTCTCGACACGATGAACCGATCTTCGCCAGCATCACCAGTTCTGCAGCTGCGAAGTCACGCTTTTCACCACGGGGTGGTACTGCGTGTGCAAGTACCTCTTTGCATTGTCTGAACCGGGTTGGACGAGCCAATCATCGTATAATCTTTTCGCGATCGGGTTATCGAAGGGGTTGGATATTGATACCTGGTTCACAAGGTCTAAAGTTAGTGGCAGCATATAATGACTGGCATCAAGTAAAAACGACCTTGTGGTGATGGCAGCAAGATTCTGTGGTAAGTGACAGTTATGAAGTACTCCCTCTGTAAACTAATATAAGACGATTTAGATCACTACTAACTAAAATAAGACGTTTTAGATCACTACTAACTAATATAAGACGTTAGTGATCTATAAAACGTCTTATATTAGTTCACAGAGGTAGTAGGAACCAACTCGAGTAATTGTTTTCCACTTAATTAAGGGGAATGTACAATGTCAGCAAACTGGAGCAGGATAATAGAAAAAAATCAATGGCTAGTGAGTTCAGAAATTACGCACGGCTTCCCAAAACTACAATGAGAAGGTTTAATAGGCACTAAGAGTTCAACATCCTTTTCTCTTTTTCTTGAATGGTAAAAAGTACTGTGTCAGTAGCATGCTGGGCCCAAAATGGACACAACCTGCAGCTCAGCTGCAGAAGTATAGCAGAGAATTGGGGCATAAAACTTGAATGGGTCAGTAGGGATATAAAATTAAAATCGCGAACAGAAGCAAGGCCCTACAACCAACATGAAATGTAGTGAGCATGCTAGAACTTACATCTTGCATGTATACACCCTCTAGTTGTTGAATGAGATCCTTGGGAGATTGGCCTTTAGCAGGTTTTATTTGGCCTCCCCCATTCAGACAACCTGCACAGCGATAATCAGTGTATAGTAGAGGGTATCTAGATCCTAAAGCTCAGAAAGAAGTTATTGAAAGCGACCGTGCAGCAGTGTCATAAATGAAATACCTGAAGGGCAAGCCATAACTTCAATAAACTGGTATTCACATTTTCCCATCTTAACCTTCCGAACAATGTTCTGTAGGTTTCTGAACCCGTAACAAAGGGCAAACTTCAAAACAGGTCTGCCCTCCACCTGTTAGCATAAACATGTATACACAATGATGCGAAGGCCACAGCAAGAGTGGCTTTCGAGGCCAATTAGGGATGGATGGGGGCAATGAATTACCTCCAACGTAACTTCACGGAAATCTGAATTTCGCAAGACTTTGAAATCAAGTGGGCCTTCTATTTCCCTATTAAAGAGCACACGTGCTGCATAACGAAAGATGGCTTCCGCATAACCACCCGAGCCACCAGAAACCCCATATAGATGACCATCATCATCAACATTTGTTAATCTGTGTTGCAGTGAAAGTACACGTGAATTCTCAGAGGAGATGAAGCATAAATGTAACCATATAAAATTACTTTTATCTTTCTTTTTCTCGACAGTCAACTAAATCAAAGCTTCGCTAAATTCTAGATTTACTAGTTGAACAGAACATATAAATATATATTTCCGCATTGAATTTCGTCCGAATTTTATCCAGCGGGACGGAACATCATGCATACAAGGTGCTTACAATCTGTCCAAAGGAGATTCCTCCATTGTCTTGAAGTCGACAGATTTGGACTGCACAACCATGAAAGTGATATAAGCGTCTTGCAGTTTTTCAAAACATGCAAGCAACTGCAGGAAATAAATTAGTAACCTGTATCAAGTCCAACACTTCACCGGTTGTCAATACCGAGTCCACCTCTGTAACTTCCTTTTCTTCCACTGAGAAAACAAAGTCGCCCCGGACAGCTTCAAGTTTTTTATCATAACAGGGCATCACAGTAACATGATAAACATCATACGGCCTACATAATACATTCAAGTATGATTACAAACAAAAATATCACAAAATGATAGTTCATAATAAGCGTGGTTTTTATTTGAAATAGTCATCCAATTCAGCAAATGGAGATATTACATTGCAAAGACCAGGAAAAATCTAATGTCATAGACACTTGGTCACAAGAAAGCGTAAAAAATTGTAAGCCTCTCTCAAGATAATTTGGACTGGTCACCAGAAAATTGTATATCCCGGTTTGTCATGAAATATACTTGCATGATCTTATACTTCTACAAGATAAAACTTTGTGAAGTAAAAAAGGATTCCAATTTCGGACAAGAGGAAGTACTAATTTCTCATGCCTGATCAAAGATCTGAAAATAACATATTCAGATCTAGAACTAGGGAAAATCACTCACTTGAGACCAAGTTTTTCAACCATGTGATGCTTGATAGCTGCACCAATCACTTGTTGGGGACTCTTTACAGATGAGATGTAGGGCAAAATATATGAACCAAGGGTCTTTTCAGCATAGCATATCCAGCCTGTAAGGAGGAAGAGATTCACATATATTTATAGAAGATATATAAATAGCTAACTAACTAGTAAGGGAATATCAGTGGTATATAGGAAACTGCATAGTAGCAAAAGTGACACATATTTTGTGTAAATGTTTTTACCTGGACATGCAGATGAAAGCACAGGAAGACTGGTTCCAACTTCTTTGTCACTAGATAATTGACTCAGCTTATAGCGTGAAACAAATTCATTGCATGCTTCAATTAGGGCCAGATCTCGACTACTACTTGTGTCATACACTGCCTTCACGCCCATCGACTTGAACAGGGCAGTTAGTTTTCGGAAAACCTGAAGATAACAAAAATTACATTTTGCTTTTGTTATCATTATTTACAGAGCACTTGTCATTCAGCTAAAGCAGAAAGACATTAATTTACGGAAAACATTACAAAACACCGTTTATGGTGACAATTTTGATTATGTAGTGGTCAAGTGAAGCACAAACAAATACCTGTGACTGAGAAAGACCAAATAATGCAGCTAATGATGCTCTTGACTGGGGAGATACAGATACGATGACGGTTTTGCCAGAGTTGATGCGAGTAACGAAGTCATCCAAGCTTTGCTTCTCAAGCATAACTGTCTCTGCTGATGTTATGCAACCACTATGAGATCAAAGGAAGCCGTCAGCATTATTTACATTTGGGCAGGTCACTACTTTTACAGTTGAGGCGAGAGCAACAAAATTGGTAATAACCTGCAAGCCAAACAGTCCTTGAGAGAAATCTTGACCGATTCTTCTGGAGGTTTTGTACTCACCACAACTTGCTTTTTTTTAATCTGTAAAATGGAAATGTCAGGAATATATGGGAATTGCATGTGGAAGGGAAATGGGTTAGGTGAGGTGCAAGAAAGATGAATTTACGAAGTTCTGTTTGTGCTAATGTGAAGTCAATTGATTAGTTTAGTTATGCAGAAATGCATCTATAACTTCGGCAGAGGTTTGACCAAGTTGTCAAACTTAGCAGGTAGATCGTTCCGGTCATTGAGGTACAATAGTACCCTTTCCTTACAGGACAGATTAATAAGTCAACACAAGTGTGGCGCCTGATACTAAGCTGAGCTCACAGGAAGTTGTAAATAAGAACGAAATCGTAAGCACCAGGACTTCATCAAGTGAAGCACCAGGATCAATGTCCAACATCACACATAGCATATTTGCCTAGCTGATGATTTGAAGAAGTGATGCTATTGAAGATTGTTACACAATGCCACAAGCTGGGAGAAACCAATGATCTTGTTGAGCACCAATGCACACTTTGTCTTCCATTCTGTTTGTGCCTAATAGCTCATGCTGAACTTTTAGCTTGGTTCAAACGAGCTTGCTGTGAATGAATGAATGAAGTAAAATAAAATACCATGGCTCTTTGGTGTGGAACTCAAGACCTAATTATTCTAGTAGTTTCCATGGAAGGGTACCACTGACTGGCAAGGCTATGAATGAATACGGGCATGTTTGTATAACCCGACTCAATCCCCTTCAGGCTGGAGGGGATTAGAACTGGAATTCCAACTGAATCCGATGGGAATATATCCGAACAAGCCCTAAGCTCAATTCCGAAGATAACCAAACAGCAGGACAGAAAGCTCAATCCCGCTCATCGTTTCTCATCCTTTCTAGTAGTCTTATTATCATACCGCGGGGATTAATGGCGCATCACCATCCGAAAGCAAAAAGGAACTCAGACCGCGTGCTCTGCAGCCGCAGGCGGATGGCGCGGGGCGGGTACGAAGAGCAGGGCGGGGCAAAAGCTCCAGCCCCAGAGCCAAATACTAGGGCAAAGGCCAAAAAAAAGGGGGGAGAAGGGGCGGCAGGGCAGGGTACCGGGAGGCGGCTGGCGGCGGAGTTCTTGTTGAGGGAGACGACGCAGTCCTGCGAGGGGGCGATGAAGTCGTTGAGGTCCGACGCCTGCAGCGCCGGCGAGAACCTGCTGGAAGACATCCCCGGCCGGCGACGGGTTGCTTGGAGGAGGATTCCCTCTTGGCTTCCGCCTGTGGAATGAGGCCGAGCCGAGCGAGCAGTGGTCAATGGGCAATCCGTGCTCTTCTTCTTGGCCTCTGCGTGCTGCTTTGATGGACCGGGCCGCCGACTATACCCCCGTGGGCCTGGCCTTCACTGGTGGGCCCTCCTCGTTCCGCCTATTTGTACAGATTTGTTTCGAAATAATCAATAGTCAAGGTTTTTTTTTTTTTTGCAAATAACGAGGCGTATCCTGCGGTGGAATCGGCAGCAAGAGCGGGGCGATCTGGGGCGGGGCGGGGCGAGCTGTGATGGCGCCGGTGGTGCTTGACGGCGGCGAGCTGTTATGTTGCGGGGCTGATCCTAGGGCGATGTCGCCGGTGCTTGGTGGCGGCGATCTGGGACGGGGCCGATCTGGGTGCCGTTGGTGCTTGGTAGTGCCGAACAGGGAAGACCACGAGCTGACCGGCGGCGGGGAAGAAGGGGGGGGGGGGAATAGGGGGCGTCCGACGCGATGCTCAGTCGCCGGAGAGGGCGGGGGAGAGTGAGGGAGGTGGGGGCACAGGTCGCGGAGAGGAGAGAAGGGGGGCGCTCAGATTTTCGATTTTTTTTTTGAAACTATGATCGATTTTTATAGCAAATTCGGAAACTATACACCCTAATGCAGAAAAATCAAAAGTATCACCCTGTCGGCCTCCTGTTGGCTGAAGAGGGACTTTTCGGCCTACCATTGGCCGAAGAGGGACTTTTCGGCCAACCGCTGGCCAAAAAGGACTTTTCGGCCAACAGTTGGCCAAAGAGTCCCTCTTCGGCCAACACCGGCTCTACTGTTTTAGAAAATTCATATCAATTAGGATTTTTAGTATTTTAATTTGATTCTTTTTGCATTAGATTGGAAATTTTATGAAGTTTCTGTAGATATAAGTTTGACTAGATTTAAGGTGGAATCGACGGCAAGAGTGGGGCGATCTGGGGTGGGGAGAGCCTGGGATGGCGCCGGTGGTGCTTGACGGCGGCGAGCTGTTGTGGGGTTGATCTACTAGGGCAACGTCGGCGGTGCTTGGTGGCGGCGACCTGGGGAGGGGCCGATCTGGGTGTCGTTGGTGCTTGGCGGTGCCAAACAGGGAAGACGACGAGCTGCCTGGCGGCGGGGAAGGAGGGGAGGAATAGGGCGTGTCCGACGCGGTGCTTAGTCACCGGAGAGGGCGCGGGAGGGTGAGGGAGGTGGCGGCACAGGTCGCGGAGAGGAGAGAAGGGGGGGACGAAGCTAACCCTAGTGCGTACGGGATTAGGTGGGTTGGGCTCAGATTTTTCGGGGGTCAAACTCGTGCATGCTGGCCTGCGAGCGTCGCTTCGTAGAGTACGAGCCTATGAACCTTTTCTCAAAAAAAAGAGCCTATGAGCCATGGGTGAGAGAATCTCAAAAAACAAAAACAAAAAACTGATCCATGGGTGAGCACAGTTGGGGAGAGCACAAATAACTACGGAAAGATAAACTCCGAACATTAGGTTTTTAAGGATCCCATTGACTATCATCGGATTTGCCACATAGATCTTGATGCATTCTGGTGTACCACGTGAGATTGCTGAGGCGTTCGGTGTTATTCCACCCCGTCGCAAAATATCTCGGCTCTCTTCTCCCCACCAGCCCGACCTTATCCCATCTCTTTCCCCACTCACCCCCCCACCGCCCACCTCCCCGCGCGAGATTCTTCTCCGCCGGCACCGCGTTCACCCACCCGCGCTCCATCGTGCAGAGCTGCTCATGCCTCTCGTGTCTCCATCATCTCCCCCCCGGTGGTCGCGGCTAATCGGCGCCCAACCTCTTCTTCGCCGTACGTGGCTCCCCCTTCTCCCCCCTTCTTCCTCAACCGTTTGAGGAGGAGTGCATCAGCGTGGCTGCTCGAGGAGGCCATGTGGAGCCGAGCTCGAGTGTCGCGGCTATGGCGGAGGCTACCAGCGAGGTTGGGCTTCAAGGAATGGGGGAGGAGGCAGAGGAAGGCGCTGTGTTATGATCCGACTGAAGCCCGCAGCCCACGAAATCCGGTGGGAGTGCGAGCGCGGGGAGCTCACGGTGACGGCGGTGGATAGGAGGTGGTGGTCGACGCCGTGGCGGGGCGAGCGTCTTCTGGTGGCGGCGTGGACGACGGGTGTTGGAAATATGCCCTAGAGGCAATAGTAAAGTTGTTATTATCATATTTCCTTGTTCTCGATAAGTGTTTATTCTCCATGCTATAATTGTATTAACTGAAAACTCAAATACATGTGTGGATATATAAACAAACACGGTGTCCCCTAGTGAGCCTCTACTAGACTAGCTCGTTGATTAAAGATGGTTAAGGTTTCCTAACCATAGACATGAGTTAATGATGTGATGGATAGACCCAATCAAAAGCTTAGCATCTGATCGTGTCACTTAGTTTATTTGCTACAACTTTCTCAATGTCAAGTGTCTATTACTTAGACCATGATATCATGCCAATTCCTAATACCGGAAGAATGCTTTATAGGTATCAAACGTCACTTCGTAACTCGATGATCGTAAATGTGCTCTTCCGCTATTTTGGAAGATATTAGTTGGGTTGCATGGATCAAGACTGAGATTTGTCATTCCATGTGATAGAGATATCTCTGGGCCCTCTCGGTAATACAACATCCTAAGTAGCTTGTAAGAATGTGATAATGTGTTTAGTCACGGGGATATTGTATTACAGAACAAGTAAAGAGGACCTTCCGGTAACGAGATTGA
Source organism: Triticum aestivum (assembly GCF_018294505.1). NCBI lineage: Eukaryota > Viridiplantae > Streptophyta > Magnoliopsida > Poales > Poaceae > Triticum > Triticum aestivum. The sequence goes on from NC_057808.1 coordinate 467,025,483, forward strand.
ACTAGGTATGGCGATACCGACGATCAAATCTTAGGCAAGTGATACATCGCCAGACAAAGGGAATTGTATACGGGATTATCTGAATCCTTCACTGTAGGAAATATGCCCTAGAGGCAATAATATTGTATTATTATAATTCCATATTCATAATTAAGTGTTTATATTTCATCTATAACTGTTATGATCATGGAATATGTGATTCAGTGGAAAACTCATATGTACGTGTGAAATGATAAACGGATAAAATGAAGGTTCCTAGTCTCGCGTCTAAGACTAGCTCAAGTGTTGTTGATGATCATGTTTTCCGGATCTTAAGATATCGTTAAGTGTAACAATAGTCCTAAAGCAACATTGAGATTATGACGTTGGAAGAATGATCGTATTGAATCGACCCAAACTTGTTTATTATGAGTTGAGATAATATCGTCTGTAATCAATTGTAATAACACAGAGTGTTAACATGTGATTTTGCTCCTTAGAAAATGAGAGTTCAGAGTCACTTCTTACCGTACGGCGGGCTTTGGGGATACTCAAGTGTCACCTGTATGATCATTACAGTAGCAATAACCATATTGACTGGAACAAAAAATAAAAACATATTGGGTTGCCTCCGAACAAGCACTCTTCTTTAATGTCTTTTAGCTAGTCAGGATACAATGACCACGTTTTTTCATCATCCATTTCCCGTTCATGTTCCTTACTTTCTATAGCAAGTTTCCTGGGTGGACAAACATAAATAATCAAAAGGAATGCATTTAGTGATTTTTACATCCATGAACTCAAATCTCGTGGGGGTGGTTCATCTGCTAGAAATCCCTCATACATAATAGTTATTTCGTCTTCTATGGGGTTCCTAGTGGTATGCCTAAATAAATTGTCTATGGAATCCAGCATCCACTCCCCAAACAATCCATTCAAATTTATTATCAGTGTGCTCAAATAAATTTCTAACCAACACTGTGGGTGGAACTCTTTTCGTAGCATTCTCACCAAATCCCAAGTAATCATTAGATTCCATTCTTCTCATATCATCTTAATGACCCACAAGTATAGGGGATTGCGACAGTCTTCGAGGGTAGTATTTCACCCAATTTTATTTATTCGACACAAGGAGAGCCAAAGAATACTTATAAGACTTAGCAGTTGAGTTTTCAATTCAACCACACCAGAGAAGTAACTTTATTGCAGCAATTTATTAGTAGCAAAATAATATGGAAGCAATAGTAGCAATAGTGACAGTAACAGTAGTAATTTTCAAAATGTAACAGCAACAGTAATAGTAACTTGAGCAAAGACAATATTGTAAAAGCGTAGGCATGGAGTGGCGATGGATATTTGGGTGACATTCTTTATGTAACAAACACAACCTAGAGCGATAAATAATAGCTCAAATTCATCAATCATATATAGGCATGTATTCTGTATATAGTTGTACGTGCTTGCAGTAAGAACTTGCATGACATCTTTTGTCCTACCCTCCCCTGATAGCGGGGTCCTAATGGAAACTAAGGGTAATTAAAGCGCTCATCTTCTATATCTAAATAGGGGCACCCCACTAGCTGATTTTCCTGACTCCTCATGAAGCCACGTCACCCGAATTGTTATAGCCGTTGATGCAGTATAGTTCAGGAGCCTACAGCCGTCTGATCATGTTTTTATGCAATTTACAGAGACTTGCCACCGCTAAGTAGAAAATAACGATTCGTTGCTTCTCGACAGCCTCTATTCTTCGATCACATTGTCCCGCTCCAGTATTCATATGTGGGCTAGAGCTGGACCTGTCGCTGCTGGGCTGGCTCCTGAAGCCAACATATGGTGCTTGGCTGTAGCCCATGCGTGTTAGGTTCCCACGTACACTCATCTTCCCCACGATGCGACTCTCATCCCCGTCGTTATCTCTTCACCTCCACAAATATAGCTACAAATGCAGATGAAACTGCAGCATTAATCTCCCACATTACCATCCCTCAGTTACACTACAACTCCTGAAGAATCGCTAGATTTAACTGAGCGGACACCGCCTTTGTGTTTAAGTGTTGCCTTCCTCCCACAAGACCGTCGGTATGCCTCGCCTCCGACGCCACCCTGGTTGTTGGATCATAGGTCGGGCCGTGGTTCAATTGCCGAGATGCCATATCTTCGAGGAAGACATAGCCGATCGAGTCAAGTCCGCCTTGCCCCCAATTTTTCTCTGAGTGATGGGAAGCTGGCTTCTGGTCCGCCGTTCCATTGCCGGCCACCCGCGCCGCTCTCCTCCGAACCTCCTCCCGCATGCTTGCCAGTACGTCTCACCTCTTGATTTTTCTATGAGTGTTGGTATGCGGGCCGGGGAGCCGTTCCTTGGCCGGACCTCCTAGATCATCGAGCAAGGCACAACCACTGAGTTCTTTTGCGTGTTGCTGCTCTGCTCCGAAGCCGTCCGGGGCAGCGAGAAGCCCGATCAGCAAAGGCCACTTCCACAGGGAGTCCATCTTCTGGATGGTCTCATCAGCTTATCAGGTGAGCATCGGTGTGCTTACATTCATCTTTGAGATGCTGAAATACCACTCTTGACATGCTTCTCTGTGGCATGTTGTTTAGATTCTGCCTTTGCAGTTAAAATTCCATTTTTTTGATACTATGATGATTTTTATAGCAAATTCAGAAATTATAGGCCCTAATGCATAAAAATCGAAACTATGACCCCGTCGGCCTTCTGTTGGCCGAAGAGGGACTTTTCAGCCTACCATTGGCCGAAGTGGGCTCTTCAGCCTCCTGTTGGCCGAAAAGTGCCCAGCTGGGCCGAAGATAGTATCTTCGGCTTCCCGTTGGCCAAAAGAAAATCTAAAATTCCCACTACCCACACTGCAGTTTGCACCATCTTATGCTACCACGCTGCACGTCCAGGCACATGTCCACTGTGCATGTACTTCATCGGGATCGGGATGCCTTTTCACTTGGAGTATGCTCTTAGATACAAGTACTCTTCTCAATAGGTCATTATATACCAACTGAAATTTGAAGATGCTAAGTTATTAACTTATTAATTATCACGCACATCTATGTTATGACTTTTTCTCTATGTGATTTTGTTTTCTTTGCTCACTTCATGCATTGGCAAAATGCACCCTGTTTTTCCATGCTGTTTTTCTTACTATTATTTGTTCATAGCAGAGTATGGCAAAAATATCAATAGATACACTGTTTTGTTGCTCCGATCAAGAAGCCGAGGTCAGTGCTTTGAATTAAAAATAAACGGTTTCATCTTTATATTGTGGTTTAAGTTTAATGTTTGCACCTTATAATACTTTGATATGTTATTGGTTTTGGAATATAAGATTAGTTTGCATCCGCGAAGAGGGCATATTTCACAAGCAGATACAATTAAAATTTATGGCCAAAGTTAGTCATCATATTTTTTGTCGCAAAGGTGGCCCATTCATTATTTGTTTGTGAGACCCCATAATTGAGGTGAGAATTTTCTTTCCCACTAATTTGTTGGAATGCTGAATGAAAATTTTGCGAGACTTTGTTCCACTATTTTGTTGGAAGATGCTCTATATAAATTTAGTGTTCAATGCAGCCGCTCGATGTTTTAGGATATACTGTTTCACTTAGTTCTTTTATAATACTTCCATGTAATATATATTATTGTTGGTCCATTTTTTTTGTAATATGATAGTTGTAAACTTAAAGATAGCCATTTTGTGGTTAATATAGTTCCAAATTAATTCTAGTGATTGGTAGTATCAATTCCAAATTTCTAATTGGAAAGTTTACTCTCTTATATGTAATGATTTTTTTTGTCACATTGATGAAGATGATTTTTCATACAAGATAAATATCAAAATTTGGGCTAAATTTTACAAGTATTCGAACCATTTTTTTAATCAGGATGCTTCAGTGTTATTTCCTTTCTATTAGAGACTTCTTACACATGAGAATCATTTTGCACCGGTGGCAATCCGCCGGTCAGCTAGCAAATGTGTTTCTTTATATTCTTTCCATGTTACTAATTTTTCTATAACTTTCTGCATTTAATTATGTAAATAGGTATATTGCGTTCCTTTTCTTAGCAACGCGCAGGGTATCATCTAGTTTTAATAGAGAACCGGAACAAAGCATTAGCAAATAGTGAATGCATGAACTCCTCAAATTACTGTGTTCCCTGGAGAGTATCCCAATTATTGTCACCTTGAGGGATGCGGATCATAACAAGTAATAGGTGCGTATAACTTGCAAGATAGGATCAAGAACTCAAATATATTGATGAAAATATAATAGGTTCAGATATGAAATCATGGCACTCGGGCCCTACTGACAAGCATTAAGCATAGCAAAGTCATAGCAACATCAATCTCAAAACATAGTGGACACTAGGGATCAAGCCATAACAAATTGACTCGATTACATGATGAATCTCATCCATATCCATCTACCTCCAGTATGCCTATGATGGAATTACTCACTCCTAGTGGTGAGCATCATGAGGTTGTCGATGAAGAAGGGTTGTTGATGATGATGGCAACGAATTCCAGTGTCCGGAGCCCCGAACAGACTCCACATCAAGCCTCCTGATGAAGAACAAGAGGTGGCGACGACTCCGTATCGTAAAACGCAATAAAACTTTATCCCTGATATTTTCCTCAGGAAGACAGTATATGTAGGCTTAGAATTAGGTCAAGCTGAGGCTCATGGGGCCCACAAGCTCACATGGCGCTCCTTAGGGGGGGTGGGCGCCCCTGAGCTTGTGGCTTCATGGTGGCCCCCCTCCGGTAGTTCTTTGCGCCAATAGTTTTTTTATATTTCAGAAAAAAATCTTCATAAATTTTTGTCCAATTCCTAGAAGTTTTATTTCTGCACAAAAATAACAACAAGATAGTTCTACTGAAAACAACGTCAGTCCGAGTTAGTTTCATTCAAATCATGCTAATTAGAGTCCAAAACAAGAGCAAATGTGTTTGGAAAAGTAGATACGTTGGAGACATATCACATCTTGATCATAAAGATGTTGGGGAACGTAGTAATTTCAAAAAAATTCCTACGCATACGCAAGATCATGGTGATGCATAGCAACGAGAGGGAGAGTGTTGTCCACGTACCCTCGTAGACCGTAAGCGGAAGCGTTATGACAACACGGTTGATGTAGTTGTACGTCTTCACAATCGACCGATCCTAGTACCGAAAGTACGGCACCTCCGCGATCTGCACACGTTCAGCTCGGTGATGTCCCATGAACTCACGATCCAGCAGAGTGTCGAGGGAGAGCTTCGTCAGCACGACGGCGTGATGACGGTGATGATGAAGCTACCGGCGCAGGGCTTCGCCTAAGCACTACGACTATATGACCGAGGTGGATTATGGTGGAGGGGGGCACCGCACACGGCTGGAAACAATCAACTTGTGTGTTCTAGGGTGCCCCCTGCCCCCATATATAAAGGAGCAAGGGGGAAGGCCGGCCGGCCTTGGGGCGCGCCAAGGAGGGGGAGGAGTCCTCCTCCTAGTAGGATTAGGACTCCCCCTTTCCTAGTCCAACTAGGAGGAGGAAGGGGGAAGGAAGGAGAGGGAAAGGAGAAGGAAAGGGGGGCGCGCCCCCCTCCCTAGTCCAATTCGGACTCCCTATAGGGAGGGGGCGCGGCTGCCCCTTGTGGGCTGCCTCCCCTCTTCCCTATGGCCCATGTAGGCCCAATAGTCCCCCTGGGGGTTCCGATAACCCCTGGCACTCCGATAATAATCCGGTGACCCCCGGAACTCATCCGGTGTCCGAATATAGTCATCTAATATATCAATCTTTATGTCTTGACCATTTCGAGACTCCTTGTCATGTCCGTGATCACATCCGGGACTCCGAACTATCTTCGGTACATCAAAACACATAAACTCATAATACCGATCGTCACCGAACGTTAAGCGTGCGGACCCTACGGGTTCGAGAACTATGTAGACATGGCCGAGACACGTCTCTGGTCAATAACCAATAGCGGAACCTGGATGTTCATATTGGCTCCCACATATTCTACGAAGATCTTTATCGGTCAAACCGCATAACAACATACGTTGTTCCCTTTGTCATCGGTATGTTACTTGCCCGAGATTCGATCGTCGGTATCTCAATACCTAGTTCAATCTTGTTACCGGCAAGTCTCTTTACTCGTTCCGTAATGCATCATCCCACAACTAACTCATTAGTCACATTGCTTGCAAGGCTTATAGTGATGTGCATTACCGAGAGGGCCCAGAGATACCTCTCCGACAATCGGAGTGACAAATCCTAATATCGATCTATGCCAACTCAACAAGTACCATCGGGGACACCTGTAGAGCACCTTTATAATCACGCAGTTACGTTGTGACGTTTGGTAGCACACAAAGTCTTCCTCCGGTATTCGGGAGTTGCATAATCTCATAGTCATAGGAACATGTATAAGTCATGAAGAAAGCAATAGAAATATACTAAACGATCAAGTGCTAAGCTAACAGAATGGGTCAAGTCAATCACATCATTCTCTAATGATGTGATCCCGTTAATCAAATGACAACTCATGTCTATGGCTAGGAAACTTAACCATCTTTGATTCAACGAGCTAGTCAGGTGGCGGCATACTTGTGACACTCTGTTTGTCTATGTGTTCACACATGTACTAAGTTTCCGGTTAATACAATTCTAGCATGAATAATAAACATTTATCATGATATAAGGAAATATAAATAACAACTTTATTATTGCCTCTAGGGCATATTTCCTTCAAAAGAATCTCTTCTATAGGAGGATATTCACAATTTATCCCATAACGAGCCAAACTATCTGTAGCTTCTTTCATTAGGAAATCAAATTTATTCATTACGATAATTATTGCCAACTTTCTAGCTCTTGGATTATGTATATTAGGTAATCCAAGAAACATTCTTTGCAAAGAGGGATGTATGTTCATGATCTTTCTCTCTAATTCCCTTATGAACATAACTATAGGATCCACATAACTATTTATTCTCGGAAGTATAGATCCCCAAATTAACGGTATGACTTGTGAGCAAGTAAAGAATTCCTGAATAATACTTTTCCCAATGACATTCCCACTTCTTATTAATTTTTCATTTTTGTTTTCCAAGTTAAGGGAACTAGATGATACCCCGCGCGTTGCTCCCGGAACTTTTAATAAATAATTTGATGTTTAAAAACATGAGAAAGTATATGAAACATAGTATTAGTAGATGTAAAGAATTTTCTTTGAAAGAAATATTGTTTAGAGTAAGCATTTATAGCAAATTCGATGAAAACCAAAACTAGGTGTGATTTTTGTTCTTTAATTTATTACCTTCAAAATATATCGGCGAGACAATATGAGATGAAAACAATGTTGTGTAGAGACAATGGAGACATATCAACCCTTGGCTAAACCTAAAACAACGGTATCAACTACATATGTGCATTCATAAGAAAACATAGCTTACATAGAAAAATAAAACACGTGTTCACTCTTAGTTTGATTTTCTATTAAAAAAGAAGGCCACTTCCTAGTTAGCTCATTCACCACAATATACTAGGTAGCTATAATTTTTTTGTCTTGTCTCGTGCGCAACCGTGCATGCTTTCCCATTAGGTAAAGTTTAGTTCCGTCATAAAAAAGTTTGGCTAACTACCTCGATCTATGAAGTGGAATAAAGCTGGGATTAAAAGGTTGCATGGGAACAGTGGATTCTTTGAAAGAAAAACTTGATGAGTTACCTCTCTGTATGCAATGCAATCAAACTGAGATTAAAGGGTTGCTTGAAACACTGGAGGTTCGAGGGAATGAAGGCATCTAACATGATTATTTGACCTGTGGGGAGTAAAAGAGAATGTAAAGAAAGCGCAAGAGAATTGGAATGAGAAAAGACGGTAGTTTGGGTATTCAGTATCAGAAGAAAACATTAAAAACACATGCGGTATAACCAAATAGTTGGACAAGGACTCATTTTGTATGTTTCGAGTGGATCAGATAATGGTAAGACATGTACAAATAGCAAAATAAACCAGGTGACATGCCTGCTTGAGAGTGCACGAAACAAAAATAGTTAATGGTTATTTGTGGTAGAATGCCAGTGCATGAACAATTAGTGGGAGCATGCACATGAAGAGTTAGTGGGAAAGCATTTTTACATGGTGGATAGCTTGCATGTCAATATAAATAAGATAGTGGGGATGAATCTCTTAGGTATATAGGATACCATCATCATGAAATTATCATCATAAATAGGTAAGTTAAGCATTTCCTCAACATCCCCACGAGACTAGCTTCATTACATCAACATTAGTGTTTTGAGCACTAGACATGATTGCAGCTAGAACATAAATAGTAACTAAAGATATTTTTGGTAGTTTGGAGAAAAAAATTGTTGGGGAACGTAGTAATTTCAAAAAATTTCCTACGCACACGCAAGATCATGGTGATGCATAGCAACGAGAGGGGAGAGTGTTGTCCACGTACCCTCGTAGACCGACAGCGGAAGCGTTATCACAACGCGGTTGATGTAGTCGTACGTCTTCACGATCCGACCGATCAAGTACCGAACGTACGGCACCTCCGAGTTCTACACACGTTCAGCTCGATGACGTCCCTCGAACTCCGATCCAGCCGAGTGTTGAGGGAGAGTTTCGTCAGCACGACGGCGTGGTGACGATGATGATGTTCCACCGATGCAGGGCTTCGCCTAAGCTCCGCAACGGTATTATCGAGGTGTAATATGGTGAAGGGGGGCACCGCACACGGCTAAGAGATCTCAAGGATCAATTGTTGTGTCCATGGGGTGCTCCCTGCCCCCATATATAAAGGAGCAAGGGAGGAGGAGGCCGGCCCTAGGAGGGTCGCACCAAGTGTGGAGTCCTATTAGGACTCCCTAGTCCTAGTAGGATTCCACCTCCCATATGGAATAGGAAAAGAGGAAGGGAAAAAGAGAAGGAAGGAAGGGGGCGCCCCCCTTCCCTAGTCCAATTCGGACCAGACCAAGGGGAGGGGTGCGGCCACCCTTGAGGCCCTTTTCCTTCTTTCCCGTATGGCCCAATAAGGCCCAATACGTATTCCCGTAACTCTCCGGTACTCCGAAAAATACCCGAATCACTCGGAACCTTTCCGAAGTCCGAATATAGTCGTCCAATATATCGATTTTTACGTCTCGACCATTTCGAGACTCCTCGTCATATCCCCGATCTCATCCGGGACTCTGAACTCCTTCGGTACATCAAAACTCAATAAAACTGTCATCGTAACGTTAAGCGTGCGGACCCTACGGGTTCGAGAACTATGTAGACATGACCGAGACACGTTTCCGGTCAATAACCAATAGCGGGACCTGGATGCCCATATTGGCTCCCACATATTCTACGAAGATCTTTATCGGTCAGACCGCATAACAACATACGTTGTTCCCTTTGTCATCGGTATGTTACTTGCCCGAGATTCGATCGTCGGTATCTCGATACCTAGTTCAATCTCGTTACCGGCAAGTCTCTTTACTCGTTCCGTAATACATCATCCCGCAACTAGCTCATTAGTTGCAATGCTTGCAAGGCTTATAGTGATGTGCATTACCGAGTGGGCCCAGAGATACCTCTCCGACAATTGGAGTGACAAATCCTAATCTCGAAATACGCCAACCCAACAAGTACCTTTGGAGACACCTGTAGAGCACCTTTATAATCACCCATTTACGTTGTGACGTTTGGTAGCACACAAAGTGTTCCTCTGATAAACGGGAGTTGCATAATCTCATAGTCATAGGAACATGTATAAGTCATGAAGAAAGCAATAGCAACATACTAAACGATCGGGTGCTAAGCTAACGGAATGGGTCAAGTCAATCACGTCATTCTCCTAATGAGGTGATCTCGTTAATCAAATGACAACTCATGTCTATGGCTAGGAAACATAACCATCTTTGATTAACGAGCTAGTCAAGTAGAGGCATACTAGTGACACTCTGTTTGTCTATGTATTCACACATGTATTATGTTTCCGGTTAATACAATTCTAGCATGAATAATAAACATTTATCATGATATAAGGAAATAAATAATACTTTATTATTGCCTCTAGGGCATATTTCCTTCAGTCTCCCACTTGCACTAGAGTCAATAATCTAGTTCACATCGCCATGTGATTTAACATCAATAATTCACATCACCATGTAATTAACACCCATAGTTCACATCTCTATGTGACCAACACTCAAAGGGTTTACTAGAGTCAATAATCTAGTTCACATCGCTATGTGCTTAACACCCAAAGAGTACTAAGGTGTGATCATGTTTTGATTGTGAGATAATTTTAGTCAACGGGTCTGTCACATTTAGATCCGTAAGGATTTTGCAAATTTCTATGTCTACAATGTTCTGCTCGGAGCTACTCTAGCTAATTGCTCCCACTTTCAATATGTATCTAGACCGAGACTTAGAGTCATCTAGATTTAGTGTCGAAACTTGCATCGACGTAATCCTTTACGACGAACCTTTTGTCACTTCCATAATCGAGAAACATTTCCTTATTCCACTAAGGATAATTTTGACCGCTGTCCAGTGATCTACTCCTAGATCACTATTGTACTCCCTTGCCAAAATCAGTGTAGGGTATACAATAGATCTGGTACACAGCATGGCATACTTTATAGAACCTATGGCCAAGGCATAGGGAATGACTTTCATTCTCTTTCTATCTTCTGCCGTGGTCGGTCTTTGAGTCTTTACTCAATTTCACACCTTGTAACACAGGCAAGAACTCTTTCTTTGACTCTTCTATTTTGAACTACTTCAAAATCTTGTTAAGGTATGTACTCATTGAAAAACTTATCAAGCGTCTTCATCTATCTCTATAGATCTTGATGCTCAATATGTAAGCAGCTTCACCGAGGTCTATCTTTGAAAAAATCCTTTCAAACACTCCCTTATGCTTTGCAGAATAATTCTACATTATTTCTGATTAACAATATGTCATTCACATATACTTATCAGAAATGCTGTAGTGCTCCCACTCACTTTCTTGTAAATACAGGCTTCACCGCAAGTCTGTATACAACTATATGCTTTGATCAACTTATCAAAGCGTATATTCCAACTCCGAGATGCTTGCACCAGTCCATTGATGGATCGCTGGAGCTTGCATATTTTGTTAGCACCTTTAGGATTGACAAAACCTTCTGGTTGCATCATATACAACTCTTCTTTAATAAATCCATTAAGGAATGCAGTTTTGTTTATCCCTTTGCCAGATTTCATAAAATGCGGTAATTGCTAACATGATTCGGACAGACTTAAGCATAGATACGAGTGAGAAACTCTCATCGTAGTCAACATCTTGAACTTGTCGAAAACCTTTTTGCGACAATTCTAGCTTTGTAGATAGTGACACTACTATCAGCATCCGTCTTCCTCTTGAAGATCCATTTAATCTCAATGGCTCGCCGATCATTGGGCAAGTCAATCAAAGTCCATACTTTGTTCTCATATATGGATCTTATCTCAGATTTCATGGCCTCAAGCCATTTCGTGGAATCTGGGCTCACCATCGCTTCTTCATAGTTCGTAGGTTCGTCATGGTCTAGTAACATAACCTCCAGAACAGGATTACCGTACCACTCTGGTGCGGATCTTACTCTGGTTGACCTACGAGGTTCAGTAATAACTTGATCTGAAGTTCCATGATCATCATCATTAACTTCCTCACTAATTGGTGTAGGAGTCACAAGAACAGATTTCTGTGATGAACTACTTTCCAATAAGGGAGCAGGTACAGTTACCTCATCAAGTTCTACTTTCCTCCCACTCACTTCTTTCGAGAGAAACTCCTTCTCTAGAAAGGATCCATACTAAGCAACGAATGTCTTGCCTTCGGATCTGTGATAGAAGGTATACCCAACTGTTTCCTTTGGGTATCCTATGAAGACACATTTCTCCGATTTGGGTTTGAGCTTATCAGGATGAAACTTTTTCACATAAGCATCGCAACCCCAAAATTTTAAGAAACGACAACTTTGGTTTCTTGCCAAACCACAGTTCATAAGGCGTTGTCTCAACGGATTTTGATGGTGCCCTATTTAACGTGAATGCAACTGTCTCTAATGCATAACCCCAAAAACGATAGTGGTAGATCGGTAAGAGACATCATATATCGCACCATATCTAATAAAGTACGGTTACGATGTTCGGACACACCATTACACTATGGTGTTCCAGGTGGCGTGAGTAGTGAAACTATTTCACATTGTTTTAACTGAAGGCCAAATTCGTAACTCAAATACTCTTCTCCACGATCAAATCGTAGAAACTTTATTTTCTTGTTACGATGATTTTCGCTTCACTCTGAAATTATATGAACTTTTCAAATGTTTCAGACTTCTGTTTCATTAAGTAGATATACCCATATCTGCTCAAATCATCTGTGAAGGTCAGAAAATAATGATACCTGCTACGAGCCTCAATATTCATCGGACCACATACATCTGTATGTATGATTTCCAACAAATCTGTTACTCTCTCCATAGTTCCGGAGAACGGCGTTTTAGTCATCTTGCCCATGAGGCACGGATCGCAAGCATCAAGTGATTCATAATCAAGTGATTCCAAAAATCCCATCAGTATGGAGTTTCTTCATGCGCTTTACACCAATATGACCTAAACGGCAGTACCACAAATAAGTTGCACTATCATTATTAACTTTGCATCTTTTGGCTTCAATATTATGAATATGTGTATCACTACGATCGAGATCCAACAAACCATTTTTTGTTGGTGTGTATGACCAGAAAGGTTTTATTCATGTAAACAGAACAACAATTGTTCTCTAACTTAAATGAATAACCGTATTGCAATAAACATGATCAAATCATATTCATGCTCAACGCAAACACCAAATAACACTAATTTAGTTTCAACACTAATCCCGAAAGTATAGGGAGTGTGCGATGATGATCATATCAATCTTGGAACTACTTCCAACACACATCATCACCTCGCCTTTTACTAGTCTCTGTTTATTCTGCAACTCCCGTTTTCGAGTTACTACTCTTTAGCAACTGAACCAGTATCAATTATCGAGGGGTTGCTATAAACACTAGTAAAGTACACATCAATAATCTATATATCAAATATACCTTTGTTCACTTTTACTAGTCTCTGTTTATTCTGCAACTCCCGTTTCGAGTTACTACTCTTAGCAACTGAACCAGTATCAATTACCGAGGGGTTGCTATAAACACTAGTAAAGTACACATCAATAATCTGTATATCAAATATACCTTTGTTCACTTTGCCATCCTTCTTATCCACCAAATAGTTGGGGTAGTTCCGCTTCCAGTGACCAGTCCCTTTGCAGTAGAAGCACTTAGTCTCAGGCTTAGGTACAGACTTGGGCTTCTTCACTTGAGTAGCAACTTGCTTGCCATTCTTTTTGAAGTTCCCTTTCTTCACTTTGCCCTTTTCTTGAAACTAGTGGTCTCGTCAACCATCAACACTTGAAGTGGTCTCGTCAACCATCAACACTTGATGTTTTTCTTGATTTCTACCTTCGTCGATTTCAGCATCACGAAGAGCTCGGGAATTACTTTCGTCATCCCTTGCATACTATAGTTCATCACGAAGTTCTACTAACTTGGTGATGGTGACTAGAGAATTCTGTCAATCACTATTTTATCTGGAAGATTAACTCACACTTGATTCAAGCGATTGTAGTACCCAGACAATCTGAGCACATGCTCACTAGTTGAGCGATTCTCCTCCATCTTTTAGCTATAGAACTTGTTGGAGATTTCATATCTCACAACTTGGGTATTTGCTTGAAATATTAACTTCAACTCCTGGAACATCTCATATGGCCCATGACGTTCAAAACGTCTTTGAAGTCCCGATTCTAAGCCGTTAAGCATGGTGCACTAAACTATCAAGTAGTCATCATATTGAGGTAGCCAAACGTTCATAACGTCTGCATCTGCTCCTGTAATAGGTCTGTCACCTAGCGGTGCATCAAGGACATAATTTTTATGTGCAGCAATGAGGATAATCCTCAGATCACGGATCCAATCCGCATCTTTGCTACTAACATATTTCAACATAATTTTCTCTAGGAACATATCAAAAATAAAACAGGGAAGCAACAACGCGAGCTATTGATCTACAACATAATTTGCAAAATACTATCAGGACTAAGTTCATGATAAATTTAAGTTCAATTAATCATATTACTTAAGAACTCCCACTTAGATAGATATCCCTCTAATCCTCTAAGTGATCACGTGATCCATATCAACTAAACCATGTCCGATCATCACGTGAGATGGAGTAGTTTCAATGGTGAACATCACTATGTTGATCATATCTACTATATGATTCACGCTCGACCTTTCGGTCTCCGTGTTCCGAGGCCATATCTGTTATATGCTAGGCTCGTCAAGTTTAACCTGAGTATTCCGCGTGTGCAACTGTTTTGCACCCGTTGTATTTGAACGTAGAGCCTATCACACCTGATCATCACGTGGTGTCTCAGCACGAAGAACTTTTGCAACGGTGCATACTCAGGGAGAACACTTATACTTTGATAATTTAGTGAAGGATCATCTTATAATGCTACCGTCAAACAAAGCAAGATAAGATGCATAAAGGATTACCATCACATGCAATCAATATAAGTGATATGATATGGCCATCATCATCTTGTGCTTGTGATCTCCATCTCCGAAGCACCGTGCTTGTGATCTCCATCTCCGAAGCACCGTCATGATCACCATCGTCACCGGCGCGACACCTTGATCTCCATCGTAGCATCGTTGTCGTCTCGCCAACTTATTGCTTTTATGACTATCGCTACCGCTTAGTGATAAAGTAAAACTATTACATGACGATTGCATCTCATACAATAAAGCGACAACCATATGGCTCCTGCCAGTTGCCGATAACTCGGTTACAAAACATGATCATCTCATACAACACATTATATCACATCATGTCTTGACCATATCACATCACAACATGCCCTGCAAAAACAAGTTAGACGTCCTCTACTTTGTTGTTGCATATTTTACGTGGCTGCTACGGGCTTAGCAAGAACCGTTCTTACCTACGCATCAAAACCACAACGATAGTTTGTCAAGTTGGTGCTGTTTTAACCTTCGCAAGGACCGGGCGTAGCCACACTCGGTTCAATTAAAGTGAGAAAGACAGACACCCGCCGGTCACCTTTAAGCAACGAGTGCTCGCAACGGTGAAACCAGTCTCGCGTAAGCGTACGCGTAATGTCGGTCCGGGCCGCTTCATCTCACAATACCGCTGAACCAAAGTATGACATGCTGGTAAGCAGTATGACTTATATCGCCCACAACTCACTTGTGTTCTACTCGTGCATAGCATCAACGCATAAAACCAGGCTCGGATGCCACTGTTGGGGAACGTAGTAATTTCAAAAAAATTCCTACGCACACGCAAGATCATGGTGATGCATAGCAACGAGAGGGGAGAGTGTTGTCCACGTACCCTCGTAGACCAACAGCGGAAGCGTTATCACAACGCGGTTGATGTAGTCGTACGTCTTCACGATCCGACCGATCAAGTACCGAACGTACGGCACCTCCGTGTTCTACACACGTTCAGCTCGATGACGTCCCTCGAACTCCGATCCAGCCGAGTGTTGAGGGAGAGTTTCGTCAGCACGACGGCGTGGTGACGATGATGATGTTCCACCGACGCAGGGCTTCGCCTAAGCTCCGCAACGGTATTATCGAGGTGTAATATGGTGGAGGGGGGCACCGCACACGGCTAAGAGATCTCAAGGATCAATTGTTGTGTCCATGGGGTGCCCCTGCCCCCGTATATAAAGGAGCAAGGGAGGAGGAGGCCGGCCCTAGGAGGGGGCGCACCAAGTGTGGAGTCCTACTAGGACTCCCTAGTCCTAGTAGGATTCCACCTCCCATATGGAATAGGAAAAGAGGAAGGGAAAAAGAGAAGGAAGGAAGGGGGCGCCCCCCTTCCCTAGTCCAATTCGGACCAGACCAAGGGGAGGGGTGCGGCCACCCTTGAGGCCCTTTTCCTTCTTTCCCGTATGGCCCAATAAGGCCCAATACGTATTCCCGTAACTCTCCGGTACTCCGAAAAATACCCGAATCACTCGGAACCTTTCCGAAGTCCGAATATAGTCATCCAATATATCGATTTTTACGTCTCGACCATTTCGAGACTCCTCGTCATATCCCCGATCTCATCCGGGACTCCGAACTCCTTCGGTACATCAAAACTCAATAAAACTGTCATCGTAACGTTAAGCGTGCGGACCCTACGGGTTCGAGAACTATGTAGACATGACCGAGACACGTCTCCGGTCAATAACCAATAGCGGGACCTGGATGCCCATATTGGCTCCCACATATTCTACGAAGATCTTTATCGGTCAGACCGCATAACAACATACGTTGTTCCCTTTGTCATCGGTATGTTACTTGCCCGAGATTCGATCGTCGGTATCTCGATACCTAGTTCAATCTCGTTACCGGCAAGTCTCTTTACTCGTTCCGTAATACATCATCCCGCAACTAGCTCATTAGTTGCAATGCTTGCAAGGCTTATAGTGATGTGCATTACCGAGTGGGCCCAGAGATACCTCTCCGACAATTGGAGTGACAAATCCTAATCTCGAAATACGCCAACCCAACAAGTACCTTTGGAGACACCTGTAGAGCACCTTTATAATCACCCATTTATGTTGTGATGTTTGGTAGCACACAAAGTGTTCCTCCGGTAAACGGGAGTTGCATAATCTCATAGTCATAGGAACATGTATAAGTCATGAAGAAAGCAATAGCAACATACTAAACGATCGGGTGCTAAGCTAACGGAATGGGTCAAGTCAATCACGTCATTCTCCTAATGAGATGATCTCGTTAATCAAATGATAACTCATGTCTATGGCTAGGAAACATAACCATCTTTGATTAACGAGCTAGTCAAGTAGAGGCATACTAGTGACACTCTGTTTGTCTATGTATTCACACATGTATTATGTTTCTGGTTAATACAATTCTAGCATGAATAATAAACATTTATCATGATATAAGGAAATAAATAATACTTTATTATTGCCTCTAGGGCATATTTCCTTCAAAAATTAGGCAAGCAAAGTTGCAAGCAAACAAAAGAATAAAAAGTAACTAGGCAAGATAGATAACAAGAATGTAATGTAGTGTTACGTCCATTTTGCAACATCTTTTCCTATTTATATTTATATTGTTTTTATGTATAATAATGCTTTTTGAAGTAATTCTGATGCATTTTCTCTCATAATATGCAAGGTTCACACAAGGAGGGAGAATACGGGCAGCTGGAATTCTGGACCTGAAAAAGCTACGTCAGGCCACCTATTCTGCACATCTCAAAATGAGCTGAAACTTCAGGAGGACTTTTATGGAATATATAAGAATTATTGGAGCAAATAACTACCAGAGGGGGCCCACCAGGTGGGCACAACCCACATGGGCGCGCCAGGGAGCCTAGGTATGCCCTGGTGGGTTGTGCCCTCCTCGGCCCACCTCCGGTGCCCCTCTTCTGGTATATAAGTCATTTTGACCTAGAAAAAAAATAAGGGGAGGACTTTCGGGACGAAGCACCGCCGTCTCAAGGCAGAACTTGGGCAGGAGCACTTTTGCCCTCCGGCGGAGCAATTCTGCCGGGGGAACTTCCCTCCCGGAGGGGGAAATCATTGTCATCATTATCACCAACAACTCTCCCATCTTGGGGAGGGAAATCTCCATCAACATCTTCAACAGTACCATATCCTCTCAAACCCTAGTTCATCTCTTGTGTTCAATCTTTGTACTTGAACCTTAGATTGGTGCTTGTGGGCAACTAGTAGTGTTTGATTACATCTTGTAGTTGATTACTATATGGTTTATTTGGTGGAAGATTATATGTTCAGATCCATTATGCTATTTAATACCCCTCTGATCTTGAGCATGATTATAATTTGTGAGTAGTTACTTTTGTTCTTGAGGTCACGGGAGAAATCTTGTTGCAAGTAATCATGTGAACTTGATATGTGTTCGATATTTTGATGGTATGTATGTTGCGATTCCTTTAGTGGTGTCTAAACGTCGACTACATGGCACTTCACCTTATTAGGGCCTAAGGGAATGCATTGTGGAGTAGTTATTAGATAATGGGTTGCGAGAGTGACAGAAGCTTAAACCCTAGTTTATGTGCTACTTCGTAAGGGACCGATTTGGATCCAAAAGTTTAATGCTAAGGTTAGATTTTATCTTAATACTTTTCTCGTAGTTGCGGATGCCTGCGAGGGGGTTAATCATAAGTAGGAGGTTTGTTCAAGTAAGAACAACACCTAAGCACCGGTCCACCCACATATCAAATTATCGAAGTAGCGAACTGATACGTCTCCGTCGTATCTATAATTTTTGATTGTTCCATGCCAATATTATTCAACTTTCATATACTTTTGGCAACTTTTTATACTATTTTTGGGACGAACATATTGATCCAGTGCCCAGTGCCAGTTCCTATTTGTTGCATGTTTTATGTTTCGCAGAAACCCCATATC
Source organism: Triticum aestivum (assembly GCF_018294505.1). Taxonomy (NCBI): domain Eukaryota; kingdom Viridiplantae; phylum Streptophyta; class Magnoliopsida; order Poales; family Poaceae; genus Triticum; species Triticum aestivum. The sequence continues at coordinate 467,044,022 of NC_057808.1, forward strand.
AAACGGAGTCCAAACGGGATAAAAACGGACGGAGAATTATTTTGGAATATTTATGATTTTTGGGAAGTAAAAATCAACGCGAGACGGTGCCCGAGGGGGCCACGAGGCAGGGGGCGCGCCCCAGGGGGGCAGGCGCGCCCTGGACCCTCGTGGGCACCCCGTAAGGCGGTTGACGCTCTTCTTTTGCCGCAAGAAAGCTAATTTTATGAGAAAAATCTGGGCAAAAGATTCAACCCAATCGGAGTTACGGATCTCCGGATATAAAAGAAACGGTGAAAGGGCAGCAGAGGAGAGCGCAGAAACAGAGAGAGACAGAGAGACAGATCCAATCTCGGAGGGGCTCTCGCCCCTCCCATGCCATGGAGACCATGGACCAGAGGGGAAACCCTTCTCCCATCTAGGGAGGAGGTCAAGGAAGAACAAGAAGAAGGGGGCCCCTCTCCCCCTCTCTTCCGGTGGCGCCGGAACGCTGCTGTGGCCACCATCATCATCACCGCGATCTTCACCAACACCTCCGCCATCTTCACCAACATCTCCATCACCTTCCCCCCTCTATCTACAGCGGTCCACTCTCCCGCAACCCGCTGTACCCTCTACTTGAACATGGTGCTTTATGCTTCATATTATTATCCAATGATGTGTTGCCATCCTATGATGTCTGAGTAGATTTTCGTTGTCCTATCGGTGGTTGATGAATTGCTATGATTGATTTAATTTGCTTGTGGTTATGTTGCTATCCTTTGGTGCCCATCATACGAGCACGCGCGTGGATCACACCATAGGGTTAGTTGTATGTTGATAGGACTATGTATTGGAGGGCAAGAGTGACAGAAACTTCAACCTAGCATAGAGATTGATGCATACGGGATTGAAGGGGGACCAATATATCTTAATGCTATGGTTGGGTTTTACCTTAATGAACGTTAGTAGTTGCGGATGCTTGCTAATAGTTCCAATCATAAGTGCATAGAATTCCAAGTAAGGGATGACATGCTAGCAGTGGCCTCTCCCACATGAAACTTGCTATCGGTCTAGTAAAGTAGTCAATTGCTTAAGGGAACAATTTCGCAACTCCTACCACCACTTTTCCACACTCGCTATAGTTACTTTATTGTGTCTTTATCTAAACAGCCCCTACTTTTTATTTATGCACTCTTTATTATCTTGCAAACCTATCCGAAAACACCTACAAAGTACTTCTAGTTTTATACTTGTTCTAGGTAAAGCGAACGTCAAGCGTGCGCAGAGTTGTATCGGTGGTCGATAGAACTTGAGGGAATATTTGTTCTACCTTTAGCTCCTCGTTGGGTTCGACACTCTTACTTATCGAAAGAGGCTACAATTGATCCCCTATTCTTGTGGGTTATCAAGACCTTTTTCTGGCGCCGTTGCCGGGGAGCAATAGCATGGGGTGAATATTCTCGTGTGTGCTTTGTTTGCTTTATCACTAAGTAATGTTTATTTGCTGTTCTTAGTTGTTCTTTATCATTAGTTATGGATATGGAACACAAAATACCAAAAAAATTAGGTGTACTTTCTGCTCATGGAGATGGGGAACCTCCTAAAACCCTCGATGCTCAATATGTGAAAAATATTATGTACCACTTTGATAATCCTGAGAAAACCTCATTCAATTTGGTAATGGGAGACACGTTGGATCAACGTGAATACTTTAGGGATTATCGCTTGACTCAAAAAGGGAAACTATTATGGGATCAAATTTATATGTTGAAGTGGTATGCTCGGCAAGTATGCTTGAGTTATGATTATACTTGTTGCTCTAGGATGAAGGCTCCACACCTTCCCTTTTCATGCAAATTTAATGATAATAAAACCTTAGCTTCTTATGCTAATGGTATATATGATTACTATGATGTGGAACAAATAGAAGAATTTGTTGCTTTTATGGGTGCTTATGAAATTGAATCTATGTTTAAAGAGTTTGGAGATTTTGATGATGCTGTTTATAAACCTGAAAATTTAGCTATCCTTAAATATTGTTATGAGAATTATGAATACAATTACGAAATTAATGCACTTATTAAGAAAGTCTCCGCTATCCAAGAAGAGACTAATATTTTGCAAGAATCTATGGAAGAAGAAGTTGATGAAACTGTGAGCTCATTGGATGAAAAAGATGATGAGGAGAGTGAAGAACAAAAGGAGGAAGAGCAGATTAGCTACCCGTGCCCACCTTCTAATGAGAGTAACTCTTCAACTCATACATTGTTTAATTTCCCTTCGTGCTTACCGAAGGATGATTGCTATGATGACTGTTATGATCCCGTTGATTCTCTTGAAATATCCCTTTTTGATGATGCTTGCTATGCTTGTGGCCAAGATGCCAATATGAATTATGCTTATGGAGATGAACTTGCTATAATTCCTTATGTTAAACATTAAATTGTTGCTATTGCACCCACGCATGATAGTCCTATTATCTTTTTGAATTCTCCCGAATACACTATATCAGAGAAGTTCGCCCTTATTAAGGATTATATTGATGGGTTGCCTCTTACTACTACACATGATGGTTTTAATAGATATAATACGCATGTGCTTGCTACTCCTACTTGCAATTATTATGTGAGAGGAACTATATCTCCACCTATCTATGTTTCCCACATGACAAAATTGCAAGAAACTGTTTATACTATGCATTGGCCTTTACTTTGTGTGCATGAATTGTTCTTTTATGACATGCCGATGCATAGGAAGAGAGTTAGACTTCGTGGTTGCATGATATATGTTACTTTGTGCTCACTACTAAATCACAAATCATTGTTAATTAAAATTGGCTTTGATATACCTTGGGATCTGGGTGGATCCATTACTTGAGCACTATATGCCTAGCTTAATGGCTTTAAAGAAAGCGCTGCCAGGGAGATAACCCGGAAGTTTTAGAGAGTCATTTATTTCTGTTGTGTGCTTTTATAAAGTTTAGAAATAAAAATAATGTGCCAAGGTTTGCCTTTAGGATGTTTACAATGCATGTTGGTTTGTACGGTGCAGGACAGAAACTTTGGCTGTAGTACGTGATTTTTAATTTTTTACTGGAACGTCATATGGTTATAATTCGTTTTGTAATGTCTTTCTATACAAATTGTTTATTTTTCCTAATTTTTGCAGAATTTTTCAAGTACCTTAAGTATGGTTAATGTTCAGATTATTACAGACTGTTCTGTTTTAGACAGATTCTGTTTTTGATGCATAGTTTGCTTGTTTTGATGAAACTATCGATTTATATCAGTGGATTAAGCCATGAAAAAGTTATATTACAGTAGACATAATGCAAAAACAAAATATGAATTGGTTTGCAACAGTACTTAGAGTAGTGATTTGCTTTATTATACTAACGGATCTTACCGAGTTTTCTGTTGAAGTTTTGTGTGGATGAAGTGTTCGATGATCGAGAAGGTCTCGATGTGAGAAGAAGGAAGAGAGGCAAGAGCTCAAGCTTGGGGATTCCCAAGGCACCCCAAGTAAATATTCAAGGAGACTCAAGCGTCTAAGCTTGGGGATGCCCCGGAAGGCATCCCCTCTTTCTTCAACAAGTATCGGTATGTTTTCGGATTCGTTTCATTCATGTGATATGTGCAAATCTTGGAGCGTCTTTTGCATTTAGTTTTCTTTTTTCTTTTATGCACCATGCTGGTATGAGATAGTCCTTGGTTGATTTATAGAATGCTCTTTGCACTTCACTTATATCTTTTGAGTATGGCTTTATAGAATGCTTCATGTGCTTCACTTATATCATTTGAAGTTTGGATTGCCTGTTTCTCTTCACTTAGACAACCGCCATTTGTAGAATGCTCTTTTGCTTCACTTATATTTGTTAGAGCGTGGGCATATATTTTGTAGAAAGAATTAAACTCTCTTGCTTCACTTATATCTATTTAGAGAGATGACAGGAATTGGTCATTCACATGGTTAGTCATAAAATCCTACATAAAACTTGTAGATCACTGAATATGACATGTTTGATTCCTTGCAATAGTTTTGCGATATAAAGATGGTGATCTTAGAGTCATGAAAGTGGGTGGTTGTGGATTGTAGAAATATTTGTGTTGAGGTTTGTGATTCCCGTAGCATGCACATATGGTGAACCGTTATGTAACGAAGTTGGAGCATGAGGTATTTATTGATTGTCTTCCTTATGAGTGGCGGTCGGGGACGAGCGATGGTCTTTTCCTACCAATCTATCCCCCTAGGGGCATGCGTAGTAGTACTTTGCTTCGAGGGCTAATAAACTTTTGCAATAAGTATATGAGTTCTTTATGACCAATGTGAGTCCATGGATTATACGCACTCTCACCCTTCCATCATTGCTAGCCTCTTCGGTACCGTGCATTGCCCTTTCTCACCTCGAGAGTTGGTGCAAACTTCGCCGGTGCATCCAAACCCCGTGATACGATACGCTCTATCACACATAAGCCTCATTATATCTTCCTCAAAACAGCCACCATACCTACCTATCATGGCATTTCCATAGCCATTCCGAGATATATTGCCATGCAACTTCCATCATCATCATATACATGACTTGAGCATTTATTGTCATATTGCTTTGCATGATCGTAAGATAGCTAGCATGATGTTTTATGGCTTGTCCGTTTTTTGATGTCATTGCTACGCTAGATCATTGCACATCCCGGTACACCGCCGGAGGCATTCATATAGAGTCATATCTTTGTTCTAGTATCGAGTTGTAATATTGAGTTGTAAGTAAATAAAAGTGTGATGATCATCATTATTAGAGCATTGCCCCAGTGAGGATAGGATGATGGAGACTATGATTCCCCCACAAGTCGGGATGAGACTCCGGACGAAAAAAATAAAAAAAATAAAAAAAAGAGAAAGGCCAAAAAAAGAGAAGGCCCAAAAAAAAGAAAAAAATGAGAGAAAAAGAGGGAAGGGGCAATGTTACTATCCTTTTACCACACGTGTGCTTCAAAGTAGCACCATGTTCTTCATATAGAGAGTCTCTTGAGTTATCACTTTCATATACTAGTGGGAATTTTCATTATAGAACTTGGCTTGTATATTCCAACGATGGGCTTCCTCAAATGCCCTAGGTCTTCATGAGCAAGCAAGTTGGATGCACACCCACTTAGTTTCAGTTTGAGATTTCATACACTTATAGCTCTAGTGCATCCATTGCATGGCAATCCCTACTCCTCACATTGACATCAATTGATGGGCATCTCCATAGCCCGTTGATTAGCCGCGTCGATGTGAGACTTTCTCCTTTTTTGTCTTCTCCACATAACCCCCATCATCATATTCTATTCCACCTATAGTGCTATGTCCATGGCTTGCGCTCATGTATTGCGTGAGGGTTGAAAATGCTGAAGCGCGTTAAAAAGTATGAACCAATTGCTCGGCTTGTCATCGGGGTTGTGCATGATGTGAATATTTTGTGTGGTGAAGATGGAGCATAGCCAGACTATATGATTTTGTAGGGATAACTTTCTTTGGCCTTGTTATTTTGAAAAGACATGATTGCTTTATTAGTAGGCTTGAAGTATTATTGTTTTTATGTCAAATGATAGACTATTGCTTTGAATCACTCGTGTCTTAATATTCATGGCATGATTAGATATATGATCAAGATTATTCTAGGTAGCATTCCACATCAAAAATTATCTTTTTTATCATTTACCTACTCGAGGACGAGCAGGAATTAAGCTTGGGGATGCTGATACGTCTCCGTCGTATCTATAATTTTTGATTGTTCCATGCCAATATTATTCAACTTTCATATACTTTTGGCAACTTTTTATACTATTTTTGGGACTAACATATTGATCCAGTGCCCAGTGCCAGTTCCTGTTTGTTGCATGTTTTATGTTTCGCAAAAACCCCATATCAAACGGAGTCCAAACGGGATAAAAACGGACGGAGAATTATTCTGGAATATTTATGATTTTTGGGAAGTAAAATCAACGCGAGACGGTGCCCGAGGGGGCCATGAGGCAGGGGGCGCCCCCAGGGGGGCAGGCGCGCCCTGGACCCTCGTGGGCACCCCATAAGGCGGTTGACGCTCTTCTTTTGCCGCAAGAAAGCTAATTTTATGAGAAAAATCTGGGCGAAATATTCAACCCAATCGGAGTTACGGATCTCCGGATATAAAAGAAACGGTGAAAGGGCAGCAGAGGAGAGCGCAGAAACAGAGAGAGACAGAGAGACAGATCCAATCTCGGAGGGGCTCTCACCCCTCCCACGCCATGGAGACCATGGACCAAAGGGGAAACCCTTCTCCCATCTAGGGAGGAGGTCAAGGAAGAAGAAGAAGGGGGCCCCTCTCCCCCTCTCTTCCGGTGGCGCCGGAACGCTGCTGTGGACACCATCATCATCACCGCGATCTTCACCAACACCTCCGCCATCTTCACCAACATCTCCATCACCTTCCCCCCTCTATCTACAGCGGTTCACTCTCCCGCAACCCGCTGTACCCTCTACTTGAACATGGTGCTTTATGCTTCATATTATTATCCAATGATGTGTTGCCATCCTATGATGTCTGAGTAGATTTTCGTTGTCCTATCGGTGGTTGATGAATTGCTATGATTGATTTAATTTGCTTGTGGTTATGTTGCTATCCTTTGGTGTCCATCATATGAGCGCGCGCGTGGATCACACCATAGGGTTAGTTGTATGTTGATAGGACTATGTATTGGAGGGCACTTCAACCTAGCATAGAGATTGATGCATACGGGATTGAAGGGGGACCAATATATCTTAATGCTATGGTTGGGTTTTACCTTAATGAACGTTAGTAGTTGCGGATGCTTGCTAATAGTTCCAATCATAAGTGCATAGAATTCCAAGTAAGGGATGACATGCTAGCAGTGGCCTCTCCCACATGAAACTTGCTATCGGTCTACTAAAGTAGTCAATTGCTTAAGGGACAATTTCGCAACTCCTACCACCACTTTTCCACACTCGCTATATTTACTTTATTGTGTCTTTATCTAAACAGCCCCTAATTTTTATTTACGCGCTCTTTATTATCTTGCAAACCTATCCAAAAACACCTACAAAGTACTTCTAGTTTTATACTTGTTCTAGGTAAGGCGAACGTCAAGCGTGCGTAGAGTTGCATCGGTGGTCGATAGAACTTGAGGGAATATTTGTTCTACCTTTAGCTCCTCGTTGGGTCCGACACTCTTACTTATCGAAAGAGGCTACAATTGATCCCCTATACTTGTGGGTTATCACGAACACAAATCAAACCAACATGATGAAAGTGACTAGATGAAAGTCCTGTGTACCCTCAAGAACGCTTTGCCTATCATAAGAGACCGTTTTGGCATGTCCTTTGCCTCAAAAGGATTGGGCTACCTTGCTGCACTTTTGTTACCGTTACCGTTACTTGCTCGTTACAAATTATCTTGCTATCAAACTACCCGTTACTTATAATTTCAACGCTTGCACAGAATACCTTGCTGAAAACTACTTGTCATTTCCTTCTGCTCCTCATTCGGTTCGACACTCTTACTTATCAAAAGGACTACGATTGATGCCCTATACTTGTGGGTCCTCAAGGCTCTTTCCTCGCGCCATTTCTGGGGAGTGAAGCGCTCTTGATAATTGGAAATCGGCAACGAAAAATTATTACTACATGCTGAAATTTATTGTCACTTGTTACTATGGAGAACAATCCTTTGAGGGATTTGTTCGGGGTATCTTCACCTCGACCGGAACCACAATTAGTTACCCCTCAACCTACTGCACCTACTGAAAATATTGGATATGAAATTCCTTCCGGTATGATAGAACAACTGCTAGCTAATCCTTATGTAGGAGATGGAACCGAACATCCTGATATGCACTTGATATATGTGGATGGAATTTGTGGATTATTTAGGCTTGCAGGTTTACCCGGAGATGAAGCTAAGAAGAAGGTTTTCCCTTTATCTTTGAAGGGAAAAGCATTGGCATGGTATAGGCTATGCGATGATATTGGATCTTGGAATTGGAATCGATTGAAATTGGAATTTCACCAAAAAATTTATCCTATGCATCTAGTTCATCGTGATCGAAGTTACATATATAATTTTTGGCCTCGTGAAGGAGAAAGTATCGCTCTAGCTTGGGGGAGGCTTAAGTCAATGTTATATTCATGCCCCAATCACGAGCTCTCAAGAGAAATTATTATTCAGAATTTTTATGCTCGGCTTTCTTATGATGATCAATCCATGCTTGCTACTTCTTGTATTGGTTCCTTTATGAAGAAGACTATTGAATTCAGGTGGGATCTTTTCGAAAGAATTAAATGCAACTCTGAAGATTGGGAACTCGAGAAGTTAAAGAGCCAGGTATTAAGCTTAAGTATGATGGTGTTAAATCTTTTATGAATACCGATGCTTTTCAAAAGTTTAGCACTAAATATGGACTTGACTCTGAGATAGTAGCCTCCTTTTGTGAATCATTTGCTACTCATGTTGATCTTCCTAAGGAGAAGTGGTTTAAATATCACCCACCTATTAAAGAAGAGATTAAAGAACCGGTAATATCTAAAGATGAAACTATTATTTATAATGTTAATCCAGTTGTTCCTACTGCTTATATTGAAAAAGCACCTTTCGCTGTTAGGATAAAGGAACATGCTAAGGTCTCAACTGTGGTCAATAAAAATATGCTTATCTTGACGAGAAAAAGATATATCCTGTAATTATTAGTTCTAACCTTTCAGAACATGAACAAGAAAGATTATTGAAAATTCTGAAGAAGCACCGAGCTGCTATTGGATATACTCTTGATGATCTTAAGGGCATTAGTCCCACTCTCTGTCAGCACAAGATTAATATGGAACCTGGTGCTAAACCCGTTGTTGATCACCAACGACGTTTAAAATCCCAAAATGAAAGAAGTGGTAAGAACTAAAATATTGAAGCTTCTGGAAGCAGGTATAATCTATCCCATAGCTGATAGCAGATGGGTAAGTCCCGTTCATTGTGTCCCTAAGAAGGGAGGTATTACTATTGTTCCTAATGATAAAAATAAACTTATTCTACAAAGAATTGTCACTGGTTATAGAATGGTAATTGATTTTAGAAAATTAAATAAAGCTACTAGAAAAGATTATTACCCTCTACTGATCAAATGTTAGAAAGACTATCTAAGCACACACACTTTTGTTTCCTAGACGGATATTCTAGTTTTTCTCAAATACCTGTTTCACAACCTGATCAAGAGAAAACCACCTTTACTTGTCCTTTTGGAACTTATGCTTATAGACGTATGCCTTTTGGTTTATGTAATGTACCTGCTACCTTTCAAAGATGTATGACTGCAATATTCTCTGACCTTTGTGAAAAGATTGTTGAGGTTTTCATGGATTATTTTTCCGTTTATGGAACTTCTTTAAGATTGCTTAAGCAACCTTGATCGAGTTTTGCAGAGATGCGAGCAAACTAATCTTGTCTTGAATTGGGGTAAGTGCCACTTTATGGTAATTAAGGTATTGTCTTGGGACATAAATTTCTGAAAGAGGTATTGAGGTGGATAAAGCTAAAGTTGATGCAACTGATAAAATGCCATGTCCTAAAGATATCAAAGGTATTCGTAGTTTCCTCGGTCACGCTGGTTTCTATAGGAGATTTATTAAAGACTTCTCTAAAATTTCTAGGCCTCACATATCTTTTACAAAAGGATGTTCCATTTCTTTTTTATGATGATTGTGTAGAAGCCTTTGAAACACTTAAGAAAGCCTTAATTTCTGCACCTATTGTTCAACCACCTGATTGGAACTTGCCTTTTGAAATTATGTGTGATGCTAGTGATTATGTTGTTGGTGTTGTTCTAGGACAAAGAATTGATAAGAAATTAAATGTTATTCATTGTGCTAGTAAAACTCTAGACACTGCCCAAACAAATTATGGTACTACTGAAAAATAATTTTTAGCAGTGGTGTTTGCTTGTGATAAATTTAGATCTTACATTGTTGATTCTAAAGTGATTGTTCACACTGATCATGCTGCTATAAAATATCTTATGGAAAAGAAAGGTGCTAAACCTGGACCCATTAGGTGGGTTCTCTTGCTACAAGAATTTGATTTACATATCACTGATAGAAAGGGAGCTCAAAACCCCATGGCTGATAACTTGTCTAGGTTATAAAATATTCTTGATGACCCACAACCTATTAATGATAGTTTTCCTGATGAATAATTAGCTGCAATAAATGTTTCTCATAACACTCCTTGGTATGCTGACTATGCTAATTATATTGTTGCGAAATATATACCACCTAGGTCCACATACCAACAAAAGAAAAAATTCTTCTATGATTTAAGACATTACTTTTGGGATGACCCACATTTTTATAAAGAAGGAGTAGATGGTATTATTAGACGTTGTGTACCTGAGCATGAACAGGGACAAATCCTACGGAAATGTCACTCCGAAGCTTATGGAGGTCATCATGCGGGAGACAGAACTGCTCACAAGGTATTGCAATCTGGTTTTTATTGGCCTACTCTCTTCAAGGATGCCCGTAAGTTTGTTTTATCTTGCGATGAATTTCGAAGAATTGGTAATATTGGTAAGCGTCAAGAAATGCCTATGAATTATTCACTTGCTGTCGAACCATTTGATGTTTGGGGTTTTGATTACATGGGACCTTTTCCTTCCTCTAATGGGTATACTCATATTTTGGTTGTTGTTGATTATGTTACTAAGTGGGTAGAAGCTATTCCAACTAGTAGTGATGATCACAACACCTCTATTAAAATGCTTAAGGAAGTTATTTTCCCAAGGTTTGGAGTCCCTAGATTTTTGATGACTGATGGTGGTTCACACTTTATTCATGGTGCTTTCCGTAAAATGCTTGCTAAGTATGATGTTAACCATAGAATTGCATCCCCTTATCATCCTCAGTCTAGTGGTCAAGTTGAACTTAGAAATAGAGAAATAAAATTAATTTACAAAAAACTGTCAATAGGTCCCGAAAGAATTGGTCTAAGAAATTAGATGACGCACTTTGGGCTTATAGAACGGCTTATAAAAATCATATGGGTATGTCTCCTTATAAAATGGTTTATGGAAAAGCTTGTCATTTGCCTCTTGAGTTAGAACATAAAGCATATTGGGCAATTAAAGAACTCAACTATGATTTCAAACTTGCCGGTGAAAAGAGGTCATTTGATATTAGCTCACTAGATGAATGGAGAACCCAAGCTTATGAAAATGCCAAGTTATTTAAAGAAAAAAGACAAAAGATGGCATGATAAAAGAATCAAAAAGAGTGAGTTCAAAGTTGGAGAATATGTTCTTTTGTACAACTCTCGTTTCAGATTCTTTGCAGGAAAACTCCACTCCAAATAGGAAGGACACAATGTTATCGAGGAGGTTTATCAATCTGGAGCCATAAAAATAAATAATGCCGAAGGAGCTAACCCGAAGGTTGTCAATGGGCAAAGAATAAAACACTATATCTCAGGTACGCCCATTAATGTTGAAAGCAATATTATCCAAACTATGACACCGGAAGAACACATAAAGGAAACCTTGAAACCTTCCGGAACACTCCAGAATCATGAAAAAAAGAGGAGGTACGTGATACGGTAGGTAAACGGACCCCGAAAAATCCGTAAAAATATTTTATGTCAGTTTTGGAGTATATAAAAAGTTAGGAAAATAAGAAACAACCAGGAAGGCAACCCTGGTGGGCAAGCCAGGCGTGCCCAGGTGGTTTGTGCCCACCTCGGGTACCTTCGAACTCCGTTTTTCTTCCGTTTGCTTGTTTCCCAAGAAAAAAAAAATCTTTATATACCCCCCGAACCTATTGACCACCGTATCGCGGAGAAATCTTATGTTTTCTTTTCCTTGTTGTTTTTTGACAGATCTAATTCACCATGGCCGCTTCGACCTCCTCCAAGGACAAGTTCTTTGAGAACGTCATCAACCCATATTTGAGGGAGGTGATGCAGCACCCTCAAGCTATCAAGATGCATGAGGGGGTGCTTGATACGTCTCCAACGTATCTACTTTTCCAAACACTTTTGCCCTTGTTTTGGACTCTAACTTGCATGATTTGAATGGAAATAACCCAGACTGGCGTTGTTTTCAGCAGAATTGCCATGGTGTTATTTTTGTGCAGAAATAAAAGTTCTCGGAATGACCTTAAACTTCACGGAGAATATTTTTGGAATATATAAAAAATACTGGCGAAAGAATCAACACCAAGGGCCCACACCCTGTCCACGAGGGTGGAGGGCGCGCCCACCCCCCTGGGGCGCGCCCCCTGCCTCGTGGGCCCCCTGAGGCTCCACCGACCTCAACTCCAACTATATATTCACGTTCGGGGAGAAAAAAATCAGAGAGAAGGATTCATAGCGTTTTACGATATGGAGCCGCCGCCAAGCCCTAATCTCTCTCGGGAGGGCTGATCTGGAGTCCGTTCGGGGCTCCGGAGAGGGGAATCCGTCGCCGTCGTCATCATCAACCTTCCTCCATCACCAATTTTCATGATGCTTACTGCCGTGCGTGAGTAATTCCGTCGTAGGCTTGCTGGACGGTGATGGGTTGGATGAGATTTACCATGTAATCGAGTTAGTTTTGTTAGGGTTTGATCCCTAGTATCCATTATGTTCTAAGATTGATGTTGCTATGACTTTGCTATGCTTAATGGTTGTCACCAGGGCCCGAGTGCCATGATTTCAGATCTGGACCTATTATGTTTTCATGAATATATGTGAGTTCTTGATCCTATCTTACAAGTCAATAGTCACCTACTATGTGTTATGATCCGGTAACCCCGAAGTGACAATAATCGGGACCACTCCCGGTGATGACCTTAGTTTGAGGAGTTCATGTATTCACTAAGTGTTAATGCTTTGGTCCGGTACTCTATTAAAAGGAGGCCTTAATATCCCTTAGTTTCCAATAGGACCCCGCTGGCACGGGAGGGTAGGACAAAAGATATCATGCAAGTTCTTTTCCATAAGCACGTATGACTATATTCGGAATACATGCCTACATTACATTGATGAACTGGAGCTAGTTATGTGTCACCCTATGTTATAACCGTTGCATGAGGAATCGCCTCCGACATAATTATCCATCATTGATCCAATGCCTACGAGATTTTCACATATTAATCTTTGCTTAGTTACTTTACTGTTGCCACTGTTACAATTACTACAAAACTGCTACTGTTACCTTTGCCACCGTTACTGTTATTTCCATACTACTTTGCTACTAAATACTTTGCTGCAGATATTAAGTTTTCCAGGTGTGGTTGAATTGAAAACTCAACTGCTAATACCTGAGAATATTCTTTGGCTCCCCTTGTGTCGAATCAATAAATTTGGGTTGAATACTCTACCCTCGAAAACTGTTGCGATCCCATATACTTGTGGGTTATCAAGACTATTTTCTGGCACCGTTGCCGGGGAGCATAGCTCTATTCTTTGAGTCACCTGGGATTTATATCTATTGATCACTATGAGGAACTTGAAAGACAAAAAAACCAAGATTTATCCCTCAACTACGAGGGGAGGTAAGGAACTGCCATCTAGCTCTGCACTTGATTCACCTTCTGTTATGAGTATATTTGTGACACCTACACCTGCTATTGATTCTGATAGGTCGCATGTTATTGATGATGCCACTTCTACTATGCATGATACTTATGATGAAACTACTTCTATGCTTGATAATACTGTGCCATTAGATGAATTTCTTGATGAACAACTTGCTAGGGCTAGAGAGAATGAAATTATTGAAACTGATAATATTGATGAAAGTGATGATGAAGATTCTCCCCCTAGATATGAATTGCCTGATGTGCATGAGGGTTATGTTATGGATGAAGAAACTGCTAGGGACTTTTTTTCTTGCAAAGATAGATATGATCTTAAGAAACTGTTAGTTAAGCTGAAAGAAAAGTCTTTGAATGCTAGAATGAAATATGACCCTGCTTTTGCTACTTCACCTATCTGTATTTCTGATAAGGATTATGATTTCTCTGTCGATCCTGAGATAATTACTTTGGTTGAATCTGATCCTTTTTATGGCTATGAATCTAAAACTGTTGTGGCACATCTTACTAAATTAAATGATATAGCCACCCTATTCACTCATGAGGAAAAAAAATCGTTACTACTATATCCTCAAGTTATTTCCGTTCTCATTAAAGGGTGATGCTAAAACATGGTTTAATTCCCTTGATCCTGGTTGTGTGCTTAGTCCCCAGGATATGATTTATTACTTCTGTGCTAAATATTTCCCCGCTCATAAGAAACAAGCTGCCTTATGGGAAATATGTAATTTTGTGCAAATCAAAGAAGAGAGTCTCCCACAAGCTTGGGGGAGGCTTCTCCAATTACTTAATGGTTTTCCTGGTCATCCTCTCAAGAAAAATGAAATACTTGATATCTTTTATAATGGACTAACCGATGCTTCCAGAGGCCACCTGGATAGTTGTGTTGGTTGTGTTTTCAGGGAAAGAGCTGTTGATCAAGCTGAATTGCTATTGAATAATATGTTGAGTAATGAAAATGATTGGACACTTTCTGAACCAACTTCGAAGAAAAAGGGGTATTCTATTTCTCAGTCCTGAAGATATGCAAGAGGCAAAGAAATCTATGAAAGAAAATGGTATTAAAGCTGAAGATGTTAAGAATTTACCACCTATTGAAGAAATACATGGTCTTGATAACCCGACACAGGTAGTAAAGGTAAATTCTCTCTATAGATATAATAAGGGTGAAATCCCATCTACTAAGTTTACTAGCCAATGCTTGGATGAGTTTGATGATTTTATTGTTAAACAAGAAAACTTCAATGCTTATGTTGGTAGACAATTGAAACATAATGCTTATATGATTGAACACTTGAGTGATTATATGTCTAGAGTTAAAGGTGAACTTAAACTTATTAGTAAACATGCTTCTATGGTTACCACTCAAGTAGAACAAGTGCTTAAAGCTCAGAATGATTTGCTCAATGAATTAAATAATAAGAAAAATGATAATGTTGTTAGAGTTATGACTAGAGGGGGTAAAATGACTCAGGAACCTTTGTATCCTGAGGGCCACCCTAAGAGAATTGAGAAAGATTCTTAGAGAACTAATGTTGTTGCACCTAGTCCTTCTAAAAAGAAGAAAAAGAAAAATGATAGGACTTTGCATATTTCTAGTTAACCTGTTGTTGACACACCTGAGAATCCCAATGATATTTCTATTTCTGATGCTGAAACACAATCTGGTAATGAACATGAACCTAGTGATAATATTAATGATGATGTTCATGATGATGCTCAACCTAGCAATAACAATGATGTAGAGATTGAACCTGCTGTTGATCTTGATAACCCACAATTAAAGAATCAACGTTATGATAAGAGAGACTTCGTTGCTAGGAAGCACGGTAAAGAAAGAGAACCATGGGTTCAGAAACCCATGCCTTTTCCTCCTAAACCATCCAAGAAAAAGGATGATGAGGGTTTTGAGCGCTTTGCTGAAATGATTAGACCTATCTTTTTGCGTATGCGTTTGACTGATATGCTTAAAATGAACCCTTATGCTAAGTACATGAAAGATATTGTTACAAATAAAAAGAAAGATACCGGAAGCTGAAATTTCCACCATGCTTGCTAATTATACTTTTAAAGGTGGAATACCTAAGAAACTTGGAGATCCAGGAGTACCAACTATACCTTGCTCCATTAAAAGAAACTATGTTAAAACTGCTTTATGTGATCTTGGAGTTGGTTTTAGTGTTATGCCTCTCTCTTTATATCGTAGAATTGATTTGAATAAGTTGACACCTACTGAAATATCTTTGCAAATGGCCGATAAATCAACTGCTATACCTGTCGGTATTTGTGAGGATGTGCCTGTTGTGGTTGCAAACGTTACTATTTTAACGGACTTTGTTATCTTGATATTCCCGAGGACGATAGTATGTCTATTATTCTTGGTAGACCCTTTTTGAATACCACAGGGGCTGTTATTGATTGCAACAAAGGCAATGTCACTTTTCATGTTAATGGTAATGAGCATACGGTACACTTTCCGAGGAAACAACCTCAAGTCCACAGTATAAATTCTATTGGAAAAATTCCAACGATTACTAATGGAGGTTTTGAATTTCCTCTTTCTACTGTCAAGAAGAAATATGATATTCTTATTGTTGGGGATGTGCATATCCCCGTTCAGGTAACCTAGTGCTATTCGAAAATTCTCCGGTTTCATGCGATTCAGAATGAGTTTGGTAACAAGACTTGATCAACCTTGTTAGTAGATTACTTTTGATGAGCATGAGATGGATGAAGTTAGAAAGCACAACTCTCTGTACCCTCCTTTTACTTTCTGTTATTTAGATTAAATAAAGCAAGAATAGTATTTTCTGTCTGTTTTCTGAATTATCATTGCAATAAAAAACACCCCGAAAATAAAAGTTCTCCAAATGTCCCGAAATTGAAATATGATTTTTTGTAGAATATTTAAGAATATCTGGCACTGAGAACACACCAGAGGGAGCTACCACTTGTCCACGAGGGTCCAGGGCGTGCCCCCTGCCTCGTGGACCCCACGTGGCCCCCCTCCACTTATTCCAGCACCCACACACTCCTTCTTCCTCCAGAAAAAAAATCCTCCCACAGCTCAAACTCGTGTTCTAGCTGATCTTGCTGCGATTTTCGATCTCCTTGCTCAAAGCTCCACTCACAAAACTGCTTTGGGGGATTGTTCTTCGGTATGTGACTCCTCCAATGGTCCAATTAGTTTTTGTTCTAGTGCTTTATTTATTGCAAATTTTTGCTGCTTAGGTGACACTGTTCTTGAGCTTGCATATCAAATTTATATGGTCTGAAGAAGTTCTAATGCATGATATAGCCTCTAGGCACTTGTTGGAGTAGTTGCTATTAATCTTGTTGAGTTTGGTTCACTTTTATTTTGAGTTACTAAAAATTTCAGAAATTTTTCAGAGGAAGAAAAATGTTTAGGAAAATGTACCAAGGTGGTTCCTCAAGGAAGCAAGCACCAAGGCTCGCGATACGTGAGCCGGACAATGACCTACCAAGGTAAGCTCAAGTGCGGCCTTGTGAATGGCCGTCAGAAGATTTTATGGTCCAAGCAGGAATTAAGGAGGAATTTGACGCCTATGTGTGTAATGCTGAACTTGAGGGCTTCGTGTCAGATAAGTGCCCCCAATATTATTACCTAACTGATTCCTTTGTGAGAAGGTTTAAATTTACATCATCATGCAATTCTCACACTGTCCTATTTGATCTTTATGATAAATCTTATACCATGGACTTAGAAGATTTTAATACTGCTTGTAAACTCCCGCAGTGGGGTAATGCTAGTGAACCTCGCAAATCTGAATATAAATACTTTCTTGCTAGTATCACTGTGGGGGAATCTAGAGAAATAACACAAGCTACCATAGGGAGCATTCATTTTCCTGCCATACATTATTTTGCTCTCTTTATAGGTAGATGAATTAATGGTAAGGATGAGGCATGTCACATGTGTGTTCCCGATCTTAATGTTCTCAAGAGTGCTATATTAGGAGATAAACAATACAACTTGGGGGCTATTGTTGCACGAAGGTTGCATCGTAACAGTATTAGTGGAGATTTGTTTGGCAGAATTTATGCAACCCGTGTAGCTAATTATCTTGAGATACCCATACATGAAAATGATATGGAATTGCCTCCTGCTTATTTAGATTATGATGCTATGGTTCATCATCAGTTTGTTGAGAGGAATGAATAGTTCCTCCAATACCGACTAATCTTTGACAGACGCCGCACTGTCCATGTTGCTCTCCCTGCTGTTGCTTTCTTTGACTTTCAGGCAAAAGGGAGATATGTTATAACCAGGGAGGAGGCGAACGAGTATGAGAGGAGGACAGAGGCAGCTCGCCTCCAAGCTGCAGCTCATCAGGCAATAGCTGCTGCATCTCAGTACGACCCCAGTTACAACTTCGGATATCCGCCAGGCCAGCCGTGACCATAGACCAACTTAGGCCAAAAGCCTAAGCTTGGGGGAGTACATATTTCTCACCAACATTACATTCATGTTCACACACTCATTCTAGTTGTCGGTGCTCATACTTTTTCATTGTACTATCCATGCTAGTTTATTTTCTGTTTTAAGCCTTCTTCTTGTGTGTTTGAAAAACCTTAAGAAAAACCAAAAAATTAGTTGTAGTTGTTAGCTAGTTTACTTTCCATGCCTGTAGTAGTAATAATTAAAAGAAAACACAAAAAGATTTCTCGTTCTTCTTTTGCTTGTTGGGAGCTTTCCCGTGTAAATAGTTTTATTTCTTTTCTTTGGGGGTTGAGAGGAGAAGACCATGATGAAATTGTTGAGTGGCTCTTATATGCATTATTGTTGATTTAACAAAGAGCCCATTGAGGGAGTCCTGGACTAAGGGGTCCTCGGGCGTCCAGCCTGATGGACATGGGCCGGACTAATGGGCTGTGAAGATACAAGACCGAAGACTTTCTCCCGTGTTCGGATAGGACTCTCCTTGGCGTGGAAGGCAAGCTTGGCGACCAAATATGAAGATTCCTTTCTATGTAACCAACTTTGTACAACCCTAGTTCCCTCCGGTGTCTATATAAACTGGAGGGCTCAGTCCAGAAACATATATAGTCATACATGCTAGACTTCTTGGGTTTTAGCCATTACGATCTCATGGTAGATCAACTCTTGTAATACTCATATTCATCAAGATCAATCAAGCAGGAAGTAGGGTATTACCTCCATAGAGAGGGCCCGAACCTGGGTAAACATTGTGTCCCCTGTCTCCTGTTACCATCGACCTCAGACACACAGTTCAGGACCCCCTACCCGAGATCCGCTGGTTTTAACACCGACATTGGTGCTTTCATTGAGAGGGAGCGCAAGCGCGCGCTCAGGGACGTCTATGCGATAGAGCCAGTCGCCCCAAAACTTAATCCATGGTCGTCATGCTCGATCACTTTTTATCGATGGGATCATCCGACCAGTATCCGTCATGGTGGTTCAGTCGCATTGGTCCTTGACCCAATAATTGACGGATTCCACCTGGCGCGAGTTCTTATGGACGGCGGCAACAGCCTGAACTTGCTCTATCAGGATACAGTGCGCAAAATGGGCATTAACCCATCACGGATCAAGCCCACAAAGACTACCTTTAAAGGAGTCATACCAGGTGTAGAGGCCCGTTGTACGGGCTCAATTACGCTAGAGGTTGTCTTCGGATCTCCGGACAACTTCCGAAGCGAAGAGTTAATCTTCGATATCGTCCCTTTTCGCAGCGGCTACCACGCACTGCTCGGACGAACCGCATTCGCTCGATTCAATGCGATCCCTCATTATGTTTACCTCAAGCTCAAAATGCCCGGACCACGTGGCGTCATAACAGTTAATGGAAATACGAAACGCTCCCTCCGTACCGAGGAGCACACCGCTGCCCTAGCAGCAGAAGTACAGAGTAGCCTCTTCAAGCAAGGCCTTAATTCGGCGGCCGAGCCCCCAGACACTATCAAGAGGGTCCGGACTACTCTGCAGCAGGACAGCTCGGCTCGTCAAGAGCTCGACTAGCAATTTGGCCTCCGTCCCAGTCCCGATGAAGTGGTGGCATTTGCACCGCGCGTACATAACTACGCACTCAAAATACCATGGGGACAGGCGGAGGCATAACTAGCTTGTGATCCACAATACGGCTTGACCGCTCCCGGACACATATTCTTTCACCGTTTCTTTTCTATTTTCAGGTTTCTTTTCCAGAGGCCTTCCCTGACGACTTGATCGCAGGTCCTTTCAAAGGACAAATACACCAAGCCGGCAGTCAGCTTGGACATAGAGGGGAATTTCTAAGTGGTTTCTTAAACAACCACCCTACCTGTCTCCAGGGTCCCACGCGCAGCTCTCCCTTGGTCGTGGCATGTCAAATGGCCCGTTGCTTATCACACTACTTGTATCAATGCGCTTTGACGTATTAATCAAATCATAATGGAAACAGTTTGCGGCCCAAATTTTAGGGCCCCTGCTTATTGCTTTTGCTCTTTTTTTGTTTTCCTTTTTTACCATTAATAAGCTTATCATATAGCACCCGTACACTGTGGTACGTTTCAATTTGCCAGGGGCTTCATAGCGCCCAGCACTATGGTAACAAAGTCCGAACACTTTTTACAGTATAGTTCGGCACCCCGAATTTAGCACTATATGCATTGGCTCCGAATCATGTCTTCGGTCAATAGTTGGGTTGCCCGGCTCCTGTGCTTACTACCTTACGTTCCGCTATATCGGCTAAGGTAGTAAAGGGAGCACTACTGCGATTGTGCCCTGGTTTACCCGAAGGAGCACCTCGGTAGAGAAAGCCGAAAACTGACTGTCATGATGCGGCGAGAGCCGGTCAGCTCTTCGGAGGTTTCAAATCGATAGAGATTTTTTCCGCATTACGCGAAGGATCGGTACTTACCCGGTCAGGTGCCTATAGCATTCTAGTTCGGATACTAGGGGCTGCGCCCACATTTTTATTGTTAAACTCCTATGGCTAAGTGAGAGTGCTAAAGCCGCATAGTCTGATTGCCTGGTTCGTTACGCTAAACACCTCCTTCAAGGACCAAACAATTGGATCAAGAGTGTTTAGATTCCATCTCGAACACCCCTGTACTACCTACGTGGTGGCAGAAGCCGACGGCTGGCCAACTCTCAGATTTCATACAAAACGGCCGCACAGGAGGTAAAAATTTTAAACATAACAAAAATTATATTACATAACAACTTTGTTTCATCATACATAGCAGAGACAGCATGAATGTATTCATTCAAAGATAATGTCTTTCGCACATTGCGTCGCTACAATGCGGGACCCCTCCAGGACGTCTTCAAAATATCGCTCTGGCGTGCGGTGCTCCTTGCCCTCAGGTGGTCCTTCGGTCACGAGCTTGACGGCGTCCATCTTTGCCCACCAGACCTTGACGCGGGCAAAGGCCATGCGCGCGCCCTCGATGCAGACCGACCACTTGATGACGTCCAACCGAGGACATGCGTTCACCAGCCGCTTCACAAGTCCGAAGTAACTGCCGGGTATACCTTCGGCAGGCCACATCCGGATTATTAAATCCTTCATGTCCAGTTAGGCCACCCTATGCAGCTCGATCAACTGCTTTAGCTGATCGGTGAAGGGCACTGGATGTTCTGGTGCAAGTTATTGCGACCAGAACAACTTCTCCGTTGAGCTCCCTTCTTCGGCTCGGGAAAACTCCGCAGCATCTGACACACTGCGCGGCAAATCCGCAAACGCCCCTGGAGAACTCCGAATCCGGGTTAGTAAGACATACTGCTTCTTCACATACTTGCTTTTCTTACTAAACGCCTTACCCGCCGCGATCTTCCTGGCCTCCTGAATCTCCTGGAGGGCGCCCTAGGCCTCAACCCAGGCTTCTTCCGCGCTCTGGCGGGCCTTGGGGAGTTCGGCCTCTCGAGCCGAAACATCGCACTCCATGTCCTTGCATTTCTTCACAGCATCCTAGAGCTCTTGCTGGACCTTGTTGACCCGGGCCTTGAGCTTCTTACGGGCGGCTTGCTCCTTGGCAGCTTTCTCCTCGGCCTCGGCCAGGGCCTTCTTAAGGGCCTCGACCTCGGTCGTTGCTCCTGCACATATCATAACATTATGGTCAATACACATCATTTATTCTTTCCGAATACACAGCGAGTCATTACATACCTTGCTGGTCTTCCAGCTGCTTCCTCACTTGTCCGAGCTCCTCCTCGGCCCACTCCAGTCTCTGCTTTAGTCCGAAGACTTCGGCAGCGTGTGAGGTCACGGCCAGTAACGATGCCTGCTCATTAATACAAGACACATTTAGTTAGTTTCCTGCAAAAACGAATTGATCCTCTGTCCGATTTTTGCTTTCCGAACACCGGACAGTGTCTCAGGGGCTAATGTCTCTATGGGGATTTTCTCCTTTGCGTCGCTTACCTCAAAACCTGTCAGCAGGCCGCTGCAGGCTTCGGTCAGTCCGCTCTTGACGGACTGAACCTTCTCAATCACCGTACCCATAGGGGTACGATGTTCCTCCATGATGGAAGCGCCTCGTAGCGCTTCCAGAAGATTGTCCGGTGCCCCTGGTTGGACAGAGGTCACCGGCGGGATAGGCACACCCCCTTCTTTCGAAGGAGGTTGCTGGTCAAACTCCGGAGCCGTATAGGTCTCCGGCAACGTATTCGACTGGGGGCCGAACTGAGCATGGCCCCCATCGTCGGTCTCCATGGGGGACTGCTCCCCCATGTATTTGGCGGCCGGGGTCTCGCCCTCTGGCGCCACCCTGACGGCCTCCTGAGACTCTCCCTGGCCTGGGAAAGTCCTCCGCGACAGCACTTCGGCGTCACCCTTGGCCGTGGGATAGTAGGCGGCCGGTGGTGACTCACTGGCCATCGCCTTTGAGTCCAGCGAACCTCTTGATGAGGATCGCTGGGAGCTGTCGTGGGCCGGACTGCAATAGCATGATAAACCATGTGAATACAACGAGGAGGAAAGGCTAGATATACGGGCGAGTATAGTACTTACGACACGGCCAGGGGCTTGTTCCGGGGGGCGGGGGGGGGGTCGCTCCGGACTGCTGTTGACGTCCCACACGGTTTTATCCACGAGGGAGCCTTTCCCCTTTTTGGGCGCCTCCGCCTCCAGATTTGTGGAGGCCGCCCTCTTCTTCCTCCCCCCATCAGGGGGAGGGTTGCTTTCCTCCTCCTCCTCTTCGTCATCTTCGGTGGCAGAGGAGTGAGTCTTGTCTTCGGACATCACGTCCGAAGTGCCCTTGCGGCGGGGGCCACCTCGACCCCCCTTGGCCTTCTTCTCCGGTGGCTGATAGGGCGCGGGGACCATCATCTTTGCCAGGAGTGGGATGACTGGCTCTTCGGGCAGCGGAGCCGAACTGTGAATTTGCTCCGCTTTCTCCGTCCATTCCTGAAAGGATAAATTAGCGAAGTTTAGTTACCCTCCTTGGACGAGCAGGTAGAGAATACACCTTGAGATGTGAAGGACTTACGACGCTGGCGGGGTGGGCAAGATCGTGCCCACGATCCGAGTCTATGGCCGGCGGCTTCTCGTCGCCCTTGAAGAGCAGCTTCCAGGCGTCTTCGTGGGTGGTGCCGAAGAGCTTCACCAAGGTTTGGTGCTTCTACGGATCGAATTTCCATAGAGGGGAAGTTCGGCTTTGGCAGAGGAGGATCTGGCAAACTAGCATAACCTGGATCACGTCGACGAGCTTGATGTTTTTGTCCACCATGCTTTGGATGCGCGTTTGCAGCGCCATCAGCTCGTCCGACGAAGACCAATTTGGGCCCTTCTCTATCCAGGAGGTCAGCCGCATTGGAGCCCCGGACTTGAATTCGGGAACCGCGGCCCAGGTGGCGTCGCGGGGCTCTGTGATATAGAACCACAGCTTCTGCCACTCCTTGACGGGGTCCACAAACGTGCCTTTCGGCCATGTGACGTTGGGCATCTTGCTCACCATGGCTCTTCCGCACTCCGCGTGTTGGCCATCCACCACCTTCGGCTTCACATTGAAGATCTTAAGCCACAGACCTAAGTGGGGCTGGACATGGAGGAAGGCCTCGCACACGACAATGAATGCTGAGATGTTGAGGAAAGAGTTCGGGGCTAGATCATGGAAATCTAGCCCGTAATAGAACATAAGTCCGCGGACAAAAGGGTAGAGTGGAAACCCTAGTCCGTGCACGAAATGAGGGAGGAACACCACCCTCTCGTTGGGTTTTGGTGTAGGGACGACTTGTCCCTTGGCCAGAAGCCAGTGGGCGATCTCCTTCACCAGATACCGGGCCTCCCGAAGCTCGGCGATGTCCTTCGCCGTGACGGAAGAGGCCATCCACTTGCCTTGCCCTCCAGAGCCGGACATGGTTGAGAGCTTGCTCAGGGTGGAAGAAACGAGAACTTGGGCGCTGGAGCTCGAGAACGGTAGGGCAGAGGATGAAGGAAGGCGTGGGTGAAGAAGAAGAATCCTTATCCCCTTATAAAGGCAGTAAATATCAAACGCCTCCCCACTCGCCTCAAAACTCGCCTATTCCCAAGGGCTGTGTAAACAGCACGGTTGGATTACCCACGCCCGTATTGATGAGAATCCCGCAATAAGGGGACACGATCTCTGCTTTGACAAGACATGCCAATGGAAACCGCATCTTGAAATGCGGAACGGCAGACGAAGATGGTTCAAAATAATGACCGGGCAGGCGTGATGTCATCTTGCGAAAAGTTGTCAGCGGATGGGACTCGTGAAATATTATACTCTCTATGGTTGTGTGTGTGGTACTTGTGTTGTAGATTCGGACACATTTGTTGCGTCCGAAGACTATCTTGGAGTATTCGGAAAGGAGAACCCGCCTTGCAATGCCGAAGACTATCTGTGCGCCGGACACCTCATCATTGAAGCGTGGTTCAGGGGCTACTGAGGGAGTCCTGGACTAAGGGGTCCTCGGGCATCCGGCCTGATGGACATGGGCCGGACTAATGGGCTATGAAGATACGAGACCGAAGACTTTCTCCCGTGTCCGGATAGCACTCTCCTTGGCATGGAAGGCGAGCTTGGCGACCAAATATGAAGATTCGTTTCTCTGTAACCGACTTTGTACAACCCTACACTACAAAAAATACACTTCCGTGATGATACGTGTTTGTCACAGTAGGTCGTGTTTTTTGTCATGCATGTACATCCATGACGATTTTATGACAGAATCAAGATAGTCATACCTGTGCTGTCGTAGAAGTGTTCCATGACATTACCAAAATTGTCATCACAGAAGTGTCCACTTCCATGATGATAAATCGCGCGTCACAGAAGTGCTTTCGTTAAGGGTGACCGACACGTGGCATCCACCGTAACGGAACGCTGTTAAGCTATCGGGTCCTGTTTTGGATCCGATAACCCGTTAACAGCCCGGACCAATGGGGATTTTCCACGTGTAAAATCATCATTGGCCGGAGGAAACACGTGTTGCCTCACCGTTGGGACAGATGTCATCCACTCATTGGACAGGGGGCGCCTATGATAGGTCAACACGTGGCACAGCCCAACAGTGGCCCATTCTGGTGAAAAAGGCCGGCCCAGTAAAAAATAGCAGGCCGGCCCATATAAGGCCTACTTGTGTTAGGTCCATTTAAGCCCACGACCCATACGAGATGTGCCAATTCGGCCCGTCAATGGACCGTTAAAGATTTGACACCATTGCAGGCCATCGTCAGTTCGACCCCGTTAACAGCCCGCTATATATTTGGGCTCAATATCGGCCCGATGAGATTTCGGCCTGTTAACGGCCCATTCAGTGGATGGGCCAATTTTCACGATGTCCATCTTTCGGCATTTTAGCGACCCATTTAAATGTTGGGCTAATTTCCGGCCCGGTTTGTCTTTCAGCCTGTTTACGGCCCATAAATCAGTTGGGCCATTTGTAGTCGGACCTGAGTTTCGGCCTTTTAGCGACCCATTTAAGTGTTGGGCCAATTTTTGGCCCGGTGTGTCTTTCAGCCTGGTGACGGCCCATATATCTATTGGGCCATTTGTAGTCGGACCTGAGTTTTGGCCTTTTAGCGACCCATTTAAGTGTTGGGCCAATTTCTGGCCCGGTGTGTCTTTCAGCCTGGTGACGGCCCATATATCTGTTGGGCCATTTGTAGTCGGACCTGAGTTTTGGCCTTTTAACGGCCCATGCCCTTCATGGCCAATACCAGCCCGGTTTCTCTTTCGGCCTGCTAAAGGCCCACAACACAGTTGGGCCATTTACAATACGACCTGACTTTCGGCCTCTTAGCGGCCCATGCTCTTCATGGTCCAGTACAAGCCTGCTGTCTCTTTCAGCCTGCTAAAGGCCCACAGTATAGTTGGGCCATATGTAGCCCGAACTTAGTAACGGCCTGTTAACGGCCCATGAAATCAATTGGGCCCACCTGTTGCCCGCTTCGATGTCAGCCTGTTAACGACCCGGGAGTTAAGAGGGCCGACCATTAACTTTTGTCCTGGTAACGGCCCATTAACTTAATGGGCCCACTAAAGTTTGTACATGTCTTTAGGCCAAATTAGATAATTTGAACCCATTACGACGAGCAATTATGCACAGGACCAAAACCGATCAAGCAAAGGTACGACATACAGGGAAAAATGTTGCACATCTAGCATATATTACAGGAAATTACATCCACTGGGCAATCAAAGATTGATGCCAGTGCAAATAAATGAACAGAACCTAATGATCTACAACGTCACAATCTGCAACCTCAGCACGGATGACGCCCATAAGCATGTGGGCAAGTTCTTGCTGCTTTGCTACACTGTCTCTGAAAACATTGATCAGTTTTTGTGTTTCACGACTCTGCACCTCTGATTCCTCCACCATTTCCATCATTCCTTCAACATTTTTTCCGTTGCATTCGAGACAGAGGATACTGAACAGATTCAGATGGCAATTTTGGCAGGCTTGTATTATTGATAGTGGAGAGTGTCTCGACCACTGCATCATAACATAAATTAGGAGGGGAACCAAATAGATTAATCATGAGTTATTGGCATATTACCTGGCCTAGATTTATTGGAAAGAAACAATGGGGTTGCCTTGCTGTTTTCAGAGTTTGTCTTCTTATCTTCAGCAGCCTGCACCAAATTAAGACACTAGCATTGCTATCATTGGCCAAGTCAGATAATAGGAAAGCAACATTGGCAGAACGAACGTTTGGGCAACTAGCCAACACCAAATTAACACAATATGGCACAGCTATCATCAGCCAGGTAAGGTAATATGAAAGCAACATTGACACAATGAATGAATGGGCAACCAGAGCAGCACTACAATTCAGTAATGTGCATGATATGAGATAGTACACTCATGCAGCTCAGTATGCAAAACTACCAAGCAGTTTTCTTTACAAAAATCAACATTGGCGCCTTTAACATTTTGCTACAACTAATTTTAGATCAGATAAAGGTTAGATTCACGCCGATTAACAAAATACATGCTGATGTAAAAATATAGTGATATACAACAGGTACTTACATCAGCATTGGAGCACAGAGAATTCCCGCAAGATATTTTCCTCGAATACAATCCCAATGAAGGAAGTCTTCTATCATTTAACCTTATTTTCTAAAAGAGAGATGGGTAAGAAACATGTAGAAAATATGATCAGAATGCTATAAAATTTCATGATGCGAGGATACGCACACGCTTCTTAGAATGGAGTTGACATTCTTTTGCTGGACTGGAGCGGACTAGTTCTTTGGCCACTGGAATCTGCTTATTATCAGTGGGAGTTGGGTTTGTCTGTGCTGGAGCAGTATCTATGAAAAATGGAGTTGGTTTATTATCTCCTGGCGTTTGGACCTTTTGCAAAGACCTGGTTTGTAACCCTTCAGATTCTAACATAGCCGTCTTCCCCTTGCATGCCTTATATAGAAGAATGGTGCTTCAATTATAAAACATGCTACAGCAGAGATGGAATAGGTACTGAAGAATAGAAAGGCATGACATATTGACATGTATTCCCTCCATCCGGAAATAAATGGATGGGTCTAGGCGTATGTCAGTTCTAGATACATCCAGTTTTATCCATTTCTGCGACATGTAATCCGGATGGAGGGAGTATGATGTAAGAGCTAGGGATACAACAGGACAACACAGTAAAAAAAACACTGAAAACCCACTGCAGAACCAAAGTAATCAAACCCACTGATATGAGATAGTACACTCATGCAGCTCAGGATGCAAAACTACCAGGCAGTTTCCTTACAAAAATCAACATTGTGGCCTTTAATCATACATTTTGCTACAACTAAATTTAGATCAGATAAAGGTTGGATTCACGCCGATTAACAAAATACATGCTGATGTAAAAATATAGTGATATACAACAGGTACTTACATCTGCATTGGAGCACAGAGAATTCCTGCAAGAATCTTTCCTCACAAACGATACTAGTGCAGAAATTCTTCTATCTGTTAAGCTTATTTTCTAAAAGAGAGATGGGAAAGAAACATGTAGAAAATATGATCAGCATGCTATAAAATTTCATGATGCAAGGATACGCACACGCTTCTTAGAATGGAGTTGACATATTTTTGCTGGACTGGAGCGGACTAGTTCTTTGGCCACTGGAATCTGCTTATTATCAGTAGGAGTTGGGTTTCTCTGTGCTGGAGCAGTATCTATAAAAACTGGAGTTGGTTTATTATCTCCCGGCATTTGGCTCTTTTGCAAAGACCTGGTTTGTAACCCTTCAGATTCTAACATAGTCATCTTCCCCTTGCATGCCTTGTGTAGAAGAATGGTGCTTCAATTATAAAACATGCTACAGCAGAGAGATGGAATAGGTACTGAAGAATAGAAAGGAATGACATATTGACATGTATCCCCTCCATCCGGAAAAAAATGGATGGGTCTAGGCGTATTTCAGTTCTAGA
The DNA here is from genome assembly GCF_018294505.1 of Triticum aestivum. Classification (NCBI taxonomy): domain Eukaryota; kingdom Viridiplantae; phylum Streptophyta; class Magnoliopsida; order Poales; family Poaceae; genus Triticum; species Triticum aestivum. The sequence goes on from NC_057808.1 coordinate 467,072,440, forward strand.
TACATCCTTTTTATCCATTTCGGCAACATGTAATCCGGACGGAGGGAGTATGGTGTAAGAGCTAGGGATACGACGGGACAACACGGTAAAAAAACACTAGTTGAATGTAAAACTATATGCTAGTGGAATACATACAGAAAAAACAAAGGCAACATACACGTGTATGATTGGGAAACTAAGATGGCATTGCAGCAGAGCACTAGAACATCACTTCAATGTAAAAAACATGGTATGGTAGACAAATGAAGTACATACTGATGAATAACAATGCATAAGATATTCAGAAGCATGATGTCCAAATTAAGCAGATGGCATTGCGATAGAGTAGAATGACAGTACTTGAATTTGAAAACATGTTACCATGAATGGAATAGGTACTGAAAAACAGGAAGGCATGACATATTTACATGCATGATCAACATGCTAAGCACATGGTATTGCAACAGAGTAGATACACTCCAGGACATTATATGCATGTTGTACCCATATCACGGGCCAAGTTAGAGCAAGGACCTTGTGGGGTGAAGAGGATTCAACATCTTTCTGCAAGTCTTCTGAAGAACTGCCTTTACATGTTCCATCATATTGGGTATCATTGACATCAAGTTTATTGGCCTTTACATTGCTCCGTGAGGTTCTTGTGGATATATCAGTGTGTGTAATTATATCTGACATGCATGGAAGACAACTAGTAGTTAGATTTATGTAATGAGTGCCTGTAGGAGACGACATAAATAGTAGGACTGGGGTTAACTAGCAGCAACAGGTCTCAAAAACTAAAGGGAGAACACAGATGAAAGCTATAGAATATGTATCGTTTGTACTCGAGATTAACTAGATGGCACACGAAAGTATTAAAGAACAACATAGGTAATACTAGAAGTGGTATAATACTATAATCACCAGCCTGTGGGATAGCATTGGCTGATGGATGATAACTATGGAACAGCATTACCTAAAGAACAAGTATCTTAGCTGAACTATGGAACAGTGTTAACTCCTGAACAAGACCCGTAAGAGATCAGCATGAATATACAGTGAAATGTGATAATATATTTTCCATGCTTAGATGAATAACAAAGCCATAAATGTTGCACACAAGTAAGATGAGGGTACAACCTATCTGTCCGCCATCCATAGGAGTGAGCATCATGTGCTGACTTGTCGATGGCCCTGCAGTTGTTGTGGTTGTCCATGTCGGGCACGCGCATTCGATGCAGGAACTGTTGAGTGGGGACTATAGCTCCCTGCTGGTGTATGCTTCCCTTGTTGGAGCAGCTGCGGTGAGTCGGAAGACGGTGTGGCTGAAGATGCAGATAACGCATAATGTTAAGAACGACACATCTCTTTGATATGAATAAATACACTAAGAGATCAACAGCAAGGTACGAGAGTGGTCACACGTCTGTTGACTGAAGACTAAATTGGGGTCACACGATTTTATTTTATTTTGGTACTGTCCGATCTACGCCGGATGGCTTGATGGCCGTCTTGTGCCTCCCGACTGACACTGTTAGGAATCTTCCCCGAAGAGCCAGCGACCAACGGCAGGGTAGCTTGCCTCCGCCGTCCGTGGGCCCAAAACCCCGCTCCCCGCCCCACTGCACTGTCGTGGTTGCGCCTCCCCCGGGCCAATCCACAAAGACTCCCTGTCATCCAGATCCGGCGGCGGCAGTACCTTCAACCCACGCAACTCTAAGATAGCCATCTAAGCGCTGCTTACGCGGCGAACTTGCGGCCCCGCACCCTTACGTTAGACACCAGCCAACCGGCAGCCTAGGAGCTCCGCCTCCTCGAGGGGTGCTGTTTCCCATTGGGAATCGATTGGCCCAGAATAAAAATTCAGACAAGTGACGCCTAATAAAGTGATTTGAGATGAGGGTGCGACCTATCTGGCGGCATGGTGAAGTAGGCAGGTCCAACTGCCAAGTCGGGGAGGCCGGCGCGGTTGCGGTGGCCACCGGCGGCAGGGAAACAACGATGTCGGGACGGTCAACGGCTACGGGGAAGCAGCACTGGGACTCTGGACGGATCCGAAGTTGGAGCCGCTCCGGTGCCATGAACAACGGCGGGGGTGAATCGGCTCCGGTACGGTTCACGCGGCCGTCGTCGAGGCAGCTCCAGCAGCACGGAGTAAGAGGCACACGGCCCAGTGCACGATGGCAAATGGACAGCGTCTCCGGCATTAGGGAGGAGGGCGGCTGTGAAATTGGTGTAGTGGGGGCGCCATGGAGGAGGGGCTGAGGTTTCACGGCTCGGGAGAAGGGATCTTCCGGGGAGAAGGTGATTTGGCGCCCACGAGGTATGAATGGGGGGGGGATTGGGAGGGGAGTGGAACCATGTTTCACGGACGCATTTGTCTGAAATGTGAGGGGGAGTTACAGTTCTACCCCTGCCTTTAGGCTTCTCGGCTTGGGTCTATGTACTGAGGGTCGGGGATAGTAGAGTAACTTTGCTTCTCCCCAAATAGTGGGCGGGAGCGATTTCGGGCGAGGAGGGCGTGTTTTGAAATATAGTGGGCGCGAGCGATTTCGGGCGAGGAGAGCGTGTTTTGAAATAGTGGGCACGAGCTATTTCGGGCGAGGAGAGTGTGTTTTGCCGACCATGGTTTATGAATTATTCGGCACATGTCATTTCGGCCGAGGAGAAGGCGCGCTTGGATGAAGTTACGAACCTACCCTCGATGTACAACGGGCCAATTAATGCGTCTCCCACATAGGACGGTAATTTCGCGTCTCCCATTTATTTGCTCGGGCGAATTCCACCGAGCAGAGGATGTTTAACGGTTCGTTCAAATTTGGGAGAACGAGCATCCACGTCTACCAAGTCGATTCGAATCAAATTTTGAAATATTAGCTTGCCACTTCTTTTTTAGATGGAGAGATGATGCTCGGGAGTAATGTGTTTTTACATGATCGTTGCTAGCGATTTACTATATGACAAATAGTTGACCCACTCAAAAACGGGAATCAAACCCAAAATGAAATATCTCGATTCAATGAAATAGCTCGTTCACCAGGTCAAAATACTGCACTAAATCCAAAATTGAACACCTCAATCGAATAGCATGTTGTACAGTATTATAGTACTCCATGAACATGTTGAAAGTCAAATTAATGAACTTGTTTGATATACGCATATATCCGTTCATGTGTGGATTGCAGACAACATGTTCTCCAATTTAAATATTTCAATGCAAGTTTATATCGAAACATGGTTTATATCAGTCTTTGATGCATAAAACGCGACCTCCCCCTCTCCCGGACTCCTGCTCTCTCTCTCACCGGCAATCTTCAATTCTGTCGCACGCATCCAACACACAAACCTTGTTGGTCCCTCTCGCTTTCTCTCCATCTCTCTCTCTCTTTGTGTGTGTGCGCGTGGGGGGGGGGGGGTCTTTCTAGTTCGCATGCATATATACTCCATCTATAGGTCTCTCTCGCACACTATGTATGATTCTCTAGTTCAAGCTAGATATCTTGGGTGCACTCATCGTACGCACACAAATTCCTTGGCTCGTTGCCCGTAACTCTCTCATGCACCACTCTGTCGTCTCGGAGCTCTTCCCCCTCTCTCTCAAACTCTCCATCTACCAGGGTCAGACATACACATGCATATCTCACTCACACTCGATAGGCCCATCTAAAACTCTATCTCTCTCCCTCGTTCTCTCTCCATCTCACACGCACACACACACAATCTCATGCCTTGCTAGCCAAGTATGATGGTCTCTCACTCAATTGTAGGCACACGCAGTCCCCCTATATGTATATGACTAGCTAATCTTAGTCTCCATCACAAACATGTGCATGGTCTATCTCGATTTCTCTCGGGGCATCTTTCTATCACGCACGCACCTCCCTCGATCTCCCACCCATATAGTCCCCTCACGATCTCGAGGGGGTCTCTCTATCACAAACACACCCCCTCGCCCTCCCCATGCGTCCATGTTCTCCATGTGTCCCTCTTGACCTTTGTTCCTTGTTGGCCATACCTCTATTGGACATGTGCTATAGGGGTGTCTCTCTCCGTTGCAAACAATCACACACTAGCTATCTTTGTGTATCTCCTCGCCTCGCTTTTCTATCTCGGAGATGCATGCGTGATACGTTCGCCTAAGAAACGAAAAAACACACTCTCTAATTTATCGTTTGTTGTCACTTTGTCTTTCACACACATACTCTTTTTGCACACTTACTCATTCTCCTTCACACGCACTTGATCCCTCTCGACTTAGGCACTCTCCTCGGTCCATAGCATATTGATTTATTGAAAAGTCAAACATCACAAAGTTTGACCATGTACATGGAGAAAAACAATTACATCTAGAATGGCAAACATATACCATTAGATTCGCCATGAGATGCAGTTTCGTATGATGTATCTTTGGTATTGAAGATATAAATAACATTTGTGTAAACCTGATCAAAGTTTCCAAAGTTTGACTTCTAAAAAAATTACATGCACTGCATTATCGAGCGGATGGAATATCTCTTTCCCCCTCTCAGCTATCTGACGCACCACTCAGCCTTATCGGGGCTCCTCAATCATCTCAAACTTTATATCTCCCTGGTTCACACATACACATGTCTCGCTCGCGCTATACATATAGACCCATCCAACACTCTCTGCCCTTGTTCACTCTCTATGTGACACGCACCCCCCTAATAAGTACCATAATCCATCACTCCATCATAGGCGCAAGCACCCCCCCTCCCCTAAGTATGATTATCTCTCACTAGCATCAGGAACACACGTATTGTCTCCTTCCATCCATATGTCTATGTCGATATCTCTCGGGGTATCTTCTATCGCGCACACACCTTGTCACTCGATCTCCCACCCATGTAGTCCCAGCACGATCTCCAGGGGATCTCTCTATGACAAACATACACTCTCTCCTCCCCATGTCTGCATTTTGTCCGTATGTCTCTCTCGACCTCTCTCCCTTGTTTGTCAAACCCCTCTTGGCCACGTGCTAGGGGTCTTGCTCTCTCGGTTGCAAACAACCACACACTATCTCCTCACCTTGCTTCCGTTGTCGAAGATGCATGTGTGATATGTTTGCATAAGACACACACGTTTTTTCTCGACTTTTATCGAGTGTTGTCCATGTCTCTTTCACACACGCACACACACTTTTTTCACTCACTCTTTCTATGTGTCTTGCTGGCCCCGCAACAAGACATCAATTGGGAAGAGATCACTCTAGCTGTTCCATGTTATGGTCATTGAGAATGCGCCTTTGATTGAGAGATTGCTTGTATCGGATCTAGAAGGTCCAACAAAAATCAGGGTCATTGACGCGCCGAAATTGACAGCGTTGGTGCACTTGTCTGCCAAATTCTCTGAACTCTTTATTGGATCCATAATCGTTCAGGTACAACACTCATCTTCTTCTCCGTCTTCTTGAAATTCACATTTTTAAACTTCTTCTTGATGTATTTACGACCGTCTTCCAAAAAATGATTCCCACAAGCTTGACCCAGTCTATGCGCACAGTGAAGATCTTGGCAATAAAATCTATCGGCCCCAATCTAGATCAAGTTGTTGGATTCCTTACATGCTTTCCGTGCACGAAGAAGCTACTCATCGAGGTGAAACTTCTTTCCGATTAGTAAACGGTAATCACAACATAGCTCAAATTTTTCATAATTTTCCCAAATTACGATGACAGTGTAGTGTTCAAGACTGCATCTACGCACTGCACCGAAAGAAATATTTTTAGTATTTTTTCTCACATGATCACATGCATCGTTTTGTTGTTGTACTACTATAGTAGCCTAGGCTAGTCATAGTGGAAAGTAACTTAGACTACTCCAGTAACTCTATGGTTACCGTAAGAGCAAGTACTACCTCCGTCCTGGTTTACTCTTCCTATTTTGTAGTATCAAAATTTGACCATAGATTTAACTGACAAAATGTTAATGCATGTCACTAAGAACTATATCATTGGATTCGTATTTGAACATAATTTCAAATGGTGTAATTTTTAGTGACATGCATTGGCATTTTCTTACATAAATATATGGTCAACATTTTATACTAAATAAGAGGTAGTACAAAAGTGGGCTATAATGGCCCTCCACTATGTAGGCCAAAACACGTGCCAAATTCACTTGTGATGCATTTGGCATCGATGCCCCTCCATTGCTCACCTGGTGCCCCAATCTGGATCACCTGGTACCTCTTGATGACACGGCAATCTTATACAGCCAGCTGCTCTAATATGTTCTCTTCTTTTGCAGATAAAAAAAGACCCGAAAGTGAAAAATGTGCTGCACTATAACAATCTCATCGAATGCCTTGATCTCCATCTTACAGAAATTGGTTTGATCGACTACCGAGGCAGCACATCTGAGATTAAATTGGCCAGGCTCTTTGTTTTTTAGGCAAGTGTGCTCAAGGTAATGAGGTTTGGCATTCTCTGGCGCAACAATGAATGGCGTGCTGATCACCGCAAGCGTTTAAGCCTAAATGACAAAGTCTCCGCAGAAGCTGAATTTGTTTTTGAAACATCAAGTGGCCAGAGACTCGAAAACTTATTTGCCCATTAGTGACTTGTCAGGGCGGTGGATTTTAGTTTGTACGATAATGCTGCATCCACCTAAAGTAACGAAAGTTCTTACGTAAACTTCCTAGTAATTCCCTCTTCGTAGGTGCAGCATTACTCCTAACATTTGTAATATCAGTTTGAAACTTGTAATATTGCTGTGTCATATTCCTGTGTTTTCAAAATCCTGCGAATCAAACAGGTCCTGAGTTGGTGATGATGTTGTGCCTGCCATCTTTCACCAATAGCCATCGGATCTAGATCTGATGCATACAAACCAAACTTCTCCAGTTTTGCAAAAACATGCCCGCACTTGTTCCCTATTTACAAACAACTCCTTGTCTCTCACAATCAGCCTTATCTCCTCCCCACTACATCTAGAAGGCCATGGAAAAATCTGGCGCGATGGTCGCTGCGGGCGCCGTCCACCCTCCAATCTTGGTGTTCCGTGCAATGCACGGGCATCTACGCACGGGAAATTATGTCGAACACGGCTAGTTGTAAGCAGGCTAGGTCTACAGCCATTATGATAGTGACTGCACATGGTGAGGGTGACTATGGTATGCCTAACACGGCACCTATACTCAGGTGTCATCTCCGGCGTAGGGTCTTGTCACTTCACTGTGAGGAGCAACAGGTAATAATTTGACCAATGGGTAGTACAGTGCTACTACATTGGTAGTACTACTACTACTTGTAGTACTAGCACCACCGTCTAGATTTAGTAGTACTACCACGTCCATCTGGATTTAGTATTTGACTAGCAATATCTAGTAATGCATGTCACAAAAAATGTACTACTCCCTCTGTAAATAAATACATGGTGTATTGTTTTATTCCTATCTGCGAGATAACTTAATGTCTTTTTGCTACTTAATAGGATTGCATGCAATGAACTAACCACTGCATGTGATGTTTGGTAGTCTCAAGTCATTGAAAGCATGCACGGGCACGAAGGGGGACGCAGCTTCATTGACTTACTACACCTGCCTTTGGGTGTATGACACGTGGGCCCAACAGGTGGCTGGCCAACCTGTCATACAGCCAAAGCTAGATGCAGTAGAGGGGCGAGGAGTAGATGGCCAACACGCACGTGAATTCAACGTAGTCTGCACTTCTCATATAAAGGCTCCCGCTAGTCCAATCTATGAAATCCTACGCACCTACACACCCAAGGGCAAGAGTGATCACTCCAATCGCAAGATCAGTTGACTAGAAGCTAGACCCATGGAGGCGATGAGCGCGAGCATCAGCCGGCTGTGCCAGATGGTCCACAACGCCGGCCTGTGGCCCGGCACCGAGGAACGTCTCCAGGTAGTGCTTGAGGCCGCCAGGGCGAGGGGCCGCTTGGACGACAGCTTCGTCTCCTTGTTCGACGAGGTCCTCTTCGGCTTCCTCGACAAGTTCACCGTCGTCAAGAAGCTTGCGGATGACCTTAACGTACGCCTCCAGCCCACGCGTCCAGGCTCTGCGATGCCTGCCACCCTCAATGGCCTCTATAGTGACAACCTCTTCGACGCACTGGTGGCCCTGCGACTGCCCGCCATCGCGCCGGAGAATGTCCACCTCGAGGTCGCGCTCGCCGCGCAGCGCCTAGCGCAGCAAGACACCATCGACATAATCACCCACGTCTACGCACAAATCGTCCACAAGGACCACTACATGCAAGAGGAGGACGATAGGATGCTGGCCTTCTTGGACCGCAGGGCAACCTTGGATGGCATTCTTCAGAAGCACGTTGAGCTTGCCGCCAACGCCGCTGCTCCTCACATGTCAGTTGGTGACGCGGTGCACTAGGGCGTGAGGATGTCGTTGATGGATCCGTATGTATCTTTATCTTTCCGTCAAATCCATGTAGTAGTATATGGTACTACTAGTAATTATCTTACCTTTCGCATCAACTTCATAATTTTCCTACGTACTCCATGCATGAACCGCGCCAGAACCAAACTTCTCATTACTCTAGGGAAAATTGTTATTTCTATCTATCGGTCGCGCCATGGAGCAGAACCAAATTTTATAAGTTACAAGTTCAAAAGGAAAAGCCTTCCGTGTTCGCGTCGCACCCCCACACGATTGGTCCGGCACGCCGCTCAAGGGGGAATGCGTGCTGTGTTGCATATTCACTTACAAGTGGGACCGCAGTTGAGCAAACCAACTATCGGCAAACCCCCACCCCGCCCACCGCGCGATGGCTGAGAAAACAGGAGGGAGAAGAGATGGCTGTAGCACAGACTCCAAGAAAATTGGTGTCGGATGGGACTCGTGTGGGTGGCGTGTGCCGTACTGCTAGACATGAATGCTAGTTATGGCCCATGCCACCCCACTATATCGAGGTGCTGGTTACGCAGAACAAATTTCCTGGAGTCCGTGCTCAGCCCTCCTCTATCTCTCTTCTCAGCCAGCCAGCAGACGCGCGGAGCCCATCGTCTGTTTGCTCATATGCGGTCCCACATGTCAGTGAAAACGCAAGAGGACCCACTGAACCTGCACACCTTTCACCTTGATGTGCTGGTGATGAAAAACAAATCCAATAAAGATCTTCGGTGGCCGCTTTTGGAGTTACTCAAGAGTAGTAAGATTCTATTTACAGTTTAACCCAAGATGCACATCACGTGGCTTCAACTACCACTATATTTTCTTGCATGACATGACCTGGATGCTGGATGTCCCACGTGTCGGCAAAAGGAGGAAGAACTCAACCAAATCTTTAGTTGTGCTCTCGGATTAGACTAGTTGTGCTAACTTAAAATTTTATTGTGTAGAATGGATGCAAGTTTTGGTATTGGGAAGAAGAGTACAACGATATATTGATAGAGCGCAATTTAGTAGATGTTCTAGCACTTTTAGCTAGCATAGAGGCTAGAGATGAGACTAGTGCACTTGTTGATAGAATAGAGGCTAGACACATCTACTTCTTTACACTGAAAGAAAAAGAAGCACGCAAGATCGAGCCTCCGCAGATCAACAATGAATGCATCGAGAAGGCACTAATCCAACTTACAGGAGCAGTTATGGAAGTTTGATATCTTCTAAAATGTATTCTTGTGGTTCTTGTTTTCTTTGGTCTTGCTTTTCTAGTCAAAATTTTGGTGATGTATTTCCATGTACCAAAAAATCAATGATGAAAAAAAGATATGTGTTTGCAAAGAAAAATGTACGCGGCCGGGATGCATCCGCGCGTTCGGCGCACGGCCACCGCATCCGAGAAATGGCCCGGACATGACCCCATTGCCCTACCCAAACGGACAAAATCCAGGAAAAACGGAGGTCCGTTTGGGGTCGTGCGTTGGAGTTGGCCTTACAAGTGGGACCGCAGTTGAGGAAACCGACTATCGGCAAACCCCCACCTCGCCCGCCACGCAATGGCTGAGTTAGAGAAACGACGAGGTTGAAGAGATTGCTGTTGCATGGACTCCAAGAAATATGGTGTCAGATGGAAGTCGTGCTGGTGGTGTGTGCCGTACTCCTGGACGTGAATGCTTGTTCTGGCCCATGCCACCCTACTACTCCTACTACTTATAGTAGTAGTATCGAGGATTCGAGGTGCTGGTTACATACAGCGAACACATTAACATATGGCCGACCTCACACTGTGGCCAAATTTCTTGGAGTCCGTGCTAGGTTAAAAAGTGTTCTTTGTGAGGATGGGTGGCTGGTCTTAAGTTTAAAACTTGTTGTATTACGTACGTAGACATAGAGATAGTGCAGCATGTGAAGCTAGTACAAATAGTGTACTATTGTTGATTGGCCTCATCCGATAACCTGTTGCAATGCACGTACAATTATGTATTCGGAAAATATTTTTTTGCCTCGTCGCAGCACCCACTCAGAGAAGCGACTCGAAAGCCATTCATAAATTTAGTAAGTTTATCACAAGCATATCATTTAATTACATACAATAGGTCATCAACCCACAACGACAACGAGGATACATTATAAATACTAAAGTTTTCATCACACAACAAATAACAAGCAATGAAATGAACTTCAACTCAACCAATCCTCGGAGTTGAAAACGCTTGCTTTGAACCACAAGCGATTCTCTGGGAAGAGCCAGCTATTGTCAATCTCGAGACCAACGCGGGACTGATCATCGAGGCTGAAGCGGCCTACTATATCACGACCAGGGTAGGGAACCACCGCAATGTTCAACGTATAGATACAGTTGCTTCTCATAAATGGTAGTAACGTTGTGTCAACAGCAGTTGGATCGCCTTTCACCATCATTGGATACTTTTGTCCAAGGAAGAGTGAGTTTACTCCAAGACTATCAATACTGTACCAGGGAGAAGGTGTTGGCGCTAGCACACTAGTATCCATCCCGAATACCATGCAACGGGTATTGGAATAGGTCCGGAGAGTGCGACCATGGGGGACAACACCTGCTCCCCCAGTAGTAACATCAGCAGTGGGCTGTATACAGACAATAATGGGTGATCCATCGGAAGTTGCGAGGCGCCACTGAGTATATGGGTCCTCCTCGTCCTCATGCTCGTGATCATCACCATCTTCATCTCCCCCTTGGTTATAAAATTTTTCAAGTATAGGTGGTGGAATGTTCACAGGACCTTGGAAACACAAGAAGAAGGTTAATTAGTAGAGAAGGGAAACTTGCTAACTCGCATGCATGTGGATGAAACAATTATAATTACAGTGGAAGACAAACGTACCGAAACTACGAGGATCCCATGCAAAAACAGTGCCACGAGTGGTGGCAGCAAACACAAGATCCTCGTATTCAATTGCATCACAGTACACATCCGTGTATAGAAACTGATTTTTGAGCAATATCCATCCACTCGAACCACGAAGGATGGCAACAAGCTTGTCGAAGATAGCAACAACTTGATAGTTCTTGTAATTCCAAGAGCGGTTGAAAACTCGAGAATTTGCTATCTTCCGTAGATGACGGTCACCATGATCATATTTGAACGTACGTAGATCATCTATGTGCTCAACCTCAAGGCACTTGGAGATTTTTGGAAGTGGAATCCGCTGACGAGTGTACACATTCACAAGTTCCCAGTCGCAATTGTACCCAATATAAACAAACCAATCTCCATTTGCGCCAGCCCAAGCCTTACCCTGAAGCGATGGCATCTTCACATCACACGTATCATTATCAAGTGGCATCAACTTGCACAAGGCGAGGCCTCCGTCGTCCGCGCCCATGCGAACAGGCTTATAGCAAAGAAGATAAGGGAGACAAACCGCTCCTGGACCCTTGGGTTCCTTGTAATGATGTTATTAGTTTAGTCGAGAATGTTCTTGAACGAACCTGCCATGCTAGCCGAGGTGATGACGTCGCACCGATCAATGAGTTCCCCCACCACGTCATCCTTCAGATCGGGGCAAGAATAACGGGGCCGTTTACGGCTTGTTCCCTCCATGGAGAAGACGATCGAACAATGGCAGAAGGAAGGGTGAAGGCAAATGGAGGAGGGAGGAAGAGCGTGCGACAGCAGTTCCAAATCGAGAGGGAAAGGCGAAGAGTCGGTGGACGGTTGCCAGTTTGACACGGTACACGAAGAGGCACCCCGGCCTACACGTCCTTTCGGAAATTGTACAAAAGGACTCGCCGTCGTCTCACTGACATGTTGGAACGGTACCACATGTTAACGAAACATGGTGTGTAATTTCTCATGCAAAATGCGATCTGGCCACGTTGGCCCGAGGTGCCGCATTAGTTATCGACCTTTATTTTCTTAACATACAATCTGAGTGCATAGCTCCTGTGGTCATCACACGTGAGCGGATATATAGGTGGGCTAGGTGGGCAGGCGGCAACAATCTAAGTGCTAAAAGAGTTGATCTCGAAAAAAGAGTTGATCCAATGCTTGGTTTTGTTTGGATTTTCCAACTATGACCATTGGATAGAGTGAATCAATGGCTTACGTTCAAAGTTATTCTCATACTATAGAATGGTATAGGAACATGGAGAGATTTGGTTGATTTTATATCTCTGAATAATATAAAATATTATGAGTGTAGACGCTCCACCCCGAGGTTTGTAGCTCCTTCTCGGTCGTCGGGAATCTATGTTTTTCCACTCTTTCGTTTAAGACATGAGCTTTGTTCATCCTGTTGCCGACACGCGGGACATCTATATGCCTCCATTTTACAAAATCATACTATATGCGTCCATGACATGCGGGACATCTAGCATCAAGGTGGCGTGTCATGCAAGAAAATGGAGATATGCAGTGCGTAAGTGAGTCGTGCACTTCGATGGCACCTAGTAGTACTACGCAATATTTTTTCTCCTCGATGGCACGTGAATAGTGCACGTACTCAATGACAGAGCACGGGATGGTAGCCATGGACATGGCAGGCCCTTTTTTAAGAGAGTACTAATAAATACGTAACTTTGATGTGTCCCGTCAACTCGCAGAATGACGAGAAGCTTGCTTACTACGCCTTCTCCCTCACCAACGCGTGCGTGGTGGCTCGCAGCACGAGGAGAAACTTTTGCTTACAAGCGGTGGACGTGCAGCAGTTCATTTGGTGTCAGATTACCAGAAGTAGTACAGTACCATCATTATTGTTCGACTTCCGGAAGAGGAGAAGAGCCAAGCGCAAGGTCACCTACTAACCTAGTACAATACTACTATAGCCAAAGCTGGTCCACCTTTTTAGGGCATGGTTAATTAATATAGGCGGCTCTTGCAGCGGCACATCATGTAGAGCAAGTACGCTCTTCATAGGATCAAAGGAAGTGAAACAAAAGTTGGAGTGGATGCTAGATTGCCAATTAAAACATGATTATATAGGAAAAAAATCCTATAGCATTCTATCCTATGAATCAAACGACCAATGTAGGAAAATTATGAGGGGGGTCTCTCCAACAGTGTTCCTCAGCTCGCACCTAGCATCACGGTGGTCGAACTTGGAGTCATTCATCTGGTACACGTGGCATCTCAGATCTGGTACTCCAATTTTAGGTTGGCTCTATGTGATGTGGCAACTTCATATACTAACCGGATGCTGGCTATACTACTACGGTACTCACACTCCAAGAAGTGACTCGAAAACCATTCATAAATTGAGTCTATGACACGCATTTGCAAATGTACCATTCATTACATACAACAAGTCATCAACACACAACGAAACATTCCAGTAAATACTGAAGTTTTCATCACACAACAAATAACAAGCAATGAAATGAACTTCAAATCAACCAATCCTTGGCGTTGGAAACACTTGCTTTGAACCGTAGGTGCTCTGGGAAGGGCCAGCTATTGTCAATATCGAGAGCAACGCAGGACTGATCATCCAGGCTGAAGCGGCATATATCAGGAGCAGGGTAGGGAACCACCGCAATGTCCGAGGTATAGATACAATTGCTTCGCATAAATGGTAGTAACGCTGTGTCAACAGCTGCTGGATCGCCTTTAACCATCATTGGATAGTTTGGTCCAAGGAAGAGCGAGTTTGCTCCAAGACTACCAATACTACACCAGGGAGAAGGTGTTGGCGCTAGCACACTAGTATCCATCCCGAATACCCTGCAATGGGTGTTGGAATAGGTCCGGAGAGGGCGACCATGGGAGATAACACGTGCTCCCTCAGTAGTAACAATCTCAGTGCACTGTATACAGACAAGAAGAGGTGATCCATCGGAATTAGTTGCCCGGTGCCACTGAGTATATAAGTTATGCTCGTCCTCATGCTCGTGATCATCACCATCGTCATCTCCCCCTTGGTTATAAATTTTTTCAAGTATAGGTGGTGGAATGTTCACAGGACCTTGGAAACACAAGAAGAAGGTTAATTAGTAAAGGGAAACTTGCTAACCCGTATGCATGTGGCTGAAACAATTATAATTACGGTGGAAGACAAACGTACCGAAACTACGAGGATCCCATGCAAAAACAGTGCCACGAGTGGTGGCAGCAAACACAAGATCCTCGTATTCAATTGCATCACAGTACTCATCCGTGTATAGAAACTGATTTTTGAGCAATATCCATCCAGTCGAACCACGAAGGACGGCAACAAGCTTGTCGAAGATAGCAACAACTTGATAGTTCTCATAATTCCAAGAGCGGTTGGGAACTCAAGAAATTGCTATCTTCCATAGACGACAGTCACCATGATCGTATTTGAACGTACGTAGATCATCTGTGTGCTCAACCTCAGGGCACTCGGAGATTTTTGGAAGTGGAATCCGCTGACGAGTGTATACATTCACAAGTTCCCACTCGCAATTGTACCCAATATAAACAACCCAATCTCCATTTGCGCTAGCCCAGGCCTTACCCTGAAGCGATGGCATCTTGACATCACACGTATCGTTATCAAGCGGCATCAACTTGCACAAGGCGAGGCCTCCGTCGTCCGCGCCCATGCGAACAGGCTTATAGCGAAGAAGATAAGGGAGATGAAACCGCTCTTGGACCCTTGGGTTCCTTGTAATGATGTTATTAGTTGAGTCGATAATGTTCTTGAACGAACCTGCCATGCTAGCCGAGGTGATGACGTCGCACCGATCAATGAGTTCCCCCACCACGTCATCCTTCAGATCGGGGCAAGAATAACGGGGTCGTTTCCGGCTTGTTCCCTCCATGGAGAAGACAATCGAACAATGGCAGAAGGAAGGGTGAAGGCAAATAGAGGAGGGAGGAAGAGCGTGTGACAACAGTTCCAAATCGAGAGGGAAAGGCGAAGAGTCGGTGGATGGTTGCCAGTTTGCCACAGTACACGAAGAGGCGCCCCGGCCTACATGTCCTTTCGAAAGTTGTACAAATGGACTCGCCGTCGTCTCACTGACATGTTGGAACGGGACCACATGTCAACGAAACATGGTGTGTAATTTCTCGTGCAAAATGCGATCTGGCCGCGTTGGCCCGAGGTGCCGCATTAGTTATCGACCTTTATTTTTTTAATGGTGTGCCATTCAATTTTGAAGCACGACTAACTGGTACTGTTTGCAGAGAAAATATAAACTACTCTACGACTACTCCACCTCTAGTACTAGTAGTATAAAAAAGATATATGGGCTGGAGCTTCAGAGCTTTCTTGCTAAGGGCTGCCCACTTGCTTCTCACACTATCACCCTCTCTCCAGATCTAAAAAAGACGGCCTCTCTCTCCCTCCTTACCGGTGGTCACAGATCCGCCGGGGAAGAAAAGGACGTGCAGCGTTGACGCACTCATCATCGGCGAGCGAGGTCACGCACTGACGACAAGGCCGTCCTCTCAGACCTAGCGCCCACGCGGGATGGCCTCCATCCCCAAGCTCGCTGCCGTAGTGCATGCGGTGGACGACGACCACGAGCGAAGCCACTTCCCCCCGACCCTCAGGTATGCTACCTCTTTTCGAACCATACCCTTGTTCTATTGCCCCATCTGCCATGTCGCTGCATGTGGATCTTTTTCCACTCCACCATCTTCCCAATTTGCTATCCTCTGCTCTGCTGGTCACGCAAACGAAAACCTTAATTTGCACTATTAAAGGAAACCCTACTTCATGTAGACTAATCTATGTTTGGGTTGAATAAGGAAAGGAAGGGAGACTTTACCGTCCAAGAGAGTAGGCATCGAACCCGCATCTAGGTTGAAAAGGGGAAAATCAGTACCTAAGGAACGAATCTCGTGTCTCTTGGTTAAAGAAAGGTAGAAAGGCATGACAACGCAATAGAGAATGAACAGGTCGATCGGTTTGTTGTCCTCACATAGGAAAAAGGTGGCTAAACAGAACAAAAATGGGACGTAATCCACATATGCTTCCTGGATATTTGTTGCTCTAGGCAACCATACCTCCCTCACCACTCTATGCGTCCGTGGAGGTACATCGTACTGGTGCGCCCACTGTTTGTATGGGCCTCCCATGCTCTTATTGTCACTTTTTTGCTGTTAGTAAACGCCAACAGTCAAGTCAAGCAATGCTACTGCTAAAGTGATGCACATTTAACTAATGCCGCACTTAGTCTAATGCCACCGATAAATTTAAGCAATGCCATTTAATGTCACTGGATTATTTCAGGGTTAGCTGTTGATTGTGGATGTATTAAAGATTTTTCAGCTAAGGCATTCTAATGCTGTTGCACAGCCAGTATACCAACGATGAAACTTGTTACTATCTTCAGATTTTTGCACTGTTAATGATTATAGATTACATACCTCACTTTCATGAGATAAGTTAATTTTTTTTGTACAGTGTCACCAAAATTCCAAGGCGCTGATGTCATTTTATTTTGGTTAAACTGCACAAAAAATTATGAAGACAAGAGGAAAGGTCAAGAGTGGGCACCTCCTCCTCCGGCTGTTCTCTTGATTCGTTCGATCAAGTTTTTATGTTTGATCGATTATCAAGATTGGGATAGCAATTTTTAAGGTTGACACGTCTCCAACGTATCTATAATTTTTTATTGTTCCATGCTATTATATTATCCATCTTGGATGTTTTATGGGCTTTACTATGCACTTTTATATTACTTTTGGGACTAACCTATTGACCCAGAGCCCAGTGCCAGTTCATGTTTTTCCCTTGTTTCAGTGTTTCGAAGAAAAGGAATATCAAACGGAGTCGAAACGGAATGAAACCTTCTGGAGAAGTTATTTTTGGAAGGAAAGCAACCCAGGAGACTTGGAGTGCACGTCAGGAAAGCAACGAGGGACGCACGAGGCAGGGGGCGCGCCCTCCACCCTCGTGGGCCCCTCGTGGCTCCCCTGACGTATTTCTTCCACCTATATATATCTTTATACCATAAAACGATTGGGGAACAGAATAGATCGGGAGTTCCGCCGCTGCAAGCCTCTGTAGCCACCAAAAACCAATCGGGAACCTGTTCCGGCACCCTGCCGGAGGGGGGAACCCTCACCGGTGGCCATCTTCATCATCCCGGCGCTATCCATGACGAGGAGGGAGTAGTTCACCCTCGGGGCTGAGGCTATGTACCAGTAGCTATGTGTTTGATCTCTCTCTCTCTCTCGTGTTCTTGATTTGGCACGATCTTGATGTATCGCGAGCTTTGCTATTGTAGTTGGATTTTATGATGTTTCTCCCCCTCTACTCTCTTGTAATGGATTGAGTTTTCCCTTTGAAGTTATCTTATCGGATTGAGTCTTTAATGATTTGAGAACACTTGATGTATGTCTTGCCGTGCGTATCTGTGGTGACAATGGGATATCACGTGATTCACTTGATGTATGTTTTGGTGATCAACTTGCGGGTTCCGCCCATGAACCTATGCATAGGGGTTGGCACACGTTTTCGTCTTGACTCTCCGGTAGAAACTTTGGGGCACTCCTTGAAGTTCTTTGTGTTGGTTTGAATAGATGAATCTGAGATTGTGTGATGCATATCGTATAATCATACCCACGGATACTTGAGGTGACATTGGAGTATCTAGGTGACATTAGGGTTTTGGTTGATGTGAGTCTTAAGGTGTTATTTTACTACGAACTCTAGGTCTGTTTGTGACACTTATAGGAATAGCCCAATGGATTGATCGGAAAGAATAACTTGGAGGTGGTTTCATACCCTACCGTAATCTCTTCGTTTGTTCTCCGCTATTAGTGACTTTGGAGTGACTCTTTGTTGCATGTTGAGGGATAGTTATATGATCCCATTATGTTATTATTGTTGAGAGAACTCGCACTAGTGAAAGTATGAACCCTAGGCCTTGTTTCCTAGCATTGCAATACCATTTGTGCTCACTTTTATCATTAGTTACCTTGCTGTTTTTATATTTTCAGATTACAAAAACCTATATCTACCATCCATATTGCACTTGTATCACCATCTCTTCGCCGAACTAGTGCACCTATACAATTTACCATTGTATTGGGTGTGTTGGGGACACAAGAGACTCTTTGTTATTTGGTTGCAGGGTTGTTTGAGAGAGACCATCTTCATCCTACGCCTCCCACGGATTGATAAACCTTAGGTCATCCATTTGAGGGAAATTTGCTACTGTCCTACAAACCTCTGCACTTGGAGGCCCAACAACATCTACAAGGAGAAGGTTGCGTAGTAGACAT
This sequence comes from Triticum aestivum, assembly GCF_018294505.1. Taxonomy (NCBI): domain Eukaryota; kingdom Viridiplantae; phylum Streptophyta; class Magnoliopsida; order Poales; family Poaceae; genus Triticum; species Triticum aestivum. The sequence goes on from NC_057808.1 coordinate 467,090,983, forward strand.
CAAGCTCTTTTCTGGCGCCGTTGCCGGGGAGGTGAGTGCTTGAAGGTATATCTTTAGATCTTGCAATTGAATCTTTTAGTTTCTTGTTTTATCACTAGTTTAGTTTATAAAAGAAAACTACAAAAAAATGGTATTGAGTTTTTCTCATACGCTTCATCTTTTTAATATCTTTCGTGAGTATGATGGAAAGGAAAATTGTGCCAAAGTGTTAGAAGAAGAATGCATTAAAATGTTTGGCACTAAATCTTTGAATGATGAGCATGATTGCAATGTTGTTAGTATGAATTCTTTGAATATCCATGATGCTAATGATATGCAAAGCCACAATCTTGGGGAAGCTATGTTTGATGAAGATGATATTTTTTGTCCCCCAAGCTTTGATATGCAAATTTATAATGACGATAGCATGCCTCCTACTTATGATGATTATACTGATGAAAGTGGGTTTGGAAGAGTGTCAACTTTAGGAAGTAATGATCCCACTATTTTGGAGGATGTTGAATCTTGTAATATTTATGAAAGTGGATTTGGAGAGTTCATGACTTTATTTAGTGATGAGTCTACTATCTTGGAAGAGGTTTCAATCGATTATGATGAGAACAAAGTTGCTACTTATGATGATTATTGTGATGAAACTTATGCTATAAAAAGTAGTGATGATTATATTTATAAAACTTGTCATGATTATGATTACCCTTTTTCTGAACATTACTCTTTTAATGTGGAAACAATTTATAGTATTCAAGTCTCTTATGATACTCCCACCATTCCGAATGAGAAGAATTTTGCTTATGTGGAGAGTAGTAAAATTTTATGCAAGTAGATCATGAAAAGAATGCTTTAGGTGCTGGTTATATTGTTGAATTCATTTATGATGCTACTGAAAATTATTATGAGGGAGGAACATATGCTTGTAGGAATTGCAATAATATCAAGTTTTCTCTCTATGTGTTTAAAGTTTTGAAGTTATGCTTGTTTGGCCTTCCTATGCTAGTTGATTATTGTTCCCATAAGTTGTTTGCTCACAAAATCCCTATGCATAGGAAGTGGGTTAGACTTAAATGTGCTAGTCATATTCTTCATGATGCTCTCTTTATGTTTCAATTCTTATCTTTTATGCGAGCATCATTGAAATCATCATGCCTAGCTAGGGGCGTTAAACGTTAGCGCTTGTTGGGAGGCAACCCAATTTTATTTTAGTTTCTTGCTTTTTGGTTCTGTTTAGGAATAAATAATCCATCTAGCTTCTGTTTAGATGTGGTTTTGTGTTTTAATTAGTGTTTGTGCCAAGTAGAACCTTTGGGAAGACTTGGGTGAAGACTTTATGATCATGCTGTAAAAAACAGAAACTTTAGCGCTCACGAGATTAGCTAAAACTTTTTACTGGAGGGTGCTATTTAGTTGATTCTTTTTGAAGATGATTACTAGACAAATTCCTCAGGTCCGCCAATTTTTTTTAGAATTTTTGGAGTTCCAGAAGTTTGCGTTAGTTACAGATTACTACAGGCTGTTCTGTTTTTGACAGATTCTGTTTTCATTGTGTTGCTTGCTTATTTTGATGAATCTATGGCTAGTAAAATAGTTTATAAACCATAGAGAAGTTGGAATACAGTAGGTTTAACACCAATATAAATAAAGAATGAGTTCATTACAGTACCTTGAAGTGGTGTTTTGTTTTCTTTCGCTAACGGAGCTTACGAGTTTTCTGTTAAGTTTTGTGTTGTGAAGTTTTCAAGTTTTGGGTAAAGATTCGATGGACTACGGAATAAGGAGTGGCAAGAGACTAAGCTTGGGGATGCCCAAGGCACCCCAAGGTAATATTCAAGGATAACCACGCGTCTAAGCTCGGGGATGCCCCGGAAGGCATCCCCTCTTTCGTCTTCGTTCATCGGTAACTTTACTTGGAGCTATATTTTTATTCACCACATGATATGTGTTTTGCTTGGAGCGTCATTTTATTTTCTTTAGCTTTGCTTGCTGTTTGAATAAAATACTAAGATCTGAAATTATTAAATGGGAGAGTCTTCACATAGTTGTATAATTATTCGACTACTCATTGATCTTCACTTATATCTTCTGGAGTAGTTTGTCATTTGCTGTAGTGCTTCACTTATACCCTTTTAGAGCACAATGGTGGTTTATTTTGAAGAAATAGATGAACTCTCATGCTTCACTTAAATTATTTTGAGAGTCTTAAATAGCATGGTAATTTGCTTAATCCTAATATGCTAGGTATTCAAGAATAGTAAAACTTTCTTATGAGTGTGTTGAATACTAAGGGAAGTTTGATGCTTGATGATTGTTTTGAGATATGGAGGTAGTGATATTAAAGTTGTGCTAGTTGAGTAGTTGTGAATTTGAGAAATACTTGTGTTGAAGTTTGCAAGTCCCGTAGCATGCACGTATGGTAAACGTTATGTAACAAATTTGAAACATGAGGTGTTCTTTGATTGTCCTCCTTATGAGTGGCGGTCGGGGACGAGCGATGGTCTTTTCCTACCAATCTATCCCCCTAGGAGCATGCGCGTAGTGCTTGGTTTTTGATGACTTATAGATTTTCGCAATAAGTATGTGAGTTCTTTATGACTAATGTTGAGTCCATGGATTATACACACTCTTACCCTTCCATCATTGCTAGCCTCTTCGGTACCGTGCATTGCCCTTTCTCACATTGAGAGTTGGTGCAAACTTCGCCGGTGCATCCAAACCCCGTGATATGATACGCTCTTTCACACATAAACCTCCTTATATCTTCCTCAAAACAGCCACCATACCTACCTATTATGGCATTTCCATAGCCATTCCGAGATATATTGCCATGCAACTTTCCACCGTTCCGTTTATCATGACACGTTCATCATTGTCATATTGCTTTGCATGATCATGTAGTTGACATAGTATTTGTGGCAAAGCCACCATTCATAATTCTTTCATACATGTCACTCTTGGTTCATTGCATATCCCGGTACACCGCCGGAGGCATTCATATTGAGTCATACTTTGTTCTAGTATCGAGTTGTAATCATTGAGTTGTAAGTAAATAGAAGTGTGATGATCATCATTTTCTAGAGCATTGTCCCAAGTGAGGAATAAAAAAATTAAAAAAGACAAAGGCCATAAAAAAGAGAAGGCCCAAAAAAAGAGAGAAAAGAGAGAAGGGACAATGTTACTATCCTTTTACCACACTTGTGCTTCAAAGTAGCACCATGATCTTCATAATAGAGAGTCTCTTGTTTTGTCACTTTCATATACTAGTGGGAATTTTTCATTATAGAACTTGGCTTGTATATTCCAACAATGGGCCTCCTCAAGTGCCCTAGGTCTTCGTGAGCAAGCAAGTTGGATGCACACCCACTTAGTTTCTTTTGTTGAGCTTTCATATATTTATAGCTCTAGTGCATCCGTTGCATGGCAATCCCTACTCCTTGCATTAACATTAATCGATGGGCATCTCCATAGCTCATTGATTAGCCTCGTTGATGTGAGACTTTCTCCTTTTTTGTCTCCTCCACATAACCGCCATCATTATATTCTATTCCACCCATAGTGCTATATCCATGGCTCACGCTCATGTATTGCGTGAAGGTTGAAAAAGTTTGAGATTACTAAAGTATGAAACAATTGCTTGGATTCTCATCGGGGTTGTGCATGATGAGAGCATTCTTGTGTGACGAAAATGGAGCCTGACTAAAGTATATGATTTTGTAGGGATGAACTTTCTTTGGCCATGTTATTTTGAAAGGACATAATTGCTTAGTTAGTATGCTTGAAGTATTATTACTTTTAGGTCAATATGAAATTTTACCTTGAATCTTTCGGATCTGAATATTCATACCACAATTAAGAAGAATTACATTGAAATTATGCAAAGTAGCATTCCACATCAAAAAATTCTGTTTTTATCATTTACCTACTCGAGGACGAGCAAGAATTAAGCTTGGGGATGCTGATACGTCTCCAACGTATCTATAATTTTTTGATTGTTCCATGCTATTATATTATCCATCTTGGATGTTTTATGGGCTTTACTATGCACTTTTATATTACTTTTGGGACTAACCTATTGACCCAGAGCCCAGTGCCAGTTCATGTTTTTCCCTTGTTTCAGTGTTTCAAAGAAAAGGAATATCAAACGGAGTCGAAACGGAATGAAACCTTCTGGAGAAGTTATTTTTGGAAGGAAAGCAACCCGGGAGACTTGGAGTGCACGTCAGGAAAGCAACGAGGGAGGCACGAGGTAGGGGGCGCGCCCACCCCCCTGGGCGCGCCCTCCACCCTCGTGGGCCCCTCGTGGCTCCCCTGACATATTTCTTCTGCCTATATATATCTTTATACCATAAAACGATCGGGGAACAGAATAGATCGGGAGTTTCGCCGCCGCAAGCCTCTGTAGCCACCAAAAACCAATCGGGAACCTGTTCCGGCACCCTGCCGGAGGGGGGAACCCTCACCGGTGGCCATCTTCATCATCCCAGCGCTATCCATGACGAGGAGGGAGTAGTTCACCCTCGGGGCTGAGGGTATGTACCAGTAGCTATGTGTTTGATCTCTCTCTCTCTCTCGTGTTCTTGATTTGGCACGATCTTGATGTATCGCGAGCTTTGCTATTGTAGTTGGATTTTATGATGTTTCTCCCCCTCTACTCTCTTGTAATGGATTGAGTTTTCCCTTTGAAGTTATCTTATCGGATTGAGTCTTTAATGATTTGAGAACACTTGATGTATGTCTTACCGTGCGTATCTGTGGTGACAATGGGATATCACGTGATTCACTTGATGTATGTTTTGGTGATCAACTTGCGGGTTCCGCCCATGAACCTATGCATAGGGGTTGGCACATGTTTTTGTCTTGACTCTCCGGTAGAAACTTTGGGGCACTCTTTCAAGTTCTTTGTGTTGGTTTGAATAGATGAATCTGAGATTGTGTGATGCATATCGTATAATCATACCCACGGATACTTGAGGTGACATTGGAGTATCTAGGTGACATTAGGGTTTTGGTTGATGTGAGTCTTAAGGTGTTATTTTACTACGAACTCTAGGGCTGTTTGTGACACTTATAGGAATAGCCCAATGGATTGATCGGAAAGAATAACTTGGAGGTGGTTTCGTACCCTACCGTAATCTCTTCGTTTGTTCTCCGCTATTAGTGACTTTGGAGTGACTCTTTGTTGCATGTTGAGGGATAGTTATATGATCCAATTATGTTATTATTGTTGAGAGAACTTGCACTAGTGAAAGTATGAATCCTAGGCCTTGTTTCCTAGTATTGCAATACCGTTTGTGCTCACTTTTATCATTAGTTACCTTGCTGTTTTTATAATTTCAGATTACAAAAACCTATATCTACCATCCATATTGCACTTGTATCACCATCTCTTTGCCGAACTAGTGCACCTATACAATTTACCATTGTATTGGGTGTGTTGGGGACACAAGAGACTCTTTGTTATTTGGTTGCAGGGTTGTTTGAGAGAGACCATCTTCATCCTACGCCTCCCACGGATTGATAAACCTTAGGTCACCCACTTGAGGGAAATTTGCTACTGGCCTACAAACCTCTGCACTTGGAGGCCCAACAACGTCTACAAGGAGAAGGTTGCGTAGTAGACATCAAAGGTCCCCCCGAGTTCGAAATGATATTTACCTTGGAGGTACATGGTTTGCAATTTTTTTATACTGTCATTTAATAATGCTAGTTACCTTCAGACTTTTGTATTTGGTTTAATGCTCATGCACAGCTAGTATACCAACGCTAAACCGTGTTACCTTTACATTTTGTATTGTTAATTCTTATAGAAATCTTCCAGTGCTAGAGTTTATTGAAATCTGTTCAGTAAAACCATTGTACTGTACCTGTAATAAAATAACTACTCTAAAGTTGCACTAGCCACTGGATTAGTGTATATTTGTAGTATTCGAAATTTCGAATGGTGTTGCATTAGCGTATGGACATAAATAAAGTGTGGCAAGCTTTCCCAGATATGTGCTCAAGAAAACTACTACCTGTTTTTCTAAATACTAGACGTTTGGGTACTTTAAATTGAACCACGAAAACGTCTTATATTAAGGAACAGAGGGTGTAGAGTTCACTCAAATTATCCCGATAAAGCTAGTCACACCTTTGTTAAAATTAATGTTCATTATGTTATCGGAGGAGGTCTGTAAGTTTGTCTCTAATGCCTGTCGACTACATACCTGACATCATGATGTAATGTTAAGTCATTTCCTTTTGTACAGTGTCACTGAATTGTCAAGGCGGTGATGGCATTTTATTTTAGTTGAACTGCACAAAATATGCTAGAGGAAAGGTCAGGAATCGATCATTCTTTCAGAAAGAACTATATATGCCTTTCTGACATCAGCCGTTGTTGCCTTATTTATTCCTTCAAACAGGTGGTTAGAAACAGTCTTGCTACCTTTTCCCATTAAGAAATTGGAATGCTTATATTTGTGAGTCTATGCTTCAACTAGTGCCACTTTTATAGTAATCACACTTTCAATATCTATGCAAACAGGGATGCTCGATTTTAGCGGAACTGCACAAAAAAGTCCAACTGGTTCAACATTAGGAGCATGTTTTCTTCCAAACCTTTATATCCAATTGGTGGCACTATGAGTTGTTCATTACGAAGGTACATGGTTTGCTACTATCTTGCTACTCTTTTGTACTGTCATTGGATAGTAGTGGTTTGCATGTGAATTTATTGGCAGGGTGGACCTACATTGGAGGTGCAGGACAGGATTCAATGATTGGATGCTCAATTTCGGTTGTATCGATTTCACCTCTTCCATCACTGCGAACATGGGTATCCTTGGTCTGATGAAGAATAGGCGCTATATTTCTGCTCTGAACCAGCAAATCAATTCAGTATGAAATTGTCTAGGGCAAAACATGACTGTATCAAATTGTCCAGTGCAAAACATGACAGATGCTAAGCGGAAGAGACATGTTTAAACCGAAAATACAAGGTGGGGTATATGTTTACTAGCTGCTTGATATTTGTGCAGACAGAGATATCTGCCCGTTGCTATTTGGCAAACACACAAAGTGACCGCATTTTTGGTTGAACTGCACAAGAGAATAGTATAGTCACTGCATGCAGTGCCATTTGAAAATAGACACAGAAAAATTGGATAGTCACTTCATGGACTGCAGAAAAGTAGTACTGTACTATTTATTGGCCAAACTAGGTGCTTCATTGCTTTGGTCTGATTATACAATGGGCATCATTTTGCCTAAGTTAAAGTTTGTATTCCGAAAATACTCTCGTCGTGTGATCGAGAGAAGACCAAATCATATTGCAGTGGATGTTCCTCCATCATGTGTGGTTCATTCTCATGGTTCTAGCTGTTAGTGAAACCACTTACGTTTGCAAGAGGAATTGTAGACTTCACAAACAAAATTGTCTTTCAGTCTGTACTGAATGTGCCAAGAGAAGCATCCATGTTAGTAGGCAGAACAGATGTTTTTTCTAGATCTTTGCTTTTGGAGCCACATATTTGTATATGATCTGTGAATCATTGAGATGCATTAACATGTTGATCTTATGTATGGGAATCGTACTAGTTGGTTTTAGTTGCGACGCAAGATCCGAAGTGGCTGATCTTTGCTTTTGGAGCTACATATTTGTATATGATATGTGAATCATTGAGATGCATTAACAGTTCCATATTTATGTTCGCTCAGTGTTTACAAGTTACTGATCGATCACTAGCTAGCCTACTAATGCGCTCCTGGCAGTTTTAGTTGCGACGCAAGATCCGAAGTGGCAGTTTTTTGAATAAAAATGCCTACCTCTGAAGAAACTGACAAGCTGCTCTCAAGAAAATGCCATGCGAATCTGAAGAAACTGCCAGCGAAAACGTTCGCAAATGCCTTATCTCCAAGCTAAAGTTCATCAACTAATGCTCTCGGCTGCGACTCGTTGCATGCTGCTCCGCGTACTAGCTGCGAGTGATTTTGAGTGCCTGCATGCAGCCGGCCGTAATTAAGGTAGCTAACTGATGCGAAAAAGATGCGCTTTAATTGTTGCGGGCCTTTTAAATCCGTGGAATCATTATTGACAAGGAGGGAGATGGTTCGAGTGCACTCGTTTGACCATCACGCCGGCGTGCGACCCAGCACGGACGGACGGGACGGCACAGTCATATTTCAGTTTCTCTAGTTTTCCACGGCAAGCTGGCGCGCTAAGCCATGCCTGCTTAATTATGCATTGAATTTCGATGACCGTCGCGCTACCTTCCACCTATAAGTACTGTTTCCCGGCCTTCTATGGTGGCACCGTGACCCAACTCACCCTATCCTCATAAGCCCCCACTGGCCCGACATCGCTCGCCACTTATCCTCGCTCTCGCCACGTCCGCCATGCCCCCGCCCGTCCGTGATAGGCGAGGCCGGAGGCGGTCACCGCCGGAACTAGTGTTCGGTTTTTCACCGGAAGGCAGACGGAGGGAGGAGGCATTCTATCGGTCTTTAGATGGCAATGCGGAGATCGAGGACTTGTTGGAGTGCAACCGCCTGGCGGAGGAGCAAGAGTTGTTGGAGCGCGACCGCTTGGCGGAGGAGCAATGTATCGCCGATTTGCGCCGCCAGCGGGACATGGAGCAGCAGCGCACCAACGCTCTGAGTCGCGAGCAGAGCGCCCGCAGCTGGGACGACTACGTGGAGGCCGGTGCCTAGCAAATAGCCCTGGAGGCTGGCGGGCACGCACGCGTTCGCGACGCCGATTTTTACTACTAGCTCGTCAAGTGGGTTTCCCGCTTAGAACCCGAAGCTTCGGTGGACCACGCCGGCATGGAAAGGGCCAACGCGCATGAGCAACGCGCCCTATCGCACCTCTGGCAAGTCCGAGGCAAGGCGGAGGACGCCGGTGCCGGCGTTTAGCGTGTACCGCAGATGGCGGCCGGCATCATCCAGTTAGCTAAGAGTAAGTTAGTACTTGTACGCTACTAGAGTATTAGTGGGAGTAGATAGTTAACTTGGCTATGATGGTTGTCAACGTGGAAGTTCAGTACTCTATATGTGGATCAGACCTGTTACTTTGCTCTCAATGTTGAACTTTCCGTTTGAACGTATGGAATGGGCTGTTATTTTTTTAAATGGGTTGTATTTGTCCTCTACGGGTTTAGAGGCTGACTTGTGGGCCTACCAAGTTGACGCGTACACAATCAGGAGATGATTGTACGTGGAGAGGATGACAGCAGGGACCCGCCAAGGTCATGGCAGTACGCAAGCAAGTGCCTCCTTATTTCAAGCCAATAAAAAAGGCTCCTCCTAATGGATTTCTGACATCTAGGTCCCATGCCATTGTCAACGTAGTCCATAAACGAGAGAATTGCACAACGAGCGGCTGACACCAGGGACCCAGCAGCTCGCCCAGTTATTTTTGTTTTGGGTTAATTTAATAAATGCCACTCCAAATCTGGTGTTTCTGAGAAATGCCACTGCAATTTCCAAACTTTGAAAAATGCCATTTCATGCCATTTCCAGTGGCATTTTTCTAAGTCTGAAGTGGCGTTTTTCAAAGTTTGCAAATTGCAGTGGCGTTTTCCAAAGTTTGCAAAAATTGCAGTGGCATTTTTTAAAGTTTGGAAATTGCAGTGGCATTTTTATGAATCGCCATAATTGGAGTGGCATTTATCTAATTTGTTTTTGAGACAAAAGCAGGGTGTCAACTAGGCTGTGCGGGGCACTCTGGCCTGTCTAGACAGCCTTCTCTTTTATGTTTACCACAGACCAGCCGAGTAGTTTTTTTCTTTCTAAAAATGGCTAGCCCAGTTTTTTTGTGATTTGCCAAGTAAGTCGCTTTGTCAGGCCTGTTGGGCTGCAAATCTTTCAAGACGAGGAGAGCTTCATTCGGCTGGCCGAGAAAATGGCCTATCAGTAATGAGAAATGGGCTGTACATTTTTAGAACACATCAAACCGGCAATTAGTTTCAAATTTATTTTTTTCATTTCGAGATTTTAAATTGCATTAATTTTTATGCGTGCACAATTTGTTGGATTTTATATTGATATACATTTATTTTTAAAATCAGTTTGAATGTGACTCGAAATTTCGGGATTAAAAACAGTTCGGACCGCACCGAAATATGCAAAATTTTGTATAATTTTTTAACCGTGGCCACAATATGGGTTGTAATGCTAATAAAAAGAATATGGGCTCCAAAAAAACCTTAAGAATTAGCAAATGGGCTGTAAATTATTAGAAATAATGGCAGATGGGTTGTAGGCTGTTTTCCACAGATTTGAGGCTTTCCTAAAAAAAGGATGACGCACAAGCAGTGACTGTTGGATGTCCATCCAACGATCGTCGTGCTTCTTCAATCTCTGCTCTTCCTGCTCCAGCCGCTCAAACAAGCGCCGGCGGGACTGCCTGCTCCCTCCTCCCCGCGACCTGTTGTGCTGCCGCGCAGGCCTCACCGCCCCACCGTACTCCCATCGCTGGCCTAGCCATCCCTCTACTCACCCAAACCTGCTGTTATTCTCCGGTGACGGCATGCGAACCAGTAAACCCTCGTACAATCGTACTCCCCTTCGCATGGGAAACAACTGTCGACTCTTCCCTGCCTCCGTGTCGTTCCCTTCCTAGGCCTCACCGTCGTCCACCGCCCTGGTGCTCTCGGCGCGGCCTGGTCAACGTAGTCAACGACCGACGTGCATCTGAAGTGGACTGTACGTGGAGAGGCTGACAGTTGGGTCCACGGCCGCACCCAAGGAAATGCCTCCTTATTACGCGCAAAATAATGATTCCTCCACCTGACATCTGGGACCCACCGAAAGGGCCTCTGTATTTTGCGAAAAAAATGTTACCGCCGCTGACAGCTCGGACCCACCAGCTATATCTTCGCACGCAAGGAAGTGCCTCCTTATTACGCACAAAAAAATGAATACTCCCCCTGCTAGCTGGGACCCAGTATAGTGGCAGGCTGATTTGTGGGCCTACTAAGTTGACGGGGACGGAGGGCTTTGTCAACTTAGTCAATATGTACGATTCTAGCTCCAGTGACCGTACGATGTCCATCCAACGGCCGTAGTGCTTCTTCAACCTCTGGTCTTCTTGCTCCAGCCGCCCAAACCAGCGCCGGTCGTGCCTCGTGCTCCTGCCTCCCATGGCCGGCTGTGATGCGGCGGAGGCCTCACCGCCCACTACTACTCCCACCGCTGGCAAGGCCATCCCTCTACTCACCCACACCCCCTGTTATTCTGCGGCGACGGCAGCCTCACACCGCAGCGAACCAGTGAACCCTCATACTCCTCTACGCGTGGGCTTCCACTGCCGCGTCTTCCCCGGCTCCGCGTCGTCCCCTTCCTAGGCCTCGCCGTCGTCCACCGCCCTGGTGCTCTCGGCGCAACATGGTCAACGTGGTCAAGGAACGACTTCCATCGGAAGAGTACTGTATGTTGAGAGGCTGACAGCTGGGTCCACGGCAGCCGCAATGAAGTGCCTCCTTATTACGCGGAAAATAATTATTCCTCCACCTGACAGCAGGGGCCCACCGGACGGGCCATTGTATTTGGTGAAAAAACGTTTCCCCCCTGACTGTTGTGACCCACTGGACGGGCCACCGTATTTCGCGAAAAAAACGTTCCCCCCGCTGTCAGCTCGGACCCACCGGAAGTGCCTCCTTATTACGCACAAAAAAATGAATACTCCCCCTGCTAGTTGGGACCCACCTTGGTGTGGCTGACTTGTGGGCCTACTAAGTTGACGGGGACGGAGTGCTTTGTCAACTCAGTCAATATGAACGATTCTAGCTCTAGTGTCCGTACGATGTCCATCCAACGGTTGTAGTGCTTCTTCAACCTCTGGTCTTCTTGCTCCAGCCGCCCAAAGCAGCGCCGGTCGTGTCGCATGCTCCTGCCTCCCGTGGCCGGCTGTGCTGCCGCAGAGGCACACCGCCCCCTACTATTCCCACCGCTCGCCAAGCCCTACGGCGACGGCAGCATCACACCGCAGCCGAACCAGTGAACCCTCGTACTCCTCTCCGCGCGGGCTTCCACTGCCGCGTCTTCCCCGGCTCCGCGTCGTCCCCTTCCTAGGCCTCGCCGTCGTCCACTGCCCTGGTGCTCTCGGCGCGGCGTGGTCAACGTGGTCAAGGAATGATTTCCATCCGAAGAGTACTGTACGTGGAGAGGCTGACAGCTGGGTCCACGGCCGCAGCAAGGAAGTGCCTCCTTATTACGCGCAAAATAATTATTCCTCCACCTGACAGCGGGGACCCACCGGACGGGCCACCGTATTTTGCGAAAAAAAACGTTTCCCCCTGACTGCTGGGACCCACCAGCTACATCTTCGCACAGAAGGAAGTGCGTCCGGGCAAAAAAACGATTCGCCCCCTGACTGCTGGGACCCACCAGCTACATCTTCGCACGCAAGGAAGTGCCTGACAGTCGGGACCCACCTGGTCGAAGCGTACGTAGCGTTGTCATTCTGGTCGCGAACGTGTACGTACATACTAGTCGATGTAGAGGCGCGCACATGTCGTAGTAGAGGCGCGCACGTAGCATGTACACGTACGTACAGCGGCCAGGGTGCAAGAAAGTAAATACGGCCACGTATGTACATACGGGCAGGGCCTCGAACGCCTACTCGCGCGTACATACGACCAGGGCTCGTGTACATGGCTGGGTCGGAATGGAGAAACTGCGTCGTCGTCGTGTTCATGGGGAGGCAACGGAATGCGTCGTGTTCATCGGGAGGCAACGGAACGCGTGGGAGCCAACCGGCTTGGACGGAACAGCCAATGGAAACGAGGCCTGGCGTACCGCAGAACGGAGGAAACGGCATTGTGTTCGACCGGCCACGGTCGAAACGGGATCCTGTTCATCGGGAGGGGTCTGGCGTACCACAAAACGGAGGAAACGGACCTCCTATGGTCGAAACGGGGGTCCTGTTGATCGGGAGGGGTGTGGCGTACCGCAAAACGGAAGAAACGGACTTGTGTTGGAGCGCTACGGTCAAAACGGGGGTCCTGTTCATCGGGAGGGGTGTGGCATACCGCAAGACGGGACTCCACGGGATACTGTTCATCTCCACCGTCGACCCCCTCCAGCCTCCACGGGCTACTGTTCATCCACCGTCGACCTCCTCCAACCTCCACCTGCGACTGTTCATCCACGGGCTCCTGTTCATCCAGCCTCCACCGCGCGCTACTCCACCGGCTACTGTTCAACCAGCCGTCTCCACGGGCTCCTAATCAACCACCCCTCCACGGGCTACTGTTCATCCAGCCCTCCACCATCTACTGTTCATCCAGCCCTCCACGGGGTGGTCCTGTTCATCCAGCCCTCCACGGGGTCCTGTTCATCCATCCCCAACCGGCTTGATCGATCGAGGTCCTGTTCATCTAGAGGCAACACCACGGGGTCCTGTTCATCCACCCCCACCGGGAACTGTTCATCCAAACCCCCCCAGCAATGCTCACTGTTCATCCAGAGGCAGCATCGATCGGCTTCAGTTAGCAGCAGTAGCGAATGAATCGCTCGATCGGGTTCAGTTAACAGCCATCGATCGATCGCTCGGATTCAGTAACCCGTAGCCTGCAGTGCAATCGCTCGGGTTCAGTTAGAGCCCAACACCTCGCTCGGGTTCAGTTAGAACCCAACGCCTCACACCCAAGCGTGTGCGTGTATGAGCGAAACGCGCATCGCTCGGCCCCGACCACCCACCGTAACCGGGAACACCCCAATATTTTCCTCGCCCTCACTTCTACCATGGTTTTTTCCGTCATGGACGGCCCAAAGAATGTCATGCAGCTGCGTCTCCGGCCCGCCCAGGACGAAAATCCCATTTTCTGTCATGATTTTTTGTCATAGAAGTAGGACCCCACCACATCTATGATGATACCGGGTTTTGTCACAATTATCGTCATAGAAGTGTCATAAGTATGACAGAAAAAAATTTCGTCCGGCCCAAAATGTCACGGATGTGTCTTTTTTTTGTAGTGCTAGTTCCCTCCGGTGTCTATATAAACCGGAGGGCTTAGTCCAGAAACATATATAGTCATACAGGCTAGACTTCTAGGGTTTTAGCCATTACGATCTCGTGGTAGATCAACTCTTGTAATAATCATATTCATCAAGATCAATCAAGCAGGAAGTAGGGTATTACCTCCATAGAGAGGGCCCGAACCTGGGTAAACATTGTGTCCCGTGTCTCCTGTTACCATCGACCTCAGATGCACAGTTCGGGACCCCCTACCCGAGATCCGCCAGTTTTGACACCGACACCCATATTACCTTGTCTTCTCCCTTGTATTGAATGCTTGCAGATTCCAGGTTAGTCCAAATCACACGCATTATTATTATTATCCACACCATTCGGTCGTGCAAGTGAAAGGCAATAATGACGATATATGATGGACTGATTGAGATGAGAGAAGCTGGTATGAACTTGACCTATCTTGTTTTTGTAAATATGATTAGTTCATCGTTCCTGATTCAGCCTATTATGAATGAAACATATTTGCAATGACAATTAGAGATTATAGTTGCTCATGCCATGCTTAATTAGCCAGGAGTTTATAATGGTTTACCTTGCATGCCAACATGCTATTAAAATGGTTGTGATGTGGTATGATAGGGTGGTATCCTCCTTTGAACAACTCGAGTGGCTTGACTTGGCACATGTTCACGCATGTAGTTGAAACAAAATCAACATAGCCTCCACGATATTTATGTTCATGGTGAATTATATCCTACTCATGCTTGCACTCAGTGTTGATTAATTTTAATGCATGTTCATGACTGTTGTCGCTCTCTAGCTGGTCGCTTCCCAGTCTTTTTCTAGCCTTCACTTGTACTAAGCGGGAATACTGCTTGTGCATCCACTTTCATAAACCCCAAAGTTATTCCAAATGAGTCCACAATACCTTCCTATATGCGGTATCTACCTGCCATTCCAAGTAAATTTGTATGTGCCAGACTCTAAACCTTCAAATGAAATTATGTTTTGTATGCTCGAATAGCTCATGTATCAACTAGGGTTGTGTGTATCTTCCATGCTAGGTGGGTTATTCTCACGAGGAGTGGACTCCGCTCCTCACTCACGAGAAAATGGTCGGTCACCGGGATGCCCAGTCCCATGCTCAAATCAAAATAATTGGAAACAAAACTCCCCCAGGACTGTTGTTAGTTGGTGGCACCCGTTGTTTCGGGCAAGCCATGGATTGATGCTTGTTGGTGGTGGGGGAGTTTAAACTTTACCATTCTGTTTGGGAACCGCCTATAATGTGTGTAGCATGGAAGATATCGAGATCTCTCAGTTGTTATGTTGGCAATGAAAGTATGCCGCTCAAAATATTATTTATCTCTATTTCAAAATAGAGCTCTGGCACCTCTACAAATCCGTGCTTCCCTCTGCGAAGGCCCTATCTATTTACTTTTATGTTGAGTCATCATCCTCTTATTAAAAAGCACCAGTTGGAGAGCACCGCTGTCATTTGCATGCATTACTATTAGTTTACATTGAGTATGACTATGAATGGATCTCTTTTACCATGAATTACAATGTTTAGTCAGTCCTTGATCTCCAGAGGTGCTCTGCATTTATGTTTTGCGGTCTCAGAAAGGTCTAGAGAGATACCATCTTGTTATATCATATTATGATTGTTTTGAGAAAGTGTTGTCATCCGAGATTTATTATTATTGCTCGCTAGTTGATTATGCCATTGATATGAGTAAACATGAGACCTAAGTGTTATTGTGAATATGGTTAGTTCATAATCTTTGCTGAAAACTTGAATGCTGGCTTTACATATTTACAACAACAAGAGCAAACAGAGTTTGTAAAAGTTCTTCTTTATCACTTTCAGTTTGTCAACTGAATTGATTGAGGACAAGCAAAGGTTTAAGCTTGGGGGAGTTGATACGTCTCCAACGTATCTACTTTTCCAAACACTTTTGCCCTTGTTTTGGACTCTAACTTGGATGATTTGAATGGAACTAACCCGGACTGGCGCTGTTTTCGGAATTGCCATGGTGTTATTTTTTTGCAGAAATAAAAGTTCTCGGAATGACCTGAAACTTCACGGAGAATATTTTTGAAATATATAAAAAATACTGGCGAAAGAATCAACACCAGGGGGCCCACACCCTGTCCACGAGGGTGGAGGGCGCGCCCCCCTGCCTCGTGGGCCCCCTGAGGCTCCACCGACCTCAACTCCAACTCTATATATTCACGTTCGGGGAGAAAAAAATCAGAGAGAAGGATTCATCGCGTTTTACAATACGGAGCCGCCGCCAAGCCCTAATCTCTCTCGGGAGGGTTGATCTGGAGTCCGTTCGGGGCTCCAGAGAGGGGAATCCGTCACCGTCGTCATCATCAACCTTCCTCCATCACCAATTTCATGATGCTCACCGCCGTGCGTGAGTAATTCCATCGTAGGCTTGTTGGACGGTGATGGGTTGGATGAGATTTACCATGTAATCGAGTTAGTTTTGTTAGGGTTTGATCCCTAGTATCCATTATGTTCTAAGATTGATGTTGCTATGACTTTGCTATGCTTAATGCTTGTCACTAGTGCCCGAGTGCCATGATTTCAGATATGAACCTATTATGTTTTCATGAATATATGTGAGTTCTTGATCCTATCTTGCAACTCAATAGTCACCTACTATGTGTTATGATCCGGTAACCCCGAAGTGACAATAATCGGGACCACTCCCGGTGATGACCTTAGTTTGAGGAGTTCATGTATTCACTAAGTGTTAATGCTTTGGTCCGGTACTCTATTAAAAGGAGGCCTTAATATCCCTTAGTTTCCAATAGGACCCCGCTACCACGGGAGGGTAGGACAAAAGATGTCATGCAAGTTCTTTTCCATAAGCACGTATGACTATATTCGGAATACATGCCTACATTACATTGATGAATTGGAGCTAGTTCTGTGTCACCCTATGTTATAACCGTTGCATGAGGAATCGCATCCGACATAATTATCCATCATTGATCCAATGCCTACGAGCTTTTCACATATTGATCTTTGCTTAGTTACATTACCGTTGCCACTGTTACAATTACTACAAAACTACTACTGTTACACCTTTGCCACCGTTACCGTTATTTCCATACTACTTTGCTACTAAATACTTTGCTGCAGATATTAAGTTTTCCAGGTGTGGTTGAATTGACAACTCAACTGCTAATACTTGAGAATATTCTTTGGCTCCCCTTGTGTCGAATCAATAAATTTGGGTTGAATACTCTACCCTCGAAAACTGTTGCGATCCCCTATACTTGTGGGTTATCAGTGCTCCACATCCGCGATGTGCGAGGCCCCAAAGGGACGGAAACCGAGGCTAGGCTTGAAGCTATGGAGCAGGAGGTCTTCTGGTGCAAGGGGATGGTGGAACATGGACTCAATGCCAATCACCTCATGATCGCGGACTACACCCGTGATCTCAAGGTGGGTGGCAAGTCCATGAAGGACATCGTCTTCACCTTCAACGAGCAAATCAACTTTCTCCAAAGCCAGATCTACAATCTCCAAAACCAAGTCTTTGAATATGAGGCAAGGTTTAAAGGTACGAATTTGGCTACCAGTTGCAGGACCCGCGAGACTCACTACTACTTCATCATCACCACCTCCTTCTTCATCGCCAAAGGAAACTTGAGTATTGGGTATGGGCACTCCCCTTGGCTTGTGCCAAGCTTGGGGGAGGTGCCCCGGTATCGTATCACCTCCATTATCTTTTGCCTTTACTTATCTTAGTTCGATCCATAGTTATCTTTTGCTTTAGTTGAATAAAAGTTAGTTCGATCCTTTCTTTTAGAGTGTTTGCTTAGTGATCTATCCTTGTAATCCCGTGCAAGATATATAATAAAGTTTAGTTTGAGTTTTGTTTTCTTTACTTTCATGTTCAATAAAAAGAAAGGAAAAAATGAAAAAGATCATATGCTAATCTTATGCTAAGTAATGACATCACATAAGGAAGAGTATAAGTAGAAAATTTTATTGGAGATTTACAAACATAGCATTGGTCAATGATGCAACTCATGAAAGAATTAATAAGGGAAGAGAAGATTCACATGCAAATACACTATCTTGGACATCTTTTATGATTGTGAGCCCCCATCAAATTATTATATGCCAAAATTGTTGACATTGGACAAGGAAGACAACGTAATGATTTATGTTTGTTCATATTCACATAGAACTTATATTGTCATAGATACTTTAACATATGGTGTTTGTCCCCCATCTTTGCTAGCCAAAAATTCCGCACTAAGTAGAGATACTACTTGTGCATCCAAAAACCCTTAAACCCAAATCTTTTTTTGAGAATCCACTATACCTACCTATGGATTGAGTAAGATCCTTCAAGTAAGTTGTCACTGATGCAATAAGGCAACAAAAATTGCTTCTAAAAGTGTTGGATCATTTAGTGTAAGAGAAAATTGAACGTTGTACGAACTTGTGATGGCAAACAATAAAAGCGACAGACTGCATAATAAAGGTTGCTATCATAAGGGGCAATATAACGTGACGTTCTTTTGCACTAAGAGATTGAGCATACAAACAAAAAGCGCATGGAAACCTCTACTTCCCTCTGTGAAGGGCATATCTTTTACTTTTATGTATTTAATTTCATGCAAGAGTCAAAGTATTTCTCTCTATTCTTTTCTTATTTTCTCTTTTGGCAAGCATCATGTGATGAGGAAAGATCTATGCACATATATCCAGTTGGATATGGGTGGGCATGAGTTATTATTGTTGACATCACCCTTGAGGTGAATACGTTGGGAGACGAAACTATAAGCCCCTATCTTTCTATGTGTCCGGTTGAAACTTTTTCTCATGTGTATGCGGTGAGTGTTAGCAATCATAGAAGACTATATGATGGTTCAGTATGTGGACTTGCCATAAGGCTCCGATACATGACCCTTCCCGAAAAGATGATGAATTGTAGTTGCAAAGTTGACTGAGAACATAGTTTGTCGGTTTTCAATAGAGTTTATGCTTTATACTTCCAATTGTGATGAATTGTTACTTGTTCATGAGAAGTTATATGATAAAGTTCTATGTTAACGTTTTTGTTGTTATAATAATATACATGATGCTTCTATGTCCATATTTTGTTTTTATCGACACCTCTCTCTCTCTCTCTAAGCATGTGGACGTGTTTTTCGATTTCGTTTTTCGCTCGAGGACAAGCGAGGTCTAAGCTTGGGGGAGTTGATACGTCCATTTTGCATCATGTTTTCCTACTATTATTTATATTGTTTTTATGTATAATAATGCTTTTTGGAGTAATTCTAATGCCCTTTCTCTCATAATATGCAAAGTTCACACAAGTAGGGAGAATACCGGCAGCTGGAATTCTAGACCTGAAAAAGCTACATCAGGCCACCTATTCTGCACATCTCCAAATGAGTTGAAACTTCACGAGGATTTTTTATGGAATATATAAGAATTATTGGAGCAAATAACTACCAAAGGGGGCCCATCAGGTGGGCACAACTCACCTAGGCGCGCCAGGGAGCCCAAGCGTGCCCTGGTGGGTTGTGCCCTCCTCGGCCCACCTCCGGTGCCCCTCTTCTGGTATATAAGTCATTTTGACCAAGAAGAAAATAAGGGGAGGACTTTCGGGACAAAGCGCCGCCGTCTCGAGGCCGAACTTAGGCAGTAGCACTTTTTTCCTCCGGCGAAGCGATTCCGCCGGGGGAACTTCCCTCCCGGAGGGGGAAATCATCGTCATCATCATCACCAACAACTCTCCCATATTGGGGAGGGCAATCTCCATCAACATATTCAACATCACCATCTCCTCTCAAACCCTAGTTCATCTCTTGTGTTCAATCTTTGTACCGGAACCTTAGATTGGTGCTTGTGGGTGACTAGTAGTGTTGATTACATCTTGTAGTTGATTACTATATGGTTTATTTGGTGGAAGATTATATGTTTAGATCCATTATGCTATTTAATACCCCTCTGATCTTGAGCATGATTGTCATTTGTGAGTAGTTACTTTTGTTCTTGAGGTCACGGGAGAAATCTTGTTGCAAGTAATAATGTGAACTTGATATGTGTTCGATATTTTGATGGTATTGTGATTCCCTTAGTGGTGTCATGTGAACGTCGACTACATGACACTTCACCGTATTTGGGCCTAAGGGAATGCATTATGGAGTAGTTATTAGATGATGGGTTGCTAGAGTGACAGAAGCTTAAACCCTAGTTTATGCGCTACTTCGTAAGGGACCGATTTGGACCCAAAAGTTTAATGCTATAGTTAGAATTTATTCTTAATACTTTTCTCGTAGTTGCGGATGCTTGCGAGGGGGTTAATCATAAGTAGGAGGTTTGTTCAAGTAAGAACAACACCTAGGCACCGATCCACCCACATATCAAATTATCAAAGTAGCGAACACAAATCAAACCAACATGATGAAAGTGACTAGATGAAATTCCCGTGTACCCTCAAGAACGCTTTGCCTATCATAAGAGACCGTTTTGGCGTGTCCTTTGCCTCAAAAGGATTGGGCTACCTTGCTGCACTTTGTTACCGTTACTGTTACTTGCCCGTTGCAAATTATCTTGATATCAAACTACTCGTTACTTATAATTTCAGCACTTGTAGAGAATATCTTGCTGAAAACTATTTGTCATTTTCTTCCACTCCTCACGATCGTTGGGTTCGACACTCTTACTTATTGAAAGGACTACAATTGATCCCCTATACTTTTGGGTCATCATGTAGTAGTGTGAAGGACCTATTTGTTTGGGAAGAAACTCCCCAGCAACAGCGCCGGAAATGTTGCTTGCTCTCTCGTAAGAGTGGTTGGGTAACCCCTAAGTATAAGGATGAAGTAACCTAGCAATAAGTATTTCCCTCAGTAGAGAACCAAGGTTTATCGAACCAGAAAGAGTTCTTCCAGCAAACAAAAAGTCACTGGTACCTGCATACAAAACACAACACAAACTTGTCCCCAATACGTGAAGAAGGTTGTCAAGGTTCTTGTCCTGCTAATTACAAGGTAAAATTGCACAGGATAATGATAGTTGATAGTAAGGTAAAACAGTACAACAAAGAATAGTAATTGTAATGAAGATTTGAGTGATAGAGAATAGACCCAAGGGGCCATAGGTTCACTAGTGGCATCTCTCATAAGCATAACAATGAAGTGTAGTGGACAAATTACAGTTAGGCAGCAATTAAATTGCAATATTTATATTTATGGCTATGATCATTCATGGCATAATCTCATATAGGCATTATGTCTGTGATATGTAGACCATTATCCAACTGCATCCACAACTAATTATCCACTCCAACGCCGCTACCCAGCATGCATCTCGAAGTATTAAGTTCATAACAAATAGAGGATTGCAATAAGCAAGATGACATAATGTAGACAGTAAAATATCAAACAATATGACAAGAAACCATCATTTTATTCTTAGTGGCAACAATACAATACATGTATTGTCCCTCCAAGATTAGAACCCGTTACAATGCACCACTCCCTCTAAAGAAGTACCCATCAAACTTGGCCAAAGAAGATAGATAGATCGGAGAGCATACAAAGCTATTTCAAAGAAACCTCAAAAGATTCAGTTGAATTCAATGAACAATCTGATCATAAAGTGACAATTCATCATATCCCAACAAACACACCACTCACTACATCGAATTGATCATGATCATGTGAGGCAGCTCACGGGAATTTGGTATTGAAGATCAGAGAGAGAGAGAGAGAGAGAGAGAGAGAGAGAGAGAGAGAGAGAGAGAGAGAGAAAGAGAGAGGAGAGAGAGATCTAGATATTGCTATGGACCCTAAGGTCCTAATGGAACTACTCACACATGGTCACGGAGGCAACAAGGTTGATGAAGAAGCCTCCCGTGGTGGATTCCCTCTCTGGCAGAGTGCTGGAACATGCCTCCATATTGGATCTCCTCGGAATAGGAACTTGCGGCGGCAGAAATATTCAGAGAAATTTTTTGGGAAGGGTTCCGGAAAATATGGAATTTATAGGCGGAAGAATGAATGTAAGGTGGTGCTCGTGGGGCCCACATGGCCTAGTGACGCAGCCTCGGTCCTGGCTGAGCCTCATATGCCCGTGTGGATGCCATGTGGGTCCCCTCGTATCCCTCTGGCGCTTTATGGAACCTTCGTTCCTCAATAAAAATTGTATTAAATCCTCAGGGTTTCTTTACCTCCGTAGATATTGATTTTCTATAGTCAAAAACATCAAAAAACAACAACTGGCTCTGGGAACTAGATTAGTAGATTAATCCAGAAAAATATATAATATAAATTTTATAAAAAGTATACAGAAATTATATTATAATAGCATGAAACAATCAAAAATTATAGATACATTTGAGACGTATCACCGTCCTCTTCAACCCCATCCTTTGCTCCAGCGAGTGCACACTGTCATACCCTCGACAGAAACTCGCCTCCCTTTTAGTTGTTGTCACTATTGTGCTCGGATGGGGTGGAAAGTGCACCGATCGTGCAATCCAGAGAGAGATCATTGACAACACGATCAAACACTTAAGGTCCATGTGTCACGGGGCCAGGATCAAGCAGGGCCCTCTGGCCATGAAGGGAGAAATACAACTCAGGGTAAAAGAAAAGTCAACCCAAGTGACTATTGAGATCGTTTGGCGAACACCCCGCGGCTGAAATCACCAAAATTGGGGAGACCCTGAGCGTGCGAGCCTCAACCACACATCAAGTTGAAGGAGATATTGAATTATCACATTGACAGGTATGGTTAGGTTGGAGTTGGAGCCCAATATGTGCAATGAAATTTCTAAACACACAATTCTACGTGAATGAAAAAACTAAGGAAAAAGTACCAACTCTCCTGCCCGAGTAACGAATCACATGGTGCAAATTGCGATCTACTCTTCAGTGGCATAGCTATGTTGAGGCCAGGGGCCCGCTGCCCCCCCCCCCCCCCCCCCCTCCAGCCTTGGATCATTTTCAACAGGGCTTAGTTTGGAAAAAATTACCATTTGCCCCCCCCCCCCAAATGGATTTTCGGCTAGCTCCGCCACTGGTACTCTTCAAGGCGCGATCGAACCGGCGTCGCCACGTATCACTTGCATGAGATCCATATAGCACGTGTCACTTTCTGAGAGGTTATGTTTGCGTGGCATGAATCCTTTCGGTGCGAGACCCCCCCTATTAAAAAGAAAAAATCTATAATAATGAACGCGTGCATGGAATGAGGCAAGAATTAATTTCTCCACATGAAGATACAAATAACTAGTCATACACTCATACTACATCTAAATTGAGAGATATTTCTCAATAAATCGGAAGATTAGAGCAATTACATGGCACAAGCTATATTGAAAATAGAAGTATCTTCTTAAAAAAAAGAGCTAAAAGCTTCGAGGAGCCGTAGGTAGAGGTGTGCATATAAAGGGAGTGCCAACTGCCAAGCCAAGAGGACCCAACACAAACCAACCAGGAGACGATCTGGACCCGCCGCCGCAGAAGCCAGTAACTGCCGCCGTCGCCGTCGACGTCGCCGCCGCTTCCATGGACAGCACGGTGGACGCAATGGCGGCGGCCTACAAGGCGCTGGTGGAGGCCGCGGCGGCGGCCGCCTTGCGCGAGCCCGACCGCGAAGCGGCGCTGCAGGAACTGCAGCGCTGCCTGCACGCCTTCAACGAGTCCTGCGACCGCGCTGAGGACCTCGTCCGGGCGGCCGCCGCCACCCTCGATTTCGCGCCCGCCGCCGCCACAACCCTCGACGCGCTCGGCAACACCGTGCACGGCATCGAGCAGGACGCCCAGGCCGCCCCCGACGACGACGGAGACGAGGAGGGGGTGCAGGATGGGAAGGGCCCCGCGCCCTCGCCGCCGGCGGCGCCCGTGGCGGTGGCGGCCGATGACAACTAGCTCGATCCATCGATCTGCAGGTCTCTTGTCGCCGTGATGCTAATCCATCCTCTTGGTTTTTTCTTCGCTGATATAGTGAGTCATATGGAGCCAGAATTAATGTTGTAATGCAGATAAATTCGTCGCATTATCTTTTCTTTAGATTGAGAGAAAACAAGAACTGATCTTGATGTTATAATCGTGATATTGCTGCGTACGTGTTGCTCTCGTGCTCGCGGCGACCTTTTAACATGGCGAGAACAGTAGAAAAACAGGGGTACGTACAGGGCAAATGGGAGTTGCAAGTTGCTGCCAAAGTTCGTCCGTACGTAGAGCCTGTGGATTCGGAGGAACCGGATAACCTCCACATACAAGAATAAGAAGCAGCGATCGAGCGAGTGAGAGATCTGATCTGACAGTGAAAACCACACATGCAGGGCAAATCCAAAGTAGGAGTAGGACGAGCCCCGGCCCTGTCCTGTCACTCTTGTAAACGAGAGGCGGTATCGAGCAGCAGGCCTGCCGACAGAAACAAGTCGATCGCCAACAAATATCACTGTGGCCATCCATCCAATCATGCACACGATTCAGTTTAGGAAGTTTGTCTGACGATGGCGATATCTGTTGTTGCCTTGTGCACAGCCCAATCGTACGGACGCAGGTGGATGGAGGGGATTGCCTGGGAGTTGCAACTGCAGTGTCATGTCAGCTTGGGGTTATGGTTTGCAAGGAGACCGGTAGGCCTAGTCGGCAGAGATGTGCCTGCCTGCCTGCCTGCCAGTTGAAGGCAAGGCTCTCCGTTAAGGTGACAGTGACGCTACAGGATGGTCCGACGCAAAGCCTTTTTGTGTCCTGCACTCCAGTTCCATCGCACAACTCACAGGAAATATCCCAAGAGAGGTTAACATCCAAACTGACAAAACAGAGAATGTCTTATCTTATTTGACACTGCTAGCTTCTCTATTCGACGGTGGATAAAATTATGTCTTTTCTATCTAACACGGATTCTAAACTTCGTTCCCAAGTTATCACTTCTCACCATTATCTGAGCTAACGGTGTTAAATGGCATGTGAAAAGACAATTTTACCCATGGCACTAGTTTGTGGCCATCTTTTTCCAAGCCCTCCCCCCCCCTTCTTCTCCACTCCGAGCGCCCCCCTCCTCATTTCTCTTCCCCTCCGAGGTGAGTGTCACCCCGAGCATGGTAGTAAGCGAGGCGAGCACCGACGCCAAGAGGCTGCGATGGCGGTGGGATCCAGATCAAGATCCTCCATTAAGGTGACAATGACACTCCAGGATGGTACGAGGCAAAGCTTTTTAGCCTTGTTAAGCTCAACCGCACAATGTACATAAGAATCCCCGCGAGGAGTTAACGACAAAGCTGATGAAATGGTCTTGATACGGATCTCTTTCATCTTGCTCACCGGTGGGTCCCTCATCTTTGGAAAGAGAGGCGAGGACGTTGGGTCTACCATCGTTGGCTGGCGAGCATATGGGTTCTCCTCCTGTGAGGAGGGTGATCCACGAGTACCTGTGACGGCTGAGGTAGGGTTAGGCCAAGGGCTTCTGGCTCAATGAATCCGATGGTGGTGGCGATGCCGATGAAAAATAGCCCCTCCTCCCCATGCTCCTACACCATCTCAACGACGGTGGGCATCTCGTCTTTGTTGGTTAGTTCGAAAAGTTTCAGGTTCCTTGGAAAGGTCGGTGAGGAGCTGACGACAAACGTGTTGTAGTTTTTGGTTCACCAGCCTCGCTCCCCTCATGGCTGCGACCGCTCTGGAGTGGTCAGGAGGCTCGCGAGAGCGCATATAATAAGAGGCTTATAGTTATAGCATGCTTGCATGTCTCCTTTGTCTATGTGAAAGACAAAAACAAGAAAAATGTGCTCCAAAGCAAACAGAGTAAATGCAGAGGAAAGAGAAAAAAAGGGAGGACGGATAGATGGCCAACCTTATTACCAACTCATTCTATGACATGGCAACATTACTTTAGCCTATACAAGAGTCCGCTGATGCACCGATGTTAGCATCATTGAGAGGGAAAATGGGCTCGAAAGGGCACAACAGATGGCAGCAGGTGGCTACCGGGATGAACTCATGTTGATATAAGTGTGGGCCCATGACACACTCAATTTCTGAAGTTTCATTAAAGTTTGTTTGTAACTAAGAAAAAAGTATGCACTAGTGATTCCGCTCGCCAGATTTCGAAGCCAGCATGATCATGTGCAAGAATGTCCTGAGCATCTTCTTCTCATCAATAACGAAGAGCATCCTCAGACAAGTCACCTGATTCTCCAACACATTCGAAGTGTGGTATGTGTTGTTCATCATGTTCTCCTCACGAAACCAGGCTCGAGTGATGCAAGTTTGGTATCAGTTATTGACTCTAAAGAAGGACATGACTTCCTCTGTATTTTCATAAGATAAAGGCACACATCGACACCATAGTGGTCATTGACACGCCCCTCGACGACAAAGATATGGTGGTACATGATCATTGGACTAGGAGCCAAGTGTGATTATTTTGTCAAGCCAATGACCAATCATAATATTGATGTGGTAATCCACAATTATTTTACTATGCTTGTTGAACTTTCAAGCTAGTCTTGGGCATAAGTACGCGCCGAAGTTCTAGTCCTCCATCAACAACTTCCCGCAATAGTCCAACGGTGACTCCAAAAACTACAACAAATATTGGAAAAGTGATTGCTACTTCTTGAGCTTGCGTTGATTTTTCCCTTGAAGAGGAAAGGGTGATGCAGCAAAGTAGAGATAAGTATTTCCCTCAGTTTGAGAACCAAGATATCAATCCAGTAGGAGACAACGCACAAATCACCGAATACCTGCACAAACAATCAAACAAACTTGCACCCAACGCGATAAAGGGGTTGTCAATCCCTTCATGATTACTTGCAAAAGTGAGATCTGATAGAGATAGATAAATGATAAAGTAAATATTTTTGGTATTTTTGATTTATAAATCGGAAAGTAAAAGATTGCAAAAAGAGTAGATCGGAAACTAATATTGTAGATCAGAAACTTATATGATGGAAAATAGACCCGGGGGGCATAGGTTTAACTAGAGGCTTCTCTCAAGATAGAAAATAATACGGTGGGTGAACAAATTACTGTCGAGCAATTGATAGAAAAGCGCAAAGTTATGACGATATCTAAGGCAATGATCAAGAATATAGGCATCACGTCCGTGTCAAGTAGACCGAAACGATTCTGCATCTACTACTATTACTCCACACATCGACTGCTATCAGGCATGCATCTAGAGTATTAAGTTCATTAAGAACAGAGTAAGGCATTAAGTAAGATGACATGATGTACAGGAATTAACTCAAGCAATATGATGAAAAACCCATCTTTTTATCCTCGATGGCAACAATACAATACGTGCCTTGCTGCCCCTACTGTCACTGGGAAAGGACACCTCAAGATTGAACCCAAAGCTAAGCCCTTCTCCCATTGCAAGAAAAACCAATCTAGTTGGCCAAACCAAACCGATAGTTCGAAGAGAATTACAAAGATATCAAATCATGCATA
This sequence comes from Triticum aestivum, assembly GCF_018294505.1. NCBI lineage: Eukaryota > Viridiplantae > Streptophyta > Magnoliopsida > Poales > Poaceae > Triticum > Triticum aestivum. Next base: position 467,118,386 of record NC_057808.1, read on the forward strand.
AAAGAATTTAGAGAAGATCCAATTAATATTCATAGATAAGTTGATCATAAATCCACAATTCATCGGATCTTGGCAAACACACCGCAAAAAAGTATTACATCGAATAGATCTCCAAGAACATCGAGGAGAACATGGTATTGAGAATCAAAGAGAGATAAGAAGCCATCTAGCTACTAGCTATGGACCCGTAGGTGTGTGGTAAACTACTCACACTTCATCAGAAGGCAATAGAGTTGATGTAGAAGCCCTCCGTGATCGAATCCCCCTCCAGCAGGGTGCCGGAAAAGGTCCCTAGATGGGATCTCATGGGTACAGAATGTTGCAGCGGCGAAAAGTGTTTTCGTGGATGCCTCTGGTGGTTTGGGGATATATGGGAATATATAGGCGAATGAATTAGGTCAGGAGGTGCATGAGGGGCCCACAAGGGTGGGGGCGCGCCCTTCGTCCTTGTGGCCGCCTCGTGGCTCCTCCGACTATATCTCCAAGTCTCCTGGGTGTCTTCTGGTCCAAGAAAAATCACCGCGAAGGTTTTATTCCGTTTGGACTCCGTTTGGTATTCCTTTTCTGCGAAACTAAAAAACAGGGAAAAAAACAGGAATTGGCACTGGGCTCTAGGTTAATAGGTTAGTCCCAAAAATAGTATAAAATAGCATATAAATGCATATAAAACATCCAAAACAGATAATATAATAGCATGGAACAATCAAAAATTATAGATACGTTGGGGACGTATCAAGCATCCCCAAGCTTAATTCCTGCTCGTCCTCGAGTAGGTAAATGATAAAAACAGAATTTTTGATGTGGAATGCTACCTAACATATTTATCCATGTAATCTTCTTTATTGTGGCATGAATGTTCAGATCCATAAGATTCAAAACAAAAGTTTAATATTGACATAAAAACAATAATATTTCAAGCATACTAACAAGGCAATTATGTCTTCTCAACATAACATGGCCAAAAAAAGCTTATCCCTACAAAATCATATAGTCTGGCTATGCTCCATCTTCATCACACAAAATATTCAAATCATGCACAACCCCGATGACAAGCCAAGCAATTGTTTCATACTTTTGATGTTCTCAAACCTTTTCAACTTTCACGCAATACATGAGCATGAGCCATGGACATAGCACTATATATAGGTGGAATAGAAGGTGGTTGTGGAGAAGACAAAAAGAGGGAGATAGTCTCACATCAACTAGGCGTATCAACGGGCTATGGAGATGCCCATCAATAGATATCAATGTGAGTGAGTAGGGATTGTCATGCAACGGATGCACTAGAGCTATAAGTTTATGAAAGCTTAAAAAAGAAAACTAAGTGGGTGTGCATCCAACTTGCTTACTCATGAAGACCTAGGGCAATTTGAGGAAGCCCATCGTTAGAATATACAAGCCAAGTTCTATAATGAAAAATTTCCACTAGTATATGAAAGTGACAATATAGGAGACTCTCTATCATGAAGATCATGGTGCTACTTTGAAGCACAAGTGTGGAAAAAGGATAGTGACATTGCCCCTTCTCTCTTTTTCTCTCATTTTTTCTCTTTTTTTGGGCCTTCTCTTCTTTTTGGCCTTTCTTTTTTTTCCTCACATGGGACAATGCTCTAACAATGAAGATCATCACACTTTTATTTACTTACAAATCAAGAATTACAACCGATACTTAGAACAAAATATGACTCTATATGAATGCCTCCGGCGGTGTACCGGGATGTGCAATGAATCAAGAGTGACATGTATGAAAGAATTATGAACGGTGGCTTTGCCACAAATACGATGTCAACTACAAGATCATGCAAAGCAACATGACAATGATGATGCGTGTCATAACAAACGGAATGGTGGAGAGTCGCATAGCAATATATCTCGGAATGGCTATGGAAATGCCATAATAGGTAGGTATGGCGGCTTTTTTGAGGAAGGTATATGGTGGGTGTCTGGTACCGACGAAAGTTGCGCGGTACTAGAGAGGCTAGCAATGGTGGAAGGGTGAGAGTGTGTATAATCCATGGACTCAATATTAGTCATAAAGAACTCACATACTTACTGCAAAAATCTATTAGTCCTTGAAACAAAGTACTACGCGCATGCTCCTAGGGGAAGGGTTGGTAGGAGTTAACCATCACGCGATCCCGACCTCCACACAAAGGATGACAATCAAAAAATATCTTATGCTTGGACTTTGTTACATAATAGTTCACCATACGTGCATGCTACAGGACTCACAAACCTTAACACAAGTATTTCTCAAATTCACAATTACTCACTAGCATGACTCTAATATCACCATCTTCATATCTCAAAACAATCATAAGGAATCAAACTTCTCATAGTATTCAATGCACTTTATATGAAAGTTTTTATTATATCCCTCTTGGATGCCTATCATATTAGGACTAAATTTATAAACAAAGCAAATTACCATGCTGTTTAAAGGCTCTCAAAATAATATAAGTGAAGCATGAGAGTTCATCAATTTCTATAAAAAAACCACCGTCGTGCTCTAAAAAGATATAAGTGAAGCACTAGAGCAATATTGCCTAGCTCAAAAGATATAAATGAAGCACATAGAGTATTCCAATAAATCACGATTCATGCGTGTCCCTCTCAAAAGGTGTGTACAGCAATGATGATTGTGGCAAACTAAAAATAAAAGACTCAAATAATACAAGACGCTCCAAGCAAAGCACATATCATGTGGTGAATAAAAATATAGCCTCAAGTAAAGTTACCGATAGACGAAGACGAAAGAGGGGATGCCTTCCGGGGCATCCCCAAGCTTAGGCTCTTGGTTGTCCTTGAATATTACCTTGTGGTGCCTTGGGCATCCCCAAGCTTAGGCTCTTGCCACTCCTTATTCCATAGTCCATCAAATCCTTACCGAAAACTTGAAAACTTCACAACACAAAACTCAACAAAAAAATCTCATAAGCTCCGTTAGTATAAGAAAATAAATCACCACTTTTGGTACTGTTGTGAACTCATTCTTTATTTATATTGGTGTAATCTCTACTGTATTCCAACTTTTCCATGGTTCATACCCCCCGATACTACCCATAGATTCATCAAAATAAGCAAACAACACATAAAAAACAGAATTTGTCAAAAACAGAACAGTCTGTAGCAATCTGTAACTCTCGAATACTTCTGTAACTCCAAAAATTATGAACAATTAGGACAACCTGGGAAATCTGTGTACCAATCCAGTGCAAAAAGAATCAGATCAAAAGCACGCTTCTGTGAATTATGAAAATTATTTTCCTGGGCGCAAAAGTTTCTGTTTCTCAGCAAGATCAAAACAACTATCACCGTAAGCTATCTCAAAGGTCTTACATGGCATAAACACTAATAAAAGCACAAAACCACATCTAACCAGACGCTAGATGAATTATTCAAAGCAAAACAGGAACAAAAATAAAGTTGGGTTGCCTCCCAAGAAGCGCTATTGTTTAACGCCCTTAGCTAGGCATTGAGATTTCGATGATGCTCACATGAAAGACGAGAATTGAAGCACGAAGAGAGCATCATAAAACACAAGACAAACACATCTAAGTCTAACATACTTCCTATGCATAGGCATTTTATAAGCAAACAAATTATCAAGGCAAACAAAAACTAGAAAGAGACGATAGCAATCTCAACACAACGAGAGATAATTTAGTAACATGAAAATTTCTACAACCATATTTTCCTCTCTCATAATAATTACATGTAGGATCATAAGCAAATTCAACAATATAGCTATCACATAAGATATTCTCAACACGATCCACATGCATGCGAAGTTGACACTCTTCCAAAATAGCGGGGTCAACATTAACTAAAGTCATGACCTCTCCAAACCCACTTTTATCAAAAATTTCATAAGATTGAACATTCTCCAAATATGTGGGATCTAAAGTTGGCACTCTTCCAAACCCACTTTCAATATTATTGCAAACATTATTATCAATCTCATATTCATCATGGGGCTTAAATAAATTTTCAAGATCATAAGAAGCATTATCAGTTTATCACCCCAATCATGATCATTGCAGTAAGTAGCGGACATAGCAAAACTAGCATCCCCAAGCTTGGGGTTTTGCATATTATTAGCACAATTGACACTAATAGACTTTATAATAATATCATTGCAATCATGCTTTTGATTCAAGGAACTATCAAGTATGGGTGCAATAGAAATAATCTCATGTTTAACATAAGGAACTATAGCAAATTCATCTCCATAAATATTGGCATCATGGCCGTAAAATAGCAAGCATCATGTTCATCAAGGGATATTTCAATCAAATCATCGGAATCATAATTATCTATAGATTCATGCATATCATTATTTTCTTCCAAAGCAACGGTCATTCTCTCAATAAATTCTTTGACATAGACATTATGAGCATAGTTTTCATAGCAATATTTAAGTATGTCAAAATTTTCAGATTTGTAGAGAGTAATATCATACTTTTCAATCAAAGAAGCAACTTCATAAGCACCCTTAAAAGCAACAAATTCTTCAATTTGTTTGATATCATAGTAACTGTAAACACCCTTTTCATAAGAAGTTAAGATTTCATTATCATTAAACTCACATAGGTAGGGAAGGTGTTTTTTAGGGTTCTTAGAGCAACAAGTAAAATCACAAATTTCACAAAAATTCCAAGCATAGCATAGCAAACAATTTATTTGATTCCATAAGAGCTTCCCCTTTTCACACAAACGATGACGCACAAAATGAGCATGCTCATCTAAAGATTTTCCCTCAACTAAACTAATTGGGGTTTCAGCACGAGCACATATGGATCAAAGATGATCCAGGTAGAAAACTTTAAGTGGATCCATATCAATAGATTTTTAGCAAGCAAAGATGCAAGTGATACGTCTCCAACTTATCTATAATTTTTGATTGTTCCATGCTATTATATTATCGGTTTGGATGTTTTATATGCATTAATATGCTATTTTATATGATTTTTGGGATTAACCTATTAACCTAGAGACCAGTGCCAGTTTCTGTTTTTTCCTTGTTTTAGAGTTTCGCAGAAAAGAAATACCAAACGGAGTCCAAACGGAATAAAACTTTCATGATGATTTTTCTTGGACCAGAAGACACCAAAGAGACTTGGAGTGCAAGTCAGACGAGCCTCGAGGCGGCCAGAAGGGTGGAGGGCGCGCCCTCCGACCTTGTGGGCCCCTTGTAGACCCCCTGACCTAGATCTTCCTCCTATATATACTCTTATACTGCAAAAACATCCAGGGGAGCAACGAAACCACTTTTCCACTGCCGCAACCTTCTGTACCCGTGAGATCCCATCTTGGGGCCTTTTCCGGCATCGTGTCAGAGGGGGATTCGATCACAGAGGGCTTCTACATCAACACCATTGCCTCTCCGATGAAGCGTGAGTAGTTTACTTCAGACCTACGGGTCCGTAGCTAGTAGCGACATGGCTTGTTCTCTCTCTTTGACTCTCAATACAAAGTTCTCTCCGATGTTCTTGGAGATCTATTTGATGTAATACTCTTTTGCGGTGTGTTTGTCGAGATCCGATGAATTGCGGATTTATGATCAGCTTATCTATGAATATTATTTGAATCTTCTCTGAATTCTTATATTCATGATCATTACCTTAGATATCATCATAACTTTGCGCTTTTCTATCAATTGCTCGGCAGTAATTTGTTCACCCACCGTAATAAATTCTATCTTGAGAGAAGCCTCTAGTGAAACCTATGGCCCCCGGGTCTATTTTACAAGATATTAGTTTCCCGTCAACTTGCCAATTTCTATCGCCGTTCCCTTACTTTACAATCTTTTACTTTCCGTTCCATAAACCAAAAATACCAAATATTACTTTACCGTTTATCCATCTCTATCAGATCTCACTTTGCGAATATCCGTGAAGGGATTGACAACCCCTTTGTCGTGTTGGTTGCAAGTTGGTGTTTGTTTGTGCAGGTATTCGGTGGCTTGTCGCATTGTCTCCTACTGGATTGATACCTTGGTTCTCAAAACTGAGGAAAATACTTACGCTACTTTGCTAGATCACCCTTTCCTCTTCAAGGGAAAAACCAACGCAAGCTCAAGAGGTAGCAAGAAGGATTTCTGGTGCCGTTGCCGGGGAGATCTACACCAAGCCAAGACATACCAAGTACCCATCATAAACTATCATCGCTCGCATTACATTATTTGCCATTCGCCTCTCATTTTCCTCTCCCCCACTTCTAAAACGATTTTCGAAAAGATTTGCCTTTTCTTCGCACTTCTTCCGTTCGTCTTCTTCGTTTGCTCTTGTGTGCTCGTGTGTTGGAGCTTGCTTTGTCACGATGGCTCAAGATAATACCAAATTGTGTGATTTTTCCAACACCAACAGCAATGATTTTATTAGTACTCCAATTGCTCCCGATGCTAATGCTGAATCTTGTGAGATTAATACTGCTTTGCTGAATCTTGTTATGAAAGATCAATTTTTCGGCCTTCCCAATGAAGATGCTGCATCCCATCTTAATAATTTCGTTGATTTGTGCGATATGCAAAAGAAAAAAATGTGGATAATGATATTATTAAGTTGAAACTATTTCCATTCTCACTTAGGGATCGCGCTAAAACTTGGTTTTCATCTTTGCCTAAAAATAGTATTGATTCATGGAACAAGTGTAAAGATGCCTTTATTTCCAAGTACTTTCCTCCCGCTAAGATCATCTCCCTTAGGAACGATATTATTAATTTTAAGCAACTTGATCATGAACATGTTGCACAATCTTGGGAGAGGATGAAATTGATGATTAGAAATTGCCCTACTCATGGTTTGAATTTATGGATGATTATAAAAAAATATGTCGGATTGAATTTGGCTTCTAGAAATCTTTTATATTTGGCCGCGGGAGGAACTTTTATGGAAATTACTTTAGGGGAAGCTACTAAACTCCTAGACAATATTATGGTTAATTATTCTCAATGGCATACCGAAAGATCTTCCACTAGTAAAAAAGTGCATGTGATTGAAGAAATAAATGTTTTGAGTGGAAAGATGGATGAGCTTATGAAATTGTTTGCTAGTAAGAGTGCTCCTATTTATCCTAATGATATGCCTTTGTCTACTTTGATTGAAAACAATAATGAATCTATGGATGTGAATTTTGTTGGTAGGAACAATTTTGGTAATAACGCGTATAGAGGCAATTTCAATCCTAGGCCGTTTCCTAGTAATTCCTCTAATAATTTTGGTAATTCCTACAACAATTATTATGGAAATTATAATAAGATGCCCTCTGAATTTGAGAATAGTGTTAAAGAATTTATTAGTTCGTAAAAGAATTTCAATGCTTTGATTGAAGAAAAATTGCTTAAGATTGATGATTTGGCTAGGAACGTGGATAGAATTTCTCTTGATGTTGATTCTTTGAAACTTAGATCTATTCCACCCAAGCATGATATCAATGAGTCTCTCAAAGCCATGAGAATTTCCATTGATGAGTGCAAAGAAAGAACCGCTAAGATGTGTGCTAAGAAAGATTGGTTTATAAAAGCGTGTTCTTCTAGTTTCCGTGAAAATAATGATGAAGATCTTAAAGTGATTGATGTAAATCCTATTGAATCTTTGTTTTCCAATGTAAATCTTGATAAATATGGGACTGGAGATGAGTCAACTTTAGTTAGAAGCCGTCCCAATGATTCGGAGTTTTTAGATCTTGATGCAAAAATTGATAAAAGTGGGATTGGAGAGGTCAAAACTTTAGATAGCAATGAACCCACTATTTTGGATTTCAAGGACTTTAATTATGATAATTGCTCTTTAATAGATTGTATTTCCTTGTTGCAATCCATGTTGAATTCTCCTCATGCTTATAATTAAAACAAAGCTTTTACTAAACATATCGTTGATGTTATGATGCAATCTTATGAAGAAAAGCTTAATTTGGAAGTTTCTATTCCTAGAAAACTTTATGATGAGTGGGAACCTACTATTAAGATTAAGATTAAAGATTATGGATGCTATGCTTTGTGTGATTTGGGTGCTAGTGTTTCCACGATTCCGAAAACTTTATGTGATGCGTTATGTTTCCGTGAATTTGATGATTGTTCCTTAAATTTGCATATTGCGGATTCCACTATTAAGAAACCTATGGGAAGAAATAATGATATTATTATTGTTGCAAATAGGAATTATGTGCCTGTAGATTTCATTGTTCTTGATATATATTGCAATCCTACATGTCCTATTATTCTTGGTAGACCTTTCCTTAGAACGATTGGTGCAATTATTGATATGAAAGAAGGAAACATTAGATTTCAATTTCCGTTAAGGAAAGGCATGGAACACTTTCCAAGAAAGAAAATTAAATTGCCTTATGAGTCTATTATGAGAGCCACTTATGGATTGAATGCCAAAGATGATAATACTTAGATCTATTCGTGTTTTTATGCCTAGCTAGGGGCGTTAAACAATAGCACTTGTTAGGAGGCAACCCAATTTTATTTTTGTTTTTGCTTTTTAGGTCCTGTTTTGCTTTGAATATATCATCTAGCCTCTGGTTAGATGTGGTTTTGTGTTTTAATTAGTGTTTGTGCCAAGTAATACCTTTGGGATAGCCTACGGTGATAGTTAATTTGATCTTGCTGAAAAACAGAAACTTTTGCATGCACAAAAATAATTTTCATAAATCACAGGAACGTGCTTTTAAGTTGATTCTTTTTGCAGAAGATTAATAAAAAAATTGCTTAGGCCGTCCTAATTTCTCAGGATTTTTGTAGTTACATAAGTACTCGAAATATCCAGATTGCTACAGACTGTTCTGTTTTTGACAGATTCTGTTTTTCGCGTGTTGTTTGCTTATTTTGATGCATCTATGGCTAGTATCAGGGGGTATGAACCATGGAAAAGTTGGAATACATTATATATTACACTAATATAAATAAATAATGAGTTCACAACAGTACCAAAAGTGGTGATTTATTTTCTTATACTAACGAAGCTTACAAGATTTTCTGTTGGAGTTTTGTGTTGTGAAGTTTTCAAGTTTTGGGTAAGGATTTGATGGACTATGGAATAAGGAGTGGCAAGAGACTAAGCTTGGGGATGCCCAAGGCACCCCAAGGTAAAATTCAAGGATGTCAAAAAGCCTAAGCTTGGGGATGCCCCGGGAAGGCATCATCCCCTCTTTCGTCTTCGTCTATCGGTAACTTTACTTGAGGCTATATTTTTATTCACCACATGATATGTGTTTTGCTTGGAGCGTCTTGTATGATTTGAGTCTTTGCTTTTTAGTTTGCCACAATCATCCTTGCTGTACACACCTTTTGAGAGAGACACGCATGAATCGTAATTTATTAGAATGCTCTATGTGCTTCACTTATATCTTTTGAGCTAGGCAAAATTTGCTCTAGTGCTTCACTTATATCTTTTTAGAGCACGACGGTGATTTTATTTTATAGAAATTGATGAACTCTCGCACTTCACTTATAATATTTTAAGAGTCTTTAGAACAGCATGGTAATTTTCTTTGGTTATAAAATTAGTCCTAATATGATAGGCATCTAAGAGGGATATAATAAAACTTTCATATAAAGTGCATTTAATACTATGAGAAGTTTGATTCCTTATGATTGTTTTGAGATATGAAGATGGTGATATTAGAGTCATGCTAGTAAGTAGTTGTGAATTTGAGAAATACTTGTGTTAAGGTTTGTGAGTCCTGTAGCATGCACGTATGGTGAACCGTTATGTAACGAAGTTGGAGCATGAGATATTTTTTTATTGTCATCCTTTGTGTGGAGGTCGGGATCGCGCGATGGTTAACTCCTACCAACCCTTCCCCTAGGAGAATGTGCGTAGTACTTTGTTTCGATGACTAATAGATTTTTGCAATAAGTATGTCAGCCCTTTATGACTAATGTTGAGTCCATGGATTATACGCACTCTCACCTTTCCGCCATTGCTAGCCTCTCTAGTACCGCGCAACTTTCGCCGATACCATAAAACCACCACATATCCTTCCTCAAAACAGCCACCATACCTACCTATTATGGAATTTCCATAGCCATTCCGAGATATATTGCCATGCAACTTTCCACCGCTCCGTTTATTATGACACGCATCATCATTGTCATATTGCTTTGCATGATCATGTAGTTGACATTGTATTTGTGGCCAAGCCACCGTTCATCATATTTTTTATACATGTCGCTCTTGATTCATTGCACATCCCGGTACACTGCCGGAGGCATTCACATAGTCATATTTTTTTTCTAGTATCGATTTGTAATTCTTGAGTTGTAAGTAAATAGAAGTGTGATGATTTTAATTATTAGAGCATTGTCCCATGTGAGGAAATAAAAAATAAAAAAGAGAGAAAGGCCAAATAAAAAAAGAGAAGGCCCAAAAAAATGAGAGAAAAAGAGAGAAGGGACAATGTTACTATCCTTTTTGCCGCACTTGTGCTTCAAAGTAGCACCATGATCTTCATGATAGAGAGTCTCATATGATATCACTTTCATATACTAGTGGGAATTTTTCATTATAGAACTTGGCTTGTATATTCCAACGATGGGCTTCCTCAAAATGCCCTAGGTCTTCATGAGCAAGCAAGTTGGATGCACACCCACTTAGTTTTCTTTGTTGAGCTTTCATAAACTTATAGCTCTAGTGCATCCGTTGCATGGCAATCACTACTCACTCACATTGATATCTATTAATGGGCATCTCCATAGCCCATTGATACGCCTAGTTGATGTGAGACTATCTCCCCCTTTTTTGTCTTCTCCACAACCACCGTCTATTCCACCTATAGTGCTATGTCCAAGGCTCACGCTCATGTATTGCGTGAAAATTGAAAAGGTTTGAGAATACTAAAGTATGAAACAATTGCTTGGCTAAAACCGGGGTTGTGCATGATTTGAATATTTTGTGTGATGAAGATGGAGCATAGCCAGACTATATGATTTTGTAGGGATAAGCTTTCGTTGGCCATGTTATTTTGAGGAGACATAATTATTTTGTTAGTATGCTTGAAGTATTATTGTTTTTATGTCAATATTAAACTTTGGTTTTGAATCTTACGGATCTGAACATTCATGCCACAATAAAGAGGATTACATGGATAAATATGTTAGGTAGCATTCCACATCAAAAATTCTGTTTTTATCATTTACCTACTCGAGGACGAGCAGGAATTAAGCTTAAGGATGCTTGATACGTCTCCAACATATCTATAATTTTTTATTGTTCCATGCTATTATATTATCTGTTTTGGCTATTTTATATGATTTTGGGGACTAACTATTAACCTAGAGCCAAGTGCCAGTTTTTGTTTTTTCCTTGTTTTAGAGTTTCGCAGAAAAGGAATACCAAACGGAGTCCAAACGGAATAAAACTTTCACAATGATTTTTCTTGGACCAGAATACACCCAGGAGACTTGGAGTGCAAGTCAGAAGAGCCTCGAGGCGGCCACAAGGGTGGTGTGGCACCCCGGCTCAGAGCAACCAGTTTACCTTGCATTGCCAGCCCAGAGACCGTGTCTTCTGGCAACACACAACATCTTCGTACAGAGAGCAACCGCTTCATTGATGCTAGCGGATCATAGTTCGTATTACAATAGGTGGCGAGGCCAAGCGGCACACATGGTGCGGCTGAACAATATGTACATTATTTAGTGAACATAAAGGGGCCTCGATCATAACAACTACGCGGCAGCGGAAAGACGTCGTAGCGGAACTCCATAGCACAGGGACACCGATGTGGACACGATCTAGACTCGGACAACACTCCTTTCCAACGAGACTTTCCTGAAAGATGGCATGACACGCCAGGTCAGTACATTGAATGTACTTGCAAGCTCACAACCAACATAAACATAATGACAAGCAATATCAGGATATTTAACCAATTTCTTTACTAATGCAACATCATATCATACATGCAGTGATCATGATCTTGTGATATAAGTCCCTCGGACTTGCCTACCAAACGGTGATCGCTCTCGGATCTCAAATGGACCAACCTCGTGGTCTTTGATCGGGTTACCTCGTAACCAAATGGTGATCTTACCGAGATCACAAACGGACCAACAACTTGGTCTCCATCAACACAATGTTTTCTCAAACATCATCTTCTCAACGGTGCAAAGTTCATATCTTAGTGTGCAAAATTAATTAAACGTCGACCCATGGTGTGACCTACTTTCGAGCGTGTCCGTAACCGTGGACTTGGCTATCGATAGATTTAATACACTCTACAGAGGTAGCGCACTGTACCCACACCACGGAACCCATGGCCTTGCACTCCCATTCGGGTGGTCCAACGGCGTTCCGACGAAACCCCTCCATTGCCATGACTCTCTCCCGGCCACTCCGACTCACTCCCCACTTGGCTAGTCCTGGGTGGCCCCGTGTCTACCAAAGACACCAACGGCCACCATCGTGGAAAAACATAAACGGTCCCAAACGGGGACAAGGTACCATAACAACAACAACGGGCACACAAGGTTATGTCTGCCTACCGGGCCAGGGTACCGCACGCCCATAACCTTCCCTCGTTGGAGGCACCAACCAGAGGCATGACAACGGACCGAATAAAGGCCTTCCCATAAAGGCAAATGTCGTTGCACTGGGAAAACTCGATTCAATGGCACCATGACCCGATCAACGATATGTTCAAGTTGAGTTATTATCAGGTTCAACTTAAGGTGAAAGTAACCGGTGTCATGATATGCCATGAAAATGCATCACAAACATATGCATCATATATCAACGGAAATAACTGGGTCAACCATATCCACACTAAGCATAGACATCAACAGCTCATAACACCCCTCTGGTTATGATTTATCATCACTTTAAACAGAATCTTTTCTTAGCAAAGTTATCATTTATCTCATTTAAGAAAATAACTCAAAAAGAATTACTTATATCCATAACCATATTACTTCTTCATAACAAATATTACTTCTAGTTAGTTAACTAACTAAATTAGCTTCAAACTTCTGTAAACTAAGCATGTCAACTCAAACAAGCAACCAACAGAATATAAATATCATTCTAGTGATTTAAATGCATGGATTAAACCATTAATTCAAGTTAAAAATCACAAATATTGTAATGGCACCATGAAAATGTTGTTTTGGCTTGCCTTAGTGCAGATGAGGTTCACAATCCTCCTAGTGATCCTCAAGACAAGGTTCACTTTCTGAAAACATTTATAAACACAAAAAGAAAACATCAAGAGCCCTTCTGAAATTCACCAGAAAATCTAGAGAGCATAGAAAAATCTCATTTTTGGTGAGCTGCTAGATTTCTTCATAAAGAACACAATGCAAAGAATCAATTCATTTGGACTTATGGTTAAAAAGTTTTGGCTGTTTGAAGCTCTCTGGATAAAATTCAATTTTGAATTTAAATAAACAGAACTGGGGGGGTGACGTCGAAGGCGTAAACCTCGCGGGCGCCACCACTTGTACCGCTTCGGGCGCGTACAGAGTGGCTGACTAGCGGGCCCCGCTTGTCAGGTGAGAGGGAGGGGGAGAGGGAAACAGAGGGCGGCGAGGCTCCGCCGGAGCACACGCCGGCGAGGAGGGCTCCTTGGCCAGAACTGGAGGGAGGGATCGAAAGAGGAGATGGAGGCGCACCTGCCCGTACCCGTAGGTTAGCTAGGGGTGGTCGGACGGCGTCGGAAACGTCCTCTCCAGCGGCAATAAAAAGCATAGGTCGCCGGAGTTGGAGACGACGGCGACTAGAGGCAGCACCATGGGCTCCAACCGGGCAGAACGGCACCACCGAGGCACGGCGGAGGCCCTGGAAGGGTGGCCCGAGCCTGGGAGGGGCTGGAGCTGCGGAGACGACCCGAGGGGATCGCCAGCGAGCTCGAGCTCGGGGACGGCGGCCCGCGGCCTACCCGGCCGGGCTACGACTTTCTACGAGTTTGTGGAGTGTGTGTGAGGAGTGGATGATGCTCGAGGAGGCTGGGGAGGGCTCTATTTATAGCCGAGCGATGAGAGGGGCCCAGGCTCCGCTGGAGGACACCTGGACATGGCGCCCGGCGACGAACGGCATCAGTGAGCGAGGGGGAAGGCGACGCAACTCACGCGGGCACTATGGGCGAGCATAGACGAGCACAGGAGCGAGGGGTGGCGAAGAACACAGTGCGCAGCGCACTGTTGGGTTGGAAGGACCGCGCCCGTGCTCGCTGCGGCGAGCTCCGGCATCGGCGAGTGCCAGGAGAGATTTATGAGGGTCGGGACAATGATCGGGCGAAGTTTGGCAAGGTTTGGCAGGCGGGGAAGCGATCACGCGAGCAACAGAGGCGCGGGCGCGACACAGAGCGCGCCGGCTGTATGCTAGCACGCCTGGACGAACGCGGTCACCGCGTGAACTCTGACCTCAGGCCGAGCTAAGCCTAAACTTCATGTTTGGCGTGTAGTCCATGGTAGATTGAGAGGTTACCACACTTTGGTTTGAGCTCAGGCGTAGTAACATGGATTTCAACTTCCTGGTAAGTTTCTGGACAGTAACTTTGAGAGCTTACTGTGGTCTGGGAGTTGGGAATTGGGCATTGGAGGTTAGCAATCATCTACTAAGGTGATGATGCACAAGAAAATTCAGCCACAATTGAGCAAGTAAAATGGTAGTTGTTGTAGAAACTACCATTTCTGTCCAGAACAGAAAATATTTTCTGTAGCAAAAGTATTCCAAAAAGTGATGAAATATTTTTGCTCAGGAAGGTGCCCTAGGGTTCAAAGAATATTTGGGAATTTTCTCAGATTTTTGTGGGCAAGAAAAATTGGGGTTGCTTTGGACACAAGGGGCTAGTTAGGCTTTTAGAGAGAAAATGAATATTTTTCATTAGAGAAAAATATTCATAATATTGTTTTGAGATGGATCAGAGAAGAAATGATGGCTTAGGGAGAGAAATAAGTCACTTGGGTGAAAGTCAATGGGGTACCCAAGTGTTTAAGTCCATCTGAAGTGATTCAAAATTTCAAATTCAAATCCAAACCAACTGAAAATCAGGCAAAGAGAAGAGGGCAAAAACCAGGCTGTCACAAACCTTCCCCACTTAGGATGAATCTCGTCCTCGAGATTCGGTTGCTTGGGAAAACCATTCTGGATAATGTGTCTTTAGAAATTCTTCTTGTTCCCAAGTCGATTCTGCCTCTGTGTGATGCTCCCACTGAACTTTGTAAAACTTCCTTGCTTTACTACGAGTGACCCTTTCCATCTGATCCAAAATTCTGACCGGTCTCTCTTCATATGTTAAATCCTTTGCCAACTCTATTTCTGTCATAGCAGTCTTTTTCTCAGGCGGCGATATGCATCGCCTCAACTGTGAAACATGAAACACATTGTGCACTTCCGACAATTCTGGGGGTAGTTCCAACTGATATGCAACAGTACCCACTCTGGACATAACTGGGAATGGACCAATAAATCTGGGTGCCAACTTTCCACGAGTCTGGAATCTCTTGACTCCTTTCATAGGAGTGACTCGGAGGTATACGTGTTCTCCGGGTTCAAAACTGATCTGTCGGTGCTTTGCATCATAATAACTCTTCTGTCGAGATTTGGCCAATTGCAATCTGTCTCGGATTTCCTTGACTTGCTTCTCAGCTTCCATCATGAGATCCGTTCCGAAAATACGGCTATCTCCAGTTTGAGACCAATTTAAAGGAGTGCGGCACTTACGGCCATACAAAGCTTCATACGGTGACATCTTTAGACTGGTCTGGAAGCTGTTGTTGTATGAGAACTCGGCATACGGCAGGCAGTCTTCCCATTTAGGCCCTTGGGCCAAAGCGCAGGCTCGTAGCATATCTTCGAGTATTTGGTTTACCCGCTCAGTCTGTCCATCAGTCTGAGGATGATAAGCGGTACTATATTTTAGCGTTGTCCCCAAAGCTTGGTGGAGACGTGACCAGAAAGCGGAGGTAAAAAGTGACCCCCGGTCAGAAGTGATTGTTCGAGGCACTCCATGCAGACTGACTATTCTGGATACATACAGTTGTGCGAGTTGATCGGCTCGATATGTGGTTCTGATAGGGATAAAGTGAGCAACCTTGGTTAAGGTGTCCACTATGACCCAAACTGCATCGTTGCCTCGCTGAGTCTTAGGTAGCCCTGTGACAAAATCCATGCAGACATCATCCCATTTCCATCGTGAAACTGGCAATGGTTGGAGAAGTCCGGCTGGCTTCTGATGTTCTGCCTTCACCTTGTTGCATATGTCGCAACAGGCCACAAAATAGGCAATTTCTTTCTTCATTCCATCCCACCAGAATATTTGCTGAAGGTCTTCATACATTTTAGTACCTCCAGGGTGAATAGAATATGAAGATTTGTGTGCTTCCGACAGGATTTTCTTCCTTAAATCCGCCTGACTGGGTACACAAATCCTTCCACGGAATCGGAGGGTACCATGTTGATCCTTAGAAAAGTCTGAAGTTTGTCCTGCTAACATACTCTTGGCACGTTTCTGCAGGACGGTGTCACCTGGCTGGGCCTTGTGGATCTCTTCCTCGAGTGTAGGTACAACTTCCATAATATTAGCAAGACCAGCATCAACTATGACCAGGTTGAGCTGAGCAATCTCCTCTTGAAGTTCAGGAGGCAAGGATTCCATTATGGTATTCAGGCTGACAGGCTTTCGGCTGAGTGCATCGGCAACCACGTTGGCCTTACCCGGGTGGTAATTTATTCCAAGATCATAGTCCTTGACTAACTCAAGCCATCTTCGTTTACGGAGATTTAAATCGGGCTGAGTAAATGTATACTTGAGACTTTTGTGGTCGGTAAAAATTTGGCACCTCTTCCCAATGAGGTAGTGTCTCCAAATTTTTAGAGCATGAACCACTGCGGCCAATTCCAGATCATGAGTAGGATAATTTCCCTCGTGGGGTCGTAGCTGTCGCGATGCATATGCTACCACCTTGCCGTCTTGCATAAGTACGCATCCAAGACCCTGTCTGGAGGCGTCGCAGTACACATCAAAGCTGCGGTAGATGTCTGGAAGAGTCAACACAGGTGCCGTCGTCAGCCGGATTTTTAGCTCATTGAAACTTTTCTCACAGTCCTCAGTCCATTCAGGAGCTCCGTCATGGGTTTAGCAATCTTGGAAAACCCTTCAATGAAACGATGGTAGTAGCCGGCTAATCCAAGAAAACTCCGGATTTGTGATACGGTTGTGGGTGCCATCCAATCGAGCACATCCTTTACTTTGCTCGGGTCCATGGCTATACCTTTTGCGGACAGCACATGTCCAAGAAATCCAACTCGCTTGAGCCAAAACTCACAATTACTGAATTTGGTGTATAGTTGATGGTCACGGAGTCGTTGTAACATAGCTCTGAGGTGTTCTTTGTGCTCTTCTTCACTTTTTGAGTATATAAGTATGTCATCGATGAAAACCACCACGAATTTATCGAGGAAGTCCATGAATACTTTATTCATCATATGCATGAAGAAGGCAGGGGCATTGGTGAGACCAAAGGACATAACTGTATATTCATAAAGACCGTACCGAGTAGTGAATGCGGTCTTAGGAATATCTTCCTTTTTAATCTTGAGTTGATGATATCATGTCCTTAAATCAATTTTGGAGAATACCTTGGCCCCACTGAGCTGATCAAACAAGTCATCAATCCTGGGCAGTGGATATTTATTTTTGATGGTGACATCATTCAGCTGACGGTAATCCACACACATGCGGAGGCTGCCATCCTTCTTATCCACGAAGATAGCAGGTGATCCCCATGGTGAAGATATGGGACGGATATATCCTTTCTGGAGCATTTCATCAAGCTGTTTCTTTAGCTCCACTAATTCTGATGAAGGCATCCGGTAATACTTCTTGTATAACGGTGCGGTTCCGGGCACAAGATCTATTGCAAACTCAAGCTCTCGATCGGGCGGCATGCCTGGCAGTTCTTCTGGAAATACATCAGGAAACTCACTGACCACAGGAATTAATTCCAACTCACCAGCCACAGCGGTGAAGACCATTTCTTTCTTGGGTATGCTCCTGCGAGCATAGAATTTGGTAGTCTGCCCCTCTTGACTGGTCAAAGTGACTTCTCGGGTCGCGCAATTTATGCATAGTTGATATTGGGTCAACCAATTCATTCCCAAAATAATGTCCAGCTTTACAGACTCAATGATTATCAAGGAAGTTGGAAAACGGGCTCCGTTGATATTGATTTCCAGATTACGGCAGACCAGATTGCTCCTGGTCAAAGATCCCGGGGATTGTACCAGCATATTCTTGCCCAAAAGCGAACAAGGAAATTTGTTTTGGGCAACAAAACTCCGCGAAATAAAAGAGTGGGAAGCCCCAGAATCAAATAAAATGACGGCAGGTATGTTATTAATAGAAAACATACCAATGACGACTTTGGGGTTCTCTTGGGCTTCTTCTGCGGAGAGATGATGAACGTGCCCAGTGATGTTTTGCTGGGTAGGGTATGACTCCATAAAGTTGACTTGTGGCCTGAATAGAGCATTTGCCTTGCCGTTCTTGGGACACTGTCTGGCATAATGTCCGGTTTGCCCACAACTGAAGCAAGAATTGTTGCGCTGGCACTCTTCTCGCACCGGGTTGGTCACGACATTCTTGACTTGTGTGGTGGTTTTGTTAACATTTTGCTGCAAAATGGGCTTGTACTCCACCTGAGTATGCTGCCAGGTACGAGCCTTTTGCACTGGCTGCACTTCCTTCCTTGGCTCGAACTTGCGCTTGTGATCGTTATTATCAGGCCTATTGTCCGATACGAGCTTGCCTCGCGCGGTAGTACCGCTGCTGGCTTACGGTACTACCGCGTCGGGTTTTTGCATCGACCCCAACTCTGCGGAAGTAGCCACGGATGTAATTTTTTATATCCGTGCCTTCCCATCTCTGGACAGCCCCTGCCTTGCGGTAGTACCGCAAGGGGGAGCGGTAGTACCGCGCCAGCAGTACTACCGCCCTCTGCTTTAGTGCATTTTAGGCTGTTCTGGTCTCTGTTGTGTGGGTGGTAGTACCGCAGGGCCCTGCGGTAGTACCGCGTGCCCCTGCGGTAGTACCGCGCCTCAGGTACGGTAGTACCGTGTTGCGCAGGCTGAGTTGGTGGATAACAGTTGGATTTGTTCTTCCACTATATAAGGGGTGTCTTCCTCCTCTAGTTGACCACCTCTTCCACCTCCAAGCTCCATTGTTGCTCCAAGCTCCATTTTCACCCGATCTCCTTCCCTAGCCAATCAAACTTGTTGATTCTCTAGGGATTGGTTGAGAAGGCCCCGATCTACACTTCCACCAAGAGAAATTTGAATCCCCCCACTAATCCCTTGTGGATCTTGTTACTCTTGGGTGTTTGAGCACCCTAGACGGTTGAGGTCACCGCGGAGCCATAGTCCATTGTGGTGAAGCTTCGTGGTATCGTTGGGAGCCTCCAATTAAGTTGTGGAGATTGCCCCAACCTTGTTTGTAAAGGTTCGGTCGCCGCCGCCAAGGGCACCAATAGTGGAATCACGGCATCTCGCATTGTGTGAGGGCGTGAGGAGAATACGGTGGCCCTAGTGGCTTCTTGGGGAGCATTGTGCCTCCACACCGCTCCAACGGAGACGTACTTCCTCTCAAAGGGAAGGAACTTCGGTAACACATCCTCGTCTTCACCGGCTCCACTCTTGGTTATCTCGTGCCTTTACTCGTGCAAGCTTATTTGTGCTTTATCTCTTGCTTGCGTGTGTGCTTATTGTTGTTGCATCTTATAGGTTGCTCACCTAGTTGCATATCTAGACAACCTACTTTGATGCAAAGTTTAAATTGGTAAAGGAAAGCTAAAAATTGTTAGTTGCCTATTCACCCCCCCCCCTCTAGTCAACTATATCGATCCTTTCAATTGGTATCAGAGCCTCGTCTCTTTATTAAGGACTTCACCGTCTGAAGAGTATGGTTGACGTCGTAGACGGTGTGGAGGAGCACTCCGGTGTGAATCCGGTCTCGTCTACAGGAGATGGGGGAACCGCGGTCTCTCGTGAGGAATTCAATGTGGCGTTGGACACATTGAAAACCTCCATGACAACCGAGGTCGAAAGCATGTTTAATAAATTCTTAGAAGGGCTTAAACTTTCCACCGCACTGTTGAAAGTGGGTGATCCCGCTAAGAAGGTGACGGATGCTACCTCTGACAAGGGGGAAGCTACTAGCGAGAAAGCTCCTTCTTCTAGTGGTAAAAATGGCACTGGCATCTTTGCCCATGTGGAACCTCCACTTGTCTATGGTGGACCGCTTCCTTCCACTCATTTGAATCATGCCGGACCGGCCCCTAAGATTGAGAAGAATGTAGAATTTGATTCTTCGGTCTATCGTTTTAAGCGTCATTTAAATCATGTGAACAATAACCTTTGGAGAATCATTGAAGAAGGTTTCTATCCAAATGACCGAAGTAACTTCACTCCTAGAGAAGCCGTGGATAATCAATTCAATGAGAATGCTCTCTTCATCATCCAAGAAGCAATCCCACCCGAAGATCTTCCTCATCTCCGGCCCTACACCATGGCCAAAGATGCTTGGCACCAAGTGGTTTCCCTCTATCGGGGAAGCGCAAGCATTCAACGCTCCTACTATGAAGTGGTGCAAGATGAAGCCGATGAGTTTGCAATGAAAGAAGATGAAGAACCTCGTGAGCTTTATCGGAGAGTAACTAAACTCGCGGTCTCTCTCTGAGATCATGGAAGTAAGGACACGAATGACAATTGGATCAAGCGCAAATTCCTCAAGGCAATGATGCCCTACCACAAAGCCATGTCCTCCGTCATTCATCAAAGGCCGGACTTCCACAACTTGTCCTCAAGTGAAGTGTTGGATGAGTTCGTTGCTATGAGCATCTTGGAAAAGACCGCCGACAATGCGGTTCTTCGCTCTCAAAGAGTAAAGAAGCCCAACCTTGCTCTAAAGGCCAAGGTTAGTATGGAGGAAGAGGATGAAGAGGAAGAAGAGGAGAGAAACCTCGAAGATACGAAGTATGCCTATCATGAACACATGGCGCTTGCTTCAAGGCAATTTTGGAGCAAGAAGAACTCAAGGCCCAACTTCAACAAGAACAATTCAAGTGGCGCAAAGGGCAAGCAACGAGTGAGGACTTGCTTCAATTGTGGCAATGTGAGCCACTTTGTTGCGGAGTGCCCTTATGAGAAGAGGGAAGACAATGGTGGCAAGCTCATCCGAAAGGACAAGGCCAAGTCGTTCCCCAACAAGAGCAACTTCACCAAGAAGACTCCTCCCAAGGCATTGGTGGTACAAGAAGAGTACAATGAGGATGATGACGATGAGGAAGATGGTGAGTCGGTTGCCATGGCCTCCGTTGCCATTGCGACGACTCCACGGGCGTCTCTCTTTGACTCACCCAAGGAGAACATCACCGCCAAGTGCCTCATGGCTAAAGCCACCAACAAGGTAACCCCCAACATCAAAACTACCATCATTAATCATCCTTCTTCAGATAGCATTGATGAACATGAGGGGACAAATGTGGAGGAGAATGAGTTTGAGACCTTTATGGGTAAACTCAAGAGTAAATCCAAGAAGCACTTTGTTGCTCTCTTGGAACAACTTGGTGAAGCCAATGACATGATCGAGGCTCACGAAGATACCATCTCTAAGATGGAGGGGCATAGTCGTGACTATGCCGATGAGATTTCGGATCTTTCCAATGCTCTTGATGAAGAGCGTGGTCTTCGTTTGGCTCTTGAGGAGTCACACAACGATGATCATGCTAAGTTAAAGAAAGATCTTGATCATGCTCTTGTTGTTTCTCATGTGCTAAACTCCGAGAAGGCAAAGCTTGGGGTTGATCTTGCTAGACTCAAAGAGGAGTTTGACATTCTCGACAAGGCTCACAAAGTCTTGAAGGGTGTTCATGCTAGCCTCAAGGAGTCTCATGATCAACTCCAAGTGAAGCTAACCAAGGAGAAAGCCACCTTTCCTCATATGGTGTTAATTGATAATGCAAATGCTACTAACCCTTGTTGTGAGCATGTGCATCTTGTTGAGGAGAATTCTAAGTTGAAGGAGCAACTTGAGAAAGGCCTTGTGTCATGCATACAAGGTGAGAAGAACCTCAACGACCTTTTGAGCAATCAAAAGGAAGTTGTGGCCAAGGAGGGGATTGGGTTCGCACCCAAGCCCAAGAACAAGAAGAAGAATGACAAGACCAAATGACCTCCTCCTCTCAAGCAAAATTTTGTGAAGGAGGGAGAGGGTGCTTCCAAGGTGAAGAAGAACAATGTGAAGGGTGGCGGTGTCAAGAAGGGCAATGCCACCCCTTCCGACAAAGCCGGCGAGTTTAATCCTTCTTATGTGTTATGCCGTGCTAGTGATGGGCATGTTTATGCCAAATTTGTTGGTTCTCCTCATAAGTATATTGAATGGTCTATTTGGGTTCCTAAGACCCTTGTTACTAACATCAAAGGACCCATTACAAAATGGGTACCTAAAACCAAGCATTGATCTCTTGTAGGTGTTTGCTTCCGGTGGGGGATCATGGTTGCTCGATAGTGGAGCTACAAATCATATGACCGAAAGCAAGGACTTGGTGGTGGACGTGCACAAGATTCCATCTATGCCCACCAATATCGAGTGGGGTGATGCCTTGTCTTCTAAGGTATTGGGACTCGGCAAAGTTGTCATTTCTCATGATCTCACGATCGAGAAGGTCATGCTTGTTGAGTCCCTTTCATACAATTTACTTTCCGTTCGTCAACTTGCAATCATGGGCTTTGCCACTTTCTTTGATATTGATACCGTGGCCCTCTTGTGGAGCAAGACTCTTAAAGTAGCCTTTGTTGGGCATGTCGAGAACGGTCTCTATGTGATTAACTTTTTGGAGCGACCCACTAAGACCGCGACATGGCTAATGGCTAAAGTTGACATGGGATGGCTTTGGCATCGCCGTTTAGCCCATGTCAATATGAGATCTTTGCAAAGTCTTCTCAAGGGGGACCATGTCCGTGGACTAACGAATGTTAGTTTTGCTAAAGATCGTGCTTGCAGTGCTTGTATCGAAGGAAAGCTACATGAGAAGGCTCACCCTCCCACGACTATCATTTACTCGAAGAGGCCTTTGGAGCTCCTTCACTTGGATCTCTTTGGGCCTCCATCCTTTGATAGTCTTGGGGGTAGGAAGTATTGCTTGCTGATTGTGGATGACTATTCAAGATACACTTGGGTGTATTTCTTCAAGAGGAAGAGCGAGACCCAACAAACCGTCATTGACTTTGCAAATGAAGCCCAACGTCAACACAATGCAAAGATCTTGACAATAAGAAGTGACAACGGCGCCGAGTTCAAGAACTACACCTTGGATGAGTTTCTTAGTGATGAGGGGATCAAGCATCAATATTCCGCACCTTACACCCCTCAACAAAATGGTGTTGTGGAGAGGAAGAACCGGACGTTGATGGATGCGGCAAGGACCATGATGGCGGAGTTCAAGTCTCCATACAACTTTTGGGCCGAAGCCATCAACACCGCGTGTCATGCATCCAATCGGCTCTACCTCCGCAAGGGCTTGAACAAGACTCCATATGAGATACTCACCGGTAACAAGCCCAACCTCAAGTACTTTCGGGTGTTCGGGTGTAAGTGTTTCATTCTCAAGAAAGGTGTTCGGTTGTCTAAATTTGAGGCTAGAGCTTATGAGGGCATATTTGTTGGTTATGCTACAAACTCTCATGCTTACCGTGTCCTCAATAAATCCACGGGACTTATTGAGGAGACGTGTAACGTGGAGTTTGATGAGAATAACGGCTCCCAAGTGGAGCAAAGTGGCACTTGTGATGTAGGTGATGAAATTCCTCCTCAAGCCATAAGAAGAATGGGTGTTGGTTTTATCCTACCCATTTAGGAACCCCTTGTGGCCGTAGGAGAAGGACAATGCTCCACTCAAGTGGAGCCATCACCAACCCAAGGCCCACACGCTTCCGAAGAACAAAGTGAAGGCCCTCAACCTCATGAACAAGACCAAGGGCAAGATCATGCTCAAGACGGTGCTGACACACCAATTGATGCCCAAGGTCAAGTTCTCTCCTCCGAGCAAGTTCAAGATCAAGAACAAGCTCAAGACGGCGCTCAAGATGATCAAGTGACCGCTCCTCAACTCACCACCGAGGAGGAATTGGAGCGTCGTGCCGCCAAGATTGCATCCAAGCTCTCCACCAAGGGTCATCTCATGAAGAATGTGCTTGGAAGCATTCAAAAGGGGGTAAGCACTCGTAGACAATTGGCAAACTATTGTGAACATCACGCGTTTGTCTCTTGTGTTGAACCCCAAAAGCTATATGAAGCACTCGAAGATTCGGATTGGCTTAATGCCATGCATGAAGAACTCAACAACTTCGAGTACAACAAGGTGTGGAGATTAGTGCCAAGGCCAACGGGGAACCACAATGTCATTGGAACCAAGTGGATATTCAAGAACAAGCAAGATGCTCATGGGACCATCATCCGCAACAAGGCACGATTGGTGGCACAAGGCTACTCCCAAGTCGAGGGTATCGACTACGGTGAAACCTTTTCTCCCGTTGCTTGCCTTGAATCTATTCGTTTGTTGATTGCTTATGCTTCTCATCACAACTTTAAGTTGCAACAAATGGATGTGAAGAGTGCTTTTCTTAATGGTCCTATTAATGAGTTGGTTTATGTCAAATAACCCCCCGGGTTCGAGGATCCCTACTTTCCCGATCATGTGTATCAACTCGATAAGGCACTCTATGGCCTTAAACAAGCCCCACGTGCGTGGTATGACCACCTTACCGAGTTGTTACAAGATCATGGGTTTGAAGTTGGGCTAATCGACCCCACTCTTTTTACTAAGAAGGTCAAAGGGGAGTTGTTTGTGTGCCAACTATATGTTGATGACATTATCTTTGGTTCCCCTAACAAAGCTTTCAATGAGGAATTTGCCGCACTCATGACCTCAAAGTTCAAGATGTCTTCCATGGGAGAGTTGAAGTTCTTTCTCGGTTTTGAAGTAAAGCAAAGAAGAGAAGGAACCTTCATCAACCAAGCCAAATACACTCAAGACATGCTCAAGAGATTCAAGCTAAGTGATGTCAAGCCGGCGTCCACTCCAATGCCCACCAAGTGCCAACTTGACATCGATCCCAATGGTAAAGCGGTGGATCAAAAGCTATATCGCTCCATGATTGGTTCCTTGCTTTACCTTTGTGCATCTAGACCGGATATCATGTTGAGTGTGGGAATTTGTGCACGGTTTCAAGCCGCACCTAAGGAAAGACACTTTGTGGCGGTCAAGCGAATCTTTCGATATTTGGCTCATACCCCAAACTTTGGCTTATGGTACCCAAGAGGAGCAAACTTCAAGCTTGTAGGGTATTCGGACTCCGATTGGGCGGGAGACAAAGTGGATAGGAAGTCCACTTCCGGAGGGTGCCAATTCCTTGGTTGCTCTTTGGTAAGTTGGTCTTCTAAAAAGCAAAGTTGTGTGTCTCTCTCGTCCACCGAAGCGGAGTATGTGGCGGCCGGCAGTTGTTGTGCACAACTCTTATGGATGAGGCAAACTTTAAAGGATTACGGTGTCATTTGTGACAAAGTGCCTCTTTGGTGTGATAATGAAAGTGCCATCAAGATTTCTCTCAACCCCGTGCAACACTTCAAGACGAAGCATGTTGAGATTCGGTATCACTTCATCCGAGATCACATTAGGCGAGGGGAGATCGAGCTCAACTACGTCAACACCCATGATAACCTTGCAGCTATTTTCACGAAGCCTTTGGATGAAGCAAGATTTCGCGAGTTAAGGCATGAGCTAAATATCATTGATTCGAGCAATGTTGCTTGAACCCTTGCACACCCCACCACACTCAACTTGTTGTCTAATCTAGGTGTAGGCATGGACATAGGGGGAGTGTTGTTCTCTCAATGAACTCTCCCTCCCCCCATTATGCATAAAGTGATCAACTCTTTCACATTATCCATTTTTGATGGTACTTGTGCTTCAAAGACGAGTTTTGGTCATGGGCCCAAGGATAATTCTTCGCGGTGCGATACCAATTGACTCAAACATAGGTGGCTCCGGCCACCGCCCTCTCCTTGGAGAGTTTGTGTCTCGTTTTTGGTCTGTGTTGTCTCTTGCCTCTCTTCCTTCGTGCCGAGCTTGTGCTTATGGTGTCCAGTGTGTTAGCTCTTTGGTGTGGTCTCTCGCTTGAAGGTTCCGTGCTTCGGTGTTCTCTCTTTTGGTTGAAACTGTCTTTTCTTGAGCTCACGGTACTACCGCGGCCTGCCACGGTACTACCGCAAAGGGGGGGGGGGGCAGTACTTCCGCACCCAGCGCGGCAGTAATTTTTTACTGCCGCCTGGGGGAGCAGTACTACGGCCTCGGTGCGGTACTTCCGCCCGGGCGGTACTACCGCAATGACGTGCGGTACTACCACGTGAGGAGCGCACGGTACTTCCGCACCCAGCGCGGCAGTAATTTTTTACTACCGCCTGGGGGAGCGGTACTAAAGTCACGGTGCGGTACTTCCGCCCGGGGCGGTAGTACCGCGATGACGTGCGGTACTACCGTGCGATCAAGGGCGCGTGGGGGGTTAAACACGGGCAGGGGGAGTTCTAACTCCCCCATACCCATTCGTCTCTCTCCCCACTCCGTCTCTCTCTCTCGCTCAAGAACGGTGCCGGAGGTCCTCGCCGGATCTTCGTCTCTGGCCGCTGGGATCGTTCCCACCACTCCCTCTTGCCATGGAACAAGGTTTCTCCCCAATCCCTCCTTTTTTCTTGTTCGTCTTGTTGCTTTTAGGTTTTAGGCCAAATCTATGCAAGAGTAGGACGTAGGAGAGTAGTTTTGTGTAGTGATGGTACTTGCTATAGTTGTCCCGTGATGGATTTGATCGACCGTAGTACCGCGTGTTGACACGGTTGTGCTCAGATCTCCGTGGCCGTTTCAGATCTGCAACCGTGCGGTACTACCGCTCTTTAGGTGCGGTACTACCGCACGTCCGGTACTACCTCCCTGCTGGTGCGGTACTACCGCGTCTACGGTACTACCACTCCTTGGAGCTGTACTACCGCACGTGGCGCAACACACGATACTACCGTTGTCTCAAATCCCTCTTGTGGCACTTCTCATGTGCCATGTCTACTTGTTTTACCTGCTTTGCTGTGGTCTTTGCATTGATCCTTCTCGCGTTTCGTGTGTGTTTGTTTTGTGGTGTGTGTTTTAGGTGGTGGCTCAGGTGCTCCGGCTCGCCGCTCCAATCCAAGTCGTGACACGGGATCCAAGCGTATGCGCAACACAGAGGCAGCAGAGGGCTCCAATGCCCCCCAACGCAGAACCAAGACCACCGCCACCAAAGAGAAGGAACCCACCATGGGTATGGATGAGATACCGCTTGCTGAGTTCATCTCTCGGAGGAAGATCCATCCATATGGAAACCCTCGTGCCAACTTTCGAGGGAATGAGCTATTCTGGACCAAGCAGCAGAATCTCATTTATCTGGATGTCATCAAGGCCAAGCAAAACACCTATGTGGAGGTGAAGTGGATCAACATGCATCACATGCGAAAAGAGGCGCACCGGGAATACTTTGGTGAGGCTTTAGACCTAGTGGAGCAATTTGGCATTGAGCATATCATCTCATTCCACAAAGACTATGATCCTGAGATCCTTGCTCAGTTCTTTGCCTCAGTGCATTTTCATCCCAATGAGGAAAGGACCATGACTTGGATGACCAATGGTCAGCAGCTGACTGCTACTTGGAAGGAATTCATGACTTTGCTTGGGGTTCTGGATGAGGGGCTCGCCACACCCCAAGGTGTTCGCCCTCATGCCAATCCCGAGTCTGCCAACAAGAACAAGCTTATGCCCTTCTATGTGGAGAAGAATCTCTCCAATGGCAAGTCATCTTGGGTACTCAACTCCTTTCTTGACATCATGCACCGGATCTTCCGCAACACTCTCTTCCCACGCATTGGGGACAAGGACAAGGTGCATGCCTATCTTGTGGATATGATGCTCCTGTGTGAAGATGCTCGCAACTCTCAGACACTACCACTTGATGTCTCACATATCATGTGGCATGAGCTTCGGTTTGCGGTCTACAACCGCAAGGTCCCCATCTATGGACCTTATCTGTTTCAGTTGATCTCGGCTACTTGGGAGCGGGTCTACCCTCAGGATGAGTTTGAGGCCCCTGGTTGGATCCGGCATGAGCCCATCAACCTCCGTATCAAGCCTCAGTGGGCCAACACTACCTCTCGTGCTGATACTGCGGCTGCCATGGACGTGGATGCAAATGAAGATGAGGAGGAGGCAGCAGACGAGGACAACTCTGAGGGTTACATCCCTCCCACCTCTGAGCCTTCTTGGGCTAAGCGACTGAAGAACAAGATGAAGGTTTTGTTCTGTATGCAGGCAAAGGGGCAGTACCAGACCCATGTGGCTTCCAAGGAGACTCGCCGCCGCGACAAGCGGATTTTCAAGACCTTTGGCGAGACCATATCTAGCGGGTCAGAGGTGCACATCACCCCAGAGGCAGAATGGATGCGCAAGCAGGGTTATCGGTGGACCGAGTCTGAGGAGGAGTCCGTCCCAGCTGCAGAGTCTGACGGGGAGCGTGCAAGTGACTACTCCGCTTGAGCCACCACTATTGCTGTAGGTGTCCTCTCTGCCTTTTTGGCGTCTCGATGCCAAAGGGGGAGAGAGTGTAGGATTTGCGAGTTGTGTCGTGTTTGGGTCAGTTGAACTTCGTTTATTTCGTTTGCTTTGGTTTGCTTTGGTTTGTGCTCGTGAGATCTTCTATCATATGGTGTAAGACATATGCACTCTATCGTACCGTAGTGAGCTTATTCTATCTTGTGCTTATTACATTATGCTCCTGTCTATCTTGCTTAGCTTTAGCCTTATTGCAAGATTTGCTATGTCTATAAAATATAGGGGGAGTGTTGATCCTAGTATGTGTGCCGTGCAGTCCAAAGCACTCATCGAGATAGCACACATCTAGGGGGAGCCCGTCTATATTTTAGAGACTTGGGGTTTGCCCTTGCTCTTTGCGTTATACCCTCGTGCAAATCCCGTGTTGTCATCAATCCACCAAAAAGGGGGAGATTGTAAGGGCATTTTTATCCCTTAGTTGGTTTTGGTGATTGATGACAATGCTTTTGCGGACTAATCATGTGCATCGAATATTTCAGATATATTGACTAGGCACAAGATGATTTGGTTCCCCTCGAAGGCTATGGAAGACGGCGTTTCTCTTTGTTTCTTTTCGGTGGTATTGAGTCGTAGGGAAGTCGTACTATTAAGAGGGGGTCCGCGTTGGAAAGGTTGGGTGGATTCATCACGTACACATCTTCCTTTGCACCTCCTTTCCTCTAGCCTTTGGAGTATCCTACGTTTTCCTTGTCTATGCAAATATTGCTCTTGCTTGCTGAACTAGGGCGTGCGGTAGTACTGCTCCTTAGAGCGGTAGTACCGCAGGACCTTGCGGTAGTACCGCCCACTGGTGCGGTAGTACCGCAAGGGCCCATGGTAGTACCGCTTCTAGTAAGCGGTAGTACCGTGGTATCTGACTTAGCTCCGCAAGTACGCGGCAGTAAGGGGCGGATGTAATTTTTTACATCCGCGCCTCGCGCGGTAGTACCGCTGCTGGCTTACGGTACTACCACGTTGGGTTTTTGCATCGACTCCAACTCTGCGGAAGTAGCCACGGATGTAATTTTTTATATCCATGCCTTCACATCTCTGGACAGCCCCTGCCTTGCGGTAGTACCGCAAGGGGGAGCGGTAGTACCGCGCCAGCAGTACTACCGCCCTCTGCTTTAGTGCATTTTAGGCTGTTCTGGTCTCTGCTGCGTGGGCGGTAGTACCGCAGGGCCCTGCGGTAGTACCGCGCCTCAGGTACGGTAGTACCGCGTTGCGCAGGCTGAGTTGGTGGATAACGGTTGGATTTGTTCTTCCACTATATAAGGGGTGTCTTCCTCCTCTAGTTGACCACCTCTTCCACCTCCAAGCTCCATTGTTGCTCCAAGCTCCATTTTCGCCCGATCTCCTTCCCTAGCCAATCAAACTTGTTGATTCTCTAGGGATTGGTTGAGAAGGCCCCGATCTACACTTCCACCAAGAGAAATTTGAATCCCCCCACTAATCCCTTGTGGATCTTGTTACTCTTGGGTGTTTGAGCACCCTAGACGGTTGTGAGCACCCCGGAGCCATAGTCCATTGTGGTGAAGCTTCGTGGTATCGTTGGGAGCCTCCAATTAAGTTGTGGAGATTGCCCCAACCTTGTTTGTAATGGTTCGGTCGCCGCCTCCAAGGGCACCAATAGTGGAATCACGGCATCTCGCATTGTGTGAGGGCGTGAGGAGAATATGGTGGCCCTAGTGGCTTCTTGGGGAGCATTGTGCCTCCACACCGCTCCAACAGAGACGTACTTCCTCTCAAAGGGAAGGAACTTTGGTAACACATCCTCGTCTTCACCGGCTCCACTCTTGGTTATCTCATGCCTTTACTTGTGCAAGCTTATTTGTGCTTTATCTCTTGCTTGCGTGTGTGCTTATTGTTGTTGCGTCTTATAGGTTGCTCACCTAGTTGCATATCTAGACAACCTACTTTGATGCAAAGTTTAAATTGGTAAAGAAAAGCTAAAAATTGTTAGTTGCCTATTCACCCCCCCCCCTCTAGTCAACTATATCGATCCTTTCAATCCTATTGTGGATTTTTCCCAAGACAACGCAACCGAGATGATAAACATCCAAAATAAATTGGGGAAAAGCCGGCAACAAAGCCCGAGAAAAGCGAAATAACAAAGAAAATACGACGAATAAAATAGAGTTCCAACATAATTATACATAGACTCATACATGAAAGATAAACAACATGCCAAGTTCAACTACTCTCATACATGAAACGGAGCATCATGACTTTTACGACTACATCCGTACATCATCCTGACAACTGCGGATACTCAAACGCTCTACTGCTCTGCTGGTGTTGCGGGGTCCTCTCCTGAAGCGGACTCGGATCCTGAACTGACGACGTTAACTGAAACCTCCGGGTTAAAGGTAACATGACGACGCTGCCTCGAGGGCTCTCCCTCCGGGGCAGGTGCAGGGTGAAGCATCGGGGCTACAGGAGTAGTGAGAAGTGACACCCACTCAGCAGGAGCACTGAGAGGATTCACGGTCGAGGTGCCCGAGCTACTCGGAGGAGTAACCGGTGAAATAGGTGAACTAGAACTGGATGGAATATAAGGAGTAAATCCCGTAGAGGATGGAGTAGTGAAAGATCTAGTAGTGGCTAAAGCAGTACGAGCACGAGTCAGCTCTCGAGCCAGCTCGTGGATCATAAGGTAGCTAGCAGTGATAGCGAGAAAGGTGGCTAGCAACACTATCAGACTCCGGATCAATGATAGGAAAATGGACACGACCATTGTCGTGCAGAGAGGGATAGTAGTGGAAACCTGGGTGGTTCTGCATCCGGACCTCGTTATAATGAAGCTCGACAAGGACCTCGAATGCAGCAAATTGGACGGCCTGGGAAGCGGTAGAAGCAAAACCGCTCCGAGAGGTACGAGTGTAAGTGCTGGAATCAGAACTGGTGCGCAGAGTAACCACTGCGTGATACTCATACACTGAGTCTGCTAGGCGCTCCCGGTACACACGATAGACTGGGTCGTCACTGAGGGGGTACAGCCGACGCCACACGTTACAAAGGAGATGCGGCGACGTGTACGGCATCAGCTGCAACTGGCATGGATACGGCACCGGAGCCATCTACACTCACAACCATTAGTAGGTTAGCATAACAATAAAACGAGTGCATACAATGCAACAACCAGCTACAAATGCTACCGGCACTCAACTTAAACTCGTAACTAACATCCAATTAACACGTCGTAGTCTAGCGTGGCCTACAGTCAGCGGGCTCTGATACCAAGCGTTGTGGCACCCCGGCTCAGAGCAACCGGTTTACCCTGCATTGCCAGCCCAGAGACCGTGTCTTCTGGCAACACACAACATCTTGGTACAGAGAGCAACCGCTTTATTGATGCTAGCGGATCATAGTTCATATTACAACAGGTGGCGAGGCCAAGCGGCACACATGGTGCGGCTGAACAATATGTACATTATTTAGTGAACATAAAGGGGCCTCGATCATAACAACTACGCGGCAGCGGAAAAACGTTGTAGCGGAACTCCATAGCACAGGGACACCGATGTGGACACGATCTAGACTCGGACAGCACTCCTTTCCAACGAGACTTTCCTGAACGCTGGCATGACACGCCAGGTCAGTACATTGAATGTACTTGCAAGCTCACAACAAACATAAACATAATGACAAGCAATATCATGATATTTAACCAATTGATTTACTAATGCAACATCATATCATACATGCAGTGATCATGATCTTGTGATATAAGTCCCTCGGACTTGCTTACCAAACGGTGATCGCTCTCGGATCACAAATGGACCAACCTCGTGGTGTTTGATCGGGTTACCTCGTAACCAAATGGTGATCTTACCGAGATCACAAATGGACCAACAACTTGGTCTCCATCAACACAATGTTTTCTCAAACATCATCTTCTCAATGGTGCAAAGTTCATATCTTAGTGTGCAAAATTAATTAAACGTTGACCCATGGTGTGACCTACTTTCGAGCGTGTCTGTAACCGTGGACTCGGCTATCGATAGATTTAATACACTCTACAGAGGTAGCGCACTGTACCCACACCACGGAACCCATGGCCTCGCACTCCCATTCGGGTGGACCAACGACGTTCCGACGAAACCCCTCCATTGCCATGACACTCTCCCGGCCACTCCGACTCACTCCCCACTGGGCTAGTCATGGGTGGCCCCGTGTCTACCAAAGACACCAACGGCCTCTTGCAGTGGCAAAACATAAACGGTCTCAAACGGGGACAAGGTACCATAACAACAACAACAACGGGCACACAAGGTTATGTCTTCTTACCGGGCCAGGGTACCGCACGCCCATAACCTTTCCTCGTTGGAGGCACCGACCAGAGGCATGACAACAGACCGAATAAAGGCCTTCCCATAAAGGCAAATGTGGTTGCACCGGGAAAACTCGATTCAGTGGCACCATGACCCGATCAACGATATGTTCAAGTTGAGTTATTATCAGGTTCAACTTAAGGTGAAAGTAACCGGTGTCATGATATGCCATGAAAATGCATCACAAACATATGCATCATATATCAACGGAAATAACTGGGTCAACCATATCCACACTAAGCATAGACATCAACAACTCATAACACCCCTCTGGTTATGATTTATCATCACTTTAAACAGAATCTTTTCTTAGCAAAGTTATCATTTATCTCATTTAAGAAAATAACTCAAAAAGAATTACTTATATCCATAACCATATTACTTCTTCATAACAAATATTACTTCTAGTTACTTAACCAACTAAATTAGCTTCAAACTTCTGTAACTAAGCATATCAACTCAAACAAGCAACCAACAGAATATAAATATTATTCTAGTGATTTAAATGCATGGATTAAACCATTAATTCAAGTTGAAAAATCACAAATATTGTAATGGCACCATGAAAATGTTGTTGTGGCTTGCCTTAGTGCAGATGAGGTTCACAATACTCCTGGTGATCCTCAAGACAAGCTTCACTTTCTCAAAACAATTATAAACACAAAAAGAAAACATCAAGAACCCTTCTGAAATTCACCAGAAAATCTAGACAGCAGAGAAAAATCTCATTTTTGGTGAGCTGCTAGATTTCTTCATAAAGAACACAATGCAAAAAGAATCAATTCATTTGGACTTATGGTTAAAAAGTTTTGGCTGTTTGAAGCTCTCTGGATAAAATTGAATTTTGAATTTAAATAAATAGAACTGGGGGGTGACGTCGAAGGCGTAAACCTCGCGGGTGCCACCACTCATACCGCTTTGGGCGCGTACAGAGTGGCTGACTAGCGGACCCCGCTAGTCAGGTGAGAGGGAGGGGAGAGGGAAACAGAGGGTGGCGAGGCTCCGCCGGAGCACATGCCGGCGATGAGGGCTCCTTGGCCAGAACTGGAGGGAGGGATCGAAAGAGGAGACGGAGGCACACCTGCCCGTACCCGTAGGTTAGCTAGGGGTGGTCGGACGGCGTCGGAAACGGCCTCTCCAGCTGCGACAGAAAGCAGAGGTCGCCGGAGTTGGAGACGACGGCGACTAGAGGCAGCACCGGGGGCTCCAACCGGGTGGAACAGCACCACCGAGGCACGGCGGAGGCCCTGGAAGGGTGGCCCAAGCCTCAGAGGGGCTGGAGCTGCGGAGACGACCCAAGGGGATCGCCGGCGAGCTCGAGCTCGGGGACGGCGGCCTGCCCGGTCGGGCTACGGCTTTCTACGAGTTTGTGGAGTGTGTGTGAGGAGTGGATGATGCTCGAGGAGGCTGGGGAGGGCTCTATTTATAGCCGAGCGATGAGAGGGGCTCGGGCTCCACCGGAGGACACCTGGACACGGCGCCCGGCAACAAACGACATCAGTGAGCGAGGGGGAAGGCGACGCAGCTCACGCGGGCACTGTGGGCGAGCGGAGACGAGCACATGAGCGAGGGGGTGGCGACAAACACAGTGCGCAGCGCACTGTTGGGTTGGCCGGACCGCGCCCGTGCTCGCTGCGGCGAGCTCCGGTGTCGGCGAGCTCCAGGAGAGAGTTATGAGGGCCGGGAGGATGATCGGGCCGAAGTTTGGCAAGGTTGGCAAGCGGGGAAGCGATCACGCGAGCAACAGAGGCGCGGGCGCGACGCAGAGCGCGTCGGCCATATGCCAGCACGCCTGGACGAACGCGGTCACCGCGTGAACTCTGACCTCAAGCTGAGCTAAGCCTAAACTTCATGTCTGGCGTGTAGTCTGTGGTAGATTGAGAGGTTACCACACTTTGGTTTGAGCTCAGGCACAGTAACATGGATTTCAACTTCCTAGTAAGTTTCTGGACAGTAACTTTGAGAGCTTATTGTGGTCAAAATACTGGGAGTTGGGAGCTAGGCTTTGGAGGTTAGCAATCATCTACTAAGGTGATGATGCACAAGAAAATTCAGCCACAATTGAGCAAGTAATTAAAATGGTAGTTGCTGTAGAAACTACCATTTCTATCCAGAACAGAAAATATTTTCTGTAGCAAAAATATTCCAAAAAGTGATGAAATATTTTTGCTCCGGAAGGTGCCCTAGGGTTCAAAGAATATTTGGGAATTTTCTCAGATTTTTGTGGGCAAGAAAAATTGGGGTTGCTTTGGACACAAGGGGCTAGTTAGGGTTTTAGAGAGAAAATGAATATTTTTCATTAGAGAAAAATATTCATAATATTGTTTTGAGATGGATCAGAGAAGAAATGATGGCTTAGGGAGAGAAATAAGTCACTTGGGTGAAAGTCAAGGGGGTACCCCAAGTGTTTAAGTCCATCTGAAGTGATTCAAAATTTCAAATTCAAATCCAAACCAACTGAAAATCAGGCAAAGAGAAGAGGGCAAAAACCAGGCTGTCACAGGTGGAGGGCGCGCCCAGGGGGGTAGCCCCCCCAAATAGTCCTATTTTTCCTCCATGTCGATAAGGAGCTAAAAGATCGACGACCTTAATACCTGTTTCAAAGATGGATAATTTCGCGGTTATATAGATATTTTCTATACTAGGGTCTTTACGCTCGGTATAAGAGGGTTAACCGAACTCACGGAGTTTTTTGATAAGGGTGTTATTGATGGAATTACCAAGGCAATACCGACGGTGTCCGCTTGACCTTTTCTAAGCGGGGACAGAATGAAACGACCATAATAAAGGCGCTTACTATCTACTCTTGATTCAACACACGTCCATTGTAGTGTTTGAGTGGATCTTGCTCGGTTTTTTGGGGTTGATAGTGGAAAAGTCGACAGATAAGTCACCCTTACTGTCCCTTTACAGAACGGGGCGCGCCCCCGACCTTGTGGGCCCCTTGTAGACCCCCTGACCTAGATCTCCCTCCTATATATACTCTTATACCCCAAAACATCCAGGGGAGCAACGAAACCACTTTTCCACCGCCGCAACCTTCTGTACCCGTGAGATCCCATCTTGGGGCCTTTTCTAGCATCCTGCCGGAGGGGGATTCGATTCACCCACCATAATAAATTCTATCTTGAGAGAAGCCTCTAGTGAAACCTATGGCCCCCCGGTCTATTTTACAACATATTAGTTTCCCGTCAACTTGCCAATTTCTGTCGCCGTTCCTTTACTTTACAATCTTTTACTTTTCGTTCCATAAACCAAAAATACCAAAAATATTACTTTACCGTTTATCCATCTCTATCAGATCTCACTTTGCGAATAACCGTGAAGGGATTGACAACCCCTTTGTCGCGTTGGTTGCAAGTTGGTGTTTGTTTGTGTAGGTATTCGGTGGCTTGTCGCGTTGTCTCCTACTGGATTGATACCTTGGTTCTCAAAAATGAGGGAAATACTTACGCTACTTTGCTGCATCACCCTTTCCTCTTCAAGGGAAAAACTAACGTAAGCTCAAGAGGTAGCAGCAAGCAAATAGAAGGCACATGGAAACACGAACAAAAAGACATGCGGAAAGAAGGCCAATAAAAAGGCAAATCTTTTCGAAAATTGTTCTAGAAGTGGGGGATAGGAAAACGAGAGGCGAATGGCGAATAATGTAATGCAAGAGATGAGAGTTTATGATGGGTACTTGGTATGTCTTGACTTGGCGTAGATCTCCCCGGCAACGGCGCCAAAAATTCTTCCTGCTACTTCTTAAGCTTGCGTTGCTTTTCCCTTGAAGAGGAAAGGGTGATGCAGCAAAGTAGAGATAAGTATTTCCCTCAGTTTGAGAACCAAGGTATCAATCCAGTAGGAGACAACGCACAAATCACCGAATACCTGCACAAACAATCAAACAAACTTGCACCCAACGCGATAAAGGGGTTGTCAATCCCTTCACGGTTACTTGCAAAAGTGAGATCTGATAGAGATAGATAAATGATAAAGTAAATATTTTTGGTATTTTTGGTTTATAGATCGAAAAGTAAAAGATTGCAAAAAGAGTAGATCAGAAACTAATATTGTAGATCGGAAACTTATATGATGGAAAATAGACCCGGGCATAGGTTTCACTAGAGGCTTCTCTCAAGATAGCAAATAATATGGTGGGTGAAGAAATTACTGCCGAGCAATTGATAGAAAAGCGCAAAGTTATGACGATATCTAAGGCAATGATCATGAATATAGGCATCACGTTCGTGTCAAGTAGACCGAAACGATTCTGCATCTACTACTATTACTCCACACATCGACCGCTATCGAGCATGCATCTAGAGTATTAAGTTCATGAAGAACAGAGTAACGCATTAAGTAAGATGACATGATGTAGAGGAATTAACTCAAGCAATATGATGAAACCCCCATCTTTTTATCCTCGATGGCAACAATACAATACGTGCCTTGCTGCCCTACTGTCATTGGGAAAGGACACCTAAAGATTGAACCCAAAGCTAAGCACTTCTCCCAGTGCAAGAAAAACCAATCTAGTTGGCCAAACCAAACCGATAGTTCGAAGAGAATTACAAAGATATCAAATCATGCATAAAAGAATTCAGAGAAGATTCAATTAATATTCATAGATAAGCTGATCATAAATCCACAATTCATCGGATCTTGGCAAACACATCGCAAAAAAGTATTACATCGAATAGATCTCCAAGAACATCGAGGAGAACATGGTATTGAGAATCAAAGAGAGAGAAGAAGCCATCTAGCTACTAGCTATGCACCTGTAGGTCTGTGGTAAACTACTCACGCTTCATCGGAAGGGCAATAGAGTTGATGTAGAAGCCCTCCGTGATCAAATCCCCCTCCGGTAGGGTGCCGGAAAAGGTCCCTAGATGGGATCTCATGGGTACAGAAGGTTGCGGCAGCGGAAAAGTGTTTTTGTGGATGCCTCTGGTGGTTTGGGGATATATGGGAATATATAGGCGAAAGAATTAGGTCAGGAAGGTGCACGAGGGCCCACAAGGGTGGGGGGCGCGCCCTCTATCCTTGTGGCCGCCTCGTGGCTCTTCCGACTTCATCTCCAAGTCTCCTGGTTGTCTTCTGGTCCAAGAAAAATCATCGCAAAGGTTTCATTCCATTTGGACTCCGTTTGGTATTCCTTTTCTGCGAAACTCAAAAACAGGGGAAAAACAGGAACTGACACTGGGCTCTAGGTTAATAGGTTAGTACCAAAAATAATATAAAATAGCATATTAATGCATATAAAACATCCAAAACAGGTAATATAATAGCATGGAACAATCAAAAATTATAGATACGTTGGAGACGTATCAGTGATCGTGCTCATCTCGATGGCATTAGCAGAACCCTGGCACTAGCGATGGGCATCTAAAATCGACCTGCCAAATTTACTATAAATACGGAAACCACACACTTCGTCACCACCATACGGTTCAATCAAGCCTACCATTCTGAGCCACCAAGCGGTGGCAACTCGTCTTCCGTCGGTTACAGCATTGACAGTATGATAATATAGAGGCAACCAACCTGACAAGCGACCCCGGCCGTCTCATGATGCATGAGAGGTTCTCCAGCAAGGACAAGGTCTGAAGTTATCTTCGATGTTTCCTAAAAAAATAGAGGCACAATTGTCTTATTCAATAGTCTGAAGTTATCTTCGAGTCCATCACAATTCAAAGAAAATCTCTTGCTCCTTAGCATAAGAGTCATCTGTGTGTGATTTATAATATGCTAGTTAACCAAGAGTCATACACATTCTTTTAATGATTCCACACATGCAATATCTCAAGTTATGGTTGAGTCCATCGCCAATCAAATGAATCCATTGCTTGTTCGCAAGAGTCATCAGAGTGTGGTTTATATGCTACTTAGCCAAGACTCATAAATTTTCTTTCAGTGATTATATACATGCAACATCTTCACCTCTTGAACTAGCACAATGATGTTTGGGGGCCTGCTCTCACATCTATAGGAGGTATTAAACATTACGTAAATTTCTCAAGGATTTCAGTCGCTATACATGGACTATTTGCTCAAGGAAAGAATGGCGTTGAGCAATGAGCATGCCTTTTACAATTTCCAAGCACATGTCGAGAAATACCTCAACACCAAAATTCGCTCAATTCGTTCAAAGTAGGGTGGAGAATATCATAAGTTGCATCAACACTTCCAATAATGTGGGATCACACACATTGTCTCGTTCCCTCACCCTTTGCTCAAAACGCCATTTTCAAAAGCAAGCACTGGAACATTGTTGAGGTTGGACTTGCCCTCCTTCCTCATGCCTTTCTCTTGTTTTTTTGGGGTGAAGCTTTCCCTTATGGCATGCTACCTAATGATTCGACCCAACAAACTTCTGCAAAACAACAACACATTATACAATTTACTTCTATTAAGTATGTTAGCTTCTTACTTTTGCAGCATAGTGACAATATCATACGAAGGGAGAGTCTATGATTGATCGTGAACAAGAAAACGTTGCAAGTGCATACCCGCAAACCATTTCAAGGAAAGATGCGTAGATATGCCAAAACAGTAATTAGGTGGGCTAAATCATCCTAACAGGAAGCGTCCAATCGATCAGGTGATTATTAATGTTGGTACTTCTCCCACAAGTCTTCTAAATAAAAAGAGATGTACAATATGATCATATACCCTTCGTGAATACATGTGAAGCTCCTAGTGATGATACTAATTTGAAGTGTCTGGAAGATTTGAAGCTTATTTTCTTCTTAGCGTGTGGCCCATCATCGAGGAAACAAACTTCAAATCTTTCTAACCCTTCAAATTAGTAGCATCACTGGGAGTGTTGTTTGTATTGATGAGATATACAATCAAATTCATACATTTGTTTTTCTTTATAAAACATTTAGGAGAATACCAACATTTTTAGTTGGTGCATGATCGATTAACGCTTCTCGTTCAGTCTCCACATTGTTTCTTGAGAGTAGTCACAGGAAAGCACTTAGGCCCTGTACAACGTAGGTGCTTAAGTTGGTGGTTCAATAAGAAAACCCTTGTGTTGCCAGCCTGCTTAGCACAGGTGCTTAGGATGAGGCACATAAGCAAACTTTGGCTCCCGGTGCTAGCCGGTGCTTGCCCTTCCATGAAACTATAGTTAACTCGGGTCAACCTTAATTAAAGCAACTTAGGCACCCGTATGAAGCACCTAGCGTCGTAAGGTACAAAATTTCTGAGATACAACTTTAGTCTCTCTCTCTCTTTCTCTTTAAGCATCCGTGCATGAACCCCCGGCATTATACAAGGCCTTACATTGGTAGGCGGTTCATGATTATTTAGAGGCTTTCGGTCATATGATATTTTTCATGTTTTGGAAAAAGCAAAACATACATGTTCAATGGAGGTAACTATTATAGGTGGTGAAGAACAAACAACACACGTGTTGTTCCATCACTAGAAGAAAAATGTTTCAAGCGTCGTTGATTCTAAAATAAGAATAATATTAAGGCCGTCTAGAATTTTGCTTTTGCTCTCCTCATGAATCCCCGGAGCAGCAACATAGCAAGTACCAAAACACTCACTAGTGTGATTAAGGATCATTACCAAGTCTGAATCTTGTTTTTAGCAAACCTCTTAAATTAAGCAATACTCTCGTTTGTACTACACTAATTTTTTCAGGACATAACATGTTATTGGACATATTTGAAGGCTCCACCTCATATATGTGTGTGTTTAACACTATTTTTTGTTCATTCCAATCATTAATGTCCCATCATATACCTATATAATTTCACCCCCAGGCGAACAGGGATGGCAAGACATGCTTTCATGTTATGGTAAGCTACACATCATGTTATGGTAAGCTACTCATTAACCCAGAAATTCTCTAGTGTCCATAAATGCATTGGTAGAGTAAGATGCCCAACTTCATCTTCGACTGCTAACGAGTTTGAAAAGGCTGGATATGCATAATGTATAGACAACAGATTCAAAATTTTATTATTTTGCTAATATGAATACTTAGTTAGAATAGATGAAGTAAAGAATAGTGGCAATAACACTCACCTAGATACTTACTTCATTCATGCCCAACCCTAATTGGTAGAAATATCCGAAGCTCCCTATGAATTGATGGAAGAACTCATCATTTAGAAAGATTATTTCTATTTGATCAAGGTAAATTTCAATGAGATTGAAGGAACACTTCTAGTCTGGGTCATGAAGAACGCTCCTACATCCATCGTCGGAGAAGAACTAAAGCATCTTTAACATCAAATGTGTTTGATATATGCGCCGATCTATCTAGATATCACAGTCCAATACGGCGACCGACTATCATGTAAAAATAATAGAAAAGTATGCACATGACCGGACTAATTATCATGTTCACTATTGTAGTACAAAACGTATGTGGAGTCAGCTCGAGGTGTTAGCACGTCATAGAAAGCCCGCAACAAAGTCACTATCTATATTCGTGATGCTCAGCGTGTATTGCATTAATAGCTCACACTAAATGAAGAGTGTTGCCATAAAATGGCAAGTGGTGAAAGTATAAGGATTCATTGTGCGAATTGGAAGAACCCCCCTGGAAAACTTACATAATGAGATGAAAGGAAAAGAAATAAAAAGGACAAGTGCATCATTCATGATGGTTGGTAAAGGCATAACTATTGTATCAAGGAGACCCTTATCATATACTCCTTTTTTTTCTAAATCCACATGTAGTTTCAGCAACACATCTTGGTATGTACGTACAATCTGAAGAACAAATTAAAGTCCCATTTGCATGTTTATAAATACTTACTTGTTGAATCACCCCGATGAGCTCTTTCGGCCCCTGGTTATTGGCCAAGGAGGATTTACCACATAAAGATCATCTTTGATGTCGTTCTTCAGGCTAAAATGGTATCTACCTTGGTGTACCACATCAAAGAGGGTGGGGAGTTTGCTACATCACCAAATCATAGCCATGATACCAACTAGTTGAATTTGTCACCTTTGGATGCACATCATTGATTTATGGATTGGATCTTCGCCTTTGTTTCTGGATCCACTATCTTCCACTATGACCACCTCTTTATTGTTTGGGATCAGTTAAATTTTATCAAATGTCCCCTTCTCATCGCCCTTAAACGACGCAAGGGTTACACGATGGTGGGTTCTCATAGTTTCACGCCAAACAAGTTAGGATGTGTAGAGGCGGTGCAGTGGACATGTGCAAATCTCACCCGAGAGGCACATAGAGTACGTGAGGCATGCAATGTATCTAAAGGATGAATTTACATGCCAGGAAGGGCGTCCCATGAATGCCTTGCCTGAGGCATCGATGTTCCCCATGCAATAGTGTGGGCCCTAAGCCGACGTGTTGGCAATTTCCTTGCATGGATGTTGATGTCAAGGCCCTTATGCCTCCTCTTCCTACCACCCCTTTTATTTCTTAATTTGCATCAATGTTCGGCAACATGACTTAGTATATGCATACAATATAAAAAGCAAAATTAATGAATATAATTTTGAGGTCCCTCTCGCTAGCAATTATTTTACCTTGGTGCACCACCCCAAAGTGGGTGGGAGTTGGCGCTTTATCACCTAGTATATCACATCTAGGATACCAACCAGTCGGATCTCTCACCTTTGGATGCGCATCGCCGTTTGTGGACCAGATCTTCATCATTTTCTTTAGATCCATTGTCTTCCGCCATGAACATTTATTTAGGATCCCATAACTTCAATGGAGGGAAGAACACATGATGATAGGTTGTGGAGGTTTAGCAGTATCAATGCGAAACGAATTAGGGTGCACATCGGAGGTGAAGTGGATGTGTCCAGACCTCACCCAAGAGGAACATGGAGCAAGGCCAGATCTAAAGTGGTGACGCTCATGGGAGGGCGCTATGGATGATGGTGGAAGCGAAGGAGAAAGGAGGGTTGGCGAGGAAGAGGGGTGGCAATGGCAGCAGGGAAGGGGTGGAATGATGAGAAGAATGACTATTAGGGT
This sequence comes from Triticum aestivum, assembly GCF_018294505.1. NCBI lineage: Eukaryota > Viridiplantae > Streptophyta > Magnoliopsida > Poales > Poaceae > Triticum > Triticum aestivum. Next base: position 467,161,347 of record NC_057808.1, read on the forward strand.
TGAGTTTATATAGAAGTGGGGTTTGAGAGGAAAGAGCCATCACCGTTTGATATGGATTCGATTGTGCTAATTTCTTTAATATAAAGCTGGAAAAAAATTGAGTGCCACGTAGTAACTCCTATTTAATAGACATGGTATTTCCCAACTAAAGTACAATCTCCACAATAAACCTCTTACTCCCTCTGTTCCTTTATATAAGGTGTATTACCACTATGAAAGGAACAAACATTATTATTTTCTTGCCAATAGGAGTATTACCACTATGAAAGGAACAAACACTGGTCCTTTGTTTTAGAAAAAATGTCTCTAGCACCCCACATGGTTGTTCAATAAATTTTGACATTGGAGTTTTGATGTTAAATAAAACCTCCCACATACCACACCAATGCCAAATGATATACTCCTAAGTCACAAGTATATGTTGGCAATCCTCCGCCAACAACATGCTTGTCCTCTTGCCATCCTCCATCTCCTTGTCCCTAAATCAATTGTTGTTGTCGGCTCCCATGGCACCCATGCTCTTCCAGAATCTTTGCCGCTGCCTATCCACTCAACCTAAAAAAACAAAAAATAATGAATACATACAATCTAAAAATCAAAATTAATAAATAACCTTTTTTTAGTTCCCGATAGCTAACAATTATTTTACCTTGGTGCACCACCCCAAAGTGGGTGGGAGATAGTGCTCCATCACCTGGTATATCACATCTAGGATACCAACTAGTTGAATCTCACTTATGGATGTGTGTCACCATTTGTGGACCAGATCTTCATCCTCTTCTTTAGATCCATCGTTTTCCGCCATGAACACTTATTTAGGATCACATAACTTCAATGGAGGGAAGAACCCATGATGGTGGGATCTGAAGGTTTAGCCATCTCCATGCGAAATGATTTAGGGTGCATATAGGAGGTGCAGTGGGTGCGTGCAAACCTCACCAAGAAGAACATGAAGTAGGGAAGGCAAGGCGAGATCAAAAGTGGCGGCGTTCGTGGGTGGGAGGTATGGATGATGGTGGAAGCGAGGGGGAAAATAGGGTTGCCGAGGAAGCGGGATCGCGGCGGCAGCGGCGAGGGAGGGGAGAGGGAGGGTGGAATGATGAGAAGAATGGCTATTAGGGTTGAGTTTATATAGAAGTGGGGTTTGGGAGGAAAGGAGCACCACTATTTGGTATGGATTTGATGGTGCTGGTTTACTTTTACATAAATCTGCAAAAAAATACTATTTGAGTGGTACATAGTAACTCCTATATAATAGACAAGATATGTCCTGATTAAAGTGCAATAACCACAATAAACCTCTTATTTCACAAGCAAAAAAAGTGTTTTTTCAGTTTCGTAAAAAACAATTTCTTTCTTTCTTGTGAATACCGCTACGAAAGGAACAAACATTGGTCCTTTGTTTTAGAAAAGGACGCGACTAACTTCCAGTCAACTGGAAGTTAGCGATAGGTGCGGACGACTAGTTCCTACATGATCGTTATCATCACACGCTCGCTTCCACTGGTTTTTTTCCTTCTCTCAAAAACCGTTGATGGAAACAATAAATCGCTAGTGGTTTTTTTTTGTTTTTTCGCTGCATAATACGAGAATAAAATAAAAGTGCTTGAAAGAGGATTCGTACCCAGGTCTATGCAATAGCTATTGAGCCCAATAGGCAACTAAGCCACCTTTAGTTGTTGTCTATTGTAGATAAACAATGTTAATTGGACCTTTCTTATTTCCGCCATATCAGAAAAAAATGATAAACTTTGGCTTGGTAACTTTGGCATGACCAGCGTCATAACTATGGTATGAGCAACATGGTAACTATATCATGATAGGGTTGGTAACTACAGTACGAGAAGGTTAAAGCATGATAACTTTAGCATGGCGAAGTATGATAATTTAGCACAGAAATTACCGGTGAATGTTTCAAAAACATTTTTCCCTTGGATGAAAGATACCATGGTGTTTAAACGTAAGATATTAGGTCTGTCATGCATAAAATTGTCATAAACTTACATAGAAGTTACCGGAGGAGTTATGTTTCACCGTTTTTTCCTTGAAGTCAAAGTTAACATGGTGGTTGAACGTAAGTTATGAGGTCCTAGAAAGTTACCATGGGGTGTACATAAGTTATCATGTCTTCAGTATGTAAATTATCATGTCATTTGCACAGAAGTTACCATGATATGTTTCAACAACTCCCCACCCCCACCCCGGTCGCCAAAGTTTGTAGAACCGGGGTGTACACAAGTTATCAGGTCTGCGGTGTGTGAGTTACCATGTTATTCACACAAAAGTTACCGAGAGGATATTTCATCAACTCCCCCCCCCCCCCCCACTCCCGTCGCCAAAGTTACCAGGACCAGGGTACATAAGTTATTAGGTCTACGATGTGTGAGTTACCATGCTGTTGACACAAAACCTACAGAGGGGATATTTCATCAACTCTCACCCCCACCCCCGTCGCCAAAGTTATCAGGTCTACGATGTGTGAGTTATCATGCTATTGACACAAAAGCTACAGCGAGGATATTTCATCAACTCCCCCCCCCCCCCCCCCGGCACCCTTGTTGCCAAACTTACCAGGACGGGGTGCATAAGTTATCAGGTTTGCGATGTGTGAGATACCATGCTATTCACACAAAAGTTCATCGACTACCCCCACCCCCTTTCGCCGCGAAAGTTACCAGGACTGGTGTACAGAAGTTATCAAGTTTGTAATGTGTGAGTTATCATGCTATTCACACACAAAAAAAGTTACCGAGGTATATTTCATCAACTCCCCCCACCCTCACCCGGTCGCTAAAGTTGCCAGGACCTGGGTGCATAAGTTATCAGGTATGCGACGTGTGAGTTACCATGCTATTCATACAAAAAGGTATCGAGGATACGTTTACACTAGTTCTGTTTGGGGTCAAAAAACCTCCACACTGCCTTCTAACATCATAACCTGAACCAGACTTAAAGTTGGTACACTGTAGTACTGTATTTCTTAGACGAGAAACTCAAACCCAAGTTTTTCTTGCGGACGGAAATACTCAACCCATGCTTTTCTAAAACACTCAACTTGAATGCATTTGCTCACCGCCTCATACCCAAAACAGGTAAGTGCCTCGAGGACCAACGGAGTGGAACAAAATCCAGAAGTTTCATTTCCTCCCCTGAACAAATCTCAGCTTCAGTGGTGTTGTATACATATATACTGTACGTTGATAAGCTATAAGATCTTATTCAAATTTATAGAATGAAAAATGTTTCAATTCGCCCCGATGATAGTACATAACACAGTATCAAACACATGGCTCAGAACCAAATCCAACCAGAAGGCAGATGATAATGAAGTGATCATCCATTGTCCTGTCGTAAGTAAGACGGCTGAAAGTCTGACACACTTGCGGAAGCTCTGTGGAGATTCTTTCTGGTGCACAGTGCATCCAATACCGTCAACAGACAATGGCGTCAGTTAACTGTCAGGGATCGATGAACCTAACCTTGTGAAAATCATTTCTTCGGATTATTTCTCGTCCGTTTCCTTGGTCTAGAAAGCAGCTTAAGCATGTTATCGGTCAGGTCGAGCGGGGAGTCGTCACCCTCGTCCTGGAGCTTCGTACCGGACGTTTGTGTCAACCATCCCAGCGCTTCTATCGCGGCATCCCTCTCCGCGACCTGCTTGTTCCTCTTCGGCTTCCCGACGAACTGCATCCCTTTGAACTCCACCATGGCCCTGAACTCGTTGGTCTTGAGGTGCTTTGTCTTGTACTTTGGAGGCGTGTGGCCTGCCCTCATCAGCAAGGTCTGCAGCAGGCTCTTTGGGTTCATACCATCCTTTATGATGTTGCTTTTGCCGTCTTCGTTGTCCCGAAGCCTAGCTCTGCTCGTTTCTCGGCCGAACACAAACCTTCCTTCACATAGGTCGCCTGCAGCAAGCTCTTGTGCAGCAAATAAAATGTACTTGCCTTCCTTGTGAATATCAAAGGTTGGGTCTTCAAGCTGGATTTGGGAAAATTGCCACATTACAAGCACAATCAGCATATACACCGAATATGGAAGACAAAAATTAAGCAAATTGGATACTCAACAACTTTGTTTTTAATTTCTTACTGGTGACACATATATTATAAAGTAGCGCATGCTTTATATTCAGGGGTAACAACATGATAAACAGTATAATCATTATTCCCTTGTTAGCTACTAGAAATGGCAGAGGATTGTAATTTGGTACATAAAGTATCACCGATGTTTCTTTTACTTATTTGCTGAATCAACTAAAACATCTTATGAGATGAAATCTGTATAACACCTTCCAAATTAATTGGTAGCAGCACTTTACCTTCTTCTGTACAAGTTTATCAAGTTCTTCTTTAAGTTGCAAGTAGCACTCTGACAGGCTGGGGTCCATAAATAGATCAATGTAACCATCAAGCATCTTCAAATGCCCAGCCTATTAGACAAGTTAGAAGGCATAGATCAGTGCAACAAAAAATGCAAAAATACATAGACAAAGCATTTGACAGAATACTCAACATACCGCGCTTCCTTTTGTGACAGCACCACCAAATAAGATCAGTATGGAATCTGATACTCCAGTTGAATCACGGATGAAGACAGCATTTACCTTCACCTTCTCACCAAAGACCAGCCATGGATAAGGGATGGTCTGGTACTTAGCATTCACAGAATTCTGAACAAACCTTAATGTCAGAGACTCAGAGTACTCAGATAAACATGTCCGAAAGATGATGTATTAAACGGGGTGTTGGACATGAGCATTTCAGGACGCTCCTGTATGCACTTACAGCATAAACAAGAACTTGGCCATCATCCATGGTCTTGAAGGACATGGAGTTTTCCCTGTGCTGCAAAGGAATGCTAAAAATTAATTGAACTGTCTTCCATGTAATACAAATGCAATGGAAATTGTTGGCAGCTGTTTACCACAACAGATGATATCCCAGGAAAAAGTCCAGAACAAATTACGCCACGAACTAATGATTGATTATGGCTCAAACTATTATTTGTATTTGCATCAGAGTCTATCAAACCGGCGTCCTTTAAGATATAGCTGAATTGCTTTCGAAGAGAATGAATGGCTTGTAGTGTTTGAGCAGAAAGGAAATTCCTCCAACAGTACTCATAACCAGATCCTTCCCTCTCAGCATCCTTCCATCCTTCATAAGCTCGGACAAGGGCCATATGATCACTATAATCTTTCGCTGAGAATCTTGATTTTGCAGTTCCTGCCAACTAATAATAATGACAAAACTATAAGCTAAGCCTTCTTAGCTGAATGAAAAAAAATGGCTTGGGAATGAACGGAATATAGTAAAATAGCTAACAGCCACCGTGTGTACGACTGTACGTATTGGTGGTATTTAGATCTTCCTAACTTTTATCACAAAATTCATAGGGAAGAGAATCATTTCAAAACTAAAACTAGTAATTAAGATATAGTCAGACAGTGGAAATTAAAGTCATACATCTTTCTTGTCCTGTGGCAACAGGAAAGGATCCCGGGCACTCAATCCAGCAACCACAGTAAGTATAGGGTCAATGCAACGGAAAACTGCACCCATTATAAGCATCTTCCCCAACTTTGGATCAACCGGAAGCATGGAGAGGTATCTTCCTACAAAGTTGAATATGTTTCAGTGCCAACATTCCTGTAGCGTTTGGAAGAAATCAGAATATAAGGCATACCTAGATCAGTAAGGTTCTCGTTCTCATCTAATGATCCGATCATCTTCAGGAATTCCACTGCATTTTGGACCTACATATTTATCATGTGGTCAGAACACAAAAATGAAAAGGATAAAACTGAACCCTTTACTGCCTACTTAAAACAATAACTCATAGAGTTATAAGCCGTGTAAGAGCCCAACAAATGTCAAAAGTACCAAGATAGAACTAAATCATGTAGACGCAAAGACAGAGAGAAATGGAATATCCAAATGCTTAATTATGATTTCAACACATACGGCTCGTGGTTCTGGAGGCTGCAAAGCAGCTGATAGAAACTCCCCAATGCTGTCAACCTGCAAACTTTTTATCTGCAAACATAGTGAATTCAAAGGAGTCCTAAGAAGCTCTGGAAGCTGGTACTCTGCAAATGCATCATATACACATCTGGGGTAGAGATGATAGCATTCTCCAGGTTGTACACGACCAGCTCTGCCCCTCCTCTGCATGAAGATATTGGGAGAAAACATGAGAATTGTAGCAAAGAAGATGATTTGTAAACAAAAGTATTGACTATTGAGTGTGATCATATCGCCCAAACAAGACTGTTACGGTCAAGATAGGTTCACTGTTATACAGAAAGTTATTCATTGCTAGAAAATTTCTTGCTTGTAACCAACGACAAGTATATATTGACCACCGAAGCAGAATAAAGATGCTTTGACTAAAACAACTTCATGAGAGGAACGGGAACGTTGACGTGCTTGTTGAGGAATACATTATTATTAAGCGAGCAAAAGAAAATAATGGGGTTCTGCTAAGAAGATAGGCCTTTTGACTTGATATATAAACCAATGGGCTAAATTTTGTCAACTTATGACCACAAATGACCAGAAACCTCATATTAAGGCATGCCCTCATGGCCTCGTACAGGCAAATCATATAAACATGGTAAATAGCTGACAAAGAGACGGTCAAACATAATAACACAATGATACATAACTCGCAAAGACAAGAGTCTCACTGGTCAACATATAACATACAGAAGGGAAGCATTGCTTTGAGCTATGGAAGCTGCTGAACGTGGGTCCAAGTATGTGACATTTACCAGATTGAGTCGAAGAGAAAGGGCTGGTGACTAAGAGACTGAAAAATTGAAGATAAGGATTACCTGACGGGAAGAAGCCTTTGAAATCCATGAGGGGAGTAAGCAGGGAGTGTTGTTTAGAGCATCGTATGTGGTTTCCTTTGCTTTTCCACAATCCATGACGAAAACAATGTCATTTATGGTAATACTTGCTTCTGCCATGTTAGTGGCAAGTACTACCTTCCGAACATTAGGAGGTGCCTTGTCAAATATTAGCCTCTGCGGAAAAACATAATGTTAAATATAAATGTGAATGGCAAATAATTATACGATGCACACAGGATGCTATGGATATAATGATATATGCACATCAATGAACCAGTAAGCAAGGTGAATCTGTGTATATAAGATGCAATTACACAATAGAAGTGGTATCTCAGATCCAGTGACACAATTGGCATCACAAAGCAATCTCATTTCAATAAGAAATGCAAAATTAGGATCAATTACCTGCTCAGAAGTAGCCATGGAACCATGGCATGCAAGCAGCAACACTCTATTTGGGTCACCTAGCAACGGATGCGCTTTTAATTGATCCTTCAAAGAGCTAATGTCATCCCATCCGGTCATAAATACTAAAACTGCACCAGCTCGCTCTTTGCGACATATGTGGCACAGAACAGCCTCTATGAGATTAAACCCTATGCAGTCAGGATTCCAGTTTGCCAGAGAATCACGTGTCCTTGAGCCATAGGTTTCAAAGTTCGAATTTTGAAGGGCATCCTGCATAGTACAGTAACAATATCTGAAGAATGTTGAGGAATAATTGCAGTCATTAATCTCTATATAGAACTAGTACCTCAACAAGTGTAGTAATTTGATTTTTCCTTTTTCTGGGCAATAGCTGTCTCTGAGTCTTCCACACTTTATCTTGGCCGTAATCGTCAAGTTGATTACTTGCTGTCATCTTATAGCCTGTCCTCTCTAATATGTCTTCCAGAAAATGCGCCCTCACTGGATGTGTGAATCCCTGAATTCAGGGGAAGAATGCAATGGATGCAAGATCACTTACACAGTATACCAGAGGTACACAAGCTGGCAGATGAGCATTATGTATATAGAGTGACATATTACATTTAAAAAAATAACAACTCACAGGAATGTGGATAGTTGGTGCTCCTCCAAAATAACTTGAGAACAGTTCCGCGTTTAAAGTAGCACTCATCAATATCAACCTTAGATCGCGGCGCCGTGACAATAGGTCCTTTAGAACGATCAATAAGAAATCTGACAGACCAAAGCAATAATAATTTGATTATTGTCATGAGTTAAATGGGGAACAAAACCATCATAAGGGCAATTAATAAGGTCTTGAGACACAACCTTCGTTCATCCCTCTTTCATGTATTTCATCAACAAATACATGAGACACTCCATTCAAGTTTCGGTCACTCAGCAATCGTCTTAGTAAAATACCACTGGTGCAGAAAAGTAAATGTGTATCTTTTCCTCTAATTCCCTCCAATCGAACTTTGTAGCCAACCTATTAAAGAAGCTAGTGTTGTATGCCAAAAATTACAATGGATATGGGCTACAATAACAAAGGTAGCAAATCGGAAGTTCCATCTTACCGATTCACCAAGGTTTTCTCCTCTTTCGGTGGATACCCTTTCTGCAACAGCCATTGCAGATATTCTTCGTGGCTGTGTACAGATTATGTTACAAAAGGCCCCTCGACCAGATTCTATCTCTGACTCCAACACAAATTGAGGCAACTGTGTTGTTTTTCCACACCCAGTCTCCCCAGAAATAACTATAACCTGGCATGCACAGGAATAGTCAGATAAATAGAAGGACAGAAGGGAATTGCAACACATCTTTCCACTGAGTTCACAAATCTCATAAGTTCCTCCCAGACAAGTGTACCTGATTGCGTGCAATGGCTGCTAGAAGCCTTTCCTTCTCCTTGTATGCTGGGAGTGATTTCCGAAATTCTACCATCTTAGCGCCTTCAGGTGATTCCTGTTATTACAAGCAGATAAAAGCTTCATCCAATATTTCCATGAATCAGCAGCTCGCGTACAGATATGTAAATGAAGATATAAGAAATGGTGCAGAAGGTATTTGTAAATCATGCCTTTGTTTCTTTCCTCTAACATAAATCAAGCTGTATGCTAAAAAACAGAAATAAAGCTATGCGGCATTCAGATACTGTTTGGATTTTATCATACCTGCCAACTTCTTTGAAAATTGCGCATCCTAAGACTCTTCCTCTGAAGGATCTTCTCCATAACCGACTCGTCGAGCAGAGGATCCTGCTTCTCATCCAAGTTGACCTGCTCAGCTTTCTCGGAACCACTTTCTGTCTTGCCACCGTCTTTATCAAACGGCAAGAGCGAACGGTCAAGGTGCTCCTGCACAAATCCTTCAACCCTCCTCTGCAAGCTTAGCGGGATCACCACCTGTTTGTTTCCATGCACAGCAAACACATACACGCCATTCAAATGGAATGCATTTGCAATAAGAGAAAGATGTGTGATCTTGCCATTGGATTGCATGGACTCACCTCTCTTTGCGGGCGCTTGTCGTCCAGGTCTGGCCTGTAGTTCGGTAGCGGGACCTTGCTCGCAACAATAACCTTCCCATACAGCTCACTGTCGTCCCACAGAGGCAGCACCGCCCGAAAGATTCATCAACATTTCTGTGACTGCATATGAAATTAAGAACTGGGGGCAGGTGAAATTACAGTACACAACCTGTAGAGCCCCATCCTCTTGGCGAGGTTGGCGATCTGGTCATAGTCCCGGCGGTCCCTCCGGTCCCTGGAGATGATCTCCTGCTCCTCCGCATTGCGCTGCAGCATGCTCAGCTTCCACCTCCACTCGTCGATGTTCGCCACCGACGACGACGGCTGCGGTTAGCATTTGGTGTGAGAGGCAGCAAATGAGACGAAGAAAAGGGTGGAAGAATTGTTTTTTTTTTTTGCCAGCAGCATAGATAAGATGTGCCGCCCGGCGGGAGTGGAGTATACCCGGTGGTCCTCGTACTCGTGGTCGTACTCGTCGTCGGAGAACTGCTCGACGGCGCGGCCCCCGCTGTAGCCGCAGAAGGTCCGTCGGGAGAAGGCATCCAGGCGGCGCGGGAGGAGGAGGAGAGCAGCGAGAGGGATCGGCGGCGGCGGCGGCCGGCTGAGTGGGCCAGGGAGTGGGACGAGGAGGATGCCCAGCCCGCGCCGCAAGACGCGGCGCATGCTACTGTTGGCTGGTTGGCTGGGCTCTACTGCTGCGGCGGCGCGAGCATGGCCGGAAGAGGAGATGGATGGGGGGAGTGAGGCGACGCCGGCGTCGGGGAAGGGGGGAGGAGGCGGCGGCTTGGCTCCCGTTCGAGCTTGGGCTGGTCCTTCACGGGGCTGCCTTATTGGGCCATCCGAATGGCGGCCTTCGGTTCTTTTAAGGCTCGGCTGTGAAAATGGGCCTGTGCATCATTCTTCTGGAAGAAAGAAAACTGGTTTCGGACCGTTCGCAGCTCCTGCCCGGATAACCAAACCTCTCTCTTGGACTCAAAAAAACAAAAACCTCTAATTTCAAAAAAAAACAAAGAACCTCTCTCTTCTTCCACTAAAAAAACATCTCTCTTCTCATAAAAAAAACAAAACCTCTCTCTTTCTCATAAAAAACATAAACCTCTCCCAAATGTCCGGACCAAACTGTCCGACACTTTTAGCCATCCAACGACGGTTACCATAATTGCCCGAACCGGTCAATGTCATCCGAAATCCCCAAAATCAGCACCAAACTGGAGGAGGTTTGCGACAGTCTGGACGTCAGCCATGTCGGACTCCGACACCCCGGCCAACCCAAAAACCCTATCCAAATATCTCATTCTTTCACTCCATCCACCCCCATGTGCTTTATATTCACGCTCCTGGACTCCGACATCGTCGTTTTACCACTCCAAACGTTGCCAAGGCCTTGTCGGACTTCCGCTGCTCCACCCAAGCAGTCACCCAACTTTGCCTACGCCCGTCATTCCGCCCACGATCCAATTGCCTTCCAGATAGCCCTGATCCATTACGGACACCACACATGGCGAGTGTTCGGCCAAAGGCATAGCCAAAAAAAAGTGACGGTTGTTTACTTTGAAGCAAACACGGTGAATTCGGACGAGGATTACTTCTACACCGAGTTCATGGATTTGTCGGATGATGATCAAACGACGATGATGAGAGCAATTCTTAAAGACACATAGCATGCGATGGAGCATGCTCTCAACTTCAAGGGTTCAATGACGGGACATATGATGTTGTATGACAACTACTTTCAAACGCGTCTACCGAGGTGTCAGGGCCTACTATGATTACTTTAAAATTGAAGAAGGATGTCGTTACAAACATTGCGGGTTCTTTGGTTACCAGGAGTGCACGACTGTTATGAGGCTGCTTTTCTATGGCACAATCGCAAATTTGTGGGATGAGTACCTTCGGATGTCTAAAAGCACATGTCTCTAAGCCATGATCAGATTTTCTACCGTAGAGGTCAAGGTGTTTGGACCGGAGTTCTTGAAAGAACCAAATGTCACATACATAGCAAGGCTCGTGGCACTTGGAGAATCAAGTGGGTTCCCGGGTATGCTCAGAACACTAGATTGCATGCACTGAGAATGGAAGAACTATCCATATGCTCAATGGGAGCAATACCAGGGCCATTGCAACAAAAAAAACATTATTCTTGAAACAGTTGCATCATAAAGACCTATGTGTTTGGCACTCTTTTCTTTGACATGCCTAGGTCTCACAATGCATCAAAGTGTTGCAATGGTCTCTTTTGTTTGCAAGGTTGTGCGTGGGCGAAGTCCTTGCGTGCAACTATACCATAAAATGGTTATGATACGGCAGGGGGTACTATCTTTTTGATGGTATATAACCTTCGTGTGTGACCTTCGTCAATATCATCTATGAGCTAAGGGGTAACAAAAATATCACTTTGCCCCAAAACAAGGAGCTCGAAAGGATGTGGAGGGGCATTTGGAGTGCTCCAAGCCCGTTTTGTAGTTGTTCGCAGACATGCTAAACTATGAGATGCAGAGACATCATGGGAGGCGATGACAACTTGTGCGGTCATGTGCAACATGATTGTGGAAGATGAGGGCGAGGGAGTTCGCCAAGGTCTGGAATTTCAAGATATGGGTGAATGCAAACCTTTTCTTGTGCAGCAGAATTCGGCGACGTTTCACGATTTTCTCCAAGTGTGTCATCAGTTTCTTAGTCTAGTAAATCATGAGCAGTTTCATAATGATCTGATTGAGCATCTGTGGGCATTTCATATGGATAACTAAAACATGTATCTGAATAAGTTAAAATTCAAATTTGAACTATTTTATTTCAAAATTTTACGTTTGAATTATTGTTTCACTGAAATATCCATCTTTCTATTATCAATTAATTGTGATATTTTTATTATTATTATTATTAACTTTCAATACTCTAGGCATAGGAAAAATAACTGAGTGGCCTGACATTAAATGAGTAGGGTTGGGTGGCCAATGTCTCGCCCGCTGTCCGCTGACATATTTAGTGCCGTGTGGTTGGTGATCTGCGTTGGAGTTGCTCTTTATCTTACTTCACAACATATAAAATTGTGGAGGTGAAGGGAGAAAACCAAAGAAAATGTTTGCCTTTCTTAATTAAGAGATGATATTGTAGCACGATATTTCTCACCGCATATTTAGATATATCTAGTTACTAGAAATAGAACTAAGAGATATCCATTGTATATATATTTCTATTGTTATCTCTAAATTACATGTTAGAGTTAAAATAAGATTGCCTGTCAACCACTGTATATGACTTCAAGGCATTTTTATTACTCAAAGAGGCTTATTTTAAGAAAACATATTAGGATGTGTTATAAGATAGTCTTATCTTGCGTCCCGCACATATCTGAAGAAGTTTACAGTGGGATTGTTTGTTATTCTTATGCCCAATAGTTTTTTTTGGAATTAATGAGCTCAAAGAGCCCAACATTCACTACTTAGGAAATTGATAAAACATCATTCTGCTCCCACATCTTCATCTATTAGAACGGCACACAAGCATACCGTCTGTACACCCCACAAAAGAACATGCACAAAATAGGGAATCCAAGACATGGTTCTAGTTGAAAAACTCTTACAACTCCAAGCCATACATCTAAAACAGGGAAATCACATAAACGAAAGTATGCACGACAACTGCTTAGATCATCAAAGACTCAAAGAGCCATCCCAAAGCTTTTTGGTCTTTCATCTTTCAAACTTGTGCACACATGGTGCCCAGCCAAACTCTTGTGGGAGAGTTTAGTTGCCACCAAAAGTAACCTACTCTATTCGTGCCACATACAAAACCCCCGATAATTAATTGCATGATCCTATATTTGTGGGGGTGAAGGTAACCTCTTTTTTCTTCATATACTTGTCTCTCTTCCAACTCAGCAATTATATTTGGTGGCACTCCTGCTCTTATATGCATGTTTTTTAAACTATGCATAGACTCAGATCCTTGGAAGAAAAAAAATGTCCAAGATGCCATGATTTTCATTTTTTTAAATCAATACTATCAAGTAAGGCTTCTAAAATCTGATTACAAACATGTCCAAGATGCCATGTTTTCAGGAATTGATGGGACTAGTAACCTAGCCACAAACATAAATCCCTAAGACTACCCACAGCGGGGAGTAACTTAGAGTAGTAACATGCATATGTTACTAGTCTATGTTACTACCTCTATAGTGGGGAGTAACATATGTGGTGTCATGCATCACTTCATTTATTAGGCTGTAGACTCATCTTGTCTTGATATGCGTGATGTTACAGTAACTAGCTATGTTACCACATGCCTCTCTTTCTTCATTGATTACTTGCCACATCATCTATTTTAGCTAGATGAGTGTGATGTTACCACCTATGTTACTCTCATTGTGGGCAGTCAACATACTAGCAAAGGCTCATTTACACCATTTAGTTGTCACCTGGTCCTTTTCGTGTTCGATCAATGCTCATGAAACTAGGATGGGTGGGTGTGCGCGTGCACATGAGGATGGGGCGGATCTTTTAATATCCATCGAGATTCTATTAGTTTGGTTCTGTATCACTAAAGTTTTATTCGCAGAAAGAAGAGCACTCCCTCCGATCTAAAATTTTAGTTCAAAACTTGAACTAAAACCACGACACTTATTTTGTGTTGGAGGGAGTATATACTGAAGTTTATAGACGACACTTGTTTTACAGAAGGACTGTTTGGCTTGGTGCAAAAAAATGGCTATCAGCATAACTGGCCAACCATTCGAGACTAGTCCCTCCTTTCCAGAACCATTTATTGGGCAAATTTTGAAGCTGCCAAATGTTAGCACGTCAAAAGCAAAGCTGGCCAGCTAACCACTGGCTTGTTTTGTTCTCACCTTGCTTGCAGTTGCAGGTGAGCACTACTCACCGTGACGGATAGGCAAAAGATAAGAGGATGAGGCCCATCATCTCTGTCTGTCGTGCCAAATGGGGGATCATCGTTGGCAAACCAGATAGCAGGCATGCTTTGTTTTCGCTTTTTCATTACGGGTGAGCGCTCGCTGCGGCCGATGGCAACGGGGTCAGTACGAAAGCCATCTGCCAGAAGGAAAGGAAAGAATTGAATTGTGATCGCAGAAAAAAAGGAAAGAATTGAAAGCCGGGTCCACCCAGCAGCGAGAGGAAGCAGTGAGAGTGCACACACGCAAGACGCACATGCTCGACGGAACGGAAGGTTCTGTCACCATTCCGTTGCGGGGCAGAGAGAGAGGGGGAGATTGACGGATCATGAGGACCGGCCCCGACCGAGCTGTCCGTGGGCCTGGGCAACCACCACCATCGCGACGCTTGACCGAATCAAATCGAAACCAGTGGCTGCGCGTCCCCCCGGCCCACCGTAGCCTAAACTAAACAAACGCCTACTGGACGAGACTGGACCAGCCGATGCCGCGTCATTATTGGGTCGCTAATCACTTTGTTTAGGGAACGCTAATCACTTTTTAAGGAGCGCTAACACTAGACTACTAGTCGTACAGGTCAGGGGAGGTGGCCATGCGCCGCCGCGAAGCAAACGCAGCACGCCAGCATGTCGCCCAAGTAAGACCGGCCTCCTGAATTGACCCTTCCGCCCCTCGCTCCCCTGGCCATAGACCCCGCGCCCACACCGGTAATATACCGCCCATGGCGAGGGCGACGCGGGTATTCCGCTCGGGGGCCCAGTGGTAGTACTAGTAGGGGCTTGGGGTTCTGACCCGTCTATCGATCAACCCGGCCCTTTTTTCTCGGCGACCAACGCACGCACGCGAGCTGCTCGAGAAAGAGAAAAGTAGCCAGCAGCGGCAGCGGCAGCGGCGAGAGCGAGCACAGCCGCGCAGACAGACAGACGCACGCACGCCACGCCACGCCATTACAAATCGCCCCAAGCACCAAACCCTACCCAACCAGGCAACCACCACCCGCCAGCCCTCCCGCGGATCCCCGCCCTCAGCTCGCGCCTTCCTCCCGTCTCGTCTCGCCTGTCCTTTTTTCTCTCCCGCCGCCGCGCCATGGAGGTGAGCGACCGATTGCTGCTCTTGTTTTTTTTCTTTTGTGCGGCGGCGTTGTGTCTTTGGAGTGCGTGGGTCGCTGACGGGCCGTGCCTTGTGGGTTGCAGGAGGGGAGGAGGGGGACGAGGACGGTGCGGGTGCGGAACATCTCAGATCTGGCCGGGGAGCGGGAGGTGCGCGAGTTCTTCTCCTTCTCCGGCGAAATCGACCACGTCGACATCACCCCGTGAGCGCCCGCTCCCTTCTCTTCCTGAATTCCTTCCCTCCCCACTCGTGTCCCGTCTGTCTAACCGCATTGCGGTTTTGGGCTTGCTGCTGCAGTGACGGGGCGGCGGCGGGGAGGACGGCCTACGTCACCTTCAAGGACGCCAAGGCCCTGGAGATCGCGCTGCTGCTCTCGGTATGCATGGCCTTGCCCAATCATCCAATGGCTACTTCCGTCTGCGCAATCTGGTTGTGCTGGTGTTGTCAATTGCTATCTATAATGAATTATTTTGCGTGCTGTCAATGTCATTGTGAACTGTAAATAGTGTGGTAGGTATACGCAGCTGTTATGGCTTTTGCATTGGACCTAATTTTTTCCCATCGATATCAGTACTTGAAGTGTCTTTGGCTGGAAAGGAAATTTATCTCCATGATAAATTGCACTTGGGGACAGTTGACATGGATGTAGAAATTAGGAGGAATAGAAATCTTTCATTCTAATCGTTTCCCCTCTTGTGGCATTCTGTTTGCATTGTGAGCTTTTTTCATAGTAGAAGAAGGTGACCAAACTTAGGAAGGAATTGGAAACCACATTTGAATTTCATTGCTTTCAAATCATTTGGTAAGATATGTTGTACTGTATTGTCATGTCCATCAACTGGCAATATGATGGAATGACAGTTGACACCGCTACTTGTTTGTTTGTGAAATCTGTAGAGCCCATTGACCATGTTTGAGTAAAGAAAAAGGAAATTAGTATTTTAATCATGGCTGCTTTGATTGGCACAGAAGTGTGCTGCATAATATACTACGAGATTGCCGTTGGAATTCTTTGACTTTGTGATCTTTTTTGTCCTTTGAAGTAACTAGCATGCCAGTCATTTCTTTATGTGCACATGTCCTTGCTCCAATCAAGGGGCCTTCCAGGTTGACAGGTCTACAGTGAATTTATAGTTGTATATTAGCTCTGTGTCTATTTCACTTTTTTTACACATCACCACGTTCCTTAGATCTGCATAACTGCAAAACAAACAAATGTTGATAAGCTTCCCCATGCATGATAGCGTGAATCATTATAAACAATATATTCTATTTCTTTTTCAGGGAGCAACAATTGTGGATCGAGTTGTGAACATAACCTCTGCTGAAGATTACATCTACATCCCTGTTAATGAACAGGTGCACTATTCAACTAATTAATGTTACATAAATGGCAGTACTCTATCCGTCCTTTTTTTCATAGAGAGGTCCATTTTGAAATCATGCAGCAACTTGTGATGAATGAGGTGACAAGTACAGCTCCTACTGCAGATTTGGGACAACCTACTGAGGTATCTTTGAATTCCATTACATTTACGTTTCTTTCTTTTCTCTTTGTAATATCATGAAAACCCCATCAATCATGGGTCACTGTGTGGAAATCTGCCCCAAATAAAAATAAGAAAATGAGAACCTTGGGTTATCTGCTTATATGTTACTGTAGTGGATCATCCTTGTTACTGATTACTGAAGTATGACCCTACCATGTAGGCCAACGCAAGCCCCACTAGTGTTTATGCCAGCAAGGCTCATGATGTCATGACAACTGTGATCGCAAGGGGTTCAGCAATTCGACAAGATGCTGTGAATAAAGCTAAATCATTTGACGAGAAGCATCAGTTAAGGGCTAATGCGTCAGCTAGGATCAGTTCCTTCGATAGGCGTGTTGGCCTTTCAGAGAAGTTAAATACTGGGATATCTGTCGTAAATGAAAAGGTGAAAACTGTGGACCAAAGGTTACATGTTTCTGACAAAACAATGGCTGCTTTGCTGGCTGCAGAGCGCAAGCTAAACGATACAGGCTCTGCTGTGAAAACCAACAGGTCTCTTCTTTTACATACCTTTGCTATTGTTCACTTAATCAATTTGATGTGTGTTTTTATATCAGCTGACGATTTACCTATGTCCTGTATGGCTGATCCTTCGCCCTCATTTCCCCTACTTGTAGGTATGTGTCTGCTGGAACAAGCTGGCTGAATGGTGCCTTCAGCAAGGTCGCCAAGGCTGGACATGTTGCTGGCTCAAGAACAAGAGAAAAGTTCCAGATAGCTGTGTCAAATATATCAGCCAAAGTAAGTCAATAATGAATTTTACTGGGTGAATTTAGCACCAGAAAGATAAGCAGTGCTATTAAAGACATGTAGCAACGCTAAAGAGCTGCCTTCTGCACTTTTTCTTGTTGTCTAAACAGTGATGAAGCAGAACTTTATTTGCATTATTATGGTTATTATTAATAGGCATGCCCAATAGCATACCATCGTAACATCATCCTGCTGCTGCCAGTGCACATATGATTCTCAACTTTGGGAGCTAACTGATCATACTTCTAGACTTCAAGCATTACACACAATTTGTTTCCAATAGGTGCTACTCTATTCTCCTGGACATTACCAAGTCAACATCATATTCTTACCTGCAAATAGTAGACCCAGTCCTGATCCCTGATTAGAAAAATACAACCATTTAGATAAACTCTCAACCAAGAGACAACACCGAGCAAGAGATATAGAGTCAAGTACTGGAACAATTTGTCTGTTCAGTTATATGGTTTTTATCTGTTCACTGTAGAGCATCTATGTTCTGCAGAATGTGATGCTGCGATACCGGTAATGCCTTTGCTGCTTTGTTAGCTTTTGGCAACATAAGTGGCATTATCGAAGGTAGATTGTTTGTGTGCATAACTTAGGAACAAATGTGCTTTTGAAAAGCCATTAAGTGGCATTATGGAAGGTAGATTTTTTGTGTGCATAACTGTAGGAACAAATGTGCTTTTGAAAAGCCATTTTAAAGCCAATCCATATGCACATTTTTTTCTCCAGGATATATTTTGTCAAACAGTAATTTATTTGCAACCTTATTTCTGTCACAACATAGTTTGTTGCGTCTCATGCTCCAATTCCACGTTCTTTCTTCTTTTGCTGTAATAGGGGCCTGCTGTCGTTGCTTGAGCGTGTTGAGTTTGTTCTGGGAGGCTCCTCTTTTTGGTGAAAATCTGCTGGAAACCTTGAGCAAGCACCTTCCGTTGGTTGTGTCATCAAGCTGTGGCTTGTAACTGTGTATTTCTCTATTTTTTTTTCTTCTTCTTTGAGGAGGTTTTAACTTTCAGGGAGTTTGTCAGATTTGGTACATAGAGGATCTAAATTTTCTTTAGAATTTTAGAACCACTATTCCTTTTAGTGTCGGTGTTCAATTGATTATAGGTGGTAGTGACATTTTGAACCATGTTCGGTGTGGCTTCTTGATTGTCATTGATGTCCCATGTGTCATGTCTCTGCTTCTGCAGAAATTGTCACTCAAATTGAGTAATTTGGAACATATGGAACTGCAGTGCTTCTTTGTGTACACATTCATCTTGTGCAGTTAGTATGCATTTAAGTTTCAGTGCAAGCATGTTAAGTCAAGGGAATTGTGATACTCCCTCCGATCCATATTACTCCCTCCGTTCCTAAATATTTGTCTTTTTAGAGATTCTAATGTGGACTACATATGGAGCAAAATGAGTGAATCTACACTCTAAAATACGTCTATATACAACCGTATGTAGTCCATATTGGAATCTCTAAAAAGACTTATATTTAGGAACGGAGGGAGTACTTGTCTTAGATTGCTCTTGTCTAGATACATAAATACATCTGTATCTAGACAAATCTACTAATCTGAGGGAGTATATTTTATGATTATTAATTTGATTAGATTGCTTCAGAACAACGCTCACCATTTTTCTTCTGCTAATCTGTCACATTCAGATTGTTATGAACTTATTAGTAAGAGTGCTCAACTGCTCATCCATAATAAGTTTCCTCAAGTACTCGATCCTATGTGGCTATTATGTACTCCCTCCGTCCAGAAATACTTGTCGAAAAAATGCATAAAAATGAATGTATCTAGAACTAAAATACATCTAGATACATCCATTCCTCCGACGAGTATTTCCGGACGGAGGGAGTAGTTCTTATTCCTTCCGGTCGCTGTCCTTATTCTTGTGTTTTCTAAGTCTGTGGCTTCGTTGCTGAACTAACAACGGTTGCAATGGATTATCGATATGCATTCTTTTTTAGTTTTTTGGGGCATGTAACCAGTGTAAAAAAAAGAACGGAAACGCTAACGCCCACACGTGTGCACACGCCTTGATTGCCGTCCAGTGCCTTTTGCACGAATCTTGGCACGAAACGGCTGGTTTTGTGTGCCACGTAGGACAACTCGTGTGTGTGGCATGTGAGGGAGTTCGCCCGCACGCCGGTTTTCTCTTCACGGTCAACGGTTGCCAGTCGGGGCGTGCGGTGGAACTGCTGTCGTGCCCGCACGCCATGCCCGACTGCGGTTGCCGTCTACCACGTCTCGCCACTTCGCCCCCCTCCCCTCACGGTTCCATTACTCCCCTCCCATTCATTACTCCCCCAACCCACCATCCACACTAGTTGCATTTGATTGGAGGAGAAGCCGAGAGGAGAAGGCGACGGCGGAGCCGGAAGAGTCGACGACATTCGCGGCCGTTGGTGGGGCTCGCCGGACCGGAGCGTCGTCGCCGGAGAGCCGTAGATTGAAGGTAATGCTCCATCCTACGCTCACATTCCTGCCTGCATTTCCGCCCCCTCCCTCTGTGGTTAATTTCCGCTCGAGATTCGTCGAGATTCCGGCGGTTTCGCGGTGCTCCAGCGTCCCCGTCGGCGGTGGAGTCCGGTGCTTGCCGTTTAGGGCGGCATTGCGCAGTTTCGTCGCCGCCGCGGTGGCAGCCATGCCGGTGTGGCTCGGCCTGTGCGCAGCCACATCCGGGTTCTGCCTTGCGATTGAGCCGACGATTTTTCTAGATGTTAGTTATGTATTGCTTCGGAATGCTATGGCCATTAGTGTAGGGAGTTTTTTGTTGTTAAATTTCAGGGTATGATAGTTGCGAATGAACCCTAGATCTAGTTAGGTGCATTTCAAAGTGTAGGATAATGACAGCCGTGGCATTTTTCAACAACTATCTTCACTGATGGCAACTAATTTCCTGATCAACCGTGTTAGTTGCCACAAATATGCTTTCCATGTGGAAACTAATTTTGTGAACACACTATGGCTGTTGCCATGTTATAGGCAGGATAATGGCAAATTCACTATACTATAGACTTAGTTTGTGTTTTGCCATGCTGACTTGTGATATTTGAACATTTTTGGCTGTATTACATGGTAACTCATTTTTTATATGAGGCCAGGGTGTGAATTGCCACATTAGATGTTGTGTAGTGGAACTTGTCTGCCTTTTTTTTAAAGTGCCTTGCATTAACATGGCAACTTGAACCTAGTACATTGCTTGTGAACACATGGCAATTATTTTTATATGAGGCCAGGGCGCGAGTTGCCACATTATATGTTTGCGCAGTGGAAGATGTCTGCCTTTTTTTGGAGTGCCTTTGTGCTAACATGGCAACTTGAACATTTTTAAAGTGCCTTACGATCTGTACATTTTTTTGAAGTCAATGTGTTCAGTTGCCACATTTCATGTTGGACAATCCTAGGGGGAGCGCGGGGGGGGGGGGGGGGTGTTCCTATGATCTGCCTCATTTGCCACTTTCAATTGAGCCAATATGGCAAGTAGATTCTGCTAGCTGGCAACTGCCTCCTTCATAAGCTCATACACGCCCAGTTTGCCATGCTTCTGCAATTGCTTTTCCATTTTGATTTTTTCCTGCCTTTTTGTGCATGTTCAGCACATGGCAATTACTGCCCTCTTCAGATGCTTAAACTTTGGGGCAACCATTAGAGTTTTCATTTTTTGTTCATCAAAGATATCAAGTGAAATTTTACTTTACGCATTTCTTTCTGTATTTGTCGGCTATGTTTCCATTTCACCTTAATGTGTGTTTTGTTCTTACCTTAGCACAATGGCTCGTGGCGACCATCAAGACGACGATGATGACTTCATGGAGTTACCGCAACAGAATCGCGCAACTGGTCGGACAAAAGATGGCGACGAGGTCACTTTCCACCCCCATATGTTTTAATGTCACATTGAGTTTGTAATCTTCCGTTAGAAACCAAATTTTCACGACATTGAAACATGGCAACAAATGATCCTTTATCTGTTATGCAGAAGAAGAAACGTTATCGCAATAGGGCTTCACAAGAACGCCTGACTATATTTACCGAGGGATTTACTGACGAGCAGAAGGGAGCTGCTGGTGAGATGGGGATGCAGGCTCTGATGGATGTTCGGTGCAAGAACCTAGTGAACCCTATATGCGACTGGCTCGGTGAGATTTATGATCCTGCCTCCAGGGAATTTGTCATTCCGGGACGTGGAAGACTGCCTTTGGACGAGGAATCCGTGTTCTGCACTTTGGGTGTGCCCCGTGGAGAAATCAAAGTCCCGTATGAGGTGAATAATAAGATCGAGGAAGCCTTGTTCGCCCGTTTGTTTCCTGGGATGGCATCCATGCCGAATACGACTGTGCTGGCAACTTCGCTGGAGGGCATGAAAACCCATGGCGAGGTTTTTAAGATGAAACTCCTCATGTACCTGATCTCACCTGTTTTTGCGCCTACCACATCTCTTCGCCCAAGCAACAAGTGCTTCCCCATCCTGGTGAATGCTCTCTCTCTACTTCTTTCTTCCTTCATTCTTTTGATTTTGATGTCATCTGGAAGCTAGTCACTGCCAGTTTTTTTATGATTTCATTTTGAATGCTGATGCGGCAACTTTTTGTCCTAAAATTTGTGTCGTGTAGGCGAAGCTGAAAGACGTGAAGAACATGAATTGGTGTAAATTCATCGCGGCCTTCCTGCATGATGCATTCTCAAACAAGAAGTACCAAAAGGGCTGTCGCCTGCACTTAATGGTATTTTTCCCTACTCTTTTGCAAATACTCTTACCACGGTTGAATGTTTTCCCAAATCAACATGTCAGCTGTTTATAAGTGTGAACCGTACAAGATCATGCATGTCAACCCTTTTGTTTTCATTGTTTATGTGAATTGTTTACATGTGAAAGTGACCTCTGTTTGATCTATGGCATCTGTGGTTGCTGCCTACAAGGCAATAGCATTTTTCAACAACACAAAAAAGTGTTCATTTCATACATCCACTCTCTGTTTATACAATCTGCATGGCAAGCATGATGTTGAGCTTGTGGCAACTATCAGCATAACAAGATGGCAACTTGTAGGATTGAAAGTATGTCTAGAGGGGGGGGGGTGGTTAGACTACTTGACCAAATAAAAATCTAGCCTTTTTCCAATTTTAGTTCTTGGCAGATTTTAGCAACATAGCACAAGTCAAGCAATCAACCTACACATGCAATTCTAAGAGTATAACAGCGGAATGTAAAACAATTGCACATGAAGGTAAAGGGAGGAGTTTGAGGGAGCAAACACAATGTTGACACGGAGATTTTTTATCCGTGGTTCCGATAGGTGGTGCTATCTTACATCCACGTTGATGGAGACTTCAACCCACGAAGAGTAACGGTTGCGCGAGTCCACGGAGGGCTCCACCCACGAAGGGTCCACGAAGAAGCAACCTTGTCTATCCCACCATGGCCGTCGCCCACGAAGGACTTGCCTCACTAGGGTAGATCTTCACGAAGTAGGCGATCTCCTTGCCCTTACAAACTCCTTGGTTCAACTCCACAATCTTGACGGAGGCTCCCAAGTGACACCTAGCCAATCTAGGAGACACCACTCTCCAAGAAGTAACAAATGGTGTGTTGATGATGAACTCCTTGCTCTTGTGCTTCAAATGATAGTCTCCCCAACACTCAACTCTCTCTCATAGGATTGGATTTGGTGGAAAGAAGATTTGAGTAGAAAGCAACTTGGGGAAGGCTAGAGATCAAGATTTATGTGGTTGGAATGGAATATCTTGACCTCAACACAAGTGTAGGTGGTTCTCTCTCAGAAAATATGTATTGGAAGTGTAGGCATGTTCTGATGGCTCTCTCCATGAATGAAGAGTGGGTGGAGGGGTATATATAGCCTCCACACAAAATCTAACCGTTACACACAAATCACCAAACTCGGTGGGACCGATTCAGAGAACTCGGTCAGACCGACTTGGTTCATAATGTGACCGTTAGGTGTTTCGGTGGAACCGACATGTCAACTCGGTGGAACCGATATCATTAGGGTTAGGGCATAACGTAATCTCGGTGCGACCGATTTTGGTAATAGTCAAACAGAGAGTTGGTCAGGCAAACTCGGTGGGACCGATTTGCTCATCTCGGTGGGACCGAAACGTTACGAAAAGGAAACAGAGTGTTTGCATTGCAATCTCGGTGGGACCGATCGCTCATCTCGGTTGGACCGAAACGTTACGAAGGGAAACAGAGTGATTACAATCCCATCTCGGTGAGACCGATCCCTATCGGTGAGACCGAAAAGATTAGGGTTTTTGGCAGTGGCTATGTCAACTGAACTCGGTGGCTCCGGATAGAAAGAATCGGTGGGGCCGAGTTGGATATTTGTGGATGTGAGAAAGTAGTGGAGGGTTTTGGAGCATATCACTAAGCATTTTGAGCAAGACCCTCATTAAGCAACACCTCATCCCTTCTTAATAGTATTGGCCTTTTCCTATAGACTCAATGTGATCTTGGATCACTAAAATAGAAAATGTAGAGTCTTGTGCTTTGAGTTTGAGCCAATCTTTTGTCCTTAGCAATTTGAAGGGTCCACCTCCTAATCCATGCCATGCCAATCATTGAGCTTTCTTGAAATATTCATCTTGAAATAGCATTAGCTCAACGAGCTATATGTTGTTAGGAATTACCAAAACCACCCAGGGATAGTTGCACTTTCAATCTCCCCCTTTTTGGTAATTGATGACAACATATATATCAAAGCTTCGACAAGTGATAAGATTGAAAAACATCGTCGCTTTGAGAAGAATGTGATAAGCAAGAGCTCCCCCTAAATTTGTGCATTATTTAAAATTTTCTTTTGAATGCAAATGCACAATCGATTAGGATCATGGGTTACTCTTCCATGTCACATACATCTTGGTGGAGCGCTCAAAATGATAGAAATTAAAACACATGCACTCATCACCAAGCAAAGTGAATGATCATAAGAGGATATAAAGATAATATCATCCAACAAGCATTAAGGGTAGCATATGATCAAACACATGATCAAACAAGTATCTCACAAGGACATAAAGTTTCAAACCAAACCAAATAAGTGCAAAGAGAGAATAAAAAGGCAACACTCTCTCTCGAAGCCTATGATCTATACATTTTTCTCCCCCTTTGGCAACAAGTTACCAAAAAGTTCAAAAATTCATAGTGCTAAATGACTCTCAGGCTTGATCTTCGGGAGGTGGTGTTGAGAGAACTCCAAGGACGAAGGCTTCAGATGAAGTAGCTGGAGCTGGTGGAGTAGCTGGTGGAGGTGGAACTGGAGCTGGAGCTGCTGGTGCTGATGCTGTAGCTCTGGTGTCTGTCACTGGCACTGCAGCAGATTTCTGTCCTCTGGGCACTCTAGCAAAAGCATCTGTGGTAGACTTGCCCTTCTTCTCCTCCGCTTCCTCCTGAAGTTGCTCAACTGCAGTTTGGATTTCTGTTACCTTGACATCAAGGTCATAGAATTTCTGCTCAAAGATCCTCTCCAGACTCTCTTGGGTGGCCAAGCCCTTCTCAATCCTCAGGGTGGATTGGATCAGATATCCAAGCTGGTCTTGCTTGCTCTTCAAGAATACCTGAGATGTCTCCTCTACTTGGCATCTTTGCAGCCTTCTCTGCCTTAGCCTTCTCTCTCTTTTCATGTGCTTGAGCTGAAGATGGTTCATTCTCATTCATCACTACTGTGTTATCTTCAAATTCAGGATAGATGGGCAGGTGCTCTTTGTCCAAAAGATATGTGCCTGTGCCCATCTTTGAGTTGATGGGCTCCTGAATGTGTGGGGCATACCTACAACTTCTCTTCTGGTCAGCAGCAGTCCTCTTGATTGTCTCTACAATCAGGCTCATAACTTTGAACTTCTGTGGGACATCAAATATGTGCAGCAAGTTGATGGCATGTCCTCTGATCATCTTGTGATCACCTGACTTGGGTAGCAGTGTGTGCCTTAAGATCCAGTTTATGGTTGGTAGGCCAGACAACAGATAATGGACAGATCCAAACTTATGTGTATCCAAAGCAGCATCTGGGATCTCTTTGTACATGTTGGCCATAGTGTTGTGGTCTTTCTTCTTCTCTGCATAAATGTCCAAGTCTGTTCCTCAGGAGAATTTATAAGCTTGGCCCATTCCTCAACTGTAGACGGGTACCTAGTACCCTCAGACATCCATACTATCCTTCCATCTGGATAGAAGTGTGCAGTGGAGTAGAATTGCATGATGAGCTCATCATTCCACTTGGTGAGCTTCTGGGCAACAAGAGTGTCCACCCCACATGCCTTGAAGCTATCAAGCACACCAGGGAAGTGATCCTCATTTTCCTTGATGAATTCCCAGTCAACCCATCTCATATCACACAATGGGCTTCTTGTCAAGCAGAATAGTCTCATAGAAGTCCTGCTGTTCCTTAGTGTGAAATCTGTAGTCCACAGCAATCCTTCTCCTGATAGCATATGGATCAGACTGTCTCCATAGTCTTAATCCTGCATCCTTCCTGATTTTCATGTTCTTTGCAACTGGGTGTGCATCAGTGTGGTCAGGGATCTTGGGCTTCAGCTTTCTCAAAACAACAGAATCATCATCTTCTTCTTCAGCAGTTTGAGGCACTGGGGCCTTGTTCTTCTCTTCAGCAGGTATGTTCCTGGTGCTTCTCTTGGGTTTTGGTTTTGGAGCTGGAGCAGCAGCCTTGGGAGCAGCTTTGGGCTTTGAAGGAGCAGCCCCTGATTTAATTGCATCTCCCATAAGCTTTTGTGCTTTGGGTGCTGGTGCGGCATCCTCTTCCTCTTCCTCTTCTTCAGACTCTCTCATAATTGATGGCTTCCCAATAACTCTGGCAATGGTCTTCTTGACCCTTTCTTTTCTCTTCTTGCCATCTCCAGTTTCCTTGGGTTCAAGAGTGAACTCCATTGTTTCTTGAGTGGAGGCTCTGGCTTTTGACATTGGAACTCTTCTTGCTGGAGCCTTTGTTTTCAGTCCAGGCTTTGTTGCAGCAGCTGTGCCATACTCCTTTTTCAGCACCTTTTTCTTTGAAGTGGCTTCATCTTCAACAACCACATAATCTTCATCCTCAGAGTCAGAAGTTTTCTTCTTCCTAGTCCTGGTGGCAGCCTTTGGCAGATTGCTTGGAGTGCTCCTGCTGCCTTCATCATAGCTGCTAGAGGGACTAGTGCCCTCACTCAACTGAACCTGCTCTTCAGACTTGTTCTGGCTATCACTTTGGTCAGACATCTCTGCAAATACTCTGACAGCAGACCCTGTGAATAGGTTATAGATGAGGTAGAGTAGATGAGCATCACAAAGTACACGAGTTTTGCAAAATGGATGACTTAAAAACTTAGTTTTAGTTCTTCACAGAAAGCATTTCGGATCTACCGATTTGTAAACTCGGTGATACCGAAGCAGCTTTTGGAACCTAAACTAGTGAACTCGGTCAGACCGAGTCACAGTTCGGTGGTACCGAGACTGCTAGGGTTTCACAGAGAATCGAACTCGGTCACACCGATTTGCAATTTTCGGTCAGACCGAAAACGCATGTGCACTGGCCTAAGCCAAAATCGGTGAGACCGATTTCTACAACTCGGTCGGTCCGAGATGAATTCGGCGGAGACCTAACCCTAAATTTTCAAATCAAAACTAATCTACGGGATGTTTTCGCTGGACAGGATGATTTCAATCGTGGCAAGAATCATGGCAAAGCAATGTGCTAAGAATCGGAGTTAAGGATTAGCACAAAGTTCAAGTTCGTACCCTAGTTCGGCGACGAACTTGCTACGGCGGCAACGGCAGTGGAGATTTCCGTTGACGGCGGCGGAGACCAGCGGCGGGAGGTCGCTGGCGACGAGAGGACGATCCGGAGACCCGAGGAGGCAGAGTAGGTTACGCGCGGGCGAGGAGGTTCGGAAAATTTTCCAAAATTTGGCCCGTCGGTATATATAACCTGACCCTGTCGGTGTGACCGAGTGGAACGACTCGGTGGCACCGAGATGCAAAACTGCAAGCAGTTACTGCAACTCGGTGTGACCGAAAAGTTCTAATCGGTTGCACCGAGATTGAAAACCCTAGATCAACTTAGTGACTCGGTAGGACCGAAAAGGATGAATCGGTCAGACCGAGATGCACAAAGAGGTTTTGGAGGTTTAGTCTATGATGAATTGGGAACTCCGAGTGCTCCTCACACAGAGTGGTTCGAATCTGACTTGATCAAACTTTGTGATGTAGCATGAATAGAGTTTGAGACGAGAAAAGCATAGATAGCTAGAGGGAGTTCTTAGGCATTCTTGTCCATCCATTTGGCAAAAGAGAAAGAGCCAAACAATCAAAACAACAAATGGATGTCCTCGAATGAGTAAAATATGCAACCAACATGCTCACACAATAAAATGGCAAATGAAATATGTGACAAAGCATGCACAAACACTCTAGCATCTATCAAGCAGTTTGGTGATGACTAAGTCATCTATATATGAGTATATTGACATAGGAGTCAAATGAGAACATTTGATCATAGGTCATACTCATCGTTTAAGCACAAGTGGGGTTACCACTTTTACATAAAGCATTGTTGTGTTCACACCATTAGAGTTGCTTTAGCTCAATTGATTAGAGTAAAGCTCCCCCTAGATGTGATATCCCCCCTAAGAGGGATGAACTAACCTTGGGTTTTGTCGATGATGACTTCATGTAGGTGTTGAAGATGTAGATGCTCAATGTTGATGTAGATCATGTGGAGCAATCCTTTGGAGTGAGTTGCACTTTCAATACCTACACGGGTTAGTCCCACAAGGAACAAACAAGGATATCCATAGACATAGAGTGATGCATACACAAGATGATGTCCATGAAAGCATTAGGTTACCTTGTCCCTTGTCTTACCAACAAGAGGGTTTGTGACTCCTTGAACTAGTGCAAGATATGGAAGTTGTTTGCACTTGTCCTTGCCAAAATGATAAGAGTGAAGTATGTTGGCGGAGTCACCCTCAAGAACTCTCTAGTTCTTCTTCTTCTGGATCCACACCATCTTGATGGGAATCCTTGGAGTTGTAGTTGTACTTGATGAGGTAGAACTTGATGTAGTCTTGGGAACCCACTTGACCAAGGCCTTAGGTGCTTCTTCAAATGCATCAATTTCCTCTTGAAGCTTGTCCTTGCCTTTTTGCTTGTGGTCTTGTGGTGGAAGATCATCTTGAGCTTGTGTCCCTTTGAAAGAAGTAGGATCATACTTCTCTTGTTGAGGAACAAACTTCGTCTTGGGGTATTGATCTTCTTCCCACTCAACTCCATTGGCATTGAACTTTCGTTCAAAACCAACACCTTGATTCTTCCGGTGTCTTCCTTGCTTGCGCACAATTTCCTCAAATTGCTTACTTCCGGCAAGGCTCTTGTAAACACCTTTCTCTATAATTCCCTTCAATAAGCTATTTTCTTGCTCAAGTGTAACTTGGCTAAGAGAATCATTAGTGGAATCAAGAGAATTACTAGAAGCAACAACATTGGATTTAGCATGATTGTTGTTACTACTAGATGAAGCATCTTTCTTGTTCTTGTTACTAGATTTAACTTGTGGCATGTAAGTAGACAAGAGTAAACGCTTGGCAATGTAAGAAGAACTTTTCTTGCGAAGATCATCATTGATTGCCTTTAAAAACTCATGCTCTTGCTCAAGGTTGAGCTTTTCAAAGCGTAGCTTATCATGAGTCTTTAAAAGTTCTCGATGATTTTCCAAGGTAGTTTCATGAGCTAACTTAAGAGTGTTTAGTTCTTGAGTTAGACGCTCAATCTCCTTCTTATCATCATCATTCGTTTTATCTTGATTAGCATGATTAATTGACGTTTCATCATAGTCTTCATCACTAGAGTTGTCAACAAGTAAATCATCATCACCTAGCAAATCATCTTCATCACTATTGAAATCAACATACTCGGGATGTGTTACCTTTGGACCTTTGGCCATGAAGCATCTTCCAATTCCTTCATTTGGTGAGTCAAATATGTCGTAGGAGTTGGTTGACACAAGTGCTAGACCGGCAACACCTTCATCTTGAGTATATTCGGAGTCGGAGTGATAACTTCTTTCGGAGTGATTGTCGGAGTCGGAGCCGGATACCCATTCACCAACATGAGCTTGATGTCTTCTTTTTGTGTAGCTCCTTGATGACTTTTCTTTCCTTTCCGAATCCTTGCTTCTCCGAGAGGGTTTTCGTTCATAACGATCATCTCTACTCCTCCTTTCTCTTGGTGGTGATTCTTCTCTTCTACTTCTTCTTTTGGGAGAATCTTCTCTTCTTTTGTAGGGGGCCGTACACTCATTGGAGTAGTGTCCGGGTCTTCCACAATTGTAGCAATTTCGCTCACGACTAGAAGATCTTTTGTCATTGTAGGACCTTGACTTGGAACTTCTTTCTTTGCTTCTACTCTTGTAGAACTTGTTGAAGTTCTTTACCATTAGGCTCAATTCTTCATTGAAGGTTTGCTTCTCACTTGATGATGTGGGAGCATCACACGAGGCTTTGTAAGCACCACTTGACTTGTTGTGAAGCTCTTCCTTATCCTTGAGTGACATCTCATGAGCAACAATTCTTCCAATGACTTCCGTTGGCTTGAGATCTTTGTAATTGGGCATCATTTGGATCAATGTGCACACGGTATCATATTTCCCATCCAAGGCTCTTAGGATCTTCTTGATGATGAATTTGTCGGTCATCTCTTCACTTCCTAAGCCGGCAATCTCATTTGTGATGAGAGCAAGCCTAGAGTACATTTCAGCGACACCTTCACCATCCTTCATTTTGAACTTGTCAAGTTGACTTTGAAGCACATCCAATTTGGATTCCTTGACGGAGTCGGTACCTTCGTGCATATCAATCAAAGTATCCCAAATTTCCTTTGCATTCTCAAGACGGCTGATTTTGTTGAATTCTTCGGGGCACAATCCATTGAAGAGAATATCACAAGCTTGAGCATTGTATTGTAGCATCTTCAACTCTTCCGCGGTAGCTTCACGGTTAGGTTCTTTCCCATCGAAGAATTCACCTTGCAAGCCAATACACACAATAGCCCAAACGGCGGGGTTATGTCCAAGAATATGCATTTTCATCTTATGCTTCCAACTAGCAAAATTTGTACCATCAAAGTAAGGACCTCTACGGTGGTAATTTCCCTCGCTAGACGCCATACTCTCCTAGGTTGTGAAACCAAGGCTATGACCACCAAAAGCTATGGAAATCAAAGCAAATGGAGACCAAAGCTCTGATACCACTTGTAGGATCGAAAGTATGTCTAGAGGGGGGGTGATTAGACTACTTGACCAAATAAAAATCTAGCCTTTTCCCAATTTTAGTTCTTGGCAGATTTTAGCAACTTAGAACAAGTCAAGCAATCAACCTACACATGCAATTCTAAGAGTATAGCAGCGGAATGTAAAACAATTGCATATGAAGGTAAAGGGAGGAGTTTGAGGGAGCAAACGCAATGTTGACACGGAGATTTTTTATCCGTGGTTCCGATAGGTGGTGCTATCGTACATCCACGTTGATGGAGACTTCAACCCACGAAGGGTAACGGTTGCGCGAGTCCACGGAGGGCTCCACCCACGAAGGGTCCACGAAGAAGCAACCTTGTCTATCCCACCATGGCCGTCGCCCACGAAGGACTTGCCTCACTAGGGTAGATCTTCACGAAGTAGGCGATCTCCTTGCCCTTACAAACTCCTTGGTTCAACTCCACAATCTTGACGGAGGCTCCCAAGTGACACCTAGCCAATCTAGGAGACACCACTCTCCAAGAAGTAACAAATGGTGTGTTGATGATGAACTCCTTGCTCTTGTGCTTCAAATGATAGTCTCCCCAACACTCAACTCTCTCTCATAGGATTGGATTTGGTGGAAAGAAGATTTGAGTGGAAAGCAACTTGGGGAAGGCTAGAGATCAAGATTTATGTGGTTGGAATGGAATATCTTGACCTCAACACAAGTGTAGGTGGTTCTCTCTCAGAAAATATGTATTGGAAGTGTAGGCATGTTCTGATGGCTCTCTCCACGAATGAAGAGTGGGTGGAGGGGTATATATAGCCTCCACACAAAATCTAACCGTTACACACAAATCACCAAACTCGGTGGGACCGATTCAGAGAACTCGGTCAGACCGACTTGGTTCATAATGTGACCGTTAGGTGTTTCGGTGGGACCGACATGTCAACTCGGTGGAACCGATATCATTAGGGTTAGGGCATAACGTAATCTCGGTGTGACCGATTACACAAACTCGGTGGACCGATTTTGGTAATAGTCAAACAGAGAGTTGGTCAGGCAAACTCGGTGGGACCGATTCGCTCATCTCGGTGGGACCGAAACGTTACGAAAAGGAAACAGAGTGTTTGCATTGCAATCTCGGTGGGACCGATCGCTCATCTCGGTTGGACCGAAACGTTACGAAGGGAAACAGAGAGATTACAATCCCATCTCGGTGAGACCGAGATCCCTATCGGTGAGACCGAAAAGACTAGGGTTTTTGGCAGTGGCTATGTCAACTGAACTCGGTGGCTCCGGATAGAAAGAATCGGTGGGGCCGAGTTGGATATTTGTGGATGTGAGAAAGTAGTGGAGGGTTTTGGAGCATATCACTAAGCATTTTGAGCAAGACCCTCATTAAGCAACACCTCATCCCTTCTTAATAGTATTGGCCTTTTCCTATAGACTCAATGTGATATTGGATCACTAAAATAGAAAACGAGAGTCTTGTGCTTTGAGTTTGAGCCAATCTTTTGTCCTTAGCAATTTGAAGGGTCCACTTCCTAATCCATGCCATGCCAATCATTGAGCTTTCCTGAAATATTCATCTTGAAATAGCATTAGCTCAATGAGCTATATGTTGTTAGGAATTACCAAAACCACCCAGGGATAGTTGCACTTTCACAACTGCCAACACAACATGATGGCAACTAACACAGATAGATGGCAAATCTTTTGCCTTCATTCCCCTTCAACTTGTTGACTGAAGGACTCTACATGAGCTACTTTTTTCAACATAGCATGATGGCAACTGACATATTTTCTTTTTATTTGTGTATACCAGCTCATGTATGTTGATCGTCTTGATCTGTCCACCGTCGACTTTACTGGGATAGGTGGCCCGCCGCCTCCACATAAGTTTGATGTCTCTGCGTGGACGTACGATACTGTCAAGGCTGTGCTTGCCGCAGACAGGAGAACTGAGACGAAATATGGGAAACTACAGGTTAGTTCTGCCTCCTTTCTTGCACGGCATTGTTCAATTTCGATGCTGCATAACATATGAAAAAAAACCCATACGGCAACCACCTGTGGCTAACAAGAGATGAATACCTTGTTAGCCATGGCTGTCTGCGCATGACACCCATGTCTAATCCCACGCGGCAACTCCGCCATCCGTGATGAAACTTCTTATTTCTCCCTCTTTTTTTGCAATACATGAATTGTTAGTCACTGTTCCTTATTTTTCTCTCTTACATCTTAGTTGTTTTTGATGATTTCCAGCTGATGGCCAAGCATGCTATAGACTACATCGTGTTTGGTGGGGCTCAAAACTTTGGCAAGTGGATGGATGTGCATTCAGCTCCATCTTGTCCTGCTGAGGTAATCAAGGATGTTTATTTTGTTTTTTGAAATTGTTTTTCTCTTTTTTTTGATATATCTCTATGGTTGTTTTGGTTTATTTGTTCTTGCGCACATGACTCTAATATGGTTGGTTACTGTTGCTTTTTGTTTCGTGCACATGCGAGGGCACCTGCTGAGCATCTAGTTGGGCAGTTTGCTTCCGGCATGACCAGCTTGCTTGGGAAGTTGGTTGAGGGTTGGACGACACTTAATGGCTCTGACAGCGACGCGGTTGCGAGGCAGTTCACACCATTTGTTGCAGAACGGACACATCGGCCAACTGGTTGCCGTGGCCGGTACGACTACAACAGCTCCCAGGAGCTTCCTGACATGCAAGATGAACTAGATGGAGATGCTGGTCTCGACAAGGACGATGATGATGACATGGAGAATGTGCAACATGAAACCGACGACGATGAACATGTTGAAGTTCGTGCAGGTGGTAAGAAGGACAAGGCTGCATCAGATGTCCCCCCACCGGAGAAAGTCATTGAACAGACAGTTGCGAGAGACAAGGGGGTGTCGCCCTCAAAGAGGGGCAGGGCTCCAGAGGATGTTGGGCAGGGCTCTGTTGGCAAGAGGTCTAGGACCGATCCCGTAGCTGCTAGGAGGAGGTTCGACATATATTTTAGTGTTTTGTTTGTCTCTCCTTTTTAACAGACCGACCCTTTTTTCATTGTTTGCTAAGTGTGGCATGATTTTTGTGTCTCACACGTGGTACCTTTTTTGCCATTTTTTCTACGTGCAGTGAGGCGACAGCGGGTGGACGAGCAGTTACAAAGAAACAAGCACCAACGCCAACCCGTGTTTCTGCCCGATTGAACAAGGGTGCTCCCATTGCTGGTGACACCCCTTCCATTAGGTCGTCTCCTCGTACATTGATGTCCAACACCGGGGATCCTGTCGTGTTGGAAGACTTAAGGAAGACAGTCAAGAAGTAGGTTATCCCTGTTTTTTCATTGTCATAGTGCTACATTTTTGCTTGATGCATTCTAGATCTTATGCAACCTTTTTAGTTTATACATTTATGCGGCAACTACCCATCTGGTTTTCAATGCAGCTGTCCAGCTTGCCACATGGGCTACTGCCATCAGTCCCATATGGGAACTGTTGTTTTCTCATGATCTATTTTTTTGCTGCATGGCAACTCCTGCTTGTTCTGCATGGCAATTGCTAACTAGGCCACATGGCAATTCTTATTCCACTTATATGGCAACTACCGGCTTTCCACTGGCTTCCACCCCCCTACATTGTCTTGTGTGCTCATCCATACCTAGTTCTCAAATGGCAGCTCTGGCACATCACATATTTTTTTCATTTTTAAGATGGCTACCATGGCAACTATTTTGTTCGAATTTTTACACTCTTCATGTACTTTTCTTGCAGGGTGAAGAAGACTACCACACGCGTGACCAAGCAGAACTGTAGAGACCCACTTGAACGCATTCATTTGAAGCCGTCGACAGGTGGCAACTCAGATGTTCATGAGGCGCCAGTCGACAAAACTGCTGCTGCACCGTCCACTATTCCCACTAGCTCTGATGCAAGCAGCCGACCATCTCCGCCGGTTGTAGATGTGCATGCTACAACAACAGGCATCCGTACATCTGGGGGTGATGAGTCAATATCTGCCAGGACTGCTGAGATATTGCCCACTCTGCTGGCAATGAGGGATGCTGCTGTGCCCCATGCCACCCGATCAGCAAGTGTTGAAGTGGACGCTCCAGATATCAACCTAAGCAAGGAAGATTCCCGCTCATCTGATACGGATTCCAAGCGTGTGGCTGGTGGCACTTCTGCGTCCATAAAAGAAGGTGCTGCGGTGACAATTCAGAATGAGATGCCATCCACAGGTGAGACTCTTGGCACAACAGCTCCAGCTTCTGGTGGTCCAGAGGTTGCTACGGCGACCGTTTCGCGAGCTGGTCTTCCACCTAGGCGGCGTAGCCCCCGCAAGCAATCTGCAGACATACCCAACGCACCAGCTGTAGCTAGGAGCAGCAGAGATGACTCTGGTTATGTGCCTGCGTCCACACTGTTCCCACCACCTGCCAAAAGCAATGTTATGGAGAAAACGGAAGTCCGGAGTACAACTGACGCAGGTGGCAAGCCGGGCACGACTGACGGAGGTGAACGTCCGGAGCAGACGTCTTTACCCGCCGTGGAGAACCCCAGCTTAAATCTGCACACTTCTAAGCTCCCAGTCAACATTGGTGTCCCATACAGCCCAAACAAGAAGATTGGCAAGAAAGTTGCGGTTCATACCGCTGGCAGCACGCCCCGCCCTACCAATAAGCCTGATGATACTGCAGCAGATGAGGCAGAAATGTTTGTTGATCTGTCACCCCTGGATTCTGCGAAGCAACTTCCTCGCGATCCGGCTGGTAAGGAGGAGAGGCACCCAATGGCCTTCACCCCACCGAGCTGTAGCCTTGGCATCGATCACTGTCAAGATGAACCAGTGGTGCAAGATCCTATGCCAGTTGCCTTTGCTTTCCCGGCAGGCATGGCCCCAATGATGGCGCAGCCAATGGCTGATGGCAGGAAGACTGTGAAGTTTGCAGAGCCGATAGTGCAAGGTACATTTTTTGTGTGTTTATCATTTTGTTTTTTACATTTTTTTAGTCTGACGTTTGTCACAAGCTTTTTTTGGTTTCTCACTTGTGATGGCAAATCTCATCTGATGCACATGGCAAATGGAGTTGCTGCACCATGCCACCTATAGTTTGTTGCCATGTTGCAATTCCATTCGCCAAGCACATGTCAACTGGAGTCGCTGCAACATGGCAACTTCAGTTCAATGTACTTGGCAACTGTAGTTGTTGCCACATGGCAACTACAGTGCACTACACATGGCAACTCACTATTTTTTTGCACCTACATTTCATATTCTGCACCCTTTCTTTCACAATAAACTTGTTTTGTTTCCAGGTATCCTAACCCACTGTTTCATCCTCGCAGCCACCCCTGAAGAGATTATGCCGTCACTTGATGAAGCTTACCGCAGGGTTGAGGAGGCAACATTGCAGAGGAGGTCCTCACAAGGTCAGGGGCAATCAAGTTCTAACGTGCCTGCTGAGTCGGTAACCGAGGATACCGTTAGAAGTGCCACCCCTGATTCTGTGAGGCAGCATAGGGTAGTTCACGCACCACCCGCGGATGACTATGAGCCCGAAGTCAAGGCCACAAAGGAGCAGAACCAACTGTAAGATATTGTCAAGCATTTTGGAAATGCGAGGTCCAACAACAAGTACATGAAGGAGCTGAAAGCGTAATGTCCACACCACATAACCCCTCACTTGCTTTTCTCTTATTTGTTTCCTTTTGCTATTCTAGCCATGCTTTGTTTACGTTTTATTTCTATTTTACTTAGTAGACATGATTCTTTCATGTTATATCATTTTCATACAGCTCATGTTTGGACAGAACCAAGATCATACAATGTGATGCGACGTACGTTGACCTGGGTGATCTTGCCGAGTCTATGAGGCCACTCGGTAAAATGTCGAAGAATGTAGTTGCGTGTGGGATTGACTTCATCAACAGGCATATGGATATTTGTCCCGACAAAACGATCATGTAGTATAGTGTGACCTGCAAAATATGGGATGGTGACTTCCACCATAAAATGCTGAGGAAGCATTTTGCGGCGCATGGTGAATTCAAGCTCACAATGTAGAAATGTGTGAGTGTTCCTTCCTTTTTGCACATTCTCCTCCCATGCTATGTTTTGTCAGTAGCTACGCTTCACATGTGGGCTACACACTATTTTGTGACAGATGTTTCATGTGGCAACAGCTGCCATGTAAAATGAGTTTGACTGCTTTTTTTAATGCAACTTATGTGGCAACTTTAACTAAAATACTGGGCAACTTTGTTCATACATGGATGGCAACTTCTTTTAATTACACATGGCAACTAAACATTCTCCGTGGGTGTACTTTTGGACACTTGCTGCTTTTGTCATTCATGTACCTCTTAGTGCATCCGGCACTATCTTTACACATCATTTTTCCAACTACATCATTTCTGTTTTTGATGTGAACTCTGCTTTTTCTTTCCTTTATTTTACTTGCAGGTCCTATTCCCCATGTTCCAGGAGCTTTCACCAAACAACCTAGATGACAAGTGTGGTCACCACTACGCGATTTTCCTTGACCTAAAGAACCAACGATTTGAGGTGTTTGATTCAATGCGTCCAAAAGCTGATGAAGACCTTACTACGCATGCTGAATACTTCATCAACAACCTCAAAGAGACATGGAACCGTCACTACGAAAACTCAAAGGTCTAGATCAGACATTTTCCAATCGAGTACGTCGCGACTACGAAGCAAGGAAACCGGTAAT
Organism: Triticum aestivum; assembly: GCF_018294505.1. Lineage (NCBI taxonomy): Eukaryota > Viridiplantae > Streptophyta > Magnoliopsida > Poales > Poaceae > Triticum > Triticum aestivum. Next base: position 467,198,990 of record NC_057808.1, read on the forward strand.
AACTCTTTTTTTTCATGTGTCCTCTACACCAATCCTAAACCTTTTGACACCTCTGCATTGAAGTTTACAATTTTTTCTGTTCTCTTGAGTTCACCTGATTCTTTTCTTTTATAGGCACTACTGTGGCTTTCACACATTGGAATACCTTGCAAAGTGGGAAGGTTGACGGGTCCCTGTCGTCACAGCTGCAATGGTCGTCGAGCTCCGCAAAATATACACATGGAACTGGTTGAGGAATGAAGATTTCAACATGCGGGCCAACGCACGAGAGTTCATAGAGAAAGCTGTCAAGAAAGCCAACAAGAAGTACAAGTGACCACGTGGTGCTCCATACCGCACGCCTACCTTACATTCTGTTGCTGAGGAATGTAAGGTATCAACTTGTTCTTTTAAAACTATGTCCGTGTACTATGTTATGACTGCATCTCCCCGTAGCCTAGTATATAGTGGTGGCGTGTGAGTGACATTGAATATTTGTAATATATGTGTGGATGTGAACCTACTTAGGTGTGACAGCAGCTACGTTTATGTTTTCAGTATTTATTTTGTGTTCGTGGTTGGTAGTACCAGTTGGGTGTTTTGAATGCGTCTATGATGCCTGAAAACATGGCAAATGTAGTTGATCAGACACGGTTAGTGAAAGTAATCGTTCTTTTCGTTTGGCTTTTTGGGTTTTTTGCATTGCTAACTGTATCGGTTAGCATGGTAGTTCATAAGTAGTCGTTACCTTGCGTTTTTTGCACGCGATCGTTTCAACTAGTTTTTCATAGTATGCACACAATACAATATGTGTGTAATAAAATGCGTTGACTAAAAACGGAAATCTACGCGATGGCAGATTCAGTATAAATAACATGGCAGATTCAGTAGAAAAGCATGGTAGATTCAGTAGAAATAGCATGGCAAATTCAGTAGAAATAACATGGCAGATTTAGTATAAATAACATGGCAGATTCAGTACCACACACGGGGCAATTGTAGTCATTCATTCATGGCATTTTCTTTCAAATTCTGATGCCCATCAACAGTCATTCTCCCATTTTTTAAAATTTAGAACATCTACCTTACAAAAATGTGACCAACAACCAAGTTACAGTCCTCCAATGTTGCTTACGGATTGCCCGTCCCTTTCTTTGTTTTCTTGTGTTTTGCTTGAATCTCCAACCCCGATTTGTATCTCACCTCTTTTGGATGCCCTTTTGTGATGGAACGGGGCGGGTTCCTGACCTGGGTTTGTGTGCTTGCTGTTCCAGACCCTACCTCCGAGTTTTCAGATGATGGCCCCGTGGACGAAGGCACACTTGAGGTGCGGGGGAACCTGTGTAAGGCTTCTTCAACTTTCCTCTTTTTGACCTCATCAAGCTCTCTTTTCAGGGCCTTCCTGTGTTTTTCTTCCACCCTCACTGTCTCATCACTCTTGCATGCTTCATCTATTAGTTCAGCATAGTTCTTGGTCAACACAACGTGCCTCACGGCTTCCATGGTTGCCTCAGGTCTCTCATCATGCACAGCCAAAACTGCATTTGATGTTTGTGGCCCCAACGCGTCGTCAGCGTCCCAAGTCCATCGCCGCCGTATGAAATGGCGGGGCATTCGTGTGACCGCGTTCATGTCCATTACTTTTAGTATGTGACAACACACAATCCCGCCCCGTTCGAATTTGCAGCATTGGCAGTAGTATTCGCCTTCGTTTATCGAGGCCTTCACAAAGTAGTTCCTTCCTTTGTCTGGGTCTTCAGGTTCTGAATCCGACATGCCCAAGAGAGAACACACCTTGACCGTATGTTCGTCCACCTGGTAAGCCGTGTACATGCTGGCACGCTTTACTGGAATCTGCATGTTTTTTGTGGTTTGTTAAACTCTTATATGATGTTTTGTAGCACCTTATGTTGATGTAGGCCATAACGTAGCAAAGGCATCCAAAATGAATGATGGCATGGAAATCCTGATTTTTTCCCCACATCTGTTCTTGTGTTGTTTGTTTCCACATGGCAACTGTATGATGTTTTCACATGGCAAATGCATAACATTTTAATTGGCAAGTGCATTTCATTTAACATGGCAAATGTAGTTCATAAAACATGGCAAATGCAGTTTTGGGTCACATGTCAATTGCATGTCATTCTCACATGGCAACTACAGTTCATTAAACATGTCAACTACAGTTCAACCCACGTGGCAACTATAGTTGATTTCACATGGCAACTACAGATCATGATTACACTGTACTCAATGGCTACTTTTCAATATATCAGCAATTCAAAAAGCTGGCAACTGCATTGCATTCTATATGGCACCTACTACCTTCATGCTTGTGCAAATAAGACGGTAACACAATTGACTCACTTGTTAAAAATCTTGTTGGTATATGTCTTGCTCATCCGCCTCTCCATTGATAAATATGTTAGCAATTTAGGCTGCTTGAGCGCGGTGTTTGCTTCTTGCTGTAGCTCAGATCCCAGTATTTTCTGTTGCAAAGCTGTGTATTTGTAACGCCTCGGATTCGATGCGCCAGGTGTCTTCCAGTTATTCGTCGTTGTTGCCATATCATTTGCTTGCGTGCTGCATCTTGCCATGTCATCATCTGCATTGCATCCTCATGTTTTCAAAACTTGCATCCGGTCCTTTTTCCCCACTGTCCGTTTCGCGATCCGACACTCGCACGCGCCCGTCGCCCCTCTCAGACCTTGTTTCGTGAGCGGGAGAAAAACGTTCTCAGAATGGGTCGAGATTTGCCGAGTGGCCTTGGTATAGCACCGGTAGACCGTCCGTCAAATTTCGTTCCATTTGGAGGTCGTTTGATGCCCCAACGGTTAACCGCGTAGCCCGAAGCCCCTTTTGTCTTGCAGCCCAACACCCCTCCAAATCAGCCCACTATCCCAGCAAAACCCCCTCCATGCTCTCCGCCATTCGATCACGATCGCGTGGCCGAAAACCGCACCTCATTTGGACTCTCCTAGCTCCCTCTATCTATAAATAGACCCCCCTCCGAAATTTCGGGTCCAAACCCTAGCCCCGCTCCTCCGCGCCGCCGGACATGTCCGCTCCGGCCGGACGCGTCCACCGGCCACCTCGCTCCGGCCAATCCAGTGCGGCCACGTCACCCCGCCGCCGCTCCCGGCCAGTGGCATCGCGCCACGTCAGCCCCGCGCCTCCTCTCTCTCCTCCAGCGCCGCCGCGGCCCGCCCAGTCCCGGGGCAAGCCCGCCGAGCCCATCGGGGCCCGTCCCCGTGTCCGCCTCGCCGGGCAGCGCCCGCGCCCGCCAGAGCCCTTGTTCAGCCGCCTCCTCGTCCGGCTCGCCGGAGTCACCCGCCGGCGACCCCCAGGCCGTCGCCTCCGCACCTCCTCGCCCCGCCGGTTCCCGCCGCCCCACGCCCCTTCGACCCCGCCGCCGGTCGCCCGCCCCCGCGCGTCGTCCCGGCCGCGCCGTGCCGCCCCGAGCGCTGCCCGGCTCCCTCCGCCCCGCCGCCATGCGCCGCCGCCACCGGAGGTCGCCACCGCCCCACGCCGGCGAGTTCCGCCACCCAACTCCGGTGCCGCCCCTCCTCGACGTCCGCGCCCGTCCCCTGGCTAGATCCCGCCGGAGCCACTGCCTCGGCTTCCGCGCCCTCGCCGGACCATCGCCGGAACCGCCGCCTCGTCGCAGGATCTGGGGTGGGATGAGATCCACCACTTCCCCGATCCAAACGGCTCCCCGCGCCCTGGATCCCGCCGTCCCGCTCCGCTCGATCCCGCGTTGACTTTTCCCGCGAGGTAATTTTTCGTCTAAGTCCCTGAAAACTCATGATATGTGTGCATCTTTGACCTGCTGTAACTTCTTGCAAATAGCTCCGTTTTGCGTACATAATATGTCCAAATGTTCATCATGAGATGCTCTTCATTTTATTCCATTGTGCCATGCTTGTTTGAGATCATCTTGATGCCCTAATCATCATTGCAAGAGTGTTATGTGATGTTAACCTGCTGTCTGTTATCAGAACTTGTTGTTTTGTCATTTTTGTTGCATTTGATGTGTGTATCTTATGAACATGAGCTCTACATGTGTTTTGAACTACATCATGCCATCTTTACAGTGGTGCTTGTCTTGTATTTTTGTGATCTATGTCGTGACTAGCACAAGCATGCAAAGTAGCCTCCATGATGTTGCCGATTTCTGTGACATGTCCTAGGTCTATCAAAAAACATTCTTTTCGCAAGAATGATGCAGGAGCAAGAAAGTCTATTTCCTCCGCCTTTCAAGAATCAGTCATTTCTGCTATCTGTAGCTGTAACATTGTGATGCCATGTAAACCTGCTGTCACCATGAGTTCTATGCATAATCTGGAGATGTTCACTAAGGGTGTTTTGTTTTACTTGTTATGCTATATCCATCCATGCCCTTGGTTGCATTTACAGCCTGCTGTAGCTTGTTGCAAACTTGCTCTCAAATTGCTAAATAATGTTGCTGTCAGCCTGTTAACATTAAGTTCAGTTTTGACATGTGTTTTGCTAGTGATCCATGCATCCTATGTACTTGCTCTTGACATGCTTAGCTTCATATTTATGCCATCTTACTGTTGGTTAACTTCACATGCCATTTATTTCTCTGTGGTGAGTGGTTCAAGCTCACCAACATGCATACTTATCGTTGTTCCTTCCATGTACTGTTATTTTCACTAAGTCTGAATCTGTCATATTACTTGCCATGTTTGCATGGGTACTACCATCTTTTCTGTTGATCCTTGGAATTAGTTCGGTAACGGAGTTTTGTTCTTTGTCTTTAGTAATATCATGCTATTCTTTCATTTTCCATGATATATTCCTGTAGCATGTTGTTTGATAGCTCTAAACATTGCAACCTGATGTTATTTCTGCCATGTCCTGGAATTCTGCTAAGTCTGTGAATCTTATTATTTGCAATCTTGCCATGTCCTTTTTAGCATGTTCGAGTGGTTTCTGGGGATAGCTCAGTGTTCATGTTTTGTAATTATTTACCTGTACATCATGTCCATGCCTTTTTCTCTCATGTTGGAGTGCTGTAGCTTGTTGTTTTGATGCTTGCTAGATGCCTAGTTGCTGTTTTAGACAGATTGTTGTTATATCTTGTTTGGAGTGTATGTGTTGCACCGTTGCTCCGTTTTGAGCATGCTCTATATGAAACTTGCTTAGTATTGCATGTAGTTTCATATTATCTTGTTGCATCCTTGTTTTGAGGTGTTTGCTTAATGTTTGTATGCATTTTGCATCAACGCCATGTTTAACTTGTTTTGCTCATATCTTCCAGGCCGTAGCTCCGAACTAAATGAACTTTATATGTAACTTGACTAGAATTTTGTGTAGATCATCTTGGTGCATATTAACTTGCTGTTTAACAACTTGAACATAAGGCCTTATTCGGATCTGGACCAATTTCGAAATTTGCATATGAGGACTTATCGGAATTGTTATATGTTGTTTCCGGCCTCATTTAAATTTGCTTTGATGTGTTGTTCTTATATGCATCATCTCTTGCCATGAGTAGCTTCATGTAGCCTTGTCATGCATCATACTTGGTTGAGCATCATGTCTTGTTTATGTGTTGAGTGTTTACCGTGTTGTTTGCTTCTTTCCGGTTGTGCTCCTTCTCGTTAGTTCCTGTTTCGTTGCGATCGTGAGGATTCGTTCGTCTTCGTGGCTTCATCTTCTTCATGGACTCGGTCTTCTTCCTAACGGGATTTCAGGCAAGATGACCGTCACCTTGGATCTCACTACTATCATTGCTATGCTAGTTGCTTCGTTCTATCGCTATGCTGCGTCACCTACCACTTGCTTATCAAGCCTCCCAAATTGCCATGAACCTCTAACCTTTGTCACCCTTCCTAGCAAACCGTTGTTTGGCTATGTTACCGCTTTGCTCAACCCCTCTTATAGCGTTGCTAGTTGCAGGTGAAGATGAAGGTTGTTCCATGTTGGAACATGTATATCATGAACTTTGTTGGGATATCACAATATCTCTTATATTATTAATGCATCTATATACTTGGTAAAGGGTGAAAGGCTCGGCCTTATGCCTGGTGTTTTGTTCCACTCTTGCCGCCCTAGTTTCCGTCATACCGGTGTTATGTTCCTTGATTTTGCGTCCCTTACGCAGTTGGGTGATTTATGGGACCCCCTTGACAGTTCGCTTTGAATAAAACTCTTCCAGCAAGGCCCAACCTTGGTTTTACATTTGCCTCACCTAGCCTTTTTCCCTTGGGAGTCGCGCATCCCAAGGGTCATCTTTATTTTACCCCCCGGGCCAGTGCTTGTCTAAGTGTTGGTCCAAACTAGAGCACCGTGCGGGACCATCCCTTGGCAACTTGGGTTACGTCGGTACCTGTACGCTTAGCTCATCCGGTGTGTCCTGAGAACGAGATACGTGCGACTCCTATCGGGATTGTCGACACATCGGGCGGCTTTGCTGGTCTTGTTTTACCATTGTCGAAATGTCTTGTAAACCGGGATTCCGAGACTGATCGGGTCTTCCCGGGAGAAGGAATATCCTTCATTGACCGTGAGAGCTTATAATGGGCTAAGTTGGGACACCCCTGCAGGGTATAAACTTTCGAGAGCCGTGCCCGCGGTTATGTGGCAGATGGGAATTTGTTAATGTCCGGTTGTAGAGAACTTGACACTTGACTTAATTAAAACGCATCAACCGCGTGCGTAACCATGATGGTCTCTTTTCGGCGGAGTCCGGGAAGTGAACACGGTTTTTGGGTTATGTTTGACATAAGTAGGAGTTCAGGATCACTTCTTGATCATTGCTGGTTTCATGACCGTTCCGTTGCTTCTCTTCTCGCTCTTATTTGCGTATGTTAGCCACCATACATTGCTTAGTCGCTGCTGCAACCTCACCACTTATCCTTTCCATACCCATTAAGCTTTGCTAGTCTTGATACCCATGGTAATGGGATTGCTGAGTCCTCGTGGATCATAGATTACTACAACAACAGTTGCAGGTACAGATTTTGCGATGATCATGACGCGAGAGCGATGTTACTTGTTTTGGAGTTCTTCTTCTGCTTCTTCTTCGATCAGGGGATAGGTTCCAAGTCGGCAGCCTGGGCTAGCAGGGTGGATGTCGTTTGAGCTTCTGTTTGTGTTTCATCCGTAGTCGGATGTTGATCTTATGTATGATGTATTGATGTATTCTTGCGGCATTTGTATGCCTTGTATGTATCCCCAACTATTATGTAATGTTGATGTAATGATATCCACCTTGCAAAAGCGTTTCAATATGCGGGTCTATCCTTGGTGGGACCTTCGAGTTCCTCGCGGATAGGGTCGCATATTGGGCGTGACAGTATTGCTTGCCAAACTGCAGCAATGAGTTGCCAGGGCTCACGTACCGCTTTAGAACAGCATTGAACCCCTCGCTGCACTGCGTAGTCCGGAGAAATGGGAAGACGCACTGCATGAAGTAGGCCGGCACCCAGTACATTCGCTTCCCACACAGGCTAGCAAGCGTCTCGTTGTCTTGGACTTGATATGTTTCAATCATAGCTGTCCAGCTCCGTTCAAACTCCTCCACCGTCAAGCTGTGGTCCACGCACAACTCGAATGCCTTGTGCAGCTCTGGATGGTCAGCAAAGAACGGTCCTAGTGTCTCCCCAGCCTTCTTTATAATATGCCACCTGCAGTGCCTGTGCACTGCCAACGGAAAGACCTCCTCTATGCCTGCACGCATGCTAAAATCCTGGTCTGTTATTATGTTCATCGGAGCAAGTCCACCCATGCACTCCAAGAAGGTTTTGAACAGCCAAGTGTACCCATCCGTATCTTCGTTTCGAACGAGCTCGCAACCGAACTGCAATGACTGATTGTGGTTATTTATTCCTATGAATGGAGCGAGGGCATCTTGTACATATTAGTGAGATATGTCGCGTTGAACGAAATGCAATCTCGGAAATGTTTGTAGGCTCTTCTTGCAGCACCATCCACCCAATACATGTTCCTGACACGGTCCTCATCGTCCAATCTTATCCTGTAGAAGAAATCAGGATCTGCTTTTGCTTTCTCGTCGAAGTAGGCTATCGTGTCTTCTATGTCAGCCAACCTGCTCTCTCTACGGTACTTTGCCTTTAGGTTTGTGACGTCTGCTGGTATGTAGGGCATGCTACTCAGAGTTCCATTTTTGCTGTGGATCATGGACAGTATTTGGACCATTCTTGATGGACCGATGTTACAATCATGTAGCAGCTTTATGAATTTCTTCTTGAGGGGGCTGAATCCTCTGTGGGTGCTTAGAAATTTTACCAGGTCAAACTTCTTTATGAGTTTGTGGTTGTGCTCGTCAAAATATTCAGTGACCACCCACCGTGCTCCATCTACGTTTAGCTTACACCGGACAGGGCATTTCGTCTTGACAATGATACCTCTCTTTCATTCCGGCACGACAGATGCAACACCTTTACCCTTCTTGTTCCTTCGTGCCTTGTAGCACCTCATCTCAACTCTGCTGTACTCGTTAGTTTTTTTAATTTTCCTATGGTATTCGGTGTTGACCGCAAACCCATGGAACATTGCATATCTCTGGTAGAATTCCTTGGCATCTTCAAACGAATCAAATCTCTGCCCAACATATGGTGGTTGAGGTACCATGATTTCTGATTGCCCATCTTCTTCATCCCCTTGTGCTTTGTCATCAGTTTCATCATTCACTTCAGTATCGGCGGCTGTTCCATCTGCTTGAGTGTTGCTTGTGCTGGTGTGCAAAGGTGTGCTTGTCGGCATTGCTGGAACGATTGCCATTTCCGACACTGATTCTGCATAGTTTGTGGCAGGATTGCTGACTGGCTGGTGAAACGCTTCTTCCGTGTGCTCAGAGGTTCCCGCAGTAGATGTCCCCGCGCCGCTGTTGATTGTAGTTGAAGGTCCTGCAAAAAAAAACAGGTGCATGTGTAAGCATTGCTTCAATGGCAGGTTTATCGCAACGAATATAGCAACTGCATCTAATTTGGCTTGACATCATTCATAGAGCAAGTCATGGCATCTGCATGTGGCCATGCGTGGCAAGTGCAGTTTTTCAATCATGGCAGCTACAGTCCAACAGAAATGGCAGTTACTGTTGCCAAGGCATGGCAACCAGCGTCTTTAGCATCAAAACTTGGATTCTAGGTACGAGCTCACTAGGCAAATGGAATCAATCACGAATGTTGCACACATGCATACAACAATTGACAAATCCTGAAGACAATAGATGACTATTTGCACGCGTCCACTTGGTAGCATTTTTGTTGCTTTTTCCACCACCACCGTGACAAATCCACTTTCCCCCCCATGCTTTTTCCACAAAAGCAAATGCACTACTGTTTTTCTGGTTCACATTTTTTTTACCTTGTTGTGCCGCATGTGCTGATCGTATCTGGTTTGTCATTCCAATTTGATGTGCTCTATCTGCAATATCGTTGGCCTGCAACTGTGAAGCTTGCCATGAGACATTTGCCGATGTGGTTCCACCATAACAACCTGTGATCATTTAGTAGTTGGTCAATGCATGGCAACTGTAGTTTGTACAACATGGAACATGTAGTGGTCCAACCATGCCACACAAATTTGTTCACACTTGTCATCCACAGTTGTTTAGACATTGCAATCATATTTGACTATACATGGCAACTGCAGTTGTCCAGGCATGGCAACTGCATCTGTCAAGTCAACATGAAAACCCCAATGTCACCTATGTTCCTTCTCCTAATTCACTGTCCACAACTTCACTTCATAGACTCACCTGTGTACGACGTTGATGGCAGGTACATGGTTGCCGCCTGTTGCCACGTGCTGCATGAAGGTCCTATATTTTCCCATATAACTCATAAGTCTTTGCCATACTTGCAAGTTTAATTTCATGGCCACACCAGTATGTTTCTTTCTCGTATGTGTTACCTTGATTTGCCACATTGGCTACTTGAAGTTGGTCGTCCGTACATCTGTCAGCGTTAGTGCCATGTGCCTGAACTTGCCATGGTATCCCCGTGTGTGTGGTTGGGTCATAAGAACCTGCAAAAAACGACATTGTAGGACATAAGTAGAATGCCATCTTCCTCATCACAAACATGGCAAATGTCCCTTTTTTATCATGCATCGTACCGATGCTCGCGTACTGCTCTAGTAGTGGCAGCAACGGCCCTGCAGAAATGAGTTGATTTTACTCTGCTGCATCCCAAGGGGGCATTTCCGGCCTTTGAGAAAACCAAGGATCAGTGCCGTCTTCATGATTCATTTTTCCGCTTTTTGTCCCACTGTGTTTTCAGTCACTGCATGAACAAAAATGCATCAATATCCACAACTATCATTTTGTGAACAAGTAGGACATGCACATTTATTCTCTTTTCTAAAATCTGGATGCCAACTATCATTTTGAATCGATGGCAACAACCAACATATTATGATGGCAAGTAACAACATAATATTTGTGGCAGTTGACGACAAAGATAGGTGGCAACTAACGTCAGATACAAGTGGCAATTATTTTTCCTCCCTCCCTATGCCAAATTCCTTCTTTCTTCCCTTTTTTAGTGATTCCTACGCATCCTTCTGTAACAACTACTCGCACCAAGCCAACCCATAAGCTTAGCTCAACTCTAGGATAGAATACGACAGATCTGGCGTATGTTGGTGGGCAAATGTGAATACACAGAAAATCCGTGGTGTGTTTGCCATGACATCGTGGATCTAGTCGCCATCTTCGTGGGCAATCTGCAATTTCAATTTTCTGGACAGAAGAAGGACGAGAAACAGAAGGAGATCGGAGATCCACCTGTTAGCTCGTCGTCTCGGGAGGGCGGGGTTGGGGGGGGGGTGAGTAGCGGTTGGGAGGCGCTAGGGATCTGCTCTGGTTGCCATGGCAACTAGAGAAGGAAGGCGGTGGAGGTACGGGGATCGAGAGGTAGGAGACGACGGCGGCAGGTCGGACAGGGATTGGAAGGCGGGCCGGGACGAGGGGGCGCGTTAGGTCGTGCGGGCAGTGCGGTCGATCGCCCGGACGTGTGGGCGATTGTTTCACACACCGGACGTGCGGGCTGTGGCTGCCTGCGCCCGGACGCCGTCGTGTGGGTGGGGTCGTCTCCGTGCCACACAGGGCGTGCGACGACACACCCCCACTAGATGCCACACGTGTGGCAGTTATCAGCGTCCAAAAAGAAAAACCCAAGTCCAACATCCATCTTGTCGCTTACTTAAACGCGTGTACTGAGTAACCACACGCCAGCCACAGCCAGTGGATCAGTACTCGCCAGACACGAAAATGACTCCTGCCACTGGCGGTAGCCCTCCCTTTATTTTTTAGAAAAGGAGGATGACCCTAGCCTCAAAGATGCATGCAGTCACTTTATTAATTATTCATAAGATTTTACAAAGTAATACATCCAATATGTAAGCCGTCATCTTGGCAACATATGTCACTACTCCTATCCAATGATGAAGGGGTGTAGAAAGAGCCAAATACCCGAACCTCTCACCTAGCTTAACATCTGATGCCGAAGACCCCGACCAAGCCACATGCTGGGTCTGGGGCGCAAACTGGTCCAACGCACTCTTATAGGTCGTCGCCTCTGTCTTCCATCAATCCATCTTCAGAACAGGCACTGACGCAACGACCTTGCTTGGCCTTCCGTCGACGCCCCCACGGCGCCAAACAACGCCTCCTGCCTACGTGCATTCATCATCACGCATCCGTCGCTGAGACTTTGCTGCGCCTTGCCACCTAGCTAGACTCCACGGCGTCGATGCGTCACAAGGAACGCCGCTCCACCGCAGATCCCTCGAGCCTATGCACACCTCCAAGAATGACGCCCTCAAGAGGGGTACGACACCTGAGCGCCGCCGTCATCCGATCGATTGATTTAGGGTTTCCCCCAGTGGTAGCGGATAGGGGTCTAGAGCTTCTCCATGACGATGCCTTCAAGAAGGGGACGAGTAGACGACGCAGTGAAACGCCGCCATCGCCGACCTTGGCAACATGCCAAGAGTAGGGTTTTCGCCCGGATCCGCTCGAGGACCTTGCATCCAACATCGTGTGCACGGGACCGCCACCGATCATCGCCGCCGCGCATGGAACACGCCGCACCAGCTGGATTGGATCTGATCGGAGACCAGGCCCACCATGCCGTCGCCGCAGTTCTCAGGTAAGATCAGATCTGACCCGCCACCACCATGGGCACGCAGCCAGCATACAACGGGTCGCCCCCACCGTGTCGTCCCAATGAGGCCGTGGTCGCCGCGAGCCTTCGCCGCCACGTCCTGCTCATCCATTTTTTTTGCGACCAGCCATATAGCGATACCCCACCGCCGCCGCCGTAGATCAGGCGACCGTCGACAGTCAACGATGCTGTGATGCGCTCCGTGCAGTAGGCGCTCTTCACGGAGCAGTCTTGGGCAGCGACCCCGGCGTCGTCGTGGTCCCTCGGTTTCCAGGACTGAGCTGCCGGAGTTCCGGGCCCTTCTATATGAATACCCCATGACCAACTCGTTCTATGTGGCGCAAGCCGACTGCTTCGTCCTCGCGTCAGCATGTTGTCACACCAGTTCTGCGAGATGCACATGAGTGAAGGCTACATGAAGCGACACATCGTTCGGGTGTGTCCACATTGTCCCATATTCGCTCTAGATTTTGGGCTGGCTAGGAGGGATCTGGTTGGATGGCCATTTTTGGTCCGGGCAATGGCCAGGCTTTGTCCCCTCAAGTGCTTGAGAAGAAGGATTTGAGGGGTCCGATGCTGATGCTCTCACCATAACAATATGACATAATCTCAAAACGAAACTGCTATCCAGACGACAGTGCTGCCCGATCTATGCACGACGTGCTAATCCAGCCGCTGGTGCCCTTCTCAATCATGTGCATGTCCGGCTGGATTTAAGTATCATGCATGAATCGTGTGCATTGTGTCGTGTGTATAGCACTGCTGATCTCAAAAAGAAAAACCATAACAATATGACACATCCAGCCTGGGTCAACTACGGTGTTGTGTGTAGCGTGCTGCTGAAATAAAAATGGTTAGATTGGATCATCGACGGCGACGCGCATATTTTATGGGTTGGTTCTTGGGCAGGTAAGCAGCTCGTGGTATTCAAGGAGAAAACTAACGCAAGCCCAACATCGATCTTTGCTTACTTGAACGCGCGCCCCAATCAGTAGCCACAAGCCACAATCAGTAGCAAGTCAGTACTGCTCTCCAAGAAAGAACATGGCCTCTACCACTAGCAGCAGTAGGAGCAGCAGCAAGAAGCTGCGTATCCTGCTCATCCCCTTCTTCGCGACCAGCCACATCGAGCCCTTCACCGACCTCGCCCTGCGCCTGGCCGCGGCGGCTAACCCCGGCGCCACCGTAGAGGCGACCGTCGCCGTCACGCCGGCGAACGTCCCCATCGTCCGCTCCTTGCTCGAGAGGCGTACGCATGACGCAGCCGGATCTGAGGGCATGCCTGTCAAGATAGCGACGTACCCGTTCCCGGCCGTGGACGGCCTCCCGAGGGGCGTCGAGAACCTCGGCAAGGCCGCGCCGGCCGACTCGTGGCGCATCGACGCCGCCGCCGTCAGCGACGCCCTGATGCGCCCCGCGCAGGAAGCGCTCGTCAGGGAGCAGTCCCCGGACGCGCTCGTCACCGACCTGCACTTCGTCTGGAACGTCGGCGTCGCCGAGGAGCTCGGCGTGCCGTGCGTCAGGTTCAGCGTCATCGGCGCCTTCTCGTCGCTCGCCATGCGCCACCTCGAGCTCCTCGCATCGGACGTCGCCGGCGGCGACCCCGACCCCGACGTCGTCGCCGTGGTCCCTCGGTTTCCGGGCCCTCCGGTACGGATGCCGAGGACCGAGCTGCCGGAGTTCCTGAGGAGGAAAGCGGAGGTGGATTGCTCCACGACAAACCCCTTCTACGCGGCGCAAGCTGACTGCTTCGGCCTCGCCGTCAACACATTCTCGGACCTGGAGCAGCACTACTGCGAGATGAACACGCGCCAAGGCTACGTGAAGCGCGCCTACTTCCTGGGGCCTGTCTCGCCGCGGCCATCACCGGCAGCCGTGGGCGCCGGCGGCGGCGGTGGCTGCACCGACTGGCTTGACTCGAAACCAGACCGCTCGGTGGTGTACGTGTGCTTCGGCAGCCTCGCCCCCGTCTCGGACGCCCAGCTGCGCGAGCTTGCTCTCGGGCTGGAGGCGTCGGGAAGGCCGTTCCTGTGGGTGGTGAGGGCGGAGAAGTGGACTCCGCCGGAGGGATGGGAGGAGCGTGTCAGAGGCAGGGGGCTGATGGTCACCACCTGGGCCCCGCAGACGGCTATACTGGGGCACCAGGCGGTGGGCGCGTTCGTGACCCACTGCGGGTGGAACTCGGTGCTGGAGACGGTCGCGGCGGGCGTGCCGGTGATGACATGGCCGCTGGTGTTCGAGCAGTTCATCACCGAGAGGCTGGTCACGGAGGTCCTCGGGATCGGGGAGCGGCTGTGGCCTCATGGCGCCGGCGTACGGAGCACGAGCTGTACAGAACACGAGCTAGTCCCCGCCGAAGCTGTGGCGCGGGCGGTGACGGCGTTCATGGCCCCTGGAGGACCAGGGGACGCGGCGAGGGGCAGGGTGATGGACCTCGCCGCAAAGGCTCACGCTGCCATGGCAGAAGGAGGCTCCTCACGCTGTGATCTTCGGCGTCTGGTCGATGATCTCGTGGAAGCAAGAAGAGCTGCTGGAGGGATCAAGTCAGTTCTGGCACCCATTGAAAATCCATTCCATGTTTAATGTCTATCTACACCTTGATGGTGTCATGGACATGTGGCACCATCTGTTTATTCGACTTTTTTTTTTGAGAAATTGTTTATTCGACATTTGCCCTTGTAGAGTTTCCCCGCCTCTCATTTCTTCACCGCAGTTGTATGACAAGTTCGTTCAATTTCCCGGCTGTTCAAATTCACACTTGAATTTTTTTTTCTTCTTGTGCACAAACGACTTTTCTAAAATCAAAGAGCACGTCATCGCCATGAATTTCGGAACACTGTTGACTAAATCGATCATGGACTGAAACCATACGCATCACACGTTTGACAGACATGCATGTTCACAACATAAAATTGTCTCCGTGTTAGAAAAGAGCATAAAATTGTTTATTACGTGCTCTCTGTAAAAGCTACGATTGTGGAAGCGTATTGCCTTCCTAGTAGGGACGCGTTCGTGTTAAATACTCAGAAGATTACATCATGCGCAAGTTGTTTTTTCGCGAATACGCAAAGCTTCCGTATCATTCATTGATAGGTCGAAAAGAGAATACAAGGAGGGGGGGGGGGGCTAGAGTACTACATGGCGCAAGGATGGCGTAGTCGCTAGCGCGAGCATGATAGAGAGTGGGTATGCTCAGCCCCAAAACAATCATCTAGCGCCTAAGGTGCTATGGCGGCTATCCCGGTCGCTCCTGCCTTGATCCAGGAGCTCGCTTCTTCGCGAATGTTAAGGCATAGCTGCGTGGCTGAGGGGGTGCCGCCGTCAAACACGCAAGAGTTGCGGTGCCTCCAGATAGACCAAGCGATGAGCAAGATGAGTGAGGAGAGGCCCTTCCCGTGCGCCGCCGGGGCGTTGCTCGTGGTAGCGTGCCACCAGTCAAGGAACCGAGTGCCGGCGGTCGGCGCATGAACTGTGGAAGTGCACCAAGCAAGACAGCTGTGCCAAACCTGCCTCGAGAAGGGGCAACCTGTCAGGAGGTGCTCCATGGACTCGATCTCCTGGTCGCAGAGCAGGCAGAGGGCATGGTGGGGGAGACCATGGCGAGCTAGGCGCGCGGCGGTCCAGCACCGGTCCTGGAGCGCCAGCCACGCGAAGAACTTAATCCGGAGGGGTGCCCAGGTTCTCCAAGTCAGCTGCCAGTGCGGCGCACGGATGGAACCAGCGAAGAGCGCGTCATAGCAGGACTTAGCGGAATAGCAGCCGTTGCTTGTCCAGCGCCAACTCAAGCGATCTGGCTCGTCGGAGAGGGTGGTATACTGGAGGCGGCGCCAGAGCTCAACGTACTGGACCATGGCCACCGGAGTGAGTGCTCCTCGAGGGTCGCGGGTCCAGGCGCGGTGGAGAAGGCCGTCCACCACGGAGCAGGAACGGCGGCGTCGGCGGGGAACAAGGGAGGCGAGGGCTGGAGCCAGCTCGGAGATGGAATGGCCGTCCACCCAATGGTCCTCCCAGAAGAGGCAGGAGCGCCCGTCGCCCACGGTCCACGTAGTGGAGGCGCGGAAGATGGCGCGAGCCTCTGGGTCGTCGGGCAGCTTGAGGTGACGCCAAGGGCGTGACAGATCCGTGCGCTGAAGCCAGCATCATCGCGTGCACAGCGCGATGCCAAAACGCTGAAGGTCCAGGATGCCGAGGCCGCCAAACTCGAGAGGCCGACACACCTTTTGCTAGTTAACCAGGCAGTGCCCGCCGTTGGCCTCACGACGCCCGTGCCAAAGGAACTATCTGATGATGCGGTTGACACGTTTGAGAACCGGTTGGCAGATCGCCATGGCCATGAGGAGATGGATCGACATAGCGGAGAGCACGTGCCTCACCAGGGCTAGGCGCTCGCCCCTGGAGAGCATGGAGGCGCGCCATATGGAGAGCTTCTTGACCAGGCGGTCCACCAGGGGTTGAAGAGCCGAGGCCGGCACCTTACGCACCGAGAGGGGAAGGCCCAGGTAGGAGATGGGGAAGCTGGCAATGGGGCAAGACAACACGGCAGCTATGCAGAGAGATAAGTTGCTCCCAAATTATCACACCCCCTATTCCAAGCTATACAAGATAAGGCTCAACTTATACTAACAACCTGCGCCATTTACACAAGATACACATGCATACAATATACGTGACATCTATGTCACATTACACACCTGAATAGCCTATCATCTAACATCCTCCCTCAATCTAAACATGTCAAGGTTGAGATTGTTTCTGAAGGCTTGAAGTTGTCGAGCTTGTAAAGGCTTCGTGAAGCCATCAACAACTTGATCTCCTGTTGGGATAAACCTGATGTCCAAGAGTTTCTTTGCAACTCTTTCACGAACAAAGTGAAAATCAATTTCTATATGCTTTGTTCTTGCATGAAATACTGGATTTGCAGAGAGATAAGTTGCTCCCAAATTATCACACCATAAACAAGAGACACGTGGTCTTGCAATTCCCAATTCATCTAACAGAGTTTCTACCCACATTACCTCAGCTGTTGCATTTGCCAAAGACTTATATTTTGCTTCAGTGCTAGAACGTGAGACTGTAGCTTGTTTGTTTGCATTCGAAGACACAAGATTAGAACCAAAGAAAACAGCAAACCCACCAGTAGACCTTCTGTCATCAGGGCATCCTGCCCAATCTGCATCAGAGAAGGCACTTACTGTTGTTGACGTTGACTTGCAAATTTTCAGACCAATTCCAGCACTTCCTTGGATATACCTTAATATCCTTTTAACTGCCGTCCAATGCAAAGATGTAGGAGAATGCAAAAATTGACATACCTTGTTGACAGAGAAAGCTATATTAGGTCTTGTCAAAGTTAAGTACTGTAGTGCCCCAACTACACTTCTATATTTTGTCCCTTTCCTCTGGACTGAGTAATTCTCCTCCATGCAATGACAAGTGTTCAGTAGTAGACAGAGGTGTACTATAAGGTTTACAATCCTTCATGCCTACACGTTTAAGTATCTCTGTTGCATACTTTTCTTGAGTTAGCAGAATACCATCATGTATTTTCTTTACTTCAATACCTAGGAAATAGTGCAACTCTCCCAGATCTTTTAAAGCAAAGTCATTTCAAGTTCTTAAGCAGAGCTGAGGTGGCCTCTTGAGAAGAACTAGCAACAATTATGTCATCTACATAAATGAGCATAAAAATGATCACCTTTCCTCTCTTGAAATAAAACAAGGAGGTGTCCCCCTTGGAGGGCCGAAAACCAAGTTGTTGTAGCTTTGAATTTAACCTTGAATACCAGGCCCCGGGTGCCTGTTTTAATATAGTGCTTTGTCCAACCTACACACATGTTGTGGTTTAGTATTGTCCACAAAACCAGGTGGTTGTCGCATATAAACCTCTTCCTCGAGAACGCCATGTAGAAATGCATTCTGTACATCCAATTGACGAAGACTCTCCCCTGGATACAACAATAGACAAAACCAGCCTGATAGTAGCAGCTTTAACAACTGGACTAAACGTGTCCTCATAATCAATGCCATAGCGTTGCTTAATGCCTTTAGCCACACTAATCTAGCCTTGTACCTATCTATTGTCCCATCATATTTTCTTTTGATTTTATACAACCATTTACAATCTATAATATTTCTACCTAGTCTAGGTGGAAATAGATGCCAGGTTTTATTTTTCATGAGTGCATCATATTCTACTTCCATAGCATTTTTCCAGTTTTTATCTTGCAAAGCCTCTACTAGATCACGAGGTTCTTGAGTGGCAGCAAAGTTTACAACCTTAAAAAATTTATCATACCTCACAGTTCCATCTTTAGGAACCAAGGGTTTGAAGATACCTCATTTAGCACGTGTATTGGGGCGTTTAGAAACTGTAGCCACAGAGGATCCGGCGGTTGCCGCAGAAGATCCGCCACCTCGTACCGCTAGAGGATCTGCCTCGGCTGTTGCTCGGTCGGGCGTCGGATCCCGCGTTCGATCCGGGGCCACCAAATCTGGTGCAGGCAAATCAGCGCCAGGAGACAGCAGCGCAGGATCCCTTGTTGACGATCCAGATCCACCCGATCGCCGCCAGCTGTCGGTGGAGGGCCCGCCTGTATTGATGCCGCCGCCCCGCACGGGCGACCCGCGCCGCGTGTCACGCGCGAACGGGCTACCTGGTGACCCTGCGCCTGGCGGTGTCGGAGGCGCTCCCGTGTCAGGCTCTGGGCTGCCGCCGAATCTCTCGGGATCAGGACCGCCAGGAGAATCCGCCTCGTGTCTTGTACCGGTCCAGTTTGGCCTTATTGTTGGAAATATGCCCTAGAGGCAATAATAAATTGGTTATTATTATATTTCCTTGTTCATGATAATCGTTTATTATCCATGCTAGAATTGTATTGATAGGAAACTCAGATACATGTGTGGATACATAGACAACACCATGTCCCTAGTAAGCCTCTAGTTGACTAGCTCGTTGATCAATAGATGGTTACGGTTTCCTGACCATGGACATTCGATGTTGTTGATAATGGGATCACATAATTAGGAGAATGATGTGATGGACAAGACCCAATCCTAAGCATAGCATAAAAGATCGTGTAGTTCGTTTGCTAGAGCTTTTTCAATGTCAAGTATCTTTTCCTTAGACCATGAGATCGTGTAACTCCCGGATGCCGTAGGAGTGCTTTGGGTGTACCCAACGTCACAACGTAACTGGGTGACTATAAAGGTACACTACGGGTATCTCTGAAAGTGTCCGTTGGGTTGACACGGATCGAGACTGGGATTTGTCACTCCGTATGACGGAGAGGTATCTCTGGGCCCACTCGGTAATGCATCATCATAATGAGCTCAATGTGACTAAGGAGTTAGCCACGGGATCATGCATTACGGTACGAGTAAAGTGACTTGCCGGTAACGAGATTGAACAAGGTATTGGGATACCGACGATCGAATCTCGGGCAAGTAACGTATCGATTGACAAAGGGAATTGTATACGGGATTGATTGAATCCTCGACATCGTGGTTCATCCGATGAGATCATCGTGGAACATGTGGGAGCCAACATGGGTATCCAGATCCCGCTGTTGGTTATTGACCGGAGAGGCGTCTCGGTCATGTCTGCATGTCTCCCGAACCCGTAGGGTCTACACACTTAAGGTTCGGTGACACTAGGGTTGTAGAGATATGAGTATGCGGAAACCCGAAAGTTGTTCGGAGTCCCGTATGAGATCCTGGACGTCATGAGGAGTTCCGGAATGGTCCGGAGGTGAAGAATTATATATAGGAAGTCCAGTTTTGGCCACCGGGAAAGTTTCGGGGGTTATCAGTATTGTACTGGGACCACCGGAAGGGTCCCGGGAGTCCACCGGGTGGGGCCACCTACCCCGGAGGGCCCCATGGGCTGAAGTGGGAAGGGAACCAGGCCTTAGTGGGCTGGGGCGCCCCCCATGGGCCTCCCCCCATGGGCCTCCCCCCTGCGCCTAGGGTTGGAAACCCTAGGGTGGGGGGGCGCCCCACTTGGCTTGGGGGGGAAGCCACCCCCCTTTCCCCTTGGCCGCCACCCCCCATGTAGATGGGTTCTAGGCCGGCGCCCCCCTCCCAGGGGGCCTATATATAGTGGGGGGGGGAGGGAGGGCAGCAACATGACAGCCCCTGGCGCCTCCCTCTCCCCCCGCAACACCTCTCCCTCTCGCAGAAGCTTGGCGAAGCCCTGCCGAGACCCCGCTACCTCCACCACCACGTCGTCGTGCTGCTGGATCTCCATCAACCTCTCCTCCCCCCTTGCTGGGTCAAGAAGGAGGAGACGTCGCTGCTCCGTACGTGTGTTGAACGCGGAGGTGCCGTCCGTTCGGCACTCGGTCATCGGTGATTTGGATCACGGCGAGTACGACTCCATCAACCCCGTTCATTGGAACGCTTCCGCTCGCGATCTACAAGGGTATGTAGATGCACTCCTTTCCCCTCGTTGCTAGTATACTCCATAGATGGATCTTGGTGATGCGTAGAATTTTTTTTAAATTCTGCTACGATCCCCAACAGTGGCATCATGAGCCAGGCCTATGCGTAGTTACTATGCACGAGTAGAACACAAAGCAGTTGTGGGCGTTGATGTTGCCAATTCTTCTTGTCGTTACTAGTCTTATCTTGATTCGGCGGCATCGTGGGATGAAGCGGCCCGGACCGACCTTACACGTACTCTTACGTGAGACAGGTTCCACCGACTGACATGCACTAGTTGCATAAGGTGGCTAGCGGGTGTCTGTCTCTCCCACTTTAGTCGGATCGGATTCGATGAAAAGGGTCCTTATGAAGGGTAAATAGAAATTGGCATATCACGTTGTGGCTTTTGCGTAGGTAAGAAACGTTCTTGTTAGAAACCCATAGCAGCCACGTAAAACATGCAACAACAATTAGAGGACGTCTAACTTGTTTTTGCAGGGTATGCTATGTGATGTGATATGGCCAAAAAGGATGTGATGAATGATATATGTGATGTATGAGATTGATCATGTTCTTGTAATAGGAATCACGACTTGCATGTCGATGAGAATGACAACCGGCAGGAGCCATAGGAGTTGTCTTAATTTATTGTATGACCTGCGTGTCAATGAAAACGCCATGTAATTACTTTACTTTATTGCTAACCGTTAGCCATAGTAGTAGAAGTAATAGTTGGCGAGACAACTTCATGAAGACACAATGATGGAGATCATGGTGTCATGCCGGTGACAAAGATGATCATGGTGCCCCGAAGATGGAGATCAAAGGAGCAAAATGATATTGGCCATATCATGTCACTATTTGATTGCATGTGATATTTATCATGTTATGCATCTTATTTGCTTAGAACGACGGTAGTAAGTAAGATGATCCCTTATAATAATTTCAAGAAAGTGTTCCCCCTAACTGTGCACCGTTGCGAAGGTTTGTTGTTTCGAAGCACCACGTGATGATCGGGTGTGATAGATTCTAACGTTCGAATACAACGGGTGTTGACGAGCCTAGCATGTACAGACATGGCCTCGGAACACATGCGAAACACTTAGGTTGACTTGACGAGCCTAGCATGTACAGACATGGCCTCGGAACACAAGAGACCGAAAGTTCGAACATGAGTCGTATAGTAGATACGATCAACATGGAGATGTTCACCGATGATGACTAGTCCGTCTCACGTGATGATCGGACACGGCCTAGTTTGACTCGGATCATGTATCACATAGATGACTAGAGGTATGTCTATCTGAGTGGGAGTTCATTAATCAGATGAACTCAATTATCATGAACATAGTCAAAAGGTCTTTGCAAATTATGTCATACGCTTTAGTTCTACTGTTTAAGATATGTTCCTAGAGAAAATTTAGTTGAAAGTTAATAGTAGCAATTATGCGGACTGGGTCCGTAAACTGAGGATTGTCCTCATTGCTGCACAGAAGGCTTATGTCCTTAATGCACCGCTCGGTGTGCTGAACCTCAGCGTCGTCTGTAGATGTTGCGAAACATCTGACATACACGTTTTGATGACTACGTGATAGTTCAGTGCGTATTGCTAATGGTTTAGAATTGAGGCACCAAAGACGGTTTTTGAAACGTCGCAGAACATATGAGATGTTCCGAAGATTGAAATTGGGATTTCGGACTAGTGCCCACGTCAAGAGGTATGAGACCTCTGACAAGTTTCTTAAGCCTGCAAACTGAGGGAGAAAAGCTCAATCGTTGAGCATGTGCTCAGATTGTCTGAGTACCACAATCGCTTGAATCGAGTGGGAGTTAATCTTCCAGATGAGATAGTGATGGTTCTCCATAGTCACTGCCACCAAGCTATTAGAGCTTCGTGATGAACTATAACATATCAGGGATAGATATGATGATCCTTGAGAAACTCGCGATGTTTGACACCGCGAAAGTAGAAATCAAGAAGGAGCATCAATTGTTGATGGTTAGTAAAACCACTAGTTTCTAGAAGGGCAAGGGCAAAAGGGACACTTCATGAAACAGCAAATCATTTGCTGCTCTAGTGAAGAATCCCAAGGTTGAACCCAAACCCGAGACTAAGTGCTTCTGTAATGAGGGGAACGGTGACTGAAGCGGAACTACCCTAGATACTTGGTAGATGAGAAGGCAGGCAAGTTCGACAGAAGTATATTGGATATACATTATATGAATGTGTACTTTACTAGTACTCCTAGCAGCACCAGGGTATTAGATACCGGTTCGGTTGCTAAGTGTTAGTAACTCGAAATAAAAGCTGCGGAATAAACGGAGACTAGCTAAAGGTGAGATGACGATATGTGTTGGAAGTGTTTCCAAGGTTGATGTGATCAAGCATCGCATGCTCCCTCTACCATCGAGATTTGGTGTTTGCGTTGAGCATGATTGGATTATGTTTATCGCCATACGGTTATTCATTTAAGGAGAATAATGGTTACTCTGTTTATTTGAATAATACCTTCAATGGTCTTGCACCTAAAATGAATCTCGATCGTAGTGATACACATGTTCGTGCCAAAAAGATATAAAATAGTAATGATAGTTCCACATACTTGTGGCACTGCCATTTGAGTCATATTGGTATAGAACGCATGAAGAAGCTCCATGTAGATGGATCTTTGGACTCAGTCGTTTTTGAAAAGATTGAGACATGCGAACCATGTCCATTGGTATATATATCCATGAAGAAACTCCATGTAGATGGATCGTTTGGACTCACTTGATTTTGAATCACCTGAGACATGCAAATCATACCACATGGGCAAGATGACTGAAAGGCCTCGTTTTCAGTAAGATGGAACAAGAGAGCAACTTATTGGAAGTAATACATTTTGATGTATGCAGTCCAATGAGTGCTGAGGCATGCAGTGGATATTGTTATGTTCTTACTTCACAGATGATTTGAGTAGATGCTGAATGTATTTACTTGATGAAACACAAGTCTGAATTTTTGAAAGGTTCAAGTAATTTCAGAGTGAAGTTGAAGATCGTCGTGACGAGAGGATAAAATGTCTATGATATGATCATACAGATGAGTATCTGAGTTACGAGTTTGGCACACAATTAAGACATTGTGGAAAGTGTTTCACAATTAATACCTCCTGGAACACCATAGTGTGATGGTGTGTCCGAACATCATAACTGCACCCTATTGGATATGGTGCATACCATGATGTCTCTTGTCGAATTACAACTATCGTTTATGGGTTAGGCATTAGAGACAACCGCATTCACTTTAAATAGGGCACCACGCAATTCCGTTGAGACGACACCGTTTAGAGAAACCTAAGTTGTCATTTCTTAAAATTTTGGGGCTGCGTGCTTATGTGAAAAAGTTTCAAGCTGATAAGCTCGAACCCAAAGCGGATAAATACATCTTCATAAGAATACCCAAAACAGTTGGGTATACCTCCTATTTCAGATCTGGAAGCAAAAGTAATTGCTTCTAGAAACGAGTCCTTTCTCGAGGAAAAGTTTCTCTCGAAAGAATTGAGTGGGAGGATGGTGGAGACTTGATGAGGTTATTGAACCGTCACTTCAACTAGTGTGTAGCAGGGCACAGGAAGTTGTTCCTGTGGCACCTATACCAATTGAAGTGGAAGCTTATGATAGTGATCATGAAACTTCGGATCAAGTCACCACCAAACCTCGTAGGACGACGAGGATGCGTGCTACTTCAGAGTGGTACGTGATCCTGTCTGAGATATCATGTTGTTGGACAATACTGAACCTACGAGCTATGGAGAAGCGATGGTGGGCCCATATTCCGACAAATGGTTAGAAGCCATGAAATCCGAGATAAATGGATCTTTGAGAAGAAGACGGACGTGGACGGTAATGTTACCGTCTATGAAGCTCGACTTGTGGCAAAGAGTATTTCCACAAGTTCAAGGAGTTGACTACGATGAGATTTTCTCATCCGTAGCGATGCTTAAGTTCGTCGGAATCATGTTAGCATTAGCTGCATTTATGAAATCTGGCAAATGGATGTCAAAACAAGTTTCCTTACCAGTTTTCGTAAGGAAAGGTTGTATGTGATACAATCAGAAAGGTTTTGTCGATCCTAAGGATGCTAAAAGGTGTGCTAGCTCCAGCGACCCTTCCATGGACTAGAGCAAGCATCTCGGAGTCAGAATATACGCTTTGATGGAGTGATCAAAGTTTTTGGGTTTATGCAAAGTTTGTTAGAAACTTGTATTTACAATAAAGTGAGTGGGAGCGCTACAACATTTCTGATAAGTATATGTGAATGACATATTGTTGATCCGAAATGATGTGAAATTTCTGGAAAGCATAAAGGGTTGTTTGAATGTAGTTTTTCAAAGGAAGACCTGGATAAAGCTGCTTACATATTGGGCATCAAGATCTATAGAGATAGATCAAGACGCCTGGTGATACTTTCAAAGAACGCACACCTTGACATGATTTTGAAAGAGTTCAAAATAGATCAGCAAAGAAGGAGTTCTTGGCTGTGTTACAAGGTGTGAGTATTGAGTAAGACTCAAGACCTGACCACAGCAGAAGAGAGAGAAAGGACGAAGGTCGTCCCCTATGCTTCAGACGTAGGCTCTACAGTATGCTATGCTGTGTACCGCACATGAAGTGTGCCTTGCCATGAGTTGGTCAAGGGGTACAATAGCGATCCGGGAAAGGATCACATGACAGCGGTCGAACTTGACCTTAGTATCTAGTGGACTAAGGAATTTTCTCGATTATGGAGGTGAAAAGGAGTTCGTCGTAAAGGGTTACGTCGATGCGAACTTTGACACTAATCCGGATGACTCTGAGTAGTAAACCGGATTCGTATAGTAGAGCAGATACTTGAAATGGCTCCAAGTAGTGCGTGGTAGCATCCACAAGATGACATAGATATTCGTAAAGCACACACGGATCTGAAAGGTTGAGACCCGTTGACTAATAACCTCTCTCACAAGCATAACATGATCAAACCAGAACTCATTGAGTGTTAATCACATAGTGATGTGAACTAGATTGTTGACTCTAGTAAACTCTTTGGGTGTTGGTCACATGGTGATGTGACCTGTGAGTGTTAATCACATGGTGATGTGAACTAGATTATTGACTCTAGTGCAAGTGGGAGACTGTTGGAAATATGCCCTAGAGGCAATAATAAATTGGTTATTATTATATTTCCTTGTTCATGATAATCGTTTATTATCCATGCTAGAATTGTATTGATAGGAAACTCAGATACATGTGTGGATACATAGACAACACCATGTCCCTAGTAAGCCTCTAGTTGACTAGCTCGTTGATCAATAGATGGTTACGGTTTCCTGACCATGGACATTGGATGTCGTTGATAACGGGATCACATCATTAGGAGAATGATGTGATGGACAAGACCCAATCCTAAGCCTAGCACAAGATCGTGTAGTTCGTTTGCTCAGAGCTTTTCTAATGTCAAGTATCATTTCCTTAGACCATGAGATTGTGCAACTCCCGGATACCGTAGGAATGCTTTGGGTGTACCAAACATCACAACGTAACTGGGTGGCTATAAAGGTGCACTTCAGGTATCTCCGAAAGTGTCTGTTGGGTTGGCACGAATCGAGACTGGGATTTGTCACTCCGTGTAAACGGAGAGGTATCTCTGGGCCCACTCGGTAGGACATCATCATAATGTGCACAGTGTGACCAAGGAGTTGATCATGGGATGATGTGAGTTACGGAACGAGTAAAGAGACTTGCCGGTAACGAGATTGAACAAGGTATTACCGACGATCGAATCTCGGGCAAGTAACATACCGATAGACAAAGGGAATAGTATACGGGATTGATTGAATCCCCGACATCGTGGTTCATCCGATGAGATCATCGTGGAACATGTGGGAGCCAACATGGGTATCCAGATCCCGCTGTTGGTTATTGATCGGAGAACGTCTCGGTCATGTCTGCATGGTTCCCGAACCCGTAGGGTCTACACGCTTAAGGTTCGATGACGCTAGGGTTATAGGGAATAGATATATGTGGTTACCGAATGTTGTTTGGAGTCCCGGATGAGATCCCGGACGTCACGAGGAGTTCTGGAATGGTCCGGAGGTAAAGATTTATATATGGGAAGTCCTGTTTTGGTCACCGGAAAGGTTTCGGGTGTTATCGGTAATGTACCGGGACCACCGGGAGGGTCCCGGGGGTCCACCAAGTGGGGCCACCAGCCCCAGAAGGCTGCGTGGGCCAAGTGTGGGAGGGGACCAGCCCCAGGTGGGCTGGTGCGCCCCCCCACCAAGGCCCAAGGCGCATGGGAGAGTGGGAGGGGGCAAACCCTAGGTCCAGATGGGCCTTAAGGCCCACCCTAGTGGCGCCCCCCCTCTCCCCCCTCTTGGCCGCCACCCTAGATGGGTTTGGGGCTGCCGCCACCCCTAGGGAGGGAACCCTGGGTGGGGGCGCAGCCCTCCCTCTCCCCCTATATATAGTGGAGGCAAAGGGGCAGCCCAACACACGAGAACCTCTCTCTCTTGGCGCAGCCCTATCCCTCTTCCTCCTCCTCTCCCGCGGTGCTTGGCGAAGCCCTGCGGGATTGCCATGCTCCTCCATCACCACCACGCCGTCGTGCTGCTGCTGGATGGAGTCTTCCCCAACCTCTCCCTCTCACCTTGCTGGATCAAGGCGTGGGAGACGTCACCGGGCTGCACGTGTGTTGAACGCGGAGGCACCGTTCTTCGGTGCTCAGATCGGAATCAACTGCGATCTGAATCGCTGCGAGTACGACTCCCTCAACCGCGTTCTTGCAACGCTTCCGCATCGCGATCTACAAGGGTATGTAGATCCACTCCCCTTCCCCTCGTTGCTAGAGTACTCCATAGATTGATCTTGGTGATGCGTAGAATTTTTTTGAATTTCTGCTACGTTACCCAACAGATACGATCAACATGGAGATGTTCACCGATGATGACTAGTCCGTCTCACGTGATGATCGGACACGGCCTAGTTTGACTCGGATCATGTATCACTTAGATGACTAGAGGGATGTCTATCTGAGTGGGAGTTCATTAATCTGATGAACTTAGTTATCATGAACATAGTCAGAAGGTCTTTGCAAATTATGTCATAGCTTGCGCTTTAGTTCTACTGGTTAAGATATGTTCCTAGAGAAAATTTAGTTGAAAGTTGGTAGTAGCAATTATGCGGACTGGGTCCGTAAACTGAGGATTGTCCTCATTTGCTGCACAGAAGGCTTATGTCCTTAATGCACCGCTCGGTGTGCTGAACCTCAGCATCGTTTGTAGATGTTGCGAAACATCTGACATACACGTTTTGATGACTACGTGATAGTTCAGTGCGTAATGCTAACGGTTTAGAATTGTGGCACCAAAGATGGTTTTTGAAACGTCGCAGAACATATGAGATGTTCCGAAGTCTGAAATTGGGATTTCGGACTAGTGCCCACGTCAAGAGGTATGAGACCTCTGACAAGTTTCTTAAGCCTGCAAACTGAGGGAGAAAAGCTCAATCGTTGAGCATGTGCTCAGATTGTCTGAGTACCACAATCGCTTGAATCGAGTGGGAGTTAATCTTCCAGATGAGATAGTGATGGTTCTCCATAGTCACTGCCACCAAGCTATTAGAGCTTCGTGATGAACTATAACATATCAGGGATAGATATGATGATCCTTGAGCAACTCGCGATGTTTGACACCGCGAAAGTAGAAATCAAGAAGGAGCATCAATTGTTGATGGTTAGTAAAACCACTAGTTTCTAGAAGGGCAAGGGAAAGAAGGGATACTTCATGAAACAACAAATCATTTGCTGCTCTAGCAAAGAATCCCAAAGTTAAACCCAAACCCGAGACTAAGTGCTCCTGTAATGAGGGGAACGGTCACTGAAGCAGAACTACCCTAGATACTTGGTAGATGAGAAGGCAGGCAAGGTCGACAGAAGTATATTGGATATACATTAAATGAATGTGTACTTTACTAGTACTCCTAGCAGCACCTGGGTATTAGATACCGATTCGGTTGCTAAGTGTTAGTAACTCGAAATAAATGCTGCGGAATAAACGGAGACTAGCTAAAGGTGAGATGACGATATGTGTTGGAAGTGTTTCCAAGGTTGATGTGATCAAGCATCGCATGCTCCCTCTACCATCGAGATTTGGTGTTTGCGTTGAGCATGATTGGATTATGTTTATCGCAATACGGTTATTCATTTAAGGAGAATAATGGTTACTCTGTTTATTTGAATAATACCTTCAATGGTCTTGCACCTAAAATGAATCTCGATCGTAGTGATACACATGTTCGTGCCAAAAGATATAAAATAGTAATGATAGTTCCACATACTTGTGGCACTGCCATTTGAGTCATATTGGTATAGAATGCATGAAGAAGCTCCATGTAGATGGATCTTTGGACTCACTCGTTTTTGAAAATATTGAGACATGCGAACCATGTTTATTGGTATATATGCATGAAGAAACTCCATGCAAATGGATCATTTGTACTCACTTGATTTTGAATCACTTGAGACATGCAAATCATACCACATGGGCAAGATGACTGAAAGGCCTCGTTTTCAGTAAGATGGAACAAGAGAGCAACTTATTGGAAGTAATACATTTTGATGTATGCAGTCCAATGAGTGCTGAGGCATGCAGTGGATATCGTTATGTTCTTACTTCACAGATGATTTGAGTAGATGCTGAGAATATTTACTTGATGAAACACAAGTCTGAATTATTGAAAGGTTCAAGTAATTTCAGAATGAAGTTGAAGATCGTCGTGACAAGAGGATAAAATGTCTATGATATGATCATAGAGATATCTGAGTTACGAGTTTGGCACACAATTAAGACATTGTGGAAAGTGTTTCACAATTAATACCGCCTGGAACACCATAGTGTGATGGTGTGTCCGAACATCATAACTGCACCCTATTGGATATGGTGCATACCATGATGTCTCTTATCAAATTACAACTATCGTTTATGGGTTAGGCATTAGAGATAACCGCATTCACTTTAAAAGGGGCACCACGCAATTCCATTGAGACGACACCGTTTAGAGAAACCTAAGTTGTCGTTTCTTAAAAGATTGGGGCTGCGATGCTTATGTGAAAGAGTTTCAAGCTGATAAGCTGGAACCCAAAGCGGATAAATGCATCCTCATAGAAAACCCAAAGCAGTTGGGTATACCTCCTATTTCAGATCTGGAAGCAAAAGTAATTGCTTCTAGAAATGAGTCCTTTCTCGAGGAAAAGTTTCTCTCGAAAGAATTGAGTGGGAGGATGGTGGAGACTTGATGAGGTTATTGAACCATAACTTCAACTAGTGTGTAGCAGGGCACAGGAAGTTGTTCCTGTGGCACCTACACCAATTGAAGTGGAAGCTTATGATAGTGATCATGAAACTTCGGATCAAGTCACTACCAAACCTCGTAGGTCGACAAGGATATGTGCTACTCCTGAGTGGTACGGTAATCCTGTCTTGGAAGTCATGTTGCTAGACAACAATGAACCTACGAGCTATGGAGAAGCGATGGTGGGCCCATATTCCGACAAATGGTTAGAAACCATGAAATCCGAGATAGGATCCATGTATCAGAACAAAGCATGGACTTTGGTGAACTTGCCCGATGATCGGCAAGCCATTGAGATAAATGGATCTTTAAGAAGAAGACGGACATGGACGGTAATGTTACCGTCTTTGAAGATCGACTTGTGGCAAAGAGTATTTTCACAAGTTCAAGGAGTTGACTATGATGAGATTCTCTCATCCGTAGCGATGCTTAAGTTCGTCGGAATCATGTTAGCATTAGCTGCATTTATGAAATATGGCAGATGGATGTCAAAACAAGTTTCCTTACCAGTTTTTTAAGGAAAGGTTGTATGTGATACAATCAGAAAGGTTTTGTCGATCCTAAGGATGCTAAAAGGTATGCTAGCTCCAGCGATCCTTCCATGGATTAGAGCAAGCATCTCGGAGTCAGAATATACGCTTTGATGGAGTGATCAAAGTTTTTGGGTTTATACAAAGTTTGTTAGAAACTTGTATTTACAATAAAGTGAGTGGGAGCGCTACAACATTTCTGATAAGTATATGTGAATGACATATTGTTGATCCGAAATGATGTAAAATTTCTGGAAAGCATAAAGGGTTGTTTGAAAGGAGTTTTTCCAAGGAAGACCTGGATAAAGCTGCTTACGTATTGGGCATCAAGATCTATAGAGATAGATCAAGACGTCTGATGATACTTTCAAAGAACGCACACCTTGACATGATTTTGAAAGAGTTCAAAATAGATCAGCAAAGAAGGAGTTCTTGGCTGTGTTGCAAGGTGTGAGTATTGAGTAAGACTCAAGACCTGACCACAGCAGAAGAGAGAGAAAGGACGAAGGTCGTCCCCTATGCTTTAGACGTAGGCTCTACAGTATGCTATGCTGTGTACCGCACATGAAGTGTGCCTTGCGATGAGTTGGTCAAGGGGTACAATAGTGATCCGGGAACGGATCACATGACGGCGGTCGAACTTGTCCTTAGTATCTAGTGGACTAAGGAATTTTCTCGATTA
Source organism: Triticum aestivum (assembly GCF_018294505.1). NCBI lineage: Eukaryota > Viridiplantae > Streptophyta > Magnoliopsida > Poales > Poaceae > Triticum > Triticum aestivum. Next base: position 467,230,132 of record NC_057808.1, read on the forward strand.
TGGAGGTGAAAAGGAGTTCGTCGTAAAGGGTTACGTCGATGCGGACTTTGACACTAATCCGGATGACTCTGAGTAGTAAACCGGATTCGTATAGTAGAGCAGTTATTTGAAATGGCTCCAAGTAGCGCGTGGTAGCATCCACAAGATGACATAGATATTCGTAAAGCACACACGGATCTGAAAGGTTCAGACCCATTGACTAATAACCTCTCTCACAAACATAACATGATCAAACCAGAACTCATCGAGTGTTAATCACATAGTGATGTGAACTAGATTGTTGACTCTAGTAAACTCTTTGGATGTTGGTCACATGGTGATGTGACCTGTGAGTGTTAATCACATGGTGATGTGAACTAGATTATTGACTCTAGTGCAAGTGGGAGACTGTTGGAAATATGCCCTAGAGGCAATAATAAATTGGTTATTATTATATTTCCTTGTTCATGATAATCGTTTATTATCCATGCTAGAATTGTATTGATAGGAAACTCAGATACATGTGTGGATACATAGACAACACCATGTCCCTAGTAAGCCTCTAGTTGACTAGCTCGTTGATCAATAGATGGTTACGGTTTCCTGACCATGGACATTGGATGTCGTTGATAACGGGATCACATCATTAGGAGAATGATGTGATGGACAAGACCCAATCCTAAGCATAGCATAAAAGATCGTGTAGTTCGTTTGCTAGAGCTTTTTCAATGTCAAGTATCTTTTGCTTAGACCATGAGATCGTGTAACTCCCGGATGCCGTAGGAGTGCTTTGGGTGTACCCAACGTCACATCGTAACTGGGTGACTATAAAGGTACACTACGGGTATCTATGAAAGTGTCTGTTGGGTTGACACGTATCTCTGGGCCCACTCGGTAATGCATCATCATAATGAGCTCAATGTGACTAAGGAGTTAGCCACGGGATCATGCATTACGGTACGAGTAAAGTGACTTGCCGGTAACGAGATTGAACAAGGTATTGGGATACCGACGATCGAATCTCGGGCAAGTAACGTACCGATTGACAAAGGGAATTGTATACGGGATTGATTGAATCCTCGACATCGTGGTTCATCCGATGAGATCATCGTGGAACATGTGGGAGCCAACATGGGTATCCAGATCCCGCTGTTGGTTATTGACCGGAGAGGCGTCTCGGTCATGTCTGCATGTCTCCCGAACCCGTAGGGTCTACACACTTAAGGTTCGGTGACGCTAGGGTTGTAGAGATATGAGTATGCGGAAACCCGAAAGTTGTTCGGAGTCCCGGATGAGATCCCAGACATCACGAGGAGTTCCGGAATGGTCCGGAGGTGAAGAATTATATATAGGAAGTCCAGTTTTGGCCACCGGGAAAGTTTCGGGGGTTATCGGTATTGTACCGGGACCACCGGGAGGGTCCCGGGGGTCCACCGGGTGGGGCCACCTATCCCGGAGGGCCCCATGGGCTGAAGTTTGAAGGGAACCAGCCCTTAGTGGGCTGGGGCGCCCCCCATGGGCCTCCCCCCTGCGCCTAGGGTTGGAAACCCTAGGGTGGGGGGGCGCCCCACTTGGCTTGGGGGGGAAGCCACCCCCCCTTTCCCCTTGGCCGCCGCCCCCCCATGTAGATGGGTTCTAGGCCAGCGACCCCCCTCCCAGGGGGCCTATATATAGTGGGGGGAGGGAGGGCAGCAACATGACAGCCCCTGGCGCCTCCCTCTCCCCCTGCAACACCTCTCCCTCTCGCAGAAGCTTGGCGAAGCCCTGCCGAGACCCCGCTACCTCCACCACCACGCCATCGTGCTGCTGGATCTCCATCAACCTCTCCTCCCCCCTTGCTGCATCAAGAAGGAGGAGACGTCGCTGCTCCGTACGTGTGTTGAACGCGGAGGTGCCGTCCGTTCGGCACTCGGTCATCGGTGATTTGGATCACGGCGAGTACGACTCCATCAACCCCGTTCATTGAAACGCTTCCGGTCGCGATCTACAAGGGTATGTAGATGCACTCCTTTCCCCTCGTTGCTAGTATACTCCATAGATGGATCTTGGTGATGCATAGAAATTTTTTTAAATTCTGCTACGATCCCCAACACTTATACGTTGCATAAAATGACGATCGGAAGTGCTGTTTTTTTTCACTGTTTTGCTCAACGCAGCCTCCATTGGTTGCAGGATTAGGATTATTAAACACATGATCATTAGCAGAACATTCACCCCCATGATCAGAAGGATTTAATAACTCCGGAGAAAGTAATAAATTTCAGCACGAAGCCGAGCACCGGCGTTTGGATGGAGGCTGGCGAAGGGAAAAATGTTTTCATCAAAGATGACGTCTCTGGATATGTAGACACGGCCAGTAGATATATCAAGACATTTAAACCCTTTGTGTAGATTGCTATACGCAAGAAAGGCACATTGTTTTGACCGAAATTGAAGCTTGTGATTATTGTAAGGTCGAAGGTTGGGCCAGCAGGCACACCCAAAAATTCGAAGGATAGAGTAGTTGGGTTTTTCATGAAATAGTTTTTCAAAGGGTGTCTCAAACTTGATAACCTTGCTAGGAATTCGATTTATCAAATAGGTGGCAGCAATGAAGGCCTCATCCCAAAATTTTAAGGGCATGGAGGCTTGAGCAAGGAGGGATAGGCCTACTTCGACAATGTGTCGATGTTTTCTCTTAGCTGACACATTTTATTGGTGAGCGTGAGGGCATGAGAAATGGTGAGATATCCCTATTCTGTTGAAGGAGTTCAATTTTTCGTACTCCCCTCCCCAATCTGTTTGTGGAGCAAGGATTTTACGATTAAATTGACGTTCTACTAGATGTTGAAAGTCATGAATTTTTTGGAAAACTTCAGACTTGTGTTTGATCAAATATATCCATGTGAATTTACTGAAATCGTCAATGAAACTCACATAGTATTTCTTTCTTCCTACTGTTTCAACAGCAGGACCCCAAACATCAGAGAACACAAGTTAAGGAAACTTTGATTCACTTCTTGACTTAGGATAAGGCAATTGGTGACTTTTGCCCTTTTGGCATGCATCACATACAAAATCTATATTGAAAGAGTTTGCACACGGGAGATTATCCTTGCTAATGATTTTGCTAACAATAAGAGGAGATGGATGGCCTAGACGTCGGTGCCACCTATCCGGAGATAGCTTGGTGGCACTGAGCATGTGCTTCTTGACGTCGGATCCCGTGTGCCTAACCGGGTAGAGTCCTCGTCTACCCTTGCCTCGAAGGAGAACCTTCTTCGTTCCCCGTTCCTTGACAAGAAAAGAATAGGGATGAATTTCAACAAAGGAATTGTTGTCAACGGCAAGGCGGCTAGCAGAAATTAGACTTTTGTTGGCTTGAGGTACATGAAGAATATTGTTTAGAAGAAGATCACAATCAGGAGTGTGAATAGCTGAATGACCGATGTGTTTGATAACCATACCTGATCCACTGGCAGTGTGAATCTGCTCGTTCCCGGTGTAGCGGTCACGTACGGTCAGCTTCTCCAAATCTCCTGTGATGTGATCGGTGGCACCACTGTCCAAGTACCAGTTGGTGTCCACCCCGTACTGCGGTGTAGCGAGGTTGGCCGACTTCTCCTCCATGCCTTGGTAGGATTCGTCATAGCGCTTCCAGCACTTCCAGGGTGGATGGCCCATCTTGCCGCAGATCTGGCACTGGACCCTAGGGGCAGAGGCATGGTTGTTGTAGCTACCCCCCGCCGCTGTTGTTGCCGTTGTGTCCGCCTCCGCGACCTCCTGGCTTGGAGTAGCTGCCGCCACGCCCGCCGCGGTCACCACCATTGCCGCCTTGGCAGCGACCGCGATCACCACCGCCAGCGCCGTTTCTACGGCCTCGAGTAGCGGCGTTAGCAGAGGATTGGGACCCTCCACCCCGAAGATTGAGCCTCGTTTCGAAGCTCGGCAGCTGTGAGAACAGCTCAGCCACGGTCACCGGCTCCACCCGAGAACACATGGCGGACACCACCAGGTCGAAGTCTTCATCTAGCCCGGCCAGGATGTGGGAGACGATGTCGTCGTCGTCCACCCTCTTCCTTGCAGCGATCAGTTCGTCGCAGAGAGACTTGATCTTCCCGACGTAGTCGGTGATGGAGGAGTTGCCCTTCTGCAAGTTGGCGAGGGCGATCCGAACATTGGTGGTCTGGGAACGGGTGTGAGTTGCAAGCGTCCCTTCCACCGTGTTCCAGAGCTCAGCAGAGGTGTGGCATGAAGCAACCTGGATGGCTATCTCACGAGGAAGTGTCGTCAGGAGATAGGAGAAGATTTGTTGGTCTTGAGCATACCAGGTTTGGAAATCAGGGTTCGGCGCTTCCGCCGTCGTCTTGCCGTCAGACGAGGCCACATCAATCTGCATGGGCGGTGGCGGTTGCTCGATGTCGAGGTACTTGGACATCTGTGCTCCTCGGATGGCCAAGAGCACCGTCGCCTGCCATAGAGCCTGGTTGCCCTTCGTGAGCTTCTCGGTGGTGGCGTGTGTGAATGGCGAGGATGGGAAGGAACTTGAAGACGCCATGGATGTGCTCGAGGATGGCTCTGGTTGCCATGTAAAAGCTACGATTGTGGAAGCGTATTGCCTTCCTCGCAGGGACGCGTTCGTGTTAAATACTCAGAAGATTACATCATGCGCAGGTTGTTGCTAAGCTTTGCCCCTACTCCAAGCTATACAAGATAAGGCTCAACTTATACTAACAACGTGCGCCATTTACACAAGATACACATGCATACAATATACGTGACATCTATGTCACGTTACACACCTGAACAGCCTATCATCTAACACTCTCTCCGTCAGTTTCTTTTTTGTTTGCGTATAAAATTTGGTCAAAGTCAAGCCTCGTATAGTTTGACTAACTTTATAATAAAAAAAGATTAACATACACAACATGAAATCAATATTATCAGATGCATCATGAATTGATATTTTTATGTTGTGTATGTTGATATTTTTATCTCAAGCTCTGGCTGGGCTTCTCGCTCCCGGACGACAGCCCCCCCCCATGGGCACCTTGATCTCGGTGTGCAGCCCCCTTTCCCAGGTTATGCGCCTTGGACCTCTCTGCCATGGACGGCGCGGAGCAGCCACCGGCACCACGGGGTATTTGTGATTTTCTTGACCTGCCCGAGGATAACAAGAGGAGGATGATATTCGAGCTCCATCTGGTTAACTTGGGCTCTGGCATGCTCTGCATCGCCACGCTACTTAGGAACTTGTTGCGCGTACCTGCACCATACATGCCACTGACAGACGATGAGGACGACTCGCCATGCATCTCAGATGAGGACAACATGATGGATCTCCTTTGCGACGAGATTGTTATCTTAACTGGAGTGAAAGTGGAGAGATGCTGCAACGACGGCGAGGCTCCTCTTCAGATGATCAAGCACAAGTCTAGACGTTACGACTTAAAACAGTATACCATGAAGTCCGTGCTCTAACCCATTTTTTCTTGGTCAAACGGATGATATGCTATGTTATTTTCATGTAATGTACGAGACATTCAACGATTTTCGTTTTTTGCTTTTAGGTTATTTTTGTTAGTTTGTTTAACCAACTATTATTGTATCCTTGCGTGTCTCTGGTTAATTGCCAGAGTTTCTGCTGCGTGTCAAAATGATGTCTATTGCGAGTAATAAACTATTAAAAATACATTTGAATGTCAAATGAATGAACTTGGTATCTCTGGTGCATTTCATATGATTGTAACTATGCAGATGTCTTTAATCATATAAGAAACTAAATCAAACATGTTGTTCATAGTACAAGTTCTTGTGATCAAAGTCCTTTAGCATTTCCTGAACCATTCACTACTCAAAAAGGCAGGAACCTAACAAACAAGGTCACTGACCTGATTGATCCTGCTACAAATACCCGGGATGAAGACCTAGTGAAATAAACCTTTCTACCAGAAGATGCAAAGGTTATATTGCAAATTCCAATTCAAGAGCGCACTGAAGATTTCATAGCATGGCATTACGACAAAAAGAATTTTCTTCGTAAAATCTGCCTATAGATTAGCAGTGGATAGCACAACCCATGAACTCTCTTGCCGGACTAACTTCCTCCTCAAGTGCAGATGAAGACGTGGGCGGTTTCAATTGTCCAAATTTATGGGCGCTACACCCCCTGGCCTACCACCGCGAAGGAAACTCTAGTGCAGAGGTATGAAAGTAATAGTTTGCTGCCCTCTCTGTTTTAGGCTGGATGAGGATGTCGGGAGCTGTTTTGTTAAATGCAAGAAAGTAAAGGAGGTGTGGAGGAAAGCTATGTTGGAACATGTTAGACTATAACTAATTACTTGCAACGATGCCATGAGCTTTATGGATACAATTTCGAGCTTACACGAGGAAGATAAATTAAAACATGCATACTTTGGCGTTGGTGGCACTGGAGAAATAGGGCAAACATGGGAGATTCTACAAAAACTTCTGATGAGATATGCTCCTCAATTAATTACCATGCCATGAATGTTTTGAAGGAGAAGAAAATAGAAGGAGAACATGAAGGAAATATGCCCTAGAGGCAATAATAAAGTTATTATTTATTTCCTTATTTAATGATAAATGTTTATTATTCATGCTAGAATTGTATTAACCGGAAACTTAGTACATGTGTGAATACATAGACAAAACAAAGTGTCCCTAGTATGCCTCTACTTGACTAGTTCGTTTATCAAAGATGGTTATGTTTCCTAACCATAGACATGTGTTGTCATTTGATGAACGGGATCACATCATTAGGAGAATGATGTGACGGACAAGACCCATTCGTTAGCTCAACATTATGATCGTTACAGTTTCATTGCTACTGCTTTCTTCATGACTTATACATGTTCCTCAGACTATGAGATTATGCAACTCCCGAATACCGGAGGAACACCTTGTGTGCTACCAAACGTCACAACGTAACTGGGTGATTATAAAGGTGCTCTACAGGTGTCTCCGATGGTACTTGTTGAGTTGGTATAGATCAAGATTAGGATTTGTCACTCCGATTGTCGGAGAGGTATCTCTGGGCCCTCTCAGTAATGCACATCACTATAAGCCTTGCAAGTAACGTGACTAATGAGTTAGTTGCGGGATGATGCATTGCGGAACGAGTAAAGAGACTTGCCGGTAACGAGATTGAACTAGGTATTGAGACACCGACGATCGAATCTCGGGCAAGTAAATACCGATGACAAAGGGAACAACGTATGTTGTTATGCGGTTTGACCGATAAAGATCTTCGTAGAATATGTGGGAGCCAATATGAACATCTAGGTTCCACTATTGGTTATTGACCGGAGATGTGTCTTGGTCATGTCTGCATAGTTCTCGAACCCATAGGGTCCGCACGCTTAACGTTCGGTGACGATCGGTATTATGAGTTTATGTGTTTTGATGTATCGAAGATAGTTTGGAGTCCCGGATGTGATCACGGACATGACGAGGAGTCTCGAAATGGTCGAGACATAAAGATTTATATATTGGATGACTATATTCAGACACCGGAAGTGTTCCGGGGGTCATCAGATATTTATCGGAGTGTCGGGGGGTTATCGGAACCCCCGGGGGAACTAATGGGCCAACATGGGCCTTGTGAGAGAGAGAGAGAGGAGGAGGCCTAGGTCTGGCCACGCCCCCCCTTGGGAGTCTGAATTGGACAAGGAGGGGGGGGGGCGGCGCCTGCTACATCTTGAGCACTGCGTTGGTTTTCCCTTGAAGAGGAAAGGGTGATGCAGTAAAGCGGCGTAAGTATTTCCCTCAGTTTTTGAGAACCAAGGTATCAATCCAGTAGGAGGCCACACACGAGTCCCTCGCACCTAGACAAACAAATAAAATCCTCGCAACCAACGCAATAAAGGGGTTGTCAATCCCTTCACGGTCACTTACGAAAGTGAGATCTGATAGATATGATAAGATAATATTTTTGGTATTTTTATGATAAAGATGCAAAGTAAAGAAAGCAAAATAAAAATGGTGCCAGAAATGACTTGTTGTCGGGAGAATAAATATGATGGAAAATAGACCCGGGGGCCATAGGTTTCACTAGTGGCTTCTCTCGAGAGCTAAGTATTACGGTGGGTAAACAAATTACTATTGAGCAATTGACAGAATTGAGCATAGTTATGAGAATATCTAGGTATGATCATGTATATAGGCATCACGTCCAAGACAAGTAGACCGACTCCTGCCTGCATCTACTACTATTACTCCACACATCGACCGCTATCCAGCATGCATCTAGAGTATTAAGTTCAAAAGAACAGAGTAACGCTTTAAGTAAGATGACATGATGTAGAGGGATAAACTGATGCAATATGAAATAAACCCCATCTTGTTATCCTCGATGGCAACAATACAATACGTGCCTTGCTGCCCCTACTTCCACTGGGAAAGGACACCGCAAGATTGAACCCAAAGCTAAGCACATCTCCCATTGCAAGAAAGATCAATCTAGTAGGCCAAACCAAGCTGATAATTCGAAGAGACTTGCAAAGATAACCAATCATACATAAAAGAATTCAGAGAAGATTCAAATATTGTTCATATATAAACTTGATCATAAACCCACAATTCATCGGTCTCAACAAACACACCGCAAAAGAAGATTACATCGAATAGATCTCCACAAGAGAGGGGGAGAACATTGTATTGAGATACAAAAAGAGAGAAGAGGCCATCTAGCTAATAACTATGGACCCGAAGGTCTGAGGTAAACTACTCACACATCATCGGAGAGGCTATGGTGTTGATGTAGAAGCCCTCCACGATCGATGCCCCCTCTGGCGGAGCTCCGGAAAAGGCCCCAAGATGGGATCTCACGGGTACAGAAGGTTGCGGCGGTGGAATTAGGTTTTTGGCTCCGTATCTGGTAGTTTGGGGGTACATAGGTATATATAGGAGGAAGAAGTACGTCGGTGGAGCAACATGGGCCCACGAGGGTGGAGGGTGCGCCCAGGGGGGTAGGCGCGCCCCCTACCTCGTGCCTTCCTGGTCGATGTCTTGACGTAGGGTCCAAGTCCTCTGGATCACGTTCGTTCCGAAAATCACGTTCCGGAAGGTTTCATTCCGTTTGGACTCCGTTTGATATTCTTTTTCTGCGAAACTCTGAAATAGGCAAAAAACAACAATTCTGGGCTGGGCCTCCAGTTAATAGGTTAGTCCCAAAAATAATATAAAAGTGTATAATAAATCCCAATAATCTCCAAAACAGAATATAATATAGCATGGAACAATAAAAAATTATAGATACGTTGGAGACGTATCAAGCATCCCCAAGCTTAATTCCTGCTCGTCCTCGAGTAGGTAAATGATAAAAATAGAATTTTTGATGTGGAATGCTACTTAGCATAATTTCAATGTAATTCTTCTTATTGTGGCACGAATGTTCAGATTTAATATGATTCAAGATAAAAGTTTAATGTTGACATAAAAATAATAATACTTCAAGCATGCTAACCAAGCAATTATGTCTTATCAAAATAACATAGCCAAAGCAAGTTATCCCAACAAAATCATATAGTCTGGTTATGCTCCGTCTTCCCCACACAAAATATTCACATCATGTACAACCCCGGTTTTAGCCAAGCAATTGGTTCATACTTTTTAACGCGCTTCAGCCTTTTCAACTCTTACGCAATACATGAGCGCAAGCCATGGATATAACACTATGGTGGAAATAGGTATAATGGTAGGGGTTATGTGGGAAGACAAAAGAAGGATAAAGTCTCACATCAACGAGGCTAATCAACGGGCTATGGAGATGCCCATCAATTGATGTCAATGCAAGGAGTAGGGATTGCCATGCAACGGATGCACTAGAGCTGTAAGTGTATGAAAGCTCAAACAAAAGAAACTAAGTGGGTGTGCATCCAACTTGCTTGCTGACAAAGACCTCGGGCATTTGAGGAAGCCCATCATTGGAATATACAAGCCAAGTTCTATAATGAAATTTCCCACTAGTATATGAAAGGACAAAACAAGAGACTCTCTATCATGAAGATTACGGTGCTACTTTGAAGCACAAGTGTGGTAAAAGGATAGTAACATTGTCCCTTCTCTCTTTTTCTCTCATCATTTTTTTATTTGGGCCTTTTCTCTTTTTTTTATGGCCTCTTTTTTTAGTCCGGAGTCTCATCCCAACTTGTGGGGGAATCATAGTCTCCATCATCCTTTCCTCACTTGGGACAATGCTCTAATAATGATGATCATCACACTTTTATTTACTTACAACTCATAAATTACAACTCAATACTTAGAACAAAATATGACTCTATGTGGATGCCTCCGGCGGTGTACCGGGATATGCAATGAATCAGAGCGACATGTATGAAAGAATTATGAATGGTGGCTTTTCCACAAATACAATGTCAACTACATGATCATGCAAAGCAATATGACAATGATGGAGCGTGTCATGATAAACGAAACGATGGAAAGTTGCATGGCAATATATCTCGGAATGGCGATGGAAATGCCATAATAGGTAGGTATGGTGGCTGTTTTGAGGAAGATATAAGGAGGTTTATGTGTGATAGAGCGTATCATATCACGGGGTTTGGATGCACCGGCGAAGTTTGCACCAACTCTCAAGGTGAGAAAGGGCAATGCACGGTACCGAAGAGGATAGAAAATTGCGGAAAGGTAAGTGTGCGTATAATCCATGGAATCACATTAGTCATAAAGAACTCATATACTTATTGCAAAAATTTATTAGCCCTCGAAGCAAAGTACTACTACGCATGCTCCTAGGGGAAGGGTTGGTAGGAGTTAACCATCGCGCGATCCCGACCGCCGCACAAAGGATGACAATCAATAAATACCTCATGCTCCGACTTCGTTACATAACGGTTCACCATACGTGCATGCTACAGGAATCACAAACTCCAACACAAGTATTTTTCAATTCCACAATTACTCAACTAGCACAACTATGATATTACCACCTTTATAGCTCAAAACAATTATCAAGCATCAAATTTCTCATGATATTATAATTAAGAAAATTGCCATGCTGTTTTAAGATTCTCAAAATAATATAAGTGAAGCATGAGAGATCAATAGTTTCTATAAAACAAATCTAGTGCCGTGCTCTAAAAGATATAAGTGAAGCACTAGAGCAAAAACTATATAACTCAAAAGATATAAGTGAAGCACATAGAGTATTCTAACAATTTCCGAATCATGTGTGTCTTTCTCAAAAGGTGTGTACAGCAAGGATGATTGTGGCAACCTAATAAATAAAGACTCAAATAATACAAGACGCTCCAAGCAAAACACATATCATGTGGTGAATAAAAATATAGCTCCAAGTAAAGTTACCGATGGAAGTAGACGAAAAGAGGGGATGCCTTCCGGGGCATCCCCAAGCTTTGGCTTTTAGGTGTCCTTAGATTATCTTGGGGTGCCATGGGCATCCCCTAGCTTAGGCTCTTGCCACTCCTTGTTCCATAATCCATCAAATCTTTTACCCAAAACTTGAAAACTTCACAACACAAAACTTAACAGAAAATCTCGTGAGCTCCGTTAGCGAAAGAAAACAAAGCACCACTTCAAGGTACTGTAATGAACTCATTCTTTATTTATATTGGTGTTAAACCTACTGTATTCCAACTTCTCTATGGTTTATAAACTATTTTACTAGCCATAGATTCATCAAAATAAACAAACAACACACGAAAAACAGAATCTGTCAAAAACAGAACAGTCTGTAGTAATCTGTAACTAACGCAAACTTCTGGAACTCCAAAAATTCAGCCAAAATAGGAAGACCTATAAATTTTTTTTATTGATCAGCAGCAATTGGAATCAATATTTTATCACGTTCTGGTGATTTTTAACAATTATTTTCGTTAACAGAAAGTTTCTGGAATTTTCAGCAAGATCAAACAACTATCATCCAAGAAGATCCTATAGGTTAAACTTGGCACAAACACTAATTAAAAATAAAAAAACATCTAACCAGAGGCTAGATCAAATATTTATTCCTAAACAGAAGCAAAAAGCAAAAAACTAAAAATAAAATTGGGTTGCCTCCCAACAAGCGCTATCGTTTAACGCCCCTAGCTAGGCATAATAGCAAGGATAGATCTAGGTATTGCCATCTTTGGTAGGCAATCCATAAGTGGCCCTCATAATAGATTCATAGGGTAATTTAATTTTCTTTGTAGGGAAGTGTTCCATGCCTTCCCTTAACGGAAATTGGAATCTAATATTCCCTTCCTTAATATCAATAATTGCACCAATCGTTCTAAGGAAAGGTCTACCAAGAATAATAGGACATGAAGGATTGCAATCTATGTCAAGAACAATAAAATCTATGGGCACATAGTTCCTATTTGCAACAATAAGAACATCATTAATTCTTCCCATAGGTTTCTTAATAGTGGAATCCGCAAGGTGCAAGTTTAAAGAACAATCATCAAAATCACGGAAACCTAGCAAATCACACAAAGTCTTTGGAATCGTGGAAACACTAGCACCCAAATCACACAAAGCATAGCATTCATGATCTTTAATTTTAATTTTAATAGTAGGTTCCCACTCATCATAAAGTTTTCTAGGGATAGAAACTTCCAACTCAACTTTTTCTTCATAAGGTTGCATCAAAGCATCAACGATATGTTTAGTAAAGGCTTTATTTTGACTATAAGCATATGGAGAATTTAGCACGGATTGCAACAAGGAAATACAATATATCAAAGAGCAATTATCATAATTAAATTCCTTGAAATCCAAAATAGTGGGTTCATTAATATCTAGAGTTTTGATCTCTTCAATCCCACTTTTACCAATTTTTGCATCAAGATCTAAAAACTCTGAATTTTCGGAACGCCTTCTAGGTAAAGGTGGATCATATTCAGTCCCATCATTATCAAGATTCATATTGGCAAACAAAGATTTAATAGGGGACACATCAATAACTTTTAGATCTTTGAGGGAGTCCTGGATTAGGGGGTCCTTGGATAGCCGGACTATATACTTTAGCCGGACTGTTGGACTATGAAGATACAAGATTGAAGGCTCCGTCCCGTGTCCGGATGGGACTCTCCTTGGCGTGGAAGGAAAGCTTGGCAATACGGATATGTAGACCTCCTCCCTTGTAACCGACTCTGTGTAGCCCTAGCCCCCTCCGGCGTTTATATAAACCGGAGGGTTTAGTCCGTAGGACAACAACAATCATACCATAGGCTAGCTACTAGGGTTTAGCCTCTACGATCTCGTGGTAGATCAACTCTTGTAATACTCATATCATCATGATCAATCAAGCAGGAAGTAGGGTATTACCTCCATCGAGAGGGCCCGAACCTGGGTAAACATCGTGTCCCCCGCCTCCTGTTACCATCCGCCTTAGACGCACAGTTCGGGACCCCCTACCCGAGATCCGCCGGTTTTGACACCGACATTGGTGCTTTCATTGAGAGTTCCACTGTGCCGTCACCGAAGGGCTTGATGGCTCCGTTGATCATCGACAATGATGCGATCCAGGGTGAGGTTTTCCTCCCCGGACAGATCTTCGTATTCGGCGGCTTCGTACTACGGGCCAATTTGCTTGGCCATCTGGAGCAGATCGAGAGCTACGCCCCTGGCCATCAGGTCAGGTTTGGAAACTTGAACTATACTGCTGACATCTGCGGAGACTTGATCTTCGACGGATTCGAGCCCATGTCAGGTGCACCGCACAGTCACGACGAGCATGGCTTAGCTCTGCCGTCGGACAGTGTTCGGGAGATCGCACCTGCAACTACTCCGGCCCTCAATCCGGAGCAAATTGCGCCGTCTGAGGACGGGTGGATGGACCCCGCCACGGAGGCCGCGCACTCAGCGGTGATAGAGCCGAACGTCGACTTCACTTCCTATGAGACCCGTGTTGCCGGACACTTGGATTCGTCCCCGGCCACGGGCTCCGAGCCGCCTGCGTCCGTGCCTATCGAATCCGATTGGGCACCGATCATGGAGTTTACCTCCGTGGATATCTTTCGGCACTCGCCCTCTGGTGACGTGCTAAACTCGTTGAAGTCTCTCTCCCTGTCAAGAGACCCTTGGCCGAACTATGTCCGGCTAGAATGGGATGCGGACGACGAAGAAATTCGCTCCCCACCCACCACCCACTTAGTAGCCACTGTCGACGATTTAACCGACATGCTCGACTTCGGCTCTGAAGACATCGACGGTATGGACGACGATGCAGGAGACGAACAGGAACCACCGCCCACAGGGCGCTGGACTGCCACCTCATCATATGATATATACATGGTGGACACCCCCAAAGAAGGTGATGGCGATAAGACAGCGGAGAATAATCCCTCCAAGAAGCAATCTGAGCACCGACGTCAGTGGCGCCGCTCTAAGTCCCGCCATAGCAAAAGCAAAGAAACTGGCACAAGAGACAATAACGCTCCGGATAGTGCCGAAGACAACGACAATCCCCTCCAGCCAGATCTCGAGCCAGAGGATGGGCAAGCTAGCCCTAAGGAACAGGCGGCAGGCGGAGAACTAGAGGATGGCAATTACATGCCTCTCTCCGAAGACGAGGTGAGCCTCGGCGACGAAGAATTTATCGTGCCCGAGGATCCCGTCGAACAGGAGCGCTTCAAGCGCAGGCTCATAGCCACAGCAAAAAGCCTGAAGAAAAAGCAACAACAGCTTCAAGCTGACCAGGATATGCTAGCGGATAAGTGGACTGAGGTCCTAGCGGCAGAGGAATACGGACTCGAACGCCCAACCAAAAGTTATCCAAAGCGCAGGTTGCTACCCCAACTCGAGGAGGAAGCATTAAAGCCTATGCTCCCAGCGTATGATGCGGCTAACCGGCCACCTCGTGGCCGAGACAAAGCGGCATATCAGGCCGAAGCCCAGCCCGCACCCCGCCGCCAGTCAAATAAAAATACCAAGGCCCGGGGCAACACGCAGGACCTGCGAGACGTATTGGAAAATAAAGCAGGACATGCAAGATCGATCTACGGATCACGGGGGCGCGCCCCAACGCGTGACGGTGATCGTCACACCGGATATACTAAAAGCAAATCCGGCCGGGCCGAATACAGCAGACAAGACTCGTATGAACTGCGTCGTGATACAGCCTGGCACAGAGGCGCCGCACACCCCCTATGCTTCACTGATGAAGTAATGGATCACGAATTTCCAAAGGGTTTTAAACCCGTGAACATCAAATCATATGATGGCACTACGGACCCCGCGGTGTGGATATAAGATTTCTTCCTCCACATTCACATGGCCCGCGGAGATGATTTACACGCCATCAAGTACCTCCCGCTAAAACTCAAAGGACCGGCTCGGCATTGGCTGAATAGCTTGCCGGCAAACTCCATTGGAAGTTGGGAGAACCTGGCAGACGCATTCCTGGACAACTTCCAGGGCACTTATGTGCGGCCACCGGATGCTGACGATTTAAGTCACATAACACAACAGCCCGGAAACTCAGCGAGGAAATTCTGGACTCGGTTCCTAACCAAAAAGAACCAAATTGTCGACTGTCCGGATGCCGAAGCCCTAGCGGCCTTTAACATAACATCCATGACGAGTGGTTCGCCCGACATCTCGGCCAAGAGAAGCCAAAATCCATGGCAGCCCTCACGACACTCATGACCCGCTTTTGCGCGGGCGAAGATAGCTGATTGGCCCGTAGCAACAACACAACAAGCAAAGCTGGCACATCAGAAGCCAGAGATAGCAACGGCAAACCCCGACGCAATAAACACAAGCGCCGCAAATATGGTGAAAACGCTGAAGATACGGCAGTTAATGCCAGATTTAGGGGCTCTAAGTCCGGTCAGCGGAAAGGGCCACTCAAAAATAACAATTCTCGTCCAGTCTGGACCGCATACTCGACCGCCAATGCCAAATTCATGGCACCCCAGGAACGCCAGCCACCCATACCAACAGAGAATGCTAGGTCTTTAAACAAGCCGGCAGGGCAGGCGCCAAAAACAAAGATGGGGGGTCCCAAAGCGATGATGGCGACGAAGAGCCCAGATCACCAAATACAGGAGGGCAAAAGAAATTTCCCTCTCAAATCCAAACGGTGAACGTGGTAAACAACACCCGCATTCCTAACCCGGACCGGATGCGCACCCTCAGGGATGCCGACTTAACGGAACTAGTCTTCCCACAATATAAACTAGGGCCGGTCACCTTCAACCGCACGGATCGTCCGGTTAATGCCAATCAGGGCAATCCAGCCGCATTAGTCCTCGGCCCAATAATTGGCGGGTTCCACCTCAAACGAGTCCTTATGGACAGAAGCAGCAGTCTAAACCTGCTTTACCAGGACATAGTGCGCAAGATGGGCATCGATCATTCGGTGATCAAACCCACTAAAGCCACTTTCGGAGGCATTATACCAGGCGTGGAAGCCAGCTGTACAGGCTCCATCGCCCTTGAGGTAGTCTTCGGATCACCTGACAATTACTGTACTGAAGAGTTAATCTTCGAAATTGTCCCCTTCCGCAGTGATTATCAGGCACTGCTCGGACGACCCGCATTCGCTCGATTCAACGCGGTGCCACATTATGCCTACCGTAAGCTCAAAATGCTCGGTCCACAAGGCGTCATCACGGTTAATGGCAAGGACGAACTTTGCTTCGGCATCAACGAATACACCACTGCCTTAACAGCAGAAGCAACGAGCAGCACCTTGCAGCCGAACCTCGAGTCGATGGCCAGGCTCCCGGACACTACCAAAGGACTCCGAACTACTTCGCGGAAGGATAGCCCGGCTCGTCCAGAGCTCAATTAAACACTCCGGCGAAGGCCAGGACAGGACGCACTCAGCGGCTCAACCGCTCTCCGGCACGCAAACATTTCTTACATTTCCTTCGCAGGTTCACCTTTGCGCCGACCAGGACGGGCGATATGGAGGCAGCTTGAACGCGCAAGGGAATCCTTAGACATTCCCCGCGATGACCATCCGACTATACTCCGGATCCGCACACAGCTGCTTCTCTCCTGGTCTCAGCAGGTTCCACAGTCATATTTCCTTTTTATCACATTACCTGTACTTATACGCATCGACGTACTATTCAAATACAACATGTGGATTTATATGACGCCTTTCTGCTATTATCTCTTATTAAAATTATTTTGTCAAATGGCATCCGTACACCGCGATATGCCTTTAAACATGCCAGGGGCTTCGTTTTACCCATAATACGGCAATAAAGTCCGAACACCTTCACGGAAGTTCGGCACCCCGAACCTATAGCATTATATGCATCAGCTCCGAATCATGTCTTGGGTCAATAGTTGGGTTTGCCTGGCTCCCATGTTTTGGTACCTTACGTTCCGCTATATCGGCTAAGGTAGCACTGGGAGAACTACTGCGATTGTGTCCCGGTTCTTCCGGATGAGCACCTCAGTAGAGAAAGCCGAAAACTGACTGTCATGATATGGCGAGAGCTGGTCAGCTGTTCGAGAGGTTGTAAAATCTTTAAGGATTTCTCCCGCATAATGCCATAACCAATGCAGTGTGCGATGGATCGGTTTTTCTTCCGATCAGGTGCTTATAGAGCCCCTCGTGCGGTCTTCCGAACACCAGGGGCTGCACCTACCTTCCTAAAGCTCCTATGGCTAAGTGAGAGTGATAAAGCCCTATAGTCCGATTGCCTGGTTCATTGTGCTGAACACCTCCTTCGAAGGACCCAAAACTGGGATAGAGAGTGATCAGGTTTATCCCGAACACCCCCGTACTTCTTACGTGGGGGCAGAAGCCGACGACTGGCCAACTCTCAGGATTAATACATAAAACGGCCGCGTAGGAGGATAAACTTTTATATAACAGGCAATAAATAATATAAATGACCTTGTTTAAACATTAAAAAGGACAACATGATTTGCATTCATAGAAATATAATGTCCTTGGTGCATAGCTCTGCTGCAAGGTAGGATCCTTTCAGGACACTCTCATGATATAACTCGGGCTTGCGGTGCTCCTTCCCCTCCGGCGGTCCTTCGGTCATCAGCTTTTCAGCATCCATCTTCCCCCAGTGCACCTTTGCGCGGGCGAAGGCCATTCGTGCACCCTCTATACAGACCGACCGCTTGATGACGTCAAGTCGAGGACAGGCACTCACAAGCCGCTTCACGAGCCCGAAGTAGCTAGTTGGGATCGGCTCGGCGGGCCATAGCCGGATAATCAAATCCTTCATGGCTAGTTCCGCCGCCTTTTGCAGTTCGATCAGCTGTTTCAGTTGATCGGCAAAGGGCACCGGATAATTCGGTGCCAAATACTGCGACCAGAAGAGCTTATCCGCAGTGTCCCTTCCTTCGGCTCGGTAGAATTGGGCGGCATCCGATATGCTGCGGGGCAGCTCCACAAATACCCCTGGAGAAATCGGAATTCAAAATTAGCAACATAATTTTCTGCTCAAATACTTGCTTTACATGGCAAAAGCCTTACCCGCCGCGATCTTCCTCGCCTCTTGGACCTCCTGCAGGGCGCTTCGGGTTTCCCCCCGAGCATCGCTTGTGGCCTGATGAGCCTTGGTGAGTTCGGATTCTTTCTCCGTTAAACTCTGCTCCAAGGTCTCGCATTTCTTCACGGCCTCTTGAAGCTCCCGCTCAGCTTCAATAACCCTGGCCTCGTGCTTCTCACGAAGAGCCTCCTCTGCGGCTGCCTTTTCCTCGGCCTTGGCCACAACCTTTTTAAGAGCCTCAACTTCGGTCATCGTCCCTAGAGAAAATCAGGGAACATATATTATCATACTGGAAATTCGTTCGCACCAAACGCGAACAAGGCTTGCGCCTACCTTGCTTATCTTCCAGTTGCATTTTCAACTGGCCAAGTTCTTCGTTGGCCCGCCCCAGACTTTGATTCAGTCCGAAGACCTCCGCAGTATGTGAGGCAGCAGCCGCTACAGACGCCTGCTTATAAAGAAGAGAGATAGATGTCATCAAGTGAGTCCCCCTGCGAACATAAATTTGATCCTCTGTCCGGTTCTTTCTTTCACCGAACAGTGTATCAGGGGCTACTATCCATACCATGACACTTTTCGAAACCTCATAAAACATACCTCAAAACCTTTTATAAGGCTGATACAGGCTTCATTCAGTCCACTCTCAGCAGACCGAATCTTCTCAATCACCGCACCCATAAGGGCACGATGTTCATCGACGATGGAGGCGCTCTTCAGCGCCGCCAATAAAGCATCCGACACCTCTGGTTGGACAGAGGCTGCCGGTGGAACATGAACACCCCCTCCAGCCAAGGGAGGCTGCCTGCTTGACTCTAGAGCCGTATTGGTCTCCGGAATTGCATCCGGCTGGGAGCCGAATTCAAGATGGCCTCCGCCGTCAACTCCCATGGGAATCTTCTCCCCCATGTGTCCGGCCCCTGAAGTGTGACCTCCAGGCGCTGCCTTCACGATTTTTTCCTCCCCTCCTTGGCCGGGGTCCTTCTGGGACGAAGCCTCGGTGTTATCCACCTATTTGGGGGAAGGGGCCTTCAGGGGCCTCCCACTCTCCATAGCATCCGAACTCAGCAAATCTTCTGATGAGGATCGTTCGGTGCGGGACCGCACCGGACTACAAAAAATATGGCTCAGGTTAAAATATTATGCCATGATGAGTCTGGACGCATAAACGTATTCGGACTTTATATACTTACGAGTTCACCAGGGGTTGGGCCCTGGGATCCCACGCCGGGCCGCTGTCGGCGGCGGCAGTGGACTCTTCCGGAAGAGGAGCTTTTCCCCTTTTAGGCGACTCGGCCTCCAAGTACGCGGAGGCCGTCCTCTTCTTTCTTCCCCCCAAGGGGGAGTCATCTTCCTCCTCCTCGTCCTCTTCGGATGCGGAACGGGCATTGGAGCCTTCGGATATTGTGTCCGAAGTGCCGCGGCGACGAAGGCCGCCCCAGGTCTTTTTGGCCTCCTTCTTGGCCGTCTTCTTCGGCACCTTGTAAGGCGCCGGGACCAGCATCTTCGTCAGAAGTGGGACGGCCGGTTCTTCGGGCAGCGGGGCCGGATAGTGGATCCGCTCCGCCTTCTTCGTCTGGCCCTAGGAGAGTTGTGGAAAACATATTAAGCGTTTCCTTTGGGTTATGCGGATAAAATGTATGCTGACTTACCGAGCTTGCAGGGCGGGACAGTTGGTACCCGCGGTCCTCAGCTGAGTCCGGCCATGATTTGTCGGACTTGAAAAGCACCTTCCAGATGTCTTTGTGCGAGGATCCAAAGAGCTCTCGCAGGGTTTGGTGCTTGGCCGGATCGAATTCCCATAGATTGCAAGTTCGGTGTTGACAAGGCAGGATCCGGCGAACTAACATCACCTGGACCACGTTGACAAGTTCAACGTTCTTGTCTTCCATATCTTTAACGCGCATCTGGAGCACCGACAGTTCGTCGGACGAAGACCAGTTCAGGCCCTTCTTGATCCAGGATGTAAGCTGCAGAGGGGCTCCGGATCGAAACTCAGGAGTAGCGGCCCATTCCG
The DNA here is from genome assembly GCF_018294505.1 of Triticum aestivum. Classification (NCBI taxonomy): domain Eukaryota; kingdom Viridiplantae; phylum Streptophyta; class Magnoliopsida; order Poales; family Poaceae; genus Triticum; species Triticum aestivum. The sequence goes on from NC_057808.1 coordinate 467,250,565, forward strand.
TACCGCGCGGCTCGGTGATGTAAAACCACTGCTGTTGCCACTCCTTGACGGAATCATTAAAGGTGCATGTTGGCCATATGACGTTGGGCATCTTGCTCACCATAGCACCCCCGCACTCGGCGTGCTCGCCACCCACTACCTTGGGCTTCACATTAAAAATCTTCAGCCATAAGCCGAAATTTGGCGAGATGCGGAGAAAAGCCTCGCACACGATGATGAATGTTGAGATGTTGAGGAAGGAATTGGGAGACAGATCGTGAAGATCGATCCCATAATAATACATGATGCCGCGAACAAACGGGTGGAGGGGAAACCCTAGACCGCGGACAAAGTGAGGGAGGAATACAACCCTCTCGTGGGGTTCCAGAGTGGGGACGATCTGTCCCGCCGTCGGAAGATGATGGCTGATTCTCTTGGCCAGATACCCGGCCTCCCGAAGCTTTTTGATATCCTTCTCCCGGACGGTAGAGGCCATCCATTTGCCTCCTGCTCCGGATCCGGACATTTTCGGAAGGCCTTTGTGGGCAGAGAAGATGAACGCTTGGGTGCTGGAGCTTGGGCGGAGGGGAATAGACCGGGAAAGAAGAAAGCGTGGGTGCGAAAGGGAGCCCTTATCCCCTTATAAAGGCAGCAGGGATACTGCGCCTCCCCACTTGCCTGGTAGAGCCGCTTATTCCCCAAACGCCGTAATTGATGGCGCGGTTGGGTTACCCACACCCGTATTGATGAGAATCCCGTGATAAGGGGACACGATCTCTGCTTCGACAAGACGTGCCAAGAAAACCGCCTCGCAATATGTGCAGTAGCTGGTTGAGAAAAACGGTTCGAATAATGACCGGGGCGTGGTATGATGTCATACTACAGAATGTGTCAGCAGATTAGATTTGTGGAAATATTATTCTCTCTACGGTGGTATGTGGAATTTGTTTTGCAGAGCCAGACACTATCCTTGTGTTCAAAATCTTCTATGGAGTATTCGGAGGAAGAACCTGCCTTGCAATGCCGAAGACAATCTGCGCGCCGGACTCATCGTCATTGAAGCCTGGTTCAGGGGCTACTGAGGGAGTCCTGGATTAGGGGGTCCTCGGATAGCCGGACTATATACTTTAGCCGGACAGTTGGACTATGAAGATACAAGATTGAAGGCTCCGTCCCGTGTCCGGATGGGACTCTCCTTGGCGTGGAAGGCAAGCTTGGCAATACGGATATGTAGATCTCCTCCCTTGTAACCGACTCTGTGTAACCCTAGCCCCCTCCGATGTCTATATAAACTGGAGGGTTTAGTCCATAGGACAACAACAATCATACCATAGGCTATCTTCTAGGGTTTAGCCTCTACGATCTCGTGGTAGATCAACTCTTGTAATACTCATATCATCAAGATCAATCAAGCAGGAAGTAGGGTATTACCTCCATCGAGAGGGCCCGAACCTGGGTAAACATCGTGTCCCCCGCCTCCTGTTACCATCCGCCTTAGACGCATAGTTTGGGACCCCCTACCCGAGATCCGCCGGTTTTGACACCGACAATCTTCATCCTTATTTTCATAGAAATTAGAAGAACACGCTTTCACAAAGCAATCTTTCTTAGCACGCATCCTAGCGGTTCTTTCTTTGCACTCATCAATGGAAATTCTCATGGCTTTGAGAGACTCATTGATATCATGCTTAGGTGGAATAGATCTAAGTTTCAAAGAATCAACATCAAGAGAAATTCTATCAACGTTCCTAGCCAATTCATCAACTTTAAGCAATTTTTCTTCAAGCAAAGCATTGAAATTCTTTTGAGAAATCATAAATTCTTTAACACTAGTCTCAAATTTAGAAGGCATCTTATTAAAATTTCCATAAGAATTTTTGTAGGAATTACCATAATTATTAGAGGAATTACTACGGTACGGCCTAGGATTAAAGTTTCCTCTATACGCGTTGTTAACAAAATTATTCCTACCAACAAAATTCACATCCATAGATTCATTATTATTCTCAATCAAAGTAGACAAAGGCATATCATTAGGATCAGAAGAAACACTTTTAGTAGCAAATAATTTCATAAGTTCATCCATCTTTCCATTCAAAACATTAATTTCTTCTATCGCATGCACCTTTTTATTAGTAGATCTTTCAGTGTGCCATTGAGAATAATTAACCATAATATTATCTAGGAGTTTAGTAGCTTCTCCTAAAGTGATTTCCATAAAAGTGCCTCCCACGGCCGAATCTAAAAGATTTCTAGAAGCAAAATTCAATCCGGCATAATTTTTTTGTATAATCATCCACAAATTCAAACCATGAGTAGGGCAATTACGTATCATTAATTTCATCCTCTCCCAAGCTTGTTCAACATGTTCATGATCAAGTTGCTTAAAATTCATAATATCGTTTCTAAGAGAGATGATCTTAGTGGGAGGAAAATACTTAGAGATAAAAGCATCTTTGCACTTATTCCAAGAATCAATACTATTTTTAGGCAAAGACGAAAACCAAGCTTTAGCACGATCTCTAAGCGAAAAAGGAAATAGCTTCAATTTAACAATATCATTGTCCACATCTTTCTTCTTTTGCATATCACACAAATCAATGAAGCTATTTAGATGGGTAGCGGCATCTTCACTAGGAAGGCCGGTGAATTGATCTTTCATGACAAAATTCAACAAAGCAGCATTAATTTCACAAGATTCAGTATCGGTAAGAGGAGCAATCGGAGTGCTAAGGAAATCATTGTTGTTGGTATTGGTAAAGTCACACAATTTGGTATTATCTTGAGCCATCGTGACAAGCAAGCGATCCAACACACGAGCAAACAAGAAGCAAGCGAAAAAGAGGCGAACGGAAAAGAGAGGGCGAATAAAACGGCAAGGGTGAAGTGGGGGAGAGGAAAACGAGAGGCAAATGGCACATAATGTAATGCGGGAGATAAGGGTTTGTGATGGGTACTTGGTATGTTGACTTTTGTGTAGACTCCCCGGCAACGGTGCCAGAAATCCTTCTTGCTACCTCTTGAGCACTGCGTTGGTTTTCCCTTGAAGAGGAAAGGGTGATGCAGTAAAGCAGCGTAAGTATTTCCCTCAGTTTTTGAGAACCAAGGTATCAATCCAGTAGGAGGGCACGCACGAGTCCCTCACACCTACACAAACAAATAATATCCTCGCAACCAACGCAATAAAGGGGTTGTCAATCCCTTCACGGTCACTTACGAAAGTGAGATCTGATAGATATGATAAGATAATATTTTTGGTATTTTTATGATAAAGATGCAAAGTAAAGAAAGCAAAATAAAAATGGCGCCAGAAATGACTTGTTGTCGGGAGATTAAATATGATGGAAAATAGACCCGGGGGCCATAGGTTTCACTAGTGGCTTTTCTCGAGAGCATAAGTATTACGGTGGGTAAACAAATTACTATTGAGCAATTGACAGAATTGAGCATAGTTATGAGAATATCTAGGTATGATCATGTATATAGGCATCACGTCCAAGACAAGTAGACCGACTCCTGCCTGCATCTACTACTATTACTCCACACATCGACCGCTATCCAGCATGCATCTAGAGTATTAAGTTCAAAAGAACAGAGTAACGCTTTAAGTAAGATGACATGATGTAGAGGGATAAACTCATGCAATATGAAATAAACCCCATCTTGTTATCCTCGATGGCAACAATACAATATGTGCCTTGCTGCCCCTACTGTCACTGGGAAAGGACACCGCAAGATTGAACCCGAAGCTAAGCACTTCTCCCATTGCAAGAAAGATCAATCTAGTAGGCCAAACCAAACTGATAATTCGAAGAGACTTGCAAAGATAACCAATCAGACACAAAAGAATTCAGAGAAGATTCAAATATTGTTCATAAATAAACTTGATCATAAACCCACAATTCATCGGTCTCAACAAACACACCGCAAAAGAAGATTACATCAAATAGATCTCCACAAGAGAGAGGGGGAGAACATTGTATTGAGATCCAAAAAGATAGAAGAAGCCATCTAGCTAATAACTATGGACCCGAAGGTCTGAGGTAAACTACTCACACATCATCGGAGAGGCTATGGTGTTGATGTAGAAGCCCTCCGTGATCGATGCCCCTCCGGCGGAGCTCCGGAAAAGGCCCCAAGATGGGATCTCATGTGTACAGAAGGTTGCGGCGGTGGAATTAGGTTTTTGGCTCCGTATCTGGTAGTTTGGGGGTACGTAGGTATATATAGGAGGAAGAAGTACGTCGGTGGAGCAACGTGGGCCCCACGAGGGTGGAGGGCGCGCCCAGGGGGTAGGCGCGCCCCCCTACCTTGTGCCTTCCTGGTTGATGTCTTGACGTAGGGTCCAAGTCCTCTGGATCACGTTCGTTCTGAAAATCACGTTCCCGAAGGTTTCATTCCGTTTGGACTCCGTTTGATATTCTTTTTCTGCGAAACTCTGAAATAGGCAAAAAACAACAATTCTGGGGCTGGGCCTCCGGTTAATAGGTTAGTCCCATAAATAGTATAAAAGTGTATAATAAAGCCCAATAATGTCCACAACAGAATATAATATAGCATGGAACAATAAAAAATTATAGACACGTTGCAGACGTATCAGCGCCCCCTCTTTCCTCCCCCTCCCCCTCTCCTTCCTTCCCCCTTCCCCCTGCCTAGTTGGACTAGGAAAGGGGGAGTCCTACTCCTACTAGGAGGAGGACTCCTGTCGGTGTCAAAACCGGCGGATCTCGGGTAGGGGGTCCCGAACTGTGCGTCTAGGATCGATGGTAACAGGAGACGGGGGACACGATGTTTACCCAGGTTCGGGCCCTCTCTATGGAGGTAATACCCTACTTCCTGCTTGATTGATCTTGATGAATATGAGTATTACAAGAGTTGATCTACCACGAGATCATAATGGCTAAACCCTAGAAGTCTAGCCTGTATGACTATGGTAATGAGTATATCCTTTCCGGACTACACCCTCCGGTTTATATAGACACCGGGGGGATCTAGGGTTACATAGAGTCGGTTACATAGGAAGGAATCTTCATAGTTGATCACCAAGCTTTCCTTCCACGCCAAGGAGAGTCCAATCTGGACACGGGTAGAGTCTTCGGCCTTCATGTCTTTACAGCCCATCAGTCCGGCCCATAGATAACAGGCCGGACGCCCGAGGACCCCTTAGTCCAGGACTCCCTCAGTAGCCCGTGAACCTGGCTTCAATGACGAGGAGTCCGGCGCGCAGATTTTCTTCGGCATTGCAAGGCGGATTCCCCTTTCCGAACTCCAAGATATTCTTCAGATGTAATGATTGTATCCGGACCTGTCGCACGCACCATACACAACCACAGAGAAAATATAGTTTTTACACGAATCCAATCCACTGACACGTGTTTTGTAGAATGACATCACGTTTGATTGGTCATAATTCCGGACCATTTTATGCCCGACGCTCCACGCCCCGAGACGCAGTTGCCATTGGCACGTCCTGTCAAAGCAGAGATCATGCCCCCTTATCGTGGGATTATCATCGATGTGGGCATGGGTAACCCAACCGTGCCGTTTACACAGGCCTTGGGAATAGGCGAATTCTAAAGCGAGTGGGGAGGCATTCAATATTTACTGCCTTTATAAGGGGATAAGGACTCCCTCTTCCTCTCCCACGCCTTCTCTCTATCTCCGCCCTTCCAATCTCGAGCTGCAGCGGCCAAGTTCTCATCTCCTTTCCACTCTAGCTAGCACTCGACCATGTCCGGATCCAGAGGTCAGGGCAAGTGGATGGTCTCCTCCGTCAAGGAGGAGGACATTACTGAGCTTCGGGCGGCCGGATACTTGGCGAAGGAAATCGCCCACCGCCTGCCGGCCGAGGGACAAGTCGTCCCCACACCGGAGCCCAACGAGAGGGTGGTATTTATCCCTCATTTCTTCTGCGGACTAGGGTTCCCTCTCCACCCTTTCATCCGCGGGCTGATGTATTATTACGAGATAGATTTCCACGATCTGTCCCCGAACTCCTTTCTCAACATCTCGGCATTTATCGTCGTGTGTGACGCCTTCCTCCGCATCCAACCCCACATCGGGCTATGGCTCAAAGTCTTCAATGTGAAGCCGAAGGTGGTGGATGGCCAGCACGCGGAGTGCGGGGGAGCCATGGTGAGTAAGCTGTCAAACGTCTCCTGGCCGAGAGGTACTTTCGTGGAGATAGTAAAGGAGTGGCAGAAACAATGGTTCTACATCACAGAACCCCGCGGCACCACCTGGGCCGCAGCTGCCGAATTCTGCTCCAGTGCTCCAATGCGACTCACTTCCTGGGTCCAGAAGAGTCCGAACTGGTGTTCGCCCGACGAGCTGATTGCGCTATAGACGCGCGTTCAAAGTATGATAGCCAAGAGCGTCAAGCTTGTCGATGTAATTCCGGTGATGCTGGTTCGCCGGATCCTCCCATGCCAGCGCAGAAGCCGCCCTCTGTGGGAGTTTAATCTAAAGAAGCACCAAACCCTGGTGAGGCTCTTTGAAACCACTCACAAGGGTTCCTGGAGGTTGCTCTTTAAGGGCAACGAGAAACCGCTGACCAAAGATTCAGACCGTGGGCACGACAGTACACACCCCGCCAGCGAGGTATGTTATTTTTAACGCATCCCCTACTTGCTTGTTTTGAGAATGATGTCTGAGCTTTTACCATTGATTTCTCAGGATTGGACGGAGAGGGCGAAGCGGATCCAGTGTCTGGCTCCGCAGCCTGAAGAACCGCTCATCCCGCATTTGGAGAAGAAGGCCAAGAAGAAGGCAAGGGAGCCAAAAGTGGCCCTCGTCGCAAGGGCACTTCGGATGTGACGTCCGAAGACGAGGAAGCCCATTCCTCCGTCCCTGAGGACGACGACAAGGAAGAGGAGGAGGAGGAGGAGAAGAACCCTCCCCCTAAGGAGAAGAAGAGGGGGGCCTCCACGAATCTGGAGGTGGGAACGCCCAAGAAAGGGAAGGGCGCCCCTGCGGTCGACACCGCGTGGGACGTCGTCAGCAGTCCGGAGCGACGCCTTCGCACTAAGCCTCGGGCCGCATCATAAGTATTATGACTCCCGTACATAAGTGTACCCGACCTCTCCTTTTCATTGTTTTAACGTGATTAATTGTGCCATTGCAGTCCGGCCCGTGGTAGCATCCAACGATCCTCATCTGGGGGTTCGTTGGATCCGACGAAAATGGCCAGTATGTCGCCGCCGCCCGCTTATTCCCCTGAGGCCAAGGACGACACGGAAGTGTTGTCCCGGAGGACCGCTCCGAGCCGGGAAGGGGCCCAGGACACTGTCCAGGAGGCGCCGCAAGGCGAGACCTCCGCTGCCGGACACATGGGGGAGCAGATCCCCATGGAGACTGGCGAAGAGGGACATACTCAGTTCGGCCCTCAGCCGAATATGATCCCGGGGACCGATACGGCCCCGGAATCCGGCGCGCGTCTTCCTGCAAAGGAGGGGGTGCGCCAATTCCACCGGTGGCCCCTTTCCAACCGGGGCACCAGATAACCTAATGGAGGCACTACGAGGCGCCTCCATTGTGGACGAGCACCGTATCTTTATGGGTACGGTGATCGAGAAGGTTCAGTCCGTCAAGAGCGGACTAAACAAGGCCTGCAACAACCTGTTGACAGGTTTCGAGGTAAGTCACGTAAAAAGAGAACATCCCATGCTGACAGTAGCCCCTGAGACACTGTCCGGTGTTCGAAAAGAAAGGCCGGACAGAGGATCAACCCTTTGTAGGAGACAAATTTTGTGATTAAACAAGCATCGCTGTTGGCCGTGACCTCGCATGCTGCCGAAGACTCTGAATTGAAGCAGAGATTGGAGCGGACCGAGAACGAGCTCGGCGAGGTGAAAATTCAGCTCCACAAGAAGCAAGGTGAGTAACGACTTGCTGTGTATTCGGAAAGAGTAAGCGGTGAGTATTGACCGGAGTGTCATAATACATGTAGGGGCGGCAACCGAGGTCGAGGCCCTAAAAAATGCCCTGACCGAAGCCGAGGGGAATGCTGTTCAGCAGCAAGCCGCCCGTAAGAAGCTCAAGGCCCGGGTCGGCGAGATCCAGCAGGAGCTCCACGACGCGGTGAAGAAGTGTGAGGCTTTGGAGCGCGAAGCGTCGGTTTGAGAGACCGAACTTGCTAAAGCAGGCCAGAGCGTGGAGGCCGCACAGAATGAAGCCCGGGGCGCTCTCCAGGAGATCCGGGAGGCCAAGAAGATCGCAGTGGGTAAGGCTTTTAACATGCAAAGCAAGTATGCGGAGAAGAAGTACCTTTTACTAACCCAGGTTCGGAGTTGCACAGGGGCCTTTGCGGATCTGCCACGCAGCATGTCCGATGCTGCGGAGTTCTTCCGAGCCGGAGACGGGAATTCCACGGAGAAGCTGTTCTGGTCGCAGTATGCTGTGCCAGAACATCCGGTGCCCTTTGCCAATCAGCTGAAACAGTTGGTCGAGCTGCACAGGGTGGCCGAACTAGCCATGAAGGATTTAATAATCCGTCTTTGGCCAGTCGGAGCTATACCTAGCAGTTATTTTGGCCTCGTGAAGCGGATAATGGAGGCTTGTCCGCAGCTAGACATCGTCAAGCGATCAGTCTGCATCGATGGTGCCCGCATGGCCTTCGCTCGTTGCAAGATGTGGTGGGCGAAGATGGACGCCGTCGAGGTGGCCAAGGGGCCGCCGAAGGGCAAGGAGCACCGCACACCCGAGCGATATTTTGCGGATGTCCTGGAGGGGTCTCGACTTGCAGCAGCGCAGTGCGGGCAGGAAATTATTTTCGAATGAAGACATTCGTTTTTTTTTGCCTTGTATGATGAAAACAAATCCGGTTTGTGATATAATGTTTGTTATGTTTTGATTGTTTCCTCCTGTGTGGCCGTGTTGTATGGAATCTGAGGGTTGACTAGTCGTCGGCTTCTGCCCTCACGTAGGTAGTACGGGGGTGTTCGGGATGGAATCTAAACAATCTTGATCCAATTATATGGTCCTTGAAGGAGTTTTTTAGCGCAACGAACCAGGCAATCAGACTATGCGGCTTAAACACCCTCACTTAGACATAGGAGTTTTATAATGAAACATAGGCGCAGCCCCTGGTATACGAACCAGAGTGCTGTCAGCGTCTGATCGGGAAGTACCGATCCTTCGCGAAATGCGGAAAAAAAATCTCCAACGATTTGTGACCTCCGAACAGCTGACCAGCTCTCGCCGCATCATGATAGTCAGTTTTCGGCTTTCTCTACTGAGGTGCTCATCCGATTTAGACCAGGGCACAATCGCAGTAGTTCTCCATTTACTACCCTAGCCGATGTAGCGGAACGTAGGGTAGCAAGCACAGGAGCCGGGCAACCCAACTATTGACCATAGACATGATTCGGAGCCAATGCATATAATGCTAAATTCGGGGTGCCGAACTTATCTTTAAGAAGTGTTCGGACTTTGTTGCCGTATTATGGGGCGATGGGAAGCCCCTGGCGAATGTGGAACGTACCAAAGTGCACGGGTGCGAGAATTTAAATAATTAATGGCAAAGGAAAACAGAAAGAGAGCAGAGGTAGTATCTAGGGCCCCTTGACTTGGGCCGTAAACTGCTTCCATTATGGTTGGGTTAATGCGTCGAAGCGCATTTATACAAATAATGCAGTAAGCAACTGGCTATTTAACATGCCAGAACCAGAGGAGAGCTGCATTTGGGTACTGAAAGACAGGTAGAGTAGTCGTTGGATTGTCCTCTAGGGCTTCCCCTGCATGCCTTTGCTCTGTGCCAATCTGGTGTACTTGTCCTTTGACAGGATCGGTAATCAGGCCGCCGAAGGGGACCTGTAGGAAAGGTACCTGAAAAAAAGAAAACAAAATAGTAAGGGTACCAGTGAGTCTGGGATTGGTGTAGCCGGACTACAAGCTAACTGTGCCTCCGTCGATGCCCATGGGATTTTGAGTGCGTAGTTATGTACGCGTGGTGCGGATGCCGCTACCTCCCCGGGACTGGGACGGAGGCCGAATTGCTAATCAAGCTCTTGACGAGCCGAACCGTCGTGCTGCAGTGTGGTGCGGACTCTCTTAGTGATGTCCAGGGGCTCGGCAGCCGGATTACGGTTCTGCTTGAGAAGGCCGCTCTATACCTCTGCTGCTAGGGCGGCTGTGTGCTCCTCTGTTCGGAGGGAGCGTTCAGTGTTTCCATTGACTGTTATGACGCCGCGTGGACCGGGCATCTTGAGCTTGAGATAAGCATAGTGTGGCACTGCGTTGAATCTAGGAAACGCAGTTCGTCCCAGCAGTGCGTGGTAGCCGCTGTGGAAGGGGACGATATCGAAGATTAACTCTTCGCTTCGGAAGTTGTCCGGAGAACCGAAGACTACTTCCAGCGTGATTGAGCCTGTACAACGGGCCTCTACACCTGGTATGAATCCTTTAAAGGTAGTCTTGGTGGGCTTGATTCGTGAGGGATTAATGCCCATTTTACGCACTGTATCCTGATAGAGCACGTTGAGGCTGCTACCACCATCCATTATGACTCGTGTTAGGTGGAATCCATCAATGATTGGGTCGAGGACCAGTGCGGCCGAACCGCCATGGCGGATACTAGTTGGGTGATCTCGACGATCGAAGGTGATCGGGAATGACAACCATGGTTTGAATTTTGGGGCGACTGGCTCTACCGCGTAGACGTCCCTGAGAGCTCGCTTGCGCTCCCTTTTGGGGATGTGTGTAGCGTATATCATGTTCACTATTTTGACTTGAGGGGGAGATTTCTTCTGCCCCCCAGTGTTCGGCTGCCGGGGTTCTTCGTCTTCGTCCTTGCTTTGTGATCCCTTTTCCTTGTTCTCGACATTTAATTTGCCAACCTGTTTAAAAACCCAACAATCTCTGTTGGTATGATTGGCTTGCTTGTCTGGGGTGCCATGTATCTGACATGGACGATCGAGTATGTGGTCCAAGCTAGAAGGTCCCTCATTGTTCCTTTTGTAGGGCTTCTTCCGTTGACTGGACTTGGAGCCGCTGAATCCGGCGTTAACTGTGGTATCATTGGTGTTATTGCCATTGCTTCGGCGTTTGTGTCTATTGCGCCGGAGCATGCCGGTGCTGTTCTTGGCCTCGGAGGGGCCTGCCTCGCTGGCTGTGTTTGTACTATGAGCCAGCCAGCTGTCCTCACCCGCGCAAAAGCGGGTCATGAGTGTTGTGAGGGCTGCCATGGATTTCGTCTTTTCTTGGCCAAGGTGGCGGGCGAGCCATTCGTCACGGATGCTATGTTTGAAGGCTGCTAGGGCTTCGGCATCCGGACAGTCAACAATCTGGTTCTTTTTGGTTAGGAACCTAGTCTAGAATTTTCTGGCTGATTCTCCGGGTTGTTGGACCATATGACTTAAGTCATCAGCATCTGGTGGTCGGACATAAGTACCTTGTAAGTTGTCAAGAAAAGCTTCTTCCAAGTCCTCCCAGCTGCCGATGGAATTTTCAGGCAGGCTATTTAACCAGTGTCTAGCTGGCCTTTTTAATTTTAGTGGGAGGTATTTGATGGCGTGGAGGTCATCTCCGCGAGCCATATGGATGTGGAGAATAAAATCTTCGATCCACACTGCGGGATCGGTTGTTCCGTCGTACGATTCGATGTTGACGGGCTTGAACCCCTCGGGGAATTCGTGATCTAGTACTTCGTCTGTGAAGCAGAGGGGGTGTACGGCGCCTCTATATCGGGCCACGTCACGGCGCACCTCCATGAAGTCCGTCTGCGGTTATCGGCCCGGGTGTGACTAGGTTTTTATGTCCGAATAGGTAGCCGTCATCCCGAGTAGGGAAGCGTCCTCGTGATCCGTAGATTGATCTGGTGTGTCCTGCTCTATTGTCCAGGTCCTGCCGAAGGTCGTATGTATGGTCCCGAGCTGTTCTGTCTCTGTTTTTACAAGGCGGTGGGGCGGGCTGTTGTTTGGCCTGAGTTGCCGTTTTCTCCCGACCGTGGGGTGGTCGGTGTGCCGCACTATCCCGACCACGTGGTGGTCGTTCCGCATTGCGCGAGGGAGGTATGAGATCTGGTGCCTCCTCATCGAACTAAGGTAGCAGTCTGCGCTTCGGGAAACTCTTGGCTGGGCGCTTGAGGCCGTATTCTTTGGCTGTCAGGACATCGGTCCATCTGTCAATGAGTAGGTCTTGATCGGCTTGGAGCTGTTGCTGCTTTTTCTTCAGGCTTCTAGCAGTGGCTATTAGCTGGCGCTTGAAGCGCTCCTGCTCGAGGGGTGCCTCAGGCACGATGAAATCCTCGCTGCCGAGGCTCTCCTCATCCTCGGAGATAACTATCGTCATCCGGGTCATTGGGCATGGCCTGTTTATCAGGGTTAACTTGCCCGTTGTCTTGTTCCTCCTGTTCGGATGCTACTCCGACAGGGTCTTCATTGTTTTCAGCGTCCCCGGAGTACTATTTTCTCCGGTGCCAGTGTTGCCATCTTTTGAGCGACGAGGCTTAGAACGGCGTTTAGGGTGTCGGCGCTTGGACTGTGTCTCAGAAGGTTTGTTCACCACTGGATCTTCTTTGTCATCGTCGCTAGCTTTTTTAGGCGTGTCAACCATGTACACATCGTATGAAGAGGTGGCCGTCCAACGCCCAGTGAATGGTGGGTCTTGGCCTTGCTCCTTGTCGGCATCGTCGTCCATATCGTCGATGTCTTCAGAGCCATAATCAAGTACGTCTGTTAAGTCATCGATAGTGGCTATGAAGTGGGTGGCGGGTGGGAAGCAAAATTCCCCATCGTCAACCTCTAGCTCAAACCGAACATAGTTCGGCCGTGAGTCCTTTTCCAAGGACAAATTTTTAAAAGTGTTTAGCACGTCGCCCAAAGGTGAGTGCTGGAAGATGTCTGCGGTGCTGAATTCAAAAATCGATAACTGATCCAGCTCGGTGTCCGCAGGCGTACATGGTCCGGAACTTATGGCCGGAGACGAGTCCGGAGTTCCGTTGACGCCAATATTGCAGAGTGTCGAGTCTGTGTGCGGCTCCAACGCCGGGGACTCAGTGGCCTCGGATGGCGCAATCTACTCCGGATTTAAGGCCGTTGCACCAACAGGAACCATCTCCTGGATGTGATCCGATGACAGATCTAAGTCATGTTCATTGGAGCGAGGGGGAGCGATCGCCGCAGTCTCGAATCCGTCGAAGATCAGGTCTCCACGGATGTCCACGACGTAGTTTAAGCTTCCAAATCTGACTTGATGTCCAGGGGCGTAGCTGTCGATCTGCTCCAGATGGCCACGCGAGTTGGCCCGCAGTACGAAGCCGCCGAATACGAAGATCTGTCCGGGGAGGAAGGTTTCTCCCTGGACAGCGTCACTATCAACGATTGAAGGGGCCATTGAACCTTTCGTTGACAGCACAGTGGAACTCTCAATGAAAGCACCAATGTCGGTGTCAAAACCGGCGATCTCGGGTAGGGGGTCCCGAACTATGCGTCTAGGATCGATGGTAACAGGAGACGGGGGACACGATGTTTACCCAGGTTCGGGCCCTCTCTATGGAGGTAATACCCTACTTCCTGCTTGATTGATCTTGATGAATATGAGTATTACAAGAGTTGATATACCACGAGATCGTAATGGCTAAACCCTAGAAGTCTAGCCTGTATGACTATGGTAATGAGTATATCCTTTCCAGACTACTGTCGGCGTCCTGGGAACGAGGGTCGCCAGACTTGCCTGCCTGCTGCCCACAACGTGGCTAAGCCAGCAGGCCGTACGGCCCATCTTCATCAACAAGGCATCCAAGGCGGGCGACGCAAGACCTCCTCAGGAGTGGCCTAGTCAGGCAGGCTCACGAGGAGCGGAGATATCAAGGCGGGGCTAACCTCACGAGGCTCACGTGACGTGAGCCATGATGATCGGCGCCAGGCGGGCGCTAGTGCGCGCAGCGTCCTTGTTTCCTCTTTGGTGCTAAGGAAGTAGGCGCAGAGAGGAGTACCGAGGCATCAGGCAAAGGTTGCTATATCGGTGCAACGAGACCAAGACCAGGAGGACGGCAAGATGGAGGTCATCATGGAGCCCAAGACGGCGTCACCACCAGAGCCTTTCGCTGGCGAAGACCACTTTTGTCAGGATAGCTTGTACTAGCTGTCCCCCTTCGAATTTGCCCGCCGTTGTTGGCTCCCTTCCCGCTCAATATTTGGGAAGATGACCAGGGCCTGTATATGTAGAACTAGCCACCAAAGTAGGGGCATCTGATCTCGGCTGGATCCCATCTGAGAACGGATCGAGCAGTTCACCCAGCTCTCGCCCGCTAAGCCACTAAGCACAAGAACACCTCAACCTCAGGAGGTTGTTCTTCCCTCTGTACTGTTCATCATTAGCCCAAGAGGCAATCCACCACCACCACACTGGAGTAGGGTATTACACCACAACGGTGGCCCGAACCAGTATAAATCCCGTGTCTCTTTGTGTTGCGAGTTCGTCGAGTTCGTCCGCGAGATCTAGCGAGCTAGGGCGTAAATCGGTAGGAGGGAAAGATTTCGCGCGCACCCAAGTGTTCTAACCTTAAGGGTTTGCCGGAACCCCACATCCGACATTTGGCGCGCCAGGTAGGGGTGCGCCGTAGATTCCCTTCCATCAGTGCGTCGCTCCGTCGCTCCGTCGTCTCCATGATGGACGCTCGCCGTGCTCGAGCTGAGCGGCGGGCTGCCCTCACCGCCCGCGTTGCTCAGACGGCTCCCATCGGCGGGCCACCTCGTCGTTCTCCGTCTCCCCCGCCAACGCTGCCATCGGCCCGGCGGGGAACGAGCAGCAGGCGTCCTCGCTGCATCCTTCAGTGCGGCGGGACGGCCGCACCACCACTCCATCATTGACCCTGGCCGGTTCCTCGTCTCACGCACGCCGCGCTCCCATGGAGGCGCGGGCCGCACTCCTCGCCGCAAACGAACTCCTGTGCTACCGCCCCGTTGGCGACCTCTACGAGGAGTGGCTCGACCGCGTCGCCAAGCTCGTCCGCGCCGCAGGGGGCTCCCCTGTGCCGTCCCTCTCTCTACCTCACCCTCAGCCAGCCACAGGCGATGAGGCTCATGGCGCGCCTCCACCACCTCTGCCCCAAGACGGTGCCTTGGCACCAAGGCGCGCGGCCCCACGGCGTGATCCGCCACGCCCAATGCCCGCACGCGAAGAGAGAAGCTGCCAAGAAATCCCGCGGCTGCGAGAAGCTGCACCTGCACTCCCCACGCCGCCTCATCAAGACCGCGCGCCACCAGCCGCGGCGCCGCGCGGACCTCATCAAAACCAAGCTCCACCTCCGAAGCAGGCCCCAGCAACCACGGCTGGCTGCCACGCCTTCACCCCCGAGCTGCGTAGCGTCGCCTGGCCAGGCAAGTACAAGCCGGACTGCCTCCTCGCGACGACGGCACCGCCGACCCCGCAGAGTTCCTGCAGCTCTACGAGCTAAGCATCGAAGCCGCCAACGGCGATGAGAAAGTCATGGCGAACCGGTTTCCCATGGCTCTCAAGGATGGAGCCCGCTCCTGGCTCCTGAACCTGCAGCACGGCTCGATCTCCTCCTCGGACGAGATGCGCGACCGCTTCGTCGCCAACTTTCAGGGCACTCGCGACCCCCCTCCGGCCGTGGGTGACCTGCGCCGCATCAAGCAACAACCAGGAGAGACCCTCCAGAAGTACATCCAGCGCTTCAACAACACCCGCCTCAAGATCCCCAAGGTCACGGGCGAGGCCATCATCTCCGCGTTCTCTGACGGCGTCCGCGACGTCAAGATGAAGGAAGAGCTCGCCATCCACGAGGAGCTCTGCACATCTCAGGAGCTGTTCAACCTGGCGACCAAGTGCGCAAGAGCTGAGGAGGGGCGCCTCTCTCTCCTTGAGCTGCCAGCCGCGGGCGCAGAGGAGAAGAAAGCCAAGGCCAAGGACATGAAGCGCAAGGAGGCAGCGGTGCTAGCAGCGGAGCCCGACACCAAGCGGGGCAGAGATCAGCCCGAGTCATCCAAGAACAGCAGACCGTTCTGCGCCTTCCACAACCTGAACACCCACAACACCAGCGATTGTCAAGAGCTCAGAGCCATACGAGAAGGACGCTTCGGTCGACGCCCCGAGCGCAGCGACCGGGGCTACGGCCGTGGAGGAGGACGTGGAGGCGGACACTTGACGACCGTGGCCCGCGCCAGGAAAGGCGCGACAGGCCTCGTGAGGACCGCTGGCAGGACCATCCTCACGAGGGGGCCTGGAGGGACCAGCCTCATGAGGATCGCCCCCAAGGCAAGGCCGGTCTTCCCCCGCTGCCGCCACCAAGGAGGAATGACGACCACCATCAAGACAAGCGGGCTGGGGGCTTCCAGGAGCTGCGCGCAATCGCCTGCATCTTGGGCGGCGCCCAGGCCCCAGCCTCTCAGCGCATCTTCAAATAGTTCGCTTGTGAGGTGAACGCCGTGCTCCCCAAGCTCGAGGCCACGCGCCCGCTCAAGTGGTCCCAATGCGCCATCACTTTCAACTCGGCAGATCAGCTCAAGTGCGTGGCGACTGCCAGCGCCCTCCCGATGTTGTGTTCCCCAGTCATCGGCAATCTGCAGGTTACCAAGACCCTCATCGACGGCGGCGCAGGGCTCAATGTCCTGTCCGTCGACAAGTTCGACAACCTCCAAGTGCCATACGAGCAGCTCCAGCCTACCAAACCTTTCTCAGGAGTGACTGACGGTTCCACCACACCGATAGGGCAAGTCCGCCTGCCTATCACCTTCGGAGAACGCAAGAAATACCGCACCGAGCTCATCGACTGCGATGTCACGCACATCCTCCTGCCGTACAACACCGTCCTCGGGTATCCGGCTCAGGCCAAGTTCATGGCAGTCACCCATCACGGCTACAATTTCCTCAAGATGCCAGGAAGCGGAGGAATTATCACGGTCCCGTGTGAAGTGAGAGATGCGGTGTGCTCCCTTGAGCGCGCCTTCCAAGCTGCAGCAATCGATGACCCCGACAGCGGAAGTGAGGGCCCTCCGGAGGCCATCCCCAAGAAGAAGCAGCTGCGCCGCGCAGGACCTCAGGAGGATGGCGACGCGGCAGGAGCCTCATCAGGATCAGCGTCCGTCCCAGGGGCGCCTCCCTCCATCGCATAGGAAGGCACGCCCGGCGCCCTCCTCGGACAGGGCTCGGGGGCTCTCTTTCTGGAGGGCCTGAGACCTTGCCAACCCCACGAGGGAGGCATTTGGGCACCACTTGGAGGCGTGCTTCGCGGCACATGTCTCTCAGGAGAGCACAGGGCAAGGAGTGCCCACCACTCAGGAGTTCATCACCAAGACCACTCAGGAACTGCAAGACGCAAGAGCCATGCGCGGCGACAGCCGCTCACGAGGCGCAGCTCCCCATCCTGGCGAGGATGCTGGGCTGCGTGTCTGCATCGACGTCCCCGGGCTCAACAGGGCCGCATCTCAGGAGCGCTTCTGGCCATCGCGTGTGGGCCGCTGCGAGGGCTCGCCACACAGCTACGTTCACATGCCCTTCGGCTTGCCGAGCGTGGCGTCAACCTATCAGCGCAACATGCGGCAAGTCTTGGCAGCTCAGGAGGCCAGGTACCACGCCATCCTGGAGGAGATGGAGATGCTCTTCAGGGAGCCTCCCGAGCCCCCAGAGCCTCCCGAGGCTCAGGGCTCCGGTGGCTCATGAGGAGTCATTTCTTCGACGCACGCCTTCAGCTACACCAACTCTACTTCGACTACAGAACCAGATGACATCTTCCAAGCTCGTTTAGCTCGGAGCGCCCCTCGGGCTGCATCATTCCCATGCCGCGTGGGTCCGTCCCTGCGGCATGTATCCCTTTTGCTTATGTCTTTAGCTTACCTTGCTGGGGGCTCCCCTCGGGCTGCATCATCCCCAAGCCGCTCGGGCCGGACCCAGTGGCATGTATCTTCCTGCATTTACCCAAGTTGAATTGCTTTCCATGATTAACCTGCTTATGGTTATCACCCGCTCGACCATCGCCTCCCACGGGGGCCTTCTCACAGGCACGACGCTGGTGCATGGGTCCGTCCCTGCCACGTCGACAAATCTGAGCGGCCAAGCTCTGGCTCGCGGCACGCCCCACGCACGTCACCTCACCATCCAGAGCAACCAGCGGCAGGCTGACAGCTGTAACGGCAAACCGTGTTTCTTCTTGTGCCTGTTCACAGGAACCTCATGGGGAGGATAGCAGGAGGCACTGCGAGTCTCCTTTTCTCTCGTGCAATTCGCTTGCGCGTTAAAAGGGGGGCTCCTGAGCATCGCGACTCAGGAGCTCTTACTGGCTCTCCAGCCCTCACCCCCTGACCTTGACCACGGCATCGCGACCTGGCATACCAGCGGTGGCTGAGCTCGCTCGGGGGCCGGGACATGAGGACGTAGAGCACTAACGAGAGCATGGGGGGAGGGAAACTCGTATGGGCCGGCCTGGCTATGCCGCACAAGTTGGCGCGCAGGCCTAGCGCACCATCAGGAATCGCCACGAAGTCAACAAGATAAGTCCCGCTCTCGGATTAGAGAAATGTTGGGGCCTAATGGTCACTCACGCCTTGCCGCAACCCCGTTGCGGCCACGTCGACTCCCTTTCTCGCCTTACCATGGCTGCTTGAGCGCTAAGGGGGACCTCCTAAGCATCGCGCCTCAGGGGCTCTTACTGGACCTCGGGCCGCACACCTCCTTGCCTTGACCACGGCACGCGACCTGGCACACCAGCGATGGCTGTAGCCTGCCTGGGGACCGGGACCTATCAGCGTAGAGCAACAAGCTACCGCGAGGAAAGAAAGGGGGACCGAGCCTTAACGGGACATGCGGTCACCAAATTCTCATAAAGGGAAGATAGGCACAAAAGGCATTACAGACCCTCACATGCCCCCCACGGGGTAATTCATGATTCTTCACAGGGAACAAAAGCTAAGACTAAGGGGGATCCTATCTTCACCCTCCCGTGGCAGACGCCATCATCAACAGTGGGCCATGGGAGGCCGGTGCCAACCCCATCCAGATCAGCGGCGGCGACGACCGGACACTGCGGCTCTGCTCCGAGCGCGGCAAGAGCTCGGGGGCACGTAGCTGTCGTCGCTCGTCTCCGGAGTCTCATAGGGCTCAGGAGAGCTGCTGGACTCCCAAGGGCTGCTACTGCTGGAGTGGCCCCGAGCGGAGCGCGCGTCAGCTTGACGCTTCTCTCCAGAGCAGCACTCCAAGCGGCGGCCCTCAGCATCAAAGATCTTGAAGAAGAGTGTGGAGACGCCGTCGAACTCAAAGTGGATAGCGAGGGCACCCCTCGCACGGCAGACCCGCGCGATCTCGCCCCAGCCTCGAGTCATGAAGATCTTGCCGGCGGGGACCGCTTCGATCTCTGCTCCGGTCGCCGGGGCGCTGCAGTCGGCGTGCTTCAACCAGAGCTCGAGAGGCCCCTTGGCGGCATCACGTCGGAGAAGAACCGCGGGAAGCGGATCCAGGAGCTTGGAGGCATCGGCGCCCACAGCACCAGCTCGCGTGAGGAGTCAGTGGCGTGGATTCCGGAGGCGACGGCGGGCGTCGCTGAGGCGCGGCGACCCCGTACGCGGCGTGGGCGGCGCTGCTCGTCGCTCCGTCCACCCGAGCCCTCGGCTCGGGCGTACAAGGGTAGCGGGTACCCCGGAGGAGGCCGCTCGCACCAAGGCCTCGTCACCACCCGCATCGCTGCTTCATCACGACGATGGACCGACCTCTTCTTCGACGGAAGTGGCCCCGGGTCATCCCGGGGAGCCTTTCCCTTCTCTTCGGTAGAAAACCTTCTGATAGGCGCCATTGTTGTTAGCAGTGGAGCAAGGAGGAAGAAGCAAGCAAGGAAGGAACAGATGGGCGACGGGGCTCCGCCCCCTTCCCATTTATAGCAAGAGAAGGCCAACCGGCGCCTCCCACGTTCGCAGGTAATGATGGTTTTCCTTGCATGTCACAGGGACTTGTCGAGTCGTGCAGTTGCCGAGGCAGCGTGGGGAAGCGGAGACGCCCACCTCCAATCAACCGCCACGCGTCAACCGAGGCCGCAGGCTTTTGGGGCGCGTGGTGCTCCATGCTTGACCTTTGGCTTCGCCGCGAAGCCAAGCCCGAGCGCACCTTGGGCCCGGGGCTACTATCGGCGTCCTGAGAACGGGGGTCCCCAGACTTGCCTGCCTGCGGCCCATGACGTGGCTAAGCCAGCAGGCCGTACGACCCATCTTCATCAACAATGCATCCAAGACCCTCGCGAGGGGCCAAGCCTCGCGAGGCGGGCGACGCAAGACCTCCTCAGGAGTGGCCTAGTCAGGCAGGCTCATGAGGAGCGGAGATATCAAGGCGGGGCAAACCTCACGAGGCTCACGTGACGTGAGCCATGACGATCGGTGCCAGGCGGGCGCCAGTGCGTGCAGCGTCATTGTTTCCTCTTTGGTGCTAAGGAAGCAGGCGCAGGCGAGGAGTACGGAGGCATCAGGCAAAGGTTGCTATATCGGTGCAACGAGACCAAGACCAGGAGGACGGCAAGATGGAGGTCATCGTGGAGCCCAAGACGGCGTCATCACCAGAGCCTTTCGCAGGCGAAGACCACTTTTGTCAGGATAGCTTGTACTAGCTGTCCCCCTTCGAATTTTCCCGCCGTTGTTGGCTCCCTTCCCGCTCAACATTTGGGAAGAGGAGCAGGGCCTATATAAGTAGAACTAGCCACCACAGTAGGGGCATCTGATCTCGGCTGGATCCCATCTGAGAACGGATCGAGCAGTTCACCCAGCTCTCGCCCGCTAAGCCACTAAGCACAAGAACACCTCAACCTCAGGAGGTTGTTCTTCCCTCTGTACTGTTCATCATTAGCCCAAGAGGCAATCCACCACCACCACACAGGAGTAGGTATTACACCACAACGGTGGCCCGAACCAGTATAAATGCCGTGTCTCTTTGTGTTGCGAGTTCGTCGAGTTCGTCCGCGAGATCTAGCGAGCTACGGCGTCGATCGGTAGGAGGGAAAGACTTCACGCGCACCCCAGTGTTCGAACCTTAAGGGATTGCCGGAACCCCACATCCGACAACTACACCCTCCGGTTTATATAGACACCGGGGGGATCTAGGGTTACATAGAGTCGGTTACATAGAAGGAATATTCATAGTTGATCGCCAAGCTTGCCTTCCACGCCAAGGAGAGTCCAATCCGGACACGGGTAGAGTCTTCGGCCTTCATGTCTTTACAGCCCATCAGTCCGGCCCATAGATAACAGGCCGGACGCCCGAGGACCCCTTAGTCCAGGACTCCCTCAACTCCCCCATCTCCTTGGCGCGCCCCAAGGCTGGGCGGCCTCCCCCTTTCTCCTTTATATACGGGGGCAGGGGCACCCTAGGACACACAAGTTGATTGTTTCCAGTCGTGTGCGGCGCTCCCCTCCACCATAATCCACCTCGGTCATATCATTGCAGTGCTTAGGCGAAGCCCTGCACCGGTAGCTTCATCATCACCGTCATCACGCCGTCGTGCTGACGAAGCTCTCCCTCGACACTCTGCTGGATCGTGAGTTTTTGGGACATCACCGAGGCGAACGTGTGCAGATTGTGGAGGTGCCGTACCTTCGGTGCTTGGATCGGTCGATCGTGAAGATGTACGACTACATCAACCGCGTTGTCATAACGCTTCCGCTTACGGTCTACGAGGGTACGTAGACAACACTCTCCCCTCTCGTTGCTATGCATCACCATGATCTTGCGTGTGCGTAGGATTTTTTTTTGAAATTACTACGTTCCCCAACAGTGGCATTCGAGCCAGGTTTATGCGTAGATGTTATATGCACGAGTAGAACACAAGTGAGTTGTGGGCGATAATAGTCATACTGCTTACCAGCATGTCATAGTTTGATTCGGCGATATTGTTGGATGAAGCGGCCCGGACCAACATTACGCGTACGCTTACGCGAGACTTGTTCTACCAACGTGCTTCGCACACAAGTGGCTGGCGGGTGTCAGTTTCTCCAACTTTAGTTGAATCAAGTGTGACTATGCCCGGTCCTTGATGAAGGTTAAAACAACACATACTTGATGAAAAATTGTTGTGGTTTTGATGCGTAGGTAAGAACGGTTCTTGCTCAGCCCGTAGCAGCCACGTAAAACTTGCAACAACAAAGTAGAGGACGTCTAACTTGTTTTTGCAGGGCATGTTGTGATGTGATATGGTCAAGACATGATGCTAAATTTTATTGTATGAGATGATCATGTTTTGTAACGGATTTATCGGCAACTGGCAGGAGCCATATGGTTGTCGCTTTATTGTATGAAATGCAATCGCCATGTAATTGCTTTACTTTATCACTAAGTGGTAGTGATAGTCGTAGAAGCAATAGTTGGCGGGACGAAAACGATGCTACGATGGAGATCAAGGTGTCGCACCGGTGACGATGGTGATCATGACGGTGCTTTGGAGATGGAGATCAAAGGCACAAGATGATGATGGCCATATCATATCACTTATATTGATTGCATGTGGTGTTTATCCTTTATGCATCTTATTTTGCTTAGTTCAACGGTAGCATTATAAGATGACCTCTCACTAAATTTCAAGGTACAATTGTTCTCCCTGAGTATGCACCATTGTGAAAGTTCGTCGATCGGGTGTGATAAGCTCTACGTTCACATACAACGGGTGCAAGCCAGTTTTGCACACGCAGAATACTCGGATTAAACTTGACGAGCCTAGCATATGCAGATATGGCCTCGGAACACTGAGACCGAAAGGTCGAGCGTGAATCATATAGTAGATATGATCAACATAGTGATGTTCATCATTGAAAACTACTCCATCTCACGTGATGATCGGACATGGTTTAGTTGATATGGATCACGTGATCACTTAAATGATTAGAGGGATGTCTATCTAAGTGGGAGTTCTTAAGTAATATTATTAATTGAACTTTAATTTATCATGAACTTAGCCCTGATAGTATTTGCATAACTATGTTGTAGATCAATAGCTCGCGATGTAGCTCCCCGTTTATTTTTGATAAGTTCCTAGAGAAAAACTATGTTGAAAGATGGTAGTAGCAATGATGCGGACTAGGTCCGCGATCTGAGGATTATCCTCATTGGTGCACTGAAGAATTATGTCCTTGATGCACTGCTAGGTGACGGACCTATTGCAGGAGCAAATGCAGACGTTATGAACGTTTGGCAAGCTCGTATGATAACTACTTGATAGTTTAGTGCACCATGCTTTACGGCTTAGAACCGGGACTTCAAAAACGTTTTGAAAGCCATGGAGCATATAAGATGTTCCATGAGTTGAAATTGATATTTCATGCCCGTGTCAAGAGGTATGAGACCTCTGACAGTACTTTGCCTACAAGATGGAGGAGAATAGCTCAACCAGTGAGCATGTGCTCAGATTGTCTGGGTACTACAATTGCTTGAATCAAGTGGGAGTTAATCTTCCAGATGAGATAGTAATTGACAAAGTTCTCTAGTCACTATCACCAAGTTACTAGAACTTCGTGATGAACTATAATATGCAAGGGATAATGAAAACAATTCCCAAGCTCATTTGCGATGCTAAAATCGGCGAAGGTAGAAATCAAGAAAAGCATCAAGTGTTGATGGTTAACAAGACCACTAGTTTCAAGAAAAGGGCAAAGGGATAGAAAGGGAACTTCAAGAAGAATGACAAACAAGTTGTCACTCCCGTGAAGAAGCCCAAAGCTAGACCCAAGCCTGAAACTAAGTGCTTCTACTACAAAGGAAATGGTCACTGGAGGTGGAACTGCCCTAGATACTTGGCAGATAAGAAGGATGGCATAGTGAACAAAGGTATATTGGATATACATGTTATTGATGTGTACTTTACTAGTGTTTATAGCAACCCCTCGGTATTTGATACTGGTTCAGTTGCTAAGAGTAGTCACTCGAAACGAGAGTTGCAGAATGAACAAGAACTAGTTAAGGGTGAAGTGACGATGTGTGTTGGAAGTGGTTCCAAGATTGATATGATCATCATCGCACACTCCCTATACATTCGGGATTAGTGTTGAACCTAAATAAAAGTTATTTGGTGTTTGCGTTAAGCATGAATATGATTTGATCATGTTTATTGCAATACTGTTATTCATTTAAGTCAGAGAATAATTGTTGTTCCGTTTACATGAATAAAACCTTCAATGGTCATACACCCTATGTGAATGGTTTATTGAATCTCGATTGTGGTGATACACATATTCATAATATTGAAGCCAAAAGATGCAAAGTTAATAATGATAGTGCAACTTATTTGTGGCACTGCCGTTTAGGTCATATTGGTGTAAAGCGCATGAAGAAACTCCATGCTGATGGGTTTTTGGAATCACTTGATTATGAATCACTTGATGCTTGCGAACCATGCCTCATGGGCAAGATGACTAAGACTCCGTTCTCCGAAACAATAGAGCGAGCAACTGACTTATTGGAAATAATACATGCTGATGTATGCAGTCCGATGAGTGTTGAGGCTCGTGGCGAGTATCGTTATTTTCTGACCTTGTCAGATGATTTGAGCAGATATGGGTATATCTACTTGATGAAACAAAATCTGAAACATTTGAAAGGTTCAAAGAATTTCAGAGTGAAGTGGAAAATCATCGCGACAAGAAAATAAAGTTTCTACGATCTGATCGCGGAGACGAATATTTGAGTTATGAGTTTGGTCTTCAATTAAAACAATGTGGAATAGTTTCACAAATTCATGCCACCTGGAACACCACAGCATAATGGTGTGTCCGAACGTCATATCCATACTTTATTGGATATAGTGCAATCTATGATGTCTCTTACCGATTTGCCACTATTTTCTTGGGGTTATGCATTTAGAGACAGCTACATTCACGTTAAATAGGGCACCGTCTAATCCGTTGAGATGACACCGTATGAATTGTGGTTTGGCTAGAAACCGAAGTTGTAGTTTCTTAAAGTTTGGGGTTGCGATGCTTATGTGAAAAAGTTTCAACCTGATAAGCTCGAACCCAAATCGGAGAACCGCGTCTTCATAGGATACCCAAAAGAAAATGTTGGGTACACCTTCTATCACAGATCTGAAGGCAAGATCTTTGTTGCTAAGAATGGATTTTCTCTAGAGAAGGAGTTTCTCTCGAAAGAAGTGAGTGGGAGGAAAGTAGAACTTGATGAGGTAACTGTACCTGCTCCCTTATTGGAAAGTAGTTCATCACAGAAATTTGTTCCTGTGACTCCTACACCAATTAGCGAGGAAGCTAATGATGATGATCATGTAACTTCAGATCAAGTTACTACCGAACCTCGTAGGTCAACCAGAGTAAGATCCGCACCAGAGTGGTACGGTAATCCTGTTCTGGAGGTCATGTTACTTGACCATGACGAACCTACGAACTATGAGGAAGCGATGATGAGCCCATAGTCCGCAAAATGGCTTGAGGACATGAAATCTGAGATGGGATCCATGTATGAGAACAAAGTGTGGACTTTATTTGACTTGCCCGATGATCGGCAAGCCATCGAGAATAAATGGATCTTCAAGAAGAAGACAGAAGCTGACGGTAATGTTACTGTCCACAAAGCTCGACTTGTTGCGAAAGGTTTTTGACAAGTTCAAGGAGTTGACTACGATGAGGCCTTCTCACCTGTTGCGATGTTTAAGTCCGTCCGAATCATGTTAGCAATTGCCGCATTTTATGATTATGAAATTTGGCAAATGGATGTAAAGACTGCATTCCTAAATCGATTTCTGGAAGAAGAGTTGTATATGATGCAACCTGAAGGTTTTATCGATCCAAAAGATACTAACAAAGTGTGCAAGCTCCAGCGATCCATTTATGGACTGGTGCAAGCATCTCGGAGTTGGAATAAACGTTTTGATAGTGATCAAAGCATATGGTTTTATACAGACTTTTGGAGAAGCCTGTATTTACAAGAAAGTGAGTGGGAGCTCTGTAGCATTTCTAATATTATATATGGATGACATATTGTTGATTGGAAATGATATAGAATTTCTGGATAGCATAAAAGGATACTTAAATAAGAGTCTTTCAATGAAAGACCTCGGTGAAGCTACTTATATATATTGGGCATCAAGATCTATAGAGATAGATTAAGACGCTTAATTGGACTTTCACAAAGCACATACCTTGATAAAGTTTTGAAGAAGTTCAAAAAGCTGCTTATATATATTGGGCATCAAGATCTATAGAGATAGATCAAGACGCTTAATTGGACTTTCACAAAGCACATACCTTGATAAAGTTTTGAAGAAGTTCAAAATGGATCAAGCAAAGAAAGGGTTCTTGCCTGTATTACAAGGTGTGAAGTTGAGTCAGACTCAATGCCCGACCACTGCAGAAGATAGAGAGAGAATGAAAGTCATTTCCTATGCCTCATGCATAGGTTCTATAAAGTATGCCATGCTGTATACCAGACCTATTATATACCCTGCCCTGAGTTTGCCAAGATAGATCACTGGACAGCGGTCAAAATTATCCTTAGAGGACTAAGGAAATATTTCTCGGTTATGGAGGTGATAAAGAGTTCGTCGTAGAGAGTTACGTCGATACAAGTTTTTACACCAATCCGGATGACTCTAAGTCTCAATATGGATACATATGAAAGTGGGAGCAATTAGCTAGAGTAGCTCCGTGCAGAGTATTGTAGACATAGAATATTTGCAAAATACATGCGGCTCTGAATGTGCCATACCCGTTGACTAAGCTTCTCTCACAAGCAAAACATGATCACACTTTAGTACTCTTTGGGTGTTAATCACATAGCGATGTGAACTAGATTATTGACTCTAGTAAACCCTTTGGGTGTTGGTCACATGACGATGTGAACTATGGGTGCTAATCACATGGTGATGCGAACTATTGGTGTTAAATCACATGGCGATGTGAACTAGATTATTGACTCTAGTGCAAGTGGGAGACTAATGGAAATATACCCTAGAGGCAATAATAAAGTTATTGTTTATTTCCTTATTTCATGATAAATGTTTATTATTCATGCTAGAATTGTATTAACCGGAAACTTAGTACATGTGTGAATACATAGACAAAACAAAGTGTCCCTAGTATGCCTCTACTTGACTAGTTTGTTTATCAAAGATGGTTATGTTTCCTAACCATAGACATGTGTTGTTATTTGATAAATGGGATCACATCATTAGGAGAATGATGTGATGGACAAGACCCATTCGGTAGCTTAGCATTATGATCGTTACAGTTTCATTGCTACTGCTTTCTTCATGACTTATACATGTTCCTCAGACTATGAGATTATGCAACTCCCGAATACCGGAGGAACACCTTGTGTGCTACCAAATGTCACAACGGACTGGGTGATTATAAAGGTGCTCTACAGGTGTCTCCGATGGTATTTGTTGAGTTGGCATAGAGCAAGATTAGGATTTGTCACTCCGATTGTCGGAGAGGTATCTCTGGGCCCTCTCGGTAATGCACATCACTAGAAGCCTCTCAAGCAATGTGACTAATGAGTTAGTTGCGGGATGATGCATTGCGGAATGAGTAAAGAGACTTGCCGGTAACGAGATTGAACTAGGTATTGAGATACCGACGATCAAATCTCGGGCAAGTAACATACCGATGACAAAGGGAACAACGTATGTTGTTATGCGGTTTGACCGATAAAGATCTTCGTAGAATATGTGGGAGCCAATATGAACATCCAGGTTCTGCTATAGGTTATTGACCGGAGACGTGTCTCGGTCATGTCTACATAGTTCTCGAACCCGTAGGGTCCGTACGCTTAACGTTCGGTGACGATCGGTATTATGAGTTTATGTGTTTTGATGTACCGAAGATAGTTCGGAGTCCCGGATGTGATCACGGACATGACAAGGAGTCTCGAAATGGTCGAGACATAAAGATTGATATATTGGATGACTATATTCGGACACCGGAAGTGTTCCGGGGGTCATCAGATATTTATCGGAGTGCCGGGGGGTTATCGGAACCCCCGGGAGAACTAATGGGCCAACATGGGCCTTGTGTGAGAGAGAGAGGAGGAGTCCTAGGGCTGGCCGTGCCCCCCTTGGGAGTTCAAATTGGACAAGGAGGGGGGCGCCCCCTCGTTCCTCCCTCTCTCCCTCTTCTTCCTTCCCCCTTCCCCCTTCCTAGCTGGACTAGGAAAGGGGGAGTCCTACTCCTACTAGGAGGAGGACTCCCCCCTCTCCTTGGCGCGCCCCAAGGCCGGCCGGCCTCCCCCTTGCTCCTTTATATACGGGGGTAGGGGCACCCTAGGACACACAAGTTGATTGTTTCCAGCCGTGTGCGGTGCCCGCCTCCACCGTAATCCACCTCGGTCATATCGTTGTAGTGCTTAGGCGAAGCCCTGCGCCGGTAGCTTCATCATCACCGTCATCACGCCGTCGTGCTGACGAAGCTCTCCCTCGACACTCTGCTGGATCGTGAGTTAATGGGACGTCACCGAGCCGAATGTGTGCAGATCGCGGAGGTGCCGTACCTTCGGTGCTTGGATCGGTCGATCGTGAAGACGTACGACTACATCAACCGCGTTGTCACAACGCTTTCGCTTACGGTCTACGAGGCTACGTAGACAACACTCTCCCCTCTTGTTGCTATGCATCACCATGATCTTGCGTGTGCGTAGGATTTTTTTTGAAATTACTACGTTCCCCAACCAAAGAGTACAGAGAAATGGTCCCGGCCTCCACCCGGAACCTTGAAAGTTAACACAGATGGTGCATTTCAAAATGATTCAAGTGCTGGGGGAGGGGGGTGACTAGAGCACCCGACGGTGGGTGCGTTCATGACGCACTGCCGGTGAAACACGGTGCATGCGATGGTTGCACGGGCGTGCCGGTGCTTACATGGGCGCTGGTGTTCGAGCAGTTCAGCACCGAGAGGCTGGGTCATGGAGATCCTTGGGATCAGAGAGAGGTTATGGCCTCATGCCACCGACATATGAAGCACGAGCTGTAAAGGATACCCTACCCTCTCATCTCGTTGCTCCCGTGAGCTCCCCTTCTCCCTGCCCCTGATCCTCCTCCTCACTATCATCCCCATGCCGTCGTCGAGCGAAGCCTAGCCCGTGTCTGTGGTGACCGGGACTCCTTCCCTCCTCGTATGGCGGTGGCTACCCGGGTAGCACCGGCTAGTAGGAGCGCCGCGTGCAGGACGCAGTGGTGGGACTGTGCGGGCCAGCGCTGGTAGCACGATCACCCGTCGGGGCAGGGGTGGCTGCTCGGTGGCTGGCGCATGGGGGCGATGGCGGCGTGCCAGTGGAATAGTGACAAGCGGGGTTTGATATGTCTTTGACCTATAATTTTTCCTTGTTTCGTGCTGTTATCATACCACTTTTACATACTTTTGACAATAATTCATATTATTTTTATTTAGACTAACCTATTAATCCAATGCCAAAGGCCAGTTCCTATTTTATATTGTTTTAGGGTTTTTAGGTGAAATATTCATGGAGCCAGGATGGCCTAAATATTTTTGTGATTTTTTATGGGAATTATCGGATTTTTGGGCGAAGGAATCAACATAAGGCGGTACACGAGGACGTGACACGGCCTAGGGACGCGCCAAGGCCCTTGGCCATGCTAGGGGCCTGTGTGGGGGCTGTGAATGTTGGTTGGAGCTCTTCTTTTGTTGTAAGAAAGCCAATTTTATGGAAAAAAATCTCCTTAAAATTTCAGTCCAATTGGAGGATCTCTGGATATCTAAGAAACGACACTCGTCCGCAGAAACAGTATCGAAACATAGAGAAACAGAGGAGGAGAGATCCAATCTCAGAGGGGCTCCCGCCCTCTGGGAGCCATGGAAGGCAAGGTCCAGAGGGGGGACCCTAATCACATCTAGGGGGAACGCTAAGCAAGAAGAAGAAGGAGGGATGCCTCCCCCCTCTCTCCTGGTGGCACCGGAGCATTGCCAGGGGAACCATCGTCACAACGATCATCCACATATTTTTCCCTCTCTATGGAGTGGTGTACTCTCTCCCACCCTACTGTAATCTCTACTTGAACATGATGTTTATCGCTATATATTATTATCCGATGATGTGTTGCATCTCTATTATGTCCGAGTAGTTTCTGTTTGTCCCATGGGTAAATTTTGATATGCTATGGTTGATATGAGTTGTATGTTATTATGGCGTTTTACTATGATGCCTACCGTTTTGCGCACACGTGTGGGACTCCCGCCGTAGGGTGTTGCAATATGTGATTAATTGCTTATGGTGGGTAGCTGGAGTGATTGAAACCAAAACCCCAATGCATGAGTTTTTGCATATGGGATTAAAGGGGACCTTAGATCTTAATACTATGACTGGGTTTTACCTTCCTTAATCTTTGGTATTACTATTTGCGGATGCTTGCTACAGTTCCAGTCATAAGTACTTGTAGTCAATGTATTTTGCTACTTGTTAGTGTAGGCCTCTCCGGCATAAAAGACTGCAATACAGGATTATCACTATCGTTTCATATCCAATTGCTAGGGACAATCATTTTCTTTATTGTTCTTTCAGAACTCTTTTATTTATTGTTCTTTTATTTAGATGATACCCAACTTATATTTCCAACTTCTTTATCATTTTGCAAAGTTATATTTTCATTCCCGTAAAGTAGTTTTATTTCTGGTTCTAGGTAAAGAAAAAGCAAACATATGGTGTGCGTGGAGTTGTATGAGTGGTTGATAGAATTTGAGAAAATATTAATTCTACCTTTAACTCATCACTGGGTTTGACATTCTTACTTACCGAAAATGCTACAACTGACCCTCTACACTTGTGGGCTATCAGGGTTGAGCGTGGAGCGCCGGATTGGTGGCGGCGGGCACTGGTGGGGAGTGTGCCTCCTACACTGTGGCGGGTGGCCGGCTCGAATGATGCGGTGTGTTGTCCTGGCCGCGGGGGCATCGGGTCGGCATCGGGTGTGGAGCTGGTTCCAGGGGCTCCTCCAATGTCCCTTGGAGCCAATCTGAAGATGGCGATACCCCTCACTTCTTGTCCCGCCCTCTGGTCCTAGAAGCAGGTGACCTTCATGCGCCTGGATCTAGTGGCTGCCGGGGCTCTTGATCGGGGTAAGTCCTTGGTCGGTCGTGGCGACCACGGTGCCAGCGACGCTTCGGGCATCGTTCCCTTTCTTGTTGGCGGCACTGAGATCCTCCTTCTGCCCTCCACCTACATACCCCAGGTGAAAGCCTAAAATCTTCAGATTGCGCTGCAACGATGCTCCGGCGTCGTTTTTCTTCTTGAAGGCACCACATTAGGACGGTGGAGGTGATGGTCAGGGCTACGGCGCGGGTTTTGGGTTGTTCTTCAGTGGTGTTCTCGCTCGGCGACTTGCGGTTGGAGTCATGATTCCTTCCGGCGATGGTGATGTGGTTCGGGTTGCAGCTCTGCGAGGTGTAGTCGACATGCTTCCTCTCCTCGGCAACCGGCTATTCCTGCCCATGAGTGCTCAATGATGAGAGGCTCTGCCAGCCAAGGACGTAGCATCCTCCAATTCGGGACGAGAAGGCAGGGGGCCTTCATAGCCGGTGAAGGGCAGGTCAGCAGTGTTGGCCTCATGGGAGTTGACGGAGCGTGTACTTGTTCCGATGGCAGGTTCCTTCCTTGGCCAAGTCATATGTGTGGCGGGATCTAGAGTTCGCCGAGGGCTTTGATGCTCAAGCTTACTTGGTGCATTCGGATCCTGTTAGCTGTTCAGTACTTTCTTGTATCTTTGCCGTTTCTTTCTCTTTGTTTTTTGTCCTGTATCTTTGCCGTTTCTTTCTCTTTGCTTTTTGTTCTTTTGGCCATATGTTGGTTGTATTGCTTGGTTGGGTCTTTAATTATATATAAAACGGGACGGAAGCCTTTTTATAAAGAACACGAGGTAGTCTCTGCCGGAGCTATGGTGCGAGCATGAGAATCGGATTATTTTGTAGACACACACAAACGAGTTTTCTAAAATCAAGAGCACGTCAGCACCATGAATTTCAGAACGCTGTTGACTACAAATCGATCATGGACTGAAAAAACGCAACACGTTTGACAGACATGCATGTTCATAACATAAAATTGTGTGTTATTCCATAGCAAATGACAGGTATTTGCTATCGTATAAAAACAGGGAGAACGGCGTGACCTAGGTTGCATCCGAATAACAAATCTCACTGCGCCGCCGCCGCCATTTTTGCCAGTTGTGCTCGCCGCCCCCGAACCAGATCTCCCGATGTCTATCTGCATGTCTGCTGCTATCCAGGCGCATCAGACTAGATCGATCCCCATCCCGCGCTGGTAAATCGGTAGATTCAGGTGGTATTGTTCTGCGAAGCCCCCATCCGGTTCGGTCTGTAAAATTCGCTCGATTCACATCTCTTGAGAGCTAGGCCAGGCTAGCTAGACGGAGAGGATTGGAATTGGATTATCAAGTTGGAGTTTGGAGACGATGCGTTCCCCTCGGTTTGTGAATCTGATAGTGGAAGACACCAGCCGCCGGATGTGTACTCGCTGCACCGGCTGGACGCCATGAAGCACCTCTTCTACCCGTCAGCAGAAGCACTCAAAGCAGCACAGGGTGCAAAAACGAAGAAGAAAACATCAACGCTAGAGCGTCTGTCGGTTCTGCCGGAGCCGGAGATCAGTTTTCACCCGATGGCCAGTTCAACACTTAGCAGTATGAACAGGAATTCCTTCTCTCTGCTCGGAAGAGACGACCGCATTGTCTTCACCGACTCCTTCGGTTCAACAGCGCTCTACAGCACCGTCAATGGCACCTTCGCGAGCATCCCTCCCACCGCCGGCTCCCTCAGGGCCCTTACTGCATGAACCTCCCCATGACCCAGGCCAGTGATCCCGCCGACCGGGATGATGAAGACCGAGGATCGACTCTCTATGTCATGGACCTGTCAAGCGACGCCAGGATCCACGACCGCTTCCAGGTCCTCGCCTGCCACCAGGGCGACGGGTGGCGCTGGCATGCTCTGCCGGCGCCGCCATTCGTCTCTAGCTACCCTTACAGCTACGGAAGCACGACTTGCTACACAGTGGTCGACAGCTCCACCATCTGCATATCATCCATGAAAGGGGACTTGGGCACATACGCCTTCGACACGGCGAGGCACGTGTGGAGGCAGGTCGGCAAATGGGCGCTGCCCTGGTGTGGCAAAGCTGAGTACGTCCCTGAGCTCAAGCTCTGGCTGGGCCTCTCGCTCCCGGCCGGCAGCCCCCCTTTGGGCCACTTGCTCCCGGTCTGCAGCCCCCACTTTCCCAGGTTATGCGCCTTGGACCTCTCCGCCATGGACGCCGCCGAGCAGCCACCGACGCCGCAGGGTACTTGGGATTATCTTGACCTGCCCGAGGATGACAAGAGGAGGATGATAGCCGAGCTCCATCTGGTTAACTTGGGCTCTGGCATGTTCTGCGTCGCCACGGTCCTTAGGGACCTGGTGCGCCTACCTAGAGTATGCGACCCATGGACCAATGATGAGGACGGCTCTCCTTGCACTTCAAATGAGGACGATATGATGGATCTCCTTGGCGACGAGATTGTTATCTTAACTGGAGTGAAGGTGGAGAGATGCTGCAACGACGGCGAGGCTCCTCTTCGGATCATCAAGCACAAGTCTAGACGTTACGATTTAAAAGAGTATACCATGAAGTCCGTGCTATAAGGCCCCTATTCCTTTTGTGTCAAATGAATGCTATTAAGTTACAGACAGTCCTAACTTCCACACGTACTGAAGTAACAGATCGGCACTATTCCTCCCTTGCTTGCATGCATGCATTAGCTTCATCTTTTTTTTTTCTTTTTCTGTGCGTGTCCACCGTCCATTAGCAGTTAATTAGCAGCTACTAATCATATACATGCAGAAAAAACGAAATTGATGATGTCATCAAAGATTCTTTCCAATGCAAAAATTTAAAATATTTTGTAGCTCAAACCGTTGGTCCGATTAAAATACTGTTTTCACATAAAGATTTGCCGCGATGAGACCTTCAAAAATAGATCCCATGTTTGTATTTCGACGATATTTTTTCGGGTCAAAAGTTATCACACGTGTGCTACACAAGTTATCATGCGGTTGTATATAAGTTATCATGTTATTTACATAGAAATTACTGGGACATAAAAGATAGTTCTTGTAATTTTCTCTTCACATGCACATGGATGCATGCATTAGAAGGGAAAAAAATGGATGCATCCTTAATTCTATATATTTCAAAATTTTAGAATGTATTATAGGTTAAAGCATCCATCTGATCAAAAAATCGTTTTCACATAAAAAATCAGTTGCGACGAGACTTACGAAAGTAGATCCCATATTGATATGTTCTGACGACTTTTTTTCGTGCAAATAGTTACCATGCCTGGGCTAAGTAAATCAGCTCGGATGTGTGTCTATTATCATGTTATTTACACATGAGTTACCGTGGTACATTTTCAACAACTATTTTTTTGGGACAAATTTACCGCGGTATTTGTGCGCGAGTTACCATGTCTATGGTTCATACATTACCATGTTATTTATGCATAAGTTATCGAGATTATGTTTTCAAACAACTTCCTCCCCAAGGTCAAAGTTATCACGGTGTTTGTACATGAATTATCAAGTCTATGGTACGTACATTATTGTGACATTTGTACGGAAGTTATCGGGAGGGGTATGTTTTCAAACTACTTTCTCCCCTCCCACCACCCCGGATCAAAGTTGCCGTGGTATTTATGCATAAGTTATCACGTATAAGGTGCGTACAGTACCAAGCTATTTACACGAAAGTTCCCGGGGGTGTTTTTAAACACCTTCCCACATCCCACACCCGTCGCCAAAGTTACTAAGACTAGGGTACAAAGGTTGCCAGGTTTGTGCTGTGTGAGTTACCCGCGGGGTATATTCATCAACCCCCTGCCACCCCCCCCCCCCACCTGGTCGCCAAAGTTACCAGGACTGGGGTACATAAGTTATCATGTCTGCAACGTGTGAGTTACCGTGGGTATATTTCATCACCCCCTTCCTCCCCTGCCCCCCAAAGCTACCAGGACCGAGGCACATAAGTTATCAGGTCTGCAACGTGTGAGTTATCATGCTATCCACACAAAAGTTACCGGGGGGTATATTTCATCAACCCACTCCCCACCCCCCCTCCCCGGTCGCCAAAGTTACCAGGACTGGGGTCATAAGTTATCATGTATGCGACGTGTGAGTGCACATAAGTTATCACGTCTGCAATGTGTGAGTTATCATGCTAATCACACAAAAGTTACCGGGGGGATATTTAATCAACCCCCACCCCCCATGCCAAAGTTATCAGGACGCGATACATAAGTTATTAGGTTTGTGGTGTGTGAGTCACCAACTTAACATGCTATTCACATAAAAGTTACCACGGGGATATTTTATCACCCCCCAGCGCCACAGTTACCAGGACCGGGGTACATAAGTTATCAGGTACGCGATGTGTGAGTTACCGTGCTATTAAGCTTTGCTAACTTCCGATCGTTCCGCTTGTAGTAAACGGATCTGAACGATATGCAGTCAAACAATGCGTATATTGCCATGTTATTTACACGAAAATTATCGGGAGATGTTATCAACATTTTTTCATTGGATCAAAGTTACCGCGGTGTTTGTACAAAACTTATAAGGTCTACGGTTCATAAATTAGCATGCTATATGCACAAAAGTTACTGGAAGGTCTATTTTCGGGTCTGCGATGTGTAAGTTAGCATATTATTTACACATAAGTTCCTCAGATCAAAGTTACCACGATGTATGTAAGTCAATTAACAGGCATGGGGTACATAAATTGCCGTGCTATTTACACACAAATTACCGAGGGTGTGTTGTTTCAACAGAAAAATCCCATGTGAAAAATCATGTACATATGAGTTTTCCGTTTACGTGTATATTATATAGCCAGAAGGGTCAATGAAAACCTAGGTTGATGTGTTTTTTTTTCAAGTTCGTATCTATGTAGTTACTGAGCTCCCATGATTTTCCTGGCCTCTGGTGGCTCGGGGGTTGTGGAGGGCATTTCTTGGCCCGTTTGTCATTGTGTACCTCCCTTTTTCGTTTTTTTTTGTTTGACACTAGCGGCAGGACGTGTAGCAACCTTACAACGCTCCTTCTCACTACACCACATACTGCATAGTCAATAATTAACAACTCAATTTACTGCATGAACCACTTAATGCTGCTATTAATGCTTAATTAAAATAGCAAAAACAATAGATTATCTTATGCTTATAAGTGAATTTATAAACCGGTCAAGAGATGCCTCACCAGACAAAATCTCTTCGTCTGCGTACTATACCAGTAGGATCGTGCCTTGTGTTTTTAGAACATCTTCAATAGAAGATGCAGATGAAAAAACAACTAACTTTTGCATCTTCGAGGCTCAAAAAGCCACCTCCAACAGATGATGTAGATGTCAAAAAATTACATCATCTGGCCCAAGTGATGTAAAATACAGCACCTGAAGATAAATGACTGGTCACGTGCCAACCACTATTCACTTATTTTCCTCCACCGCGCATCTTGTTCCTCCCGCCACCCGTCGCACTGTCGCCACTGCTCGCCCACCCACCGCCATCGCCCCACGCTAGATCCGGCTGCCAACCACCCCGTTGCCGGTTCCGTGACTTCGCCGCCGCCGCCCGCCTCGAATCGGGTTTGATTCGCCACCACAAAGCCCCCTTCCTGAGCCCCCACCCCACCGCTACCCGCGACCAGGCCCCCGCCCTGAGCCCCTACCCGACCGCCGCTCGCCACAAAGCCCCCGGCCCGAGCCCACGCCCCACAGCCGCTGCCCAGATTTGACCATCGGCAGCCCCCCTCCCCCCCCCTCCCCGGGTTGTCGCCATGCCACCAAAGAAGATCCCGAAGGCAAGACGGGGTTATTCAGCGTGCGGGCGAAGCCGTCCGACAACTTAGGCATGGAGTTCTACGACGAGGGACACCACTTCTGGCTTGGCACGTACCCCACCGCCGACGAGGTCGCGCGTGCTTACATTGGAAGCAAGGAGTCTATGGGAAATATGCAAAGTTAGCAATTTACTCTCTTGCATCCAACGAGAGTGTAACTATGATTAGATTTACCATTCTATTCTTTCATTTTTCTATATTCTGCGTCTAATAAGCATTGAGCAAGAAATTAATCTCGGTCGTATTGAACGAAGCTCACACAACAATTGTTATTAATTCAGCTAGACGGATACTTTTATAAAAATGTTTAAACATGATTGTCACTACTATATAGCACAATTAAATGACAATCACATACAAAATAGTTTGGCCTAGGACTTCCAAACACGTCATAAGCTAAACCCGTACTGACAAATAACCAACCCGCAATGAATAGGGAAGGTATAGTAATGCTATGAATAACCTAGTATCGAATACTGGTAATAATATCAGCAAAAGAACATTCTCCCGTGCTTCCAGACATGCTGAACTCCTAAAAATTTTGTACATTCAAAAAAGGAATTGATTCCGTAAAAGATGGGATCGACCAGTAAATAGAAAATTACTGATATTTCATCCTTGTGAGATTGTCAATTTTATACCAAAGGTGTATTCTGAGTATACCGAATTAGTATAGCTATCCTTCCAGAACTTAACCCACGACCGAAAAATAGGCGCAGCAAAGCGCGCGTCATGCTCTAGTTTGAAATGATGTACAAAAAGTACCTATACCTAGTCATAAGAGAGAATTAGTCAAGCTGGTCGCGATCCTGGAACGTCATCTAGTATGCTCAAATCCCACTAGCTGTTTTTTTCCTTTTCTTTTTCACTCGCATTTAGTATTGATACAAGGTCAAATAAAGTACTCCCTTCGTCCCGTAATATCACTAGTGTCAAAAACGTTCTTATATTATTGGACGGAGGGTTACTTGCCTTTAATAAGACACAAATGAATCGTTGGCCGGGTTGTTATTGACCTCGTGTACGGCGAATCGGCCACAGTTCGAATCCTATGGGGCCCATTTATTTTTTGCAGACGAGGAGATGTGTTCTGTTCCTTGACGATGGAAACCACTCAGGACGTGCGCTCGATATCTGACCGCTATGAGATCCTTCGCGCCTGTTACTAAAATACAGTCGACTGGAAAATAGCTTTCCCCTTAAGTTATTTTCATATCCAGACACCTCTGGTTTATCAACGATCTGGATATCTTCGAAGCGGGGGTGACGCAAAACTGTATCGATAGAGTATAGACTATGTTCCTGCTGGGTTTTCGGCGATTCTGGCATCTACTATATACTTCGATTGTAAGTATGTTATTAGCACGTGTTTTGCAAGAGTTGTTCTCCGGTAACCTCTAATGGTCCACATCTATCCGAAAATTCTACATCTACGAAAGAAAGCTATGAAAATTGACCTACATGACTACGTGTCCTGGCCTCGCTCGGGCGACTCGGGTGGGATCGCAACCCTAGTCGCCGGGGGCTTCCCGCCCTTCCATCCCTCCCTCCGCCACCGTCGAAGGACGCCGCCGGCCTATAGCCCGGGGGCTGACGTCGGTGGCGGGGGCCTTCTCTCTCTCCTGCGCCATGGGGGCGGTGCGGAGCCCCGCTGCGTGTGGTGACACGGCCGATCTGGCCTTGGTGGCGTGGCGGGGCTGCCTTGACCGGCGGCGGCGCGGCGGCCGCCTCGGCCTAGGGCGGCGATGGTGGCGGGTGCGGCGGCCGGCCCTGCTTCGGGCAGCGGCCTTGGTTGTGTTCGACGGGGGCAGCCGGGTCTGTGACGACGGACCATCTGACCTGGGATCGGTGGTGGCGGCATTGGAGGGCCTGGTGGTTGGGTCGACGCCATGCATGGTTTGCCCTCCAGACAGATCTGATCTGGCCGGTGCGGCCTGCTCTATGTGCGGTGGCTTAGATCGGCGGTGACCCGTGCACACGATGCTTGATGGAGGTTTTTCGAGCGGATCCGGGTGAAAACCTCATTCTCGGCTTGATGCCAAGACCGGCGTTGGCGGCACTCTTTTGTGTCTTTGCCTTCTTGAAGGCATCGCCGTGGAGAAACTCCAGACCTCTATCCTCTACCTCCGGGGGAAACCCTAGATCAGTAGATCGGATGACGGCGACGCGTTGGTGTCGTTCCCTCCTTGGGGGCGTCATTCTTGGAGGCGTACACGGGATCAAGGGACCAGTGGGCGTTTTTTTGGTGGAGCGATGCTTCATCCTACACATTGATGACAGCGGATCACGGCGGCGTGGCGCAGTGAAGACTCGGCGCCCGATGCGCGGTGATGGACTCGCGCAGGAGGATGTAGTTGTCAGGCGTCATGGTGGCTTCGATGGCAGAGTGGCCTGACAAGGTAGAAGCCTCAATATCTGCTTGGAAGACGGACTTGTGGATGATGGCGGCGACGACACATGTGAGTGCGTCATACCAGTTTATGCCCCAGATCCGGTATGTGGCTCGGCTGGGGCTTATGGCTTTTGATGATAGGCTTAGGTGAGTGGTCTGGGTATTTGGCCCAGCTAGCACCCCTTCATCATATGGATAAGAGTAATGACATATATTGCCAAGATGGTGGATTCAGACATATTGTTGCAATACTTTGTAAAGTCCTCGAGAATAATTAATAAAGTAGCCGCATCCATCTTCGAGATGCAGAGGCCGAGGATTATCCTCCTTTTCTAAAAAAAACATGACTACGTGTCCAACTCTTCTTAACTATTGTTCATAGGTGCAGTAAAGCTCAGATCTATCAATACTGCGGTAAACCCTCTACAGTATTGGTCGCTGGTTTATAGCATTCAAAGGGCTAAGTTGAAAATTGAAAAATAAAACCCCAAAAGCGAAAGGGCAATGTAGTTTTTCAGGTATGATCGAATGGTGTATCTGATTTAAGTAAATATTGTAAAGTTATCTGAGTTTAAAAAGAATATGTTCCGTGTTGCCTCGGAGTTTATCATGGAAATGGGAAATCATCTACTCCTAAAGGCAACTCCAACGCGCTTCACCAAACGGACGACATCAAATGTCCACGAACACGTCTGAACGTGTCTATGGACTGTGGTAGGGGAGCTGGCCATCCAATCCGGTGCACCAAATAAAGAAAACGGACACTGAATTTCATTAATATTCGGATTTCTTTTACACAGCAAAAGGATCTGACCTTAGTCCACTCTTCGCGGAACGTGGGCACGTGTCGCACGTCCTACTCTTTGTCGGAGTCCATCACCTGGCCGTCGACGTTGTTGGTGGAGAGCCCAAATCCAAGCCGCACGCTTCCTCTTCGTGGACTCCGGCATGGTGCTAACGTCCCGACCCAAGCACCTTCCTCCCGTGCCGCGTGCTTGACCGGCGACGTCGGGGAGCAAGCTCCCGTGCTTCATGACATGTGCCCATCTCCTCCGTGTCTCACCCCCTTTATCTCCCAAGCCATAGCCGCCACCAGAGCTCCATGGACAGAGTGTGGATTTAGACGACTGAGAGGTAGGCGGTGCAAGAGCGGAGTTTGTCCGTACCACAATGTCAGTGACAGCGGGTTGGGGGTATGCGTCGGCGACTGGATCCGGTTCGATGGTTGTCTACAACACGAAAAAACCAGCAAAACCAGATAAACTGAAAAACCACGAATGTGGCATGTCCAGTCAACATCAAAATTGAGAAAAACACTAAACGAGGTATAATGTAGCGTGCATACGTTTGCTTAAATAGGGTATAAGTCTGCGTTCGGTTTCTCTTGGCTCCTTTAACTCCGCTCTCGAAGCGGACCATACTTTAGCTTAATTAGACGGAGCTGCCAAAACCCAGCTCCCCAACTCCGCGGAGCGGGGAAGTTTCGAACAGGGCCTAAATAAGGGATGCTATCTGCCACAAACCGAAAATTAAGGGGGGGGGGGGATGGAATTAACTCACACATAAAAAATGGAATTGTCATTTACTCTGCGGCAAAGGACAGATATTTTGCTACCCTACAAAAACAGCATCTCCACCCTATAGGTGGAAGAGCGCCGACCATCAGGACGTCTTTATACGCAGACGATGCTGCCATCTTTGTTAGACCCATGAGGGAGGATATCCATTTTCTTGCTTCCTCCTTGGCCGCTTTCGGAGAAGTGACCGGTCTGGTTACTAACTGTGCTAAAAGTTTGGTGGCTCCCATCCGGTGTGACAACAAAAATCTAGACGACATTCTACAAGCCTTTCCGGCGGTGCATACCTTTGGGCGGGTACAGGCAAAGTTTCAGGTGGAAAATGCAAGATTAATTGGAATCTCGTCTGCAAACCTAAACAGTTTGGTGGCCTAGGCGTGCTCAATCTGGACAAATTCGCTAAGGCCCTCCGTCTTCGATGGCTTTGGTTTGAGTGGGTGGACAAAAGCAAGCCTTGGATAGGCATGGGATCTCCATGCACCGGAGACGACCGTATCTTTTTTGGTGCTGCTACAACAGTTACAGTTGGAAACGGGCGCACAACAAGATTCTGGAACTCGCCATGGTTAAATGGTTTGTGCCCCCGTGACTTAGCACCAAGCATCTTTGCCATTTCACGCAACAAGAATTCCTCCGTCCAGCAAGCCCTTGCCAACAACAACTGGATTTCTCTCATTGACACCTCCAATGGCTTGTCGCTCATGTTCAACAGTTTGCTAACCTCTGGGAGAATATTTCCATGACCTCTTTGACTGATGACATAGAAGATTCCACTATTTGGAAGTTCACCAAGGATGGGGTGTACTCTACTTCCTCAGCCTACAGGGCTCAGTTCGAGGGTCTCACTTCGTCGGATCTTGTTCACCCGGTGTGGAAGGTTTGGGCCCCCCCCGCGGTGCAAGTTCTTTGCGTGGCTTGTCCTTCAAAATAGGATTTGGACATCGGATCGACTAATACGTCGCGGCTGGCCAAACTGTGGTCTCTGTCCTCTTTGTAAGCAATGTCAAGAGTCGGCCGCCCATCTCCTTTTTCAATGCCGCTACACCACCCGCATTTGGAATCATATTCTTCCGTGGCTTGGAATGCATCACATCTCTATGGCAGCTTGGCAAACAGTGACTTCGGTGAGAGCATGGTGGAACGGCAACCTTCAGATTTGCCTTGGATCCCCTAAGGCGCTTGCCTCCCTGATGATGCTTATCTCATGGGAGATATGGACGGAGCATAATGCCAGGGTCTTCAGAAACATGGCCATCCCTTCCACGGTTCTTATCAGTAAGATCAAAGCGGAGGTGTCTCTTTGGGCGATGGCTGGCGCGAAACACATGAGTGTTGTAATGCCGCGAGAGTAGACCACTTATTGTTTTTTCTTTTAGCCGCTTTGAGGCATTTGTTTGAAACTTCCTTCTTAATCAATGAAATGGCAAATCTTTTGCCTTGTTTCAAAAAAAGAAAAAACCAGGGAGAATGGCGTGACCTAGGATTGCATCCGAATAATCTTACTGCGGCTCCGCCGCCTGTTTTGCCAGACTCTCCAAATTATCTGCTCGTGCTCGCCGCTGCCGAACGCAGCCGGCCGGATCTTCCGCTGTCTATCTGCGTGCCTGCTGTAAAACATATGGTCGTGGTTGCCGGCCCCCTCGCCCTATCCAGGCGCATCGGAGATCAGACTAGATCCGCCGATCGTCTGTAAATCAGCAGATTCAGTTATTGTTCGGTGAAAGCCCCCATCCGGTTCGGTTGTAAAATTTGCTTGATTTACATGTTTGACTGCACACGACTGCCCAGGGGTCATTAGGAATTTTCTTGTTCAGTTTGGAGTTCGGAGAGGATGAATCCTCCTCGGTTCGTGAATCTGATAGTGCAAGACTACAACCATAGCATGTACTCGCTGCACCGCCTGGACCCGTTGAAGTACCTCTTCCACCCGTCAGCACAAGCACGAGAAGCAGCAGCACAAGCTGCAAAAACGAAGAAAAAGAAGAGTAGTAAACCAGGAGGTGAAAGCCTAGGTCTGATCCGAGCTGGTTATACCTGGCAATGGCGATGTCTTCACGTCGTTATCTTGTTGAAGGCATTGCTTGGATATGCTCAGAGTGATTCTTCAGGATGAAAATCTCGATTGTAGCCATGGTGGTTGGATCCGGTGATGGCGAATTTCGTCGTCTATGTGGTGTCATGAGATTGCTGGTGTGGATATGGTCATTGTTGTAGTTTGTCGATAATAGATCTGATCACTTTGGACTTATTTTCTTTTTCGTCGCCCACGCATAGCTTTGGTCTTATATGACTTTGCTATTGCCGGCGTGTTTTTGTGTGCGTGTGTTGATGTTGGCTGTGTGCATCTTAGTTATGGAGAGGCCGGGTGTGTGCTCCCAAGGTGTGTATTCTCTTGATGCTTCTTTTTGAGCCAATAAAATCCACCTTTTGTCGAAAAAGTAAACCAGGAGGTTGTCATTTGTCAATGATTGAGCGATTGAGGGTTCTGCCTAAGCCGGAAATCAGTTTTCATCCGACGTCTAGCACAACACCTTGTCTCTCTATGGGCCACGATTCGTTCTCTCTACTTGGAAGAGACAACATCGTTTTCAGCGACGACTCCCGTAAGACGCCGCTCTACAACACTGACGAGGGCACCTTCGCGGCCATTGCTCCCATGAATTCACGCAAGTATTATTTGGGATTTGGCATGAGCCTCTCCATGATCCAGCCCGATCCCGCCGCCGATCGTACCGAACAGGGCCGGAGATCGTCTCTCTACGTCCTTGACCTGTCAGGCAACGCCAACGTCAACGGCTCCTTCGAAGTCCTCGCCCGCCACCAAGACGGCGGCTGGAGGTGGCGTGACCTGCCGGGGCCGCCGTTCCTAACGTCCATCACCAAGAGTTGCTACGCAGTGGTCGACAGCTCCACCATCTGCATATCGTCTGCGGAACATGGCATAGGCACGTACGCCTTCGACACGGCGAGCCATGTGTGGAGGCAGGTCGGAAGATGGGCGCTGCCCTTGCGTGGAAAAGTGGAGTACGCCCCCGAGTTCAAGCTCTGGCTGGGCCTCTCGGACTGCAACCCCGAGAGCTCCTCTCCCAGGCTGTGCGCCATGGACCTCTCTGCCATGATTAACACCGCCGAGCAGTCGCCGATGCCGCAGCATGCTTGGGATTATCTTGACCCGCCCGATGATAACAAGACGGTGATACACGGGTTCCATCTTCTTAACTTGGGCTCCGGCATGTTTTGCATCGCCACACAGATTAGGACCATGCTGCGCGTTTCAGAGGAGGACACATCTAGCCGACACTCCTCATGTACTACTTCAGATGGGGACACGTCTAGCCCAGACTATTCAGATGTGGAGATGATCACGGATATTATTGAGGAGGATTTTGTTATCTTAACTGGAGTGAAGGTTGAGAGATGCCGCAACGATGCTGAGGCTCCTCTTCAGATGATCACGCA
Organism: Triticum aestivum; assembly: GCF_018294505.1. Classification (NCBI taxonomy): domain Eukaryota; kingdom Viridiplantae; phylum Streptophyta; class Magnoliopsida; order Poales; family Poaceae; genus Triticum; species Triticum aestivum. The sequence continues at coordinate 467,294,796 of NC_057808.1, forward strand.
CAAGTCCAAACGTTATGACTTTATACAACATATGATGAAGACCGTGCTTTAGCCCATAATATATTTGAATGCCAAGGGAATGAACTTCATACGAGACTTATCTTTTTTATATATTCGTAACCGTGCAAACGTCTTTACTCATATAAAGAAGTTAAATCAAGCATACCGTTTATATAGGAAATATTTAAAACATTTTTAGTTCATACAAATGAAAACAAAAATGTCCCTTCGGGGACATCTGACAATGAAAACTAAACTAATCTAGGTGGCATGGATAATTCAAGGATTAAAACCGTTGCTTCTGGCAACAAAGGGAAAATCGTTCTAAAGAAAAGTGCACAAGAGAAACCATACATCAATCTCTAAGGCCAAACAAAAAGGAACAACACATGCATGATGAGTTAGCACTATAGGCTCCATCACCATGGTGAGTGCATGTGCAACCACCCAACCCCTTCTCCTTCCTCCTGCCTTGGTACTGGAACCAAATAGGAGGGAGATAATGGGAGACAACTAGAAGTTACATGCCTCTTATAATGATCTAAGACCCATGTTGATCTATCAAGAATCAAGCAATCACAACACGAGCATGGCACTGGTATTTGTTAATAAGGTTTAACGACATGGCTACATCACCAGGACACATGTCATTCGATTTTTTATTTTTTAAGGAACTAGCAGGAGCACTGTCTTTTCATTAAGTAGAGGAAAATATGTACAGTGTGGCATGTTTTAAAGGGGACATGCTGGAAACCCCAAGATCCGAAGGATCACACTAAGTACCCCATGCTAACTACTCATGAATTTGGATCACTCTTGGCCAGAAGGCCAGACCACGTTGCATGATTTCCTCAAAGGTAGGTGAGCCACCTCGATGTAAGTCAATCTTGCGCCTTCGAAGATTCGTCGGTTCCTCTCCTTCCAGGCATTCCACATTATATGGATGAGGTAGCCGCTGCGTCGCCTTCTCAAGTTGTTGTCGGTATTCTTGAGGCCATCATCCCACGAGGCGTCGATTTAGGGGCCCAAATCATGATCTTCACCAACTTGGATTTGGTTCTCTCGCGAAAATCGCGAGTTGCAGAGATGAGAACCATGAAAAGCAAGATCCCGAATAAAAAAACAGAAACCAAGGAAGAGGAAACCACAAGAGTGAAGACTAGTAGAGTCTCGTCTTTTGTCATTCTTTGCTCCTTTTTCACTCAATGATTCCTTCGAATTTGCCGACCAAAAATTCTATATGTCTATTCTATCTATGATATTTCTATATATATAGAATATGATATCTAATATGACATCCGATTTGTCAACGGGATTGGATTGGTGACTTACCCATTCAGTGACTTTGGCATTGGACGTTCCAAAAACGGGTACTATCGGATCGGGTGAATTAGAGAATAGACAGAGGTCCGTTGGCATTTCAGCCTTTCTTCTCCTTTCAGGGTCTATCCGAAAGAGAATCCAGTACCTCTTCACTAGTAGAAAAAGGGGCTTTTGTCCCGGTTGGTAAGGACCTTTAGTCCCGGTTTTCAAACCGGGACTAAAGGGTCGTTACTAATGCCTCTCCCCTTTAGTCCCGGTTCTTACACGAACCGGGACTAAAGGGCGCGGCCACGTGGAGCTCCACCTTTAGTCCCGGTTGGTAACACCAACCGGGACTAAAGGAAATTTTATGATTTTTTTTTGAAAAAAAAATTGAATTTTTTTTTTGAATTTCAAATTTCTGAATTATTTTAACCTCTAGTTGAAGGAAATATGCCCTAGAGGCAATAATAAAGTATTATTTATTTCCTTGTATCATGATAAATGTTTATTATTCATGCTAGAATTGTATTAACCGGAAACATAATACATGTGTGAATATATAGACAAACAGAGTGTCACTAGTATGCCTCTACTTGACTAGCTCGTTAATCAAAGATGGTTATGTTTCCTAGCCACAGACATAAGTTGTCATTTGATTAACGAGATCACCTCATTAGGAGAATGACGTGATTGACTTGACCCATTCCGTTAGCTTAGCACCCGATCGTTTAGTATGTTGCTATTGCTTTCTTCATGACTTATACATGTTCCTCTCACTATGAGATTATGCAACTCCCGTTTACCGGAGGAACACTTTGTGTGCTACCAAACGTCACAACGTAAATGGGTGATTATAAAGGTGCTCTACAGGTGTCTCCAAAGGTACTTGTTGGGTTGGCGTATTTCGAGATTAGGATTTGTCACTCCGATTGTCGGAGAGGTATCTCTGGGCCCACTCGGTAATGCACATCACTATAAGCCTTGCAAGCATTGTGACTAATGAGTTAGTTGCGGGATGATGTGTTACGGAACGAGTAAAGAGACTTGCCGATAACGAGATTGAACTAGGTATCGAGATACCGACGATCAAATCTCGGGCAAGTAACATACCGGTGACAAAGGGAACAACGTATGTTGTTATGCGGTCTGACCAATAAAGATCTTCGTAGAATATGTGGGAGCCAATATGGGCATCCAGGTCCCGCTATTGGTTATTGACCGGAGACGTGTCTCGGTCATGTCTACATAGTTCTCGAACCCGTAGGGTCCGCACGCTTAACGTTACGATGACAGTTTTATTGAGTTTTGATGTACCGAAGGAGTTCGGAGTCCCGGATGAGATCGGGGACATGACGAGGAGTCTCGAAATGGCCGAGATGTAAAGATCGATATATTGGACGACTATATTCGGACTTCGGAAAGGTTCCGATTGATTCGGGTATTTTTCGGAGTACCGGAGAGTTACGGGAATACGTATTGGGCCTTATTGGGCCATACGGGAAAGAAGAAAAAGGGCCTCAAGGGTGGCCGCACCCCTCCCCTTGGTCTGGTCCGAATTGGACTAGGGAAGGGGGGCGCCCCCTTCCTTCCTTCTCTTTTTCCCTTCCTCTTTTCCTATTACATATGGGAGGTGGAATCCTACTAGGACTAGGGAGTCCTAGTAGGACTCCACACTTGGTGCGCCCCCTCCTAGGGCCGGCCTCCTCCTCCCTTGCTCCTTTATATACGGGGGCAGGGGGGCACCCCAGAGACACAACAATTGATCCTGAGATCTCTTAGCCGTGTGCGGTGCCCCCTTCCACCATATTACACCTCGATAATACCGTTGCGGAGCTTAGGCAAAGCCCTGCGTCGGTGGAACATCATCATCGTCACCACGCCGTCGTGCTGACGAAACTCTCCCTCAACACTCGGCTGGATCGGAGTTCGAGGGACGTCATCGAGCTGAACGTGTGTAGAACTCGGAGGTGCCGTGCGTTCGGTACTTGATCGGTCGGATCGTGAAGACGTACGACTACATCAACCGCATTGTGTTAACGCTTCCGCTATCGGTCTACGAGGGTACGTGGACAACACTCTCCCCTCTCGTTGCTATGCATCACCATGATCTTGCGTGTGCGTAGGAAATTTTTTGAAATTACTACGTTCCCTAACACTAGTCTCTAATCACCACCCGTCATCACTGCTCAATTTATCCTCTAATCACCCCTCATCATTCCAAATCATCTAACTTCCCGAACGGTCACCCATCCTCCCACTCCCCCAGCCTGAGCATGCTTAACTTCCGGGTTCTGTTCTCCCTCGTTTCCAAGTCTGCACTTGTTGTTTTCCTGACAATAGTAAGTTGTCAATCCTATTAACCCTCAGGAATTTAGCTTGAGCATTAAGTGACACATTTCACTGTTTGAGTTTGAAACTATAGTTTTAAAAAACAATAATTATTTAGTAACACTAATATTTCTTGAATAATTAGTTTGACCATTGTTTGACCACAGTTTGACCAGATTTGACCAAAATTCAAAATAACTGAAATAAATATTTAGTAACACTAATATTCTAGAATAATTAGTTTGACCATTGTTTGACCACTGTTTGACCACTGTTTGACCAGATTTGACCACATTTTTTCCAAAAAAAAATTGAAACTATATTTTTTTCTGTTACTAGTGGCGCACCTAGCAAATGGTGCGCCACTAGTAAGTTTGAATTTTTTTTTCCACTCTAGATCTTAAAAGCCCAGTAACTTTTTTCTGTTAGGTTTTTGAGGATTTTGAAAATATTTACCAGGGTTCCCCCAGTTAAATTCTTATGTAACTTTTCGAGTAGATGATTTTTCATATAAAAAACTTTTTAATCCGAGTTCGTATGCAAAAGTTATGCCCATTTTACAAATTCCAGAGAGATTTTGCAAATAAAGTCGAAATTCATATTTGTAAATTTTCCCAACAACTAGACCACATATCACATGGGAAACTTATTTTATTTTATTTTTTTGACATTTCCATCATTTTCTTTTGTTTTTTCTAAAACTGAAAAGGCGGTCCACGGGGGGGGAGAGAGTTTGAAGATGGGACCTTTAGTACCGGTTGGTGGCATCAACCGGGACTAAAGGTCTAACCTTTAGTCCCGGTTGGTGCCACCAACCGGGACTAATGGGCATCGCACCCTTTAGTCCCGGTTCGTGACACGAACCAGGACTAAAGGGCCCAGGTGAATCGGGACTAATGCCTTAGCCGCACGAACCAGGATAAATGCTCACATTAGTCCCGGTTCGTGACTGAACCGGGACTAATGTGAAAACTGCCCTGTGACCAAAGCCTCGTTTTCTACTAGTGCTTGGTCCTGAATATCAGAATAGGACGAATGAACCGGCCTTCGCGGATATCTTTGCTTCGGAACAAAACCCTGCAATCAAATAGATTGTCTCAAGGGCGCCATATTCTAGGAGCCCAAGTTATGCTATTGAAAATTCGTTCCTCTAGCAGGGGGGGGAGGCGGCAGTCGGAGCGAATGCCAACGGCTCTCCCACCCAAGTCAGGACAAGGTTGCGGATTGCTGACGTGAACGGACAGGCCTTGCATAGGTGTTCTGCGTTCTCGAGGCGGTTATGCGGCCCGCCGCGCGTGGCAAGTCAATCAGCCGTTAGGATCCTGTTGTGGACCAGCCAGGAGAAAAGCTTGCACTTTGGCTCTGCATGCGCCTTCCAGATTTTGTCGCTCGTGAACCTCGGATATGATCTGAGGAATTGCGCCTGATAGGCCGAGCTAGCTGAATATTCACCGCTGGGGTTCCAGTTCCAAGAGATGGCGTCAGATGTGTTACAGTCGAGATTGGCCGAGGTAACAGTAGAAGCCAACTCAATGAATTCCCGTAGTTGGCCCAATGTATTCATCTTGGCCACATCGCAGAACCAAGCCTCATTTAGGAGCTCATCATGCATTGATCTGTTTTTCTAGTTGCAATGGCAAACAACCCATGACACTGCTGCCGTAGTTCCCCCTTTCCTGACGAGTTGTCGTGCTAGAAAGAGGCCTTATGCCCGTCACCGACGGTGATTGCCGTGGAGGCTCTAAACAGGGCGAAATCGCAAGCATCACAAGGCAGTTGGGACTTGGCCCATGGCCACTCAGGGTCGTTCCATTGAAGCCATATCGAGCCAAATCTGAGCGCCCTCTCGAAGCGTTCCAGGTCAACGATACCGAGCCCACCAAGCCCTTTGGGGCGGCAGACCATCTTCCAGTTTACAAGCGAATGCCCCCCCACTAGCATTGTCACTGTTATCCCTGGCCCAAATGAAATTGTGCGTGATCCGATCCACCTTGGCATTGGCCCACTTCGGCAGAGGGATGAACGTCTTGTGAAAGGTGCCGACTGAGGTTAGGGAGGACTTGGCTAGAGCCACAATCTACCTGCTCTGGCAATGTTGTTGCCCTTCCATCCAGGTAGTTTGCCATGAACCTTGTCGATTAGCGGTTGAAGGTGGACCTTACGTAGCTGGCGGAAGTGAAGGGGGAGACCTAGATATTTTCCTTGGAAGGAAGAAATTTTTGCCGGAAACACCGTGAAGAGGTCAGGCAGGTCGATGTCATCGCATCGGATAGGGAAGATCTCTGTCTTTAGGATGTCATCGGCATGTTATTTCATTTTTTATGACTTCTGCTTCTATGATTTTTCTATCACGTTGAAACAAAGGAGGCGTTAATGTTGGGGTGAGCCTTTTTGATTGGCAAAGCAAACAAAACGCTGAGATAATGCTGACGCGACACCACGACATCACTTGGGAGTACCACAATAACTTGGGGAGGAAGTGCCTGGTTTGCCGTTGTGAGGAACTGACAGCTCCTACACGCCTACATGCATCTCCACCGAGGAGGACTCCCTCTTTTACCTTTTCCAATTTCCATGCATGGGTATAGCCGTGTAGGCAGGAGAATGCATCGAAGAAAGGCACAGAGGCAATGATGCACGAACGCCGGGTTCTCCCGCTAGCCGTCAGCGCTTGGTTCTTTCGTAGCCAGTGGCGGGGCTTAGTGAGGGCCAAAGGGGGCAATGCTCCCCCCCCCCCCCCCCCCCCCCCCTCATCACCAAATTTATTTCTTTGTATAAACACGTAGTAATATCTATACACCTATATAATGTACCAATAATAAGTAACATGGACCGTTGGATCTTTGTAATCAGACGGCTCACATTCGATGGCTTTAGTTGAAGGCCTATGTAGCTGTATATACACCTTTGGATGTGATAATCTAACGGCCCATGTGGGAGGGATTCGCAGTGGAACATCATGTGCTGCCAGCCTGCCACGCCGACAGAAAGTACAGGCTCGTGATTCTCCCACAACTTTCTAGAAATTTATGGCAGGCTCCTGTGGCAGTTATATGCAGCCTAAAGTTGTTAGCTAATAGCAAACGACTAACAATAACAAGACTACAAGAAAGAAAATGCATGCAGCGGTGCAACCTCGGTACGAGCCCATAAATCAGTGTATCAGATTAGAGAATGACAGCCTCTCAAAAACAAGATTATAGAATGACAAGTAAAATAAAAATGTAATTTACGTTGTAACAAAATAGTTTTCACTTTGTCATATAAATCCGTTTTACTCCCTCTGTCCCAAAATATAAGAACGTTTTTGACACTACACTAGTATCAAAAACGTTCTTATATTATGGGACGGAGGGAGTAATATATTACGATCCCAGCTCTCCCTTTATTTTTACCAATATTTTTTTAATCATTCAGAAGGTCATAATCGTTGTAGGCTGCACGTGTATATACTTCACTTAAACAAGGAGTTAATATTAACAATTTGATTAGATATTAAATAAATTTTCGTCAATCTATGCCACATACAACATTTCACCTCTTTAAATATATACGTGCATGGCACGTGCCACTTACTAGTATTTAATAATACTTGAGCAAATTTAATAGAATACACTAGATTAGGCACCTCAACTCTATTTAAGACTCATTTAGCCCCCTCACAAATCACAGTAAAGCTTCGGCACTGCTCGTAGCATAGCATCTGCCTTCTTGAAGCGGGGTGCTTGTGTTGGCCTTGTTGGTTTCCGTCGTCTCGTTTTCCAGGAGCAGGACGCCTGCAGATTTTTTTCACGGGCGTTACCCCGTCACATACATATCCCGACGGCCAACTTGTCGCTGTCGACCAAACACTGGCTGTCACGACGGGCACGGATCATGCACGCTACTGGGAGGAATTTCCTTTCCCGCTAGGGAGGCGGTCTGCTGCACGACGACCGCAGCCCATTTCCTACAAAAGTAAGTAGTGCACGCATCCAGCAATCCATAGACCTGACCCCCCTAGAACCAGAGCGTTTGGTACCCCGTTATGTCCATTTCTGGTATGGTGCACAGCACTGCTGTACCAACTCTGCCTCACTAGCAAACAGTGCTCATCCGCCTATATAGCTAGTGGAACACTCTTCAAGTGCCACTCACTCGCAACTCGCAAGCACAGCACGCGCGTACAAATTTGAACTCGTTCGGACTCGGAAGCGAGATCATGGGCAGCTCGTTCGGGCTCGTGGATTTCAGGGGGAGGCCGGTTGACACCAGTAGGCATGGAGGAGTCAGAGCTTCCATGTTCATTTACAGTAAGTGAACTGCTCATCTGCTTTCCTTCATCAGCAGTGTGAGATGGGATTGCTGGCTTCATATGCTCTGACTTCAGACTAGCTCGCTCGCACACTTCTTAGAGAAGATAAGTCTGAACTTGTAACAATGCTGTTGTATGTACATATACAGTCATGGTGTGGCTCGGCAACGTGGTCAACATCGCCAACAGCATGAACATGGTGAGCTACCTCCGCGGGACGATGAACATGGGCGTCGCCGCGGCGGCGACCACCAGCACCAACTTCGTCGCCGCGCTGCAGATGTTCACCATCCCGGCGGCTTTCCTCGCCGACTCCTACGTCAAGCGCTTCTACACCGTCCTCATATTCGCCCCCGTTGAGATTTTGGTAACTGACCAACTCGCCCATGCATATTCGCTACTCTACGCGTCTAGTTTTATTTTTCGGGTAGCGTCTAGTTTGTTTTCAAGGAAAAAATGGTACGTACTTCAGAGTCTCTAAAGTAACTAACCGTCAAAAAATAGAAAATTACCACCATATAGCTTTCTATGACACTTCGAGGAACAAAGCTAAATGCATAATACAGCTGCATGCAGCTAGCTGGTGTTACAATAATTATAGCGTTTCTTTCCTCTTATCTTAATAGTGGATAATGCAGTACAGTGCAAAACTCTTGCCTCTTCGAAAAAAAAGCAGGCAAGAATGAGATTCTCTACCTGTTTGCTTTTCAGTTGTTCGGTTGTTGCACCGTCTCCATTTCTATTATTAGGTTAGTGGAATATTATTGGGGGGCATGAGCTAATGTTATGTAGTGTCTATTATGTCGATAATATTGTTTATTATTATTCATTTTCTTTAAAGGAGCCAAAGTTTTGCCTCAACCATTAGTTAAGAAAAAGAGAGTTGCCCGATTAATCGATGGAAAACAGGACGAAAACCGTCACAAACTCGCCCACATGCGAACTACTCTCAAACAATGGAGTCACACAACCCCTCAACAAATATATCCAACATAGAATCAATACCGCCCCCAAATACTTGGGTCACGCCAACAACTTGAGAAGGATATAATGATAGAGACAATAGACACATCCGAGCCCAGGTTTGCAACCAAGACAACTGTATCATGAAAGCACAATCGTCCCCCTATTATTGCTCTTGCCATTGCATTTGCTAGCTTTCTTCTTCTTGTGGATGCCTGATTGAGGGTGAGCACCATCCTGCTTGTATTTGTCCCTCGATGCCATCTGCCTCAAGAGGCGTGCAATCATTTTTCCGGATTTATTCAACAAGCTGCAACATATTGGTTCAAGTGATCCATTCAACTTTCAACAGATTGGCTTGATGCGTTGACATATATTTCCCGCCATTTTCCTTCTGTTTGAACTTTTGAAGTAACTAACTACTTCCTCCATTTGAAAATAATTGTCGCTCAAACAGATGTATCTAGCACTACAATATGTCTAGATACATTATTAATTTGGTATGGTATCAAAACCAATTGATCTTAAGTTCAACACCCGGTAGTGTACTATTAAAAAAAAGTAGTTATGGCCTACACCACCAACATGCTTAAGTTTCGGAAACATGCTTGTCCCGGTGCTTCGAGATCATCTACTAGGGCACGAGCAGGGTAGCAGATGCCATTGTTGCACTCGTTGGCAGGATCAAAGACGAGGCATCGTCCTACGCTACGGCAGGTGCTCTAGGACTAAGGGGTGTCCACTAAATTTGCTACCCCCTTTTTGTACCTTGCGCCTTCTAGGAGGATTGTAACTGAACTTCTACCTTTTCGATGAAGGTCTTTTGTGTTTTCTCGAAGAAAAAAAACTACCATTCTTTTTTTTCGACCATAAAAACTACCATCCTTGTTGCTATTCAAGAACTGAATATATAGTTGTTGAGTTTCAAGATTGAAATACATATCTAAGTTTCAATATAAATCATTTCTATTACAGGGTTACATCCTGCTAGCCATCCAAGCACACGTCCCCTCGCTTCACCCGCCGGCGTGCAGCGTCAACGAGCCACATAACTGCGAGCCGGTGCACGGCACCAACCTAAGTCTGCTTCTCCTTGGCATGTACATGATCTGCATCGGTGAGGGAGCCATCCGGGCATGCCTACCAGCGCTCGGTGGCGACCAGTTCGACAATGCTGACGCCGTTGAACGGCGGTTGGAGTCGAGCTTCTTCAACTGGTCCACCTTCTTTGTGTCAATGGGAACCTTCTTCGGGCTCATCTTCGTCGTGTGGCTGGAGAACAACAAAGGATGGGGTGTTGGCTTTGGTGTCTGCGCTGCGATTGTGCTGCTTGGGTTGCTCATTTGGGCTGCTGGGTTCCCCTTCTATCGCAACCAGGTGCCAACTGGGAGCCCCATCACTAGGATTATGCAGGTAATCAATTAATACATGAGCTTTGATCCACGCGGTCAGCGTTTGAATTATTTTAATTGTTCTGAAAGAAACATATTCGAATCATTTTTGTCCGAGGCGGTACAATAGTACTATAAGTTCTACCATGCAAGGGATATATGGTGCGTACATACACCGCCTGTCTTTGCTCTGAAATTTGAGCCATTTTTTGATTCATTTGAAACAATTGCACTCTTGATTGTGTGTACAAGATGAAAAAAAACAATGAAACATTATGTAACACCTTTTTTTTAATAAAAGGGCGGCCTTCCTCTTCCATTTTCATTAACAAAAACTATCTGGTTCATTATGTAACACTATGAAACGGGACCAAATTTTGTCACTGTGGCATGGATCTCAAAACAGCGATCGAACGGTTGATATACGTGCATGAAGTATCCCATGCATGATAGAATATCATTTCCCTAATCTTTTTACTAATAATGCCGGCAAGTCCTCTTTCAGGTAATTATAGTAGCATGCAAGAAAAGGAATCTTAAGCTACCTGGGAGCCCTGAAGACTTAAACCAGATGAGTGACGATAATGCTAAAGGCCTCGAGGTGCTACACAGAACAGAAGGCTTGCAGTACGTCAAAATCAGACCTAAATATTATGTCCTGTTGTCAGCTTAATTATGGTTCCAAAACAGAATTGTGTTGTGTCAGTCTGACTCGTCTCACCATCTTTCAGGTTTCTGGACAAAGCAGCAATAAAAATAGAGAACGGGGCAAGAGGGCCATTGATGCGGAGCATCCCTCGCCTACCCGCACCGACACTACTTCACCACCGCAAGCACCGCGAGGATCGATGGCAAGAGCACGTGCACGCGCCATCGAGAACGAGGTTGATTCTCTCCTCTTCGAGTTTCGTTCGGAATCGCATGAGAATTGGGTTCTACCTCATAAAGACATGTTATGCATTCTAGGATACCAAGGAGATGATCGTGAGAAGGAGAAGATGAAGCTGCGAGCATCCATGGAGCAAGAGAAGGAAGGAGAGATCGAGAAGAGTGAAGAAGGAGGAGGAGGGGAAAACCCCCTGGACACCCCGGGTGCCCGGCACCTGCAGCCCCCGGGTGCCCAGGCTCCTGCCCGCCTCCAGCCGCGCCCCCGGGTGCCCGGGCCTTGGCCGGCCGGGTGCCCGGCCCCCGCACCTCCAGCCGCTGGGCGCTGCCCCGGGTGCCCGGCCACCCCACCTGGCGACCTCCAGCGCTCCCCCGGGTGCCCGGGCTTGAGGCCCCGGGTGCCCGGCCACCCCACCTGGCGACCTCCAGCGCTCCCCCGGGTGCCCGGGCTTGAGGCCCCGGGTGCCCGGCCACCCCACCTGGCGACCTCCAGCGCTCCCCCGGGTGCCCGGGCTTGAGGCCCCGGGTGCCCGGCCACCCCACCTGGCGACCTCCAACGCTCCCCCGGGTGCCCGGCCACCCGCCAGCCGCCCCCTGAGCAGGCCGGGTGCCCGGCCCAAGTTGCCTGGGTGCCCGGACCCCTCCGGTCCAGCCACGTGTATTTGGCCTTTTGGCCTTTGTACCCCCCTCTCTTAACTTGTTTCGTCCCTAGACTATATAAGGGCACCTCCTAGGTCATTTGGAGGGTTAGCAAAGTATTTTAGAACACCAAAGTGAGCTTTGCTCCTTGTATCCTCCTCCTCTTGGAGATCAAGACCCCTCTTTGGGAAGAATCCTTGGGATTATCAAGCCCTCCTCTTGAAGGAGATTAAGATCAAGACCTCACCTAGTGGGAAGAACTTACCTAGTGCTATTTTCCTTGAATTGTTCATGTAATCTTGTGGATCTCTTGTGTGCTACCCTAGTGGATGTGATATTGGGTTTGTTTGAGTGATTTGTGCCTTGTGTTCTTGACTGTTCTTCCTCCTTTTTCCCCCTCCAAGTGTGAAAAGATCCCCTCTAGGGTTTCACCCTATAACATCTTGGTATCATGAGCAAGGTTGATTCACATCTTGGAGTCCCATCCCCCCATTTGCTGGCTTGATTTTGTTGTTTTTTGTCCAAATTCGAAAATTCCCCAAAAAAATAGCCCCAAATTTTTTTCTTGCAATTTGTTGGATCTTGTGAGATTTGGTTGTTTTGGTCCATGGATTTGATGTTTGGCAAGTGGATCTAGCTCCTCCCCAACAATCCCCACCCTTCCCACCACGAAATCCTCCGAATTTTGCATTTCCCCCAAATTTTCAACCCAAATCGGAGACCACCGGGTGCCCGCACCTCGAACCACTGGGCACCCGCACCCCCGGGCCACTTTCCCCTGACCACCCCGGGCACCCGCACCTCCCAGCCCCGTGTGCCCGCACCCCCCCCTCCCCCGAATCAGCCCAACTACAACACCAAATTGACCATAACTTCCACCTCCCAAGTCCGTTTTTCGTGTTCTTTAGCTTGTTTGGAAGCTCTTGACACCCCCCCATCACCATATATCATTACCACCACCATTAGCCTCCATCCAAAAATCAACACAAAAACACCCACCTTCCGCATTTGACCGATTTTGAGTTGCGGTTTTCGTTTTCTAAGGTGTTTCGGCTACTTAGGAACGTGTGACATCGACATCACCGCCATTCATCATCACCTCGTAGTCATCTTCACCGCTAACCGTAAGAAAGGACGGTAACTTCGACGTCACTTACCTTTGCTTTTGCATTGATAGCCCGAGCCTTTTGCGTTGCTTACCCATCGAGACTAGCGAGTTGAGAATTGTCGGGCCACGCTATTGTGCACCGTAGTGATCTTGTTATCATCTTAGTGCCATAAGTCTCTCCCGTGCATACCTTACATACTTGTCTCATATCATACTTGGCTCGAGCATCAAGCATAGTGAAAAAAAAGAGAAAGAAAGAAAAGCTTTTAAGCAAAAGAGGAGAAACAAAGAGCTTATAAGCAATAGCATTCAGCCATTTTGCATATCATCTTGAACACCTCATACATAGCATAGTTGGAATTGAAGACGGCACGTTTCTCTTATAGGTTGGTGCACATGCGTATCTCGCCCATTTGAGCAATCGAGCTAGCGTCTCTCTAGCATTCGCACAACAAGAGCATTTTCCGTGGTCACACATTTTGAGCTCACCCCTTGGTTGTGCGGATCCCATCTATCTTCCGTGTGTGTGTTCCTAGTGATACTCTTGGCTTTGATCTATTTGCTTTACTTGCATTTTTGTGAACCTTCTCAACCTTATCGATATCTTGACTAACATTTGCTTGAATTTTTTGCCACCATCCTAACCAAGCTCCTCCATAAGCCTTTTACTTGTAGGTGTGAGAAACAAACCCGGTTCCAATTCTACTATTGTGGCATTACATTGAGTGGCACTTGTTACATCCTCAATCCTCGAAAAAGGTAACTTCGGTATTGTTCTCTCATTTTCCTACTCACCCCACTTGGTTATGATGGATAGGCCAAGTTCGTCGGTGAACCCACCTTTCGAGGAGCAAGGTGATGATAACGGCTACGTCACCAAGAACCACTTCTTCATCGCACAATGAGCGTTACATCAAGAAAGTGTAGCATTGGGTGAATGCTTGGAGCAACTCGCCTCCGACCTTCATCAATCGATCGACGACAAGTTCACTACACAAATGGAAGAACTTCGCAACATGATCGTGCGACGCCCGTCTTCCTCATCATCGTCAGCAAGACGGCGCCACTCAAGCCGCTGTTCAAGTCGGCCACCTTCGGACTACTCATCTTATGATACAAGTCCTCCACGAGCTCAAGTCCCTCGACGTCAAGCACCTCAAGATCGCCAAGCTCAAGAAAATCCATTCTATGGCAATGGCTTACAAGACCGAGTACGAGCACGTGAAAGGGCGCGACAACAAGCGCAAGAACCAAGGGAGCAAGAGCAAATGCCTCCACAAGTGCCACGGCAACAACCTCAAGACGAAGATGACATCCGTCAAGAACAAGAGGAACGAGCGCGTCTACACCAAGAGGAGCAAGATGCCGAAGCACTTCGACAACAACAACTACGGCGCGAAGTTCAAGCTCAAGCGGCCCTAGATTCACTCCGAGATTCCACACGTGCCATTGCCCAACGCGGTCGGGAAGCACGAGAACAAGAGGAAGCTCTTCATCGAGAGATACAAGAAGAAGCCGCGAGACGTGAAGAGCAACAAGAAAGGCGCAACCAAGCGCATATCCCTCGTCCTCCTCCAAGACAAGAACGACTCCAAGCGGAACAAGTACTTCAAGATCCTCCTCCACGCCAAGAGCGACATCTCGAGGAACGAGCATTTGAGGACCTCCCTCCACGGCAAGAGCGACATCAAAACCGCTACTTCGATGAAGAACTCCGCTTCGGCAAGCTCAAGTTCACCATGCCCAAGTTCTCCGGAAGCAATGATCCCGAAGAGTATCTCTCATGGGCCTTGAAGGTGGATAAAACATTCCGTCTTCACAACTACGACGAGGAAAAGAAGATCTCCATGGCCTCCCTCGAGTTCCAAGACTACGTTCTCATTTGGTGGGAACAAGTGATCGAGCGACGACATACAAGAGGCGAACCACCAATCACAACGTGGACGGAAATGAAGGATGTCATGAGAGCTCGCTTCGTGCCTACACACTACACCCGTGATCTCTTCAAGAAGTTGCAACTCCTCAAACAAGGCATGAAGACGGTGGAAGAATACTACCAAGAAATGGAGATTGCCATGATACGAGCCAATGTCAAGGAAGACGACGAGCAAACAATGGCACACTTCTTGAACGGCCTCAACCACCCAATCAAGTGGATTGCCGACTTCCAACCATACTCAAACCATCTCGAGCTAGTTCATCAAGTGACCAAGGCCGAGCGACAAGTCCAAGATGACTTCAAATACGCCAAGTACTCGTCCAAGACCTACGGCTCCTACTCTCAAGCTCCCGCGACTTCGGCAACTGCTACCTCAACTAGAGCATCACCAAGTACCGGCGACAAGTCAAGTTCCAAGCAAGCTACGCCTTACTCGACTTGTTCTCCGGCAAGCAACTACAAATCCAAGACTCCCTCATCTTCGGCGCCACCGAACAACCCCGTCAAGACAAGTTCTCTCAAGTGCTTCACATGTGGTGGCCGGGGACACAAGTCCTTCGAGTGCACAAACAAGTGAACCATGATCTTCAACGATGATGGCACATATGACTCGATGAGTGAAGAAGAAATGGAAGCCCTTGAGCACGTGGCCATGCACCGGCGCGTCAATGAAGATGAAGATGACCAAGTGTTTTGTGACAATGATTCAAGTCCCTCTCTTGTGGTCTCCAAGGTCTTGACGCTCCAACACCATCAAGATGAAGACCAACGGTGCCACATCTTCCACACAAAGGCCGGCATCAACGGGCGTTCCGTGAAGGTCATCATCGACAGAGGAAGTTGTCACAACTTGGCAAGCGACGAGCTATGTTCCAAGCTCCAATTGGTCAAGAAGAAGCACCCTCGTCCCTACAAGGTGCAATGGCTAAGCGACTCCGGCACCATTCAAGTGGAGCATACGGTGCAAGTTTCTTTCAAGATTGGCGCTTACGAGGACAGCTTGGAGTGTGATTTAGTTCCTTTGTCGGTGTGCCACCTTCTCTTGGGACGACCTTGGCAATTTGACCGTGGAGTCATCCACAACGGACGAACCAACTACTATAGCTTCAAGATGAAAGGCAAGGAATATGTGCTTTGACCAATGTCACCAAGCCAAGTGATCGCCAATAAGCAAGCATCCACCCATCGTGGAAATCCTAGTGAGAGAGTGATCCACCAAAAAGAAAGTGAGAGCCACAAGCCAAAATTGAGCGCCTCTTCGCCAAGAGAGAAAAACTTAGTCCTCCTAGCCACAAAAAGAGAGATGAGAGAAGTGTGTGAGAACCCATCGAGTGTCATCCACTTTGTCCTCCTATGCAAAGATGAGGTGGCAAAAACTAACACTCCTAATCCTCTTCCTCTAGTGTTTTCTAACTTGTTGCAGGAATTCGAGGATGTCTTCCCCGATGAGCTACCTCCCGATCTTCCTCCTCTACGTGGCATTGGACATAGGATCG
Source organism: Triticum aestivum (assembly GCF_018294505.1). Lineage (NCBI taxonomy): Eukaryota > Viridiplantae > Streptophyta > Magnoliopsida > Poales > Poaceae > Triticum > Triticum aestivum. Next base: position 467,311,144 of record NC_057808.1, read on the forward strand.
ACCTCATCCCCGGAGCACCTCTTTCGAACAAGGCTCCCTACCGCGTCAACCCCGAAGAAACTAAGGAGATCCAACGGCAAGTACAACAACTCATCGACAACGGTCATGTACGTGAAAGCTTAAGCCCTTGTGCCGTTCCGGTTATACTTGTACCCAAGAAAGATGGTAGTTTTCGCATGTGCTCCGATTGTAGACCCATCAATGCTATCACCGTTCATTATAGGCATCCCATACCTCGACTTGACGATATGCTAGATGAACTTAGCGGTGCTACTATTTTCTCAAAAGTTGATCTTAAAAGTGGCTACTATCAAATCCGCATACAAGAAGGTGATGAATGGAAAACCGCTTTCAAAACTAAATTTGGCTTGTACGAGTGGTTGGTTATGCCTATGGGTTTATCGGAAGCTCCCGGTACTTTCATGCATCTTATGCATTTTGTGCTTCGTCCTTACATTGGAGTGTTTGTTGTGGTCTACTTAGATGACATACTTGTTTTTAGCAAATCCATCAAAGATCATATAAAGCATGTTAGGGCTGTTTTGCAAACTCTTCGCAAAGAACGTCTTTATGTGAACATGAAAAAGTGCACTTTTTGTGTTGACAAGCTTGTTTTCTTGGGTTTCGTTGTTTCCTCAAAGGGTGTCCATGTTGATGAGTCTAAAATTGAAGCAATTAAAACTTGGCCACAACCCACCAATTTGGAACAAGTGCGAAGTTTTCTTGGCCTTGCGGGTTTCTATCGTCGCTTTGTGAAAGATTTTAGCACTATTGCCGCACTGTTGCATGCCTTGAGTAAGAAAAATGCTCCTTTTGTTTGGGGACCTTTGCAATCTACCGCTTTTAATGAGCTCAAATCTTTGCTTACTCATGCTCCGATTCTTGCTTTACCTAACTTTGACAAAACTTTTGAGGTTCATTGCGATGCAAGTGGTAATGGAATTGGTGGAGTTTTGGTGCAAGAAAAACGAGCTATTGCATATTTTAGTGAAAAACTCTCCGGTGCTCAACTTAACTATCCCATCTATGACAAAGAATTGTATGCTTTAGTGCGTGTGTTACATGTTTGGGAACATTACCTTAGACCGCATGAGTTTTTCATACATACCGATCATGAGACACTTAAGTACCTTAAAGGTCAAACCAAGTTGAATAAACGACATGCTAAATGGAGTGAATTTATTGAATCTTTCCCCTATGTGATCAAATACATTAAGGGCAAATAGAACGTTGTGGCGGATGCCCTTTCCCGCAAATGCATGTTACTTACTCAACTTGAATTGAATGTTGTTGGATTTGATCATATCAAAGATTTATATGAGCACGATGTGACTTTTGCTACTCCTTATGCTAAGTGTGTGACGCATACTTCTTGGGAATGATACTATATCAAAGATGGTTATCTTATGAGAGCTAACAAACTATGCATTCCCGAGTCTTCTCTTCGTTTGTTACTTTCGCAAGAGGCTCATGGAGGTGGACTCATGGGACATTTTGGATGCGACAAGACTTTTGCCACGCTCTCCAAGAACTATTTTTGGCCCATGATGTTTCGCGATGTCGCCCGCTTCACCAACCGGTGCTCTACATGTTGCAAAGCTAACTCACAATCTCAATCCCATGGTTTACATATGCCTTTACCTATTCCGCACCAACCTTGGGAAGACATTAGCATGGATTTTGTGCTTGGATTACCAAGGACTCAAAATGGCAAGGACTCTGTATCTGTTGTTGTGGACCGATTCTCTAAAATGGCTCATTTTATACCATGCAACAAGATAGACGATGCTTCACATGTTGCCAATCTCTTTTCTAGGGAAATATTGAGGTTGCACGGTGTGCCAAAGACAATTGTGTCGGATCGAGACGTCAAGTTCTTAAGCTACTTTTGGAAGACGCTATGCGCCAAGCTCGGAATCAAGCTACTCTTATCCACGGCGTACCACCCTCAAACCGATGGCCAAACGGAAGTCACCAACCGGACGCTTGCAACTCTCCTACGCGTGTTGATAAAGAAGAACATCAAGGAGTGGGAGGAGTGCCTACCCATTGCCGAGTACGCCTACAACCGCGCAAGACATTCTACAACCGGCAAGTCCCCCTTCGAGGTTGTCCACGGCTTCAACCCTTTGTCGCCATTGGACATTCTCCCTCTACCGCTTCAAGAACGAGCAAACTTGGACGCAAGCGCAAGAGCCACCTACCTCAAGAAGATGCATGAAGAAACACGTTCCACGATCGAGCGCCAAGTACAACGACTAGCCTCCAAGCTCAACATCAACAAGTCTCCGATGGTGTTCCAACCGGGTGATCAAGTATGGATACATCTCCGCAAGGACCGCTTCCCCAAGGAACGCAAGTCCAAGCTACTCCCGAGAGCCGACGGACCATTCAAGGTGCTAGCACGCTACAACGACAACGCCTACAAGGTCGACATCCCACGTGACAAGTACAACGTAAGCGACATCTTCAACGTCCAAGAGTTGGCCAAGTACCATGGTGATGAAGAGCACGATCCGTGGACGGATCTCTCCCAAGGGGGGGAGATGATGCGGAGCATCCCTCGCCTACCCGCACCGACACTACTTCACCACCAAGCACCGCGAGGACCGATGACAAGAGTGTTGGGGAACGTAGTAATTTCAAAAAAATTCCTATGCACACACAGGATCATGGTGATGCATAGCAACGAGAGGGGAGAGTGTGTCCACGTACCCTTGTAGACCGAAAGCAGAAGCGTTAGCACAACGTGGTTGATGTAGTCGTACGTCTTCACGATCCGACCGATCAAGTACCGAACGCACGTCACCTCCGAGTTCTGTACACGTTCAACTCGATGACGTCCCTCGAACTCCAATCCAGCCGAGCTTTGAGGGAGAGTTCCGTCAGCACGACGGTGTGGTGATGATGATGATGTTGCTACCGACGCAGGGCTTCGCCTAAGCACCGCTACAATATTATCGAGGTGGACTATGGTGGAGAGGGGCACCGCACACGGCTAAGAGATCCAAGAGATCAATTGTTGTGTCTATGGGGTGCCCCTCTCCTCCGTATATAAAGGGGGGAGGAGAGGGCCGGCCAAGGGGAGGAGGCGCGCGCAAGGGGGGAGTCCTACTCCCACCGGGAGTAGGACTCCTCATTTTCCTATTTGGAGAGGGAGAGGGAAGGAAGAGGAAGGAGGGAGGAAGGAAAGGGGGGCCGGCCCCCCTCCCAATTTGGATTGGGCTTGGGGGGCGCCCCCTCCCTTGCTCCTTTCCCCTCCTTTCCACTAAAGCCCATTAAGGCCCATATACCCCCGGGGGGGTTTCGATAACCTCCCGGTGCTCCGGTATTATCCCGATCTCACCCGGAACCATTCCGGTATCCAAATATAGTCGTCCAATATATCGATCTTTACGTCTTGACCATTTAGAGACTCCTCGTCATGTCCGTGATCACATCCGGGACTCCGAACTACCTTCGGTACATCAAAACACATAAACTCATAATATAACCGTCATCGAACTTTAAGCGTGCGGACCCTACGGGTTCGAGAACTATGTAGACATGACCGAGACACGTCTCCGGTCAATAACCTATAGCGGAACCTGGATGCTCATATTGGCGCCTACATATTCTACGAAGATCTTTATCGGTCAAACCGCATAACAACATACGTTGTTCCCTTTGTCATCGGTATGTTACTTGCCCGAGATTCGATCGTCGGTATCTCAATACCTAGTTCAATCTCGTTACCGGCAAGTCTCTTTACTCGTTTCGTAATACATCATCCCGCAACTAACTCATTAGTCACATTGCTTGCAAGGATTATAGTGATGTGCATTACCGAGAGGGCCCAGAGATACCTCTCCGACAATCGGAGTGACAAATCCTAATCTCGAAATACGCCAACCCAACAAGTACCTTTGGAGACACCTATAGAGCACCTTTATGATCACCCAGTTACGTTGTGACGTTTGGTAGCACACAAAGTGTTCCTCCGGTAAACGGGAGTTGCATAATCTCATAGTCATAGGAACATGTATAAGTCATGAAGAAAGCAATAGCAGAATACTAAACGATCAAGTGCTAAGCTAACGGAATGGGTCAAGTCAATCACATCATTCTCCTAATGATGTGATCCCATTAATCAAATGACAACTCATGTCCATGGCTAGGAAACATAACCATCTTTGATTAACGAGCTAGTCAAGTAGAGGCATACTAGTGACACTCTGTTTGTCTATGTATTCACACAAGTATTATGTTTCCGGTTAATACAATTCTAGCATGAATAATAAACATTTATCATGATATAAGGAAATAAATAATAACTTTATTATTGCCTCTAGGGCATATTTCCTTCAGTCTCCCACTTGCACTAGAGTCAATAATCTAGATTACACAGTAATGATTCTAACACCCATGGAGCCTTGGTGCTGATCATGTTTTGCTCGTGGAAGAGGCTTAGTCAACGGGTCTGCAATATTCAGATCCGTATGTATCTTGCAAATTTCTATGTCTCCCACCTGGACTTGATCCCGGATGGAGTTGAAGCATCTCTTGATGTGCTTGGTTCTCTTGTGAAATCTGGATTCCTTTGCCAAGGCAATTGCACCAGTATTGTCACAAAAGATTTTCATTGGACCCGATGCCCTAGGTATGACACCTAGATCGGATATGAACTCCTTCATCCAAACTCCTTCATTTGCTGCTTCTGAAGCAGCTATGTACTCCGCTTCACACGTAGATCCCGCCACAACGCTTTGTTTAGAACTGCACCAACTGACAGCTCCACCGTTCAATGTAAACACGTATCCGGTTTGCAATTTAGAATCGTCCGGATCAGTGTCAAAGCTTGCATCGACGTAACCTTTTACGACTAGCTCTTTGTCACCTCCATAAACGAGAAACATATCCGTAGTCCTTTTCAGGTATTTCAGGATGTTCTTGACCGCTGTCCAGTGATCCACTCCTGGATTACTTTGGTACCTCCCTGCTAAACTTATAGCAAGGCACACATCAGGCCTGGTACGTAGCATTGCATACATTATAGAGCCTATGGCTGAAGCATAGGGAACATCTTTCATTTTCTCTCTATCTTCTGCAGTGGTCGGGCATTGAGTCTGACTCAACTTCACACCTTGTAACACAGGCAAGAACCCTTTCTTTGCTTGATCCATTTTGAACCTCTTCAAAACTTTGTCAAGGTATGTGCTTTGTGAAAGTCCAATTAAGCGTCTTGATCTATCTCTATAGATCTTGATGCCCAATATATAAGCAGCTTCACCGAGGTCCTTCATTGAAAAACTCTTATTCAAATATCCTTTTATGCTATCCAGAAATTCTATATCATTCCCAATCAACAATATGTCATCCACATATAATATTAGAAATGCTACAGAGCTCCCACTCACTTTCTTGTAAATACAGACTTCTCCAAAAGTATGTATAAAACCATATGCTTTGATCACACTATCAAAACGTTTATTCCAACTCCGACAGGCTTGCACCAGTCCATAAATGGATCGCTGGAGCTTGCATACTTTGTTAGCTCCCTTTGGATCGACAAAACCTTCCGATTGCATCATATACAACTCTTCTTCCAGAAATCCATTCAGGAATGCAGTTTTGACATCCATTTGCCAAATTTCATAATCATAAAATGCGGCAATTGCTAACATGATTCGGACAGACTTAAGCATCGCTACGGGTGAGAAAGTCTCATCGTAGTCAATCCCTTGAACTTGTCGAAAACCTTTTGCAACAAGTCGAGCTTTGTAGACAGTAACATTACCGTCAGCGCCAGTCTTCTTCTTGAAGATCCATTTATTCTCAATGGCTTGCCGATCATTGGGCAAGTCAACCAAAGTCCACACTTTGTTCTCATACATGGATCCCATCTCAGATTTCATGGCCTCAAGCCATTTCGCGGAATCTGGGCTCACCATCGCTTCTTCATAGTTCGTAGGTTCGTCATGGTCTAGTAACATAACCTCCAGAACAGGATTACCGTACCACTTTGGTGCGGATCTTACTCTGGTTGACCTACGAGGTTCGGTAGTAACTTGATCTAAAGCTTCATGATCAATATCATTAACTTCCTCACTAATAGGTGTAGGTGTCACAGGAACCGGTTTCTGTGATGAACTACTTTCCAACAAGGGAGCAGGTACAGTTACCTCATCAAGTTCTACTTTCTTCCCACTCACTTCTTTCGAGAGAAACTCCTTCTCTAGAAAGGATCCAAATTTAGCAACAAAAGTCTTGCCTTCAGATCTGTGATAGAAGGTGTACCCAACAATTTCCTTTGGGTATCCTATGAAGACACATTTCTCCGATTTGGGTTCGAGCTTATCAGGTTGAAGCTTTTTCACATAAGCATCGCAGCCCCAAACTTTAAGAAACGAAAACTTTGGTTTCTTGCCAAACCACAGTTCATAAGGCGTTGTCTCAACGGATTTTGATGGTGCCCTATTTAACGTGAATGCAGCCGTCTCTAAAGCATAACCCCAAAATGATAGCGGTAAATCAGTAAGAGACATCATAGATCGCACCATATCTAGTAAATTACGATTACGACGTTCGGACACACCATTACGCTGTGGTGTTCTGGGTGGCATGAGTTGCGAAACTATTCCGCATTGTTTCAAATGTAGACCAAACTCGTAACTCAAATATTCTCCTCCACGATCAGATCGTAGAACCTTTATTTTCTTGTTACGATGATTTTCCACTTCACTCTGAAATTCTTTGTACTTTTCAAATGTTTCAGACTTATGTTTCATTAAGTAGATATACCCATATCTGCTTAAATCATCTGTGAAGGTGAGAAAATAATGATACCCGCCGCGAGCTTCAACATTCATCGGACCACATACATCTGTATGTATGATTTCCAACAAATCGGTTGCTCGCTCCATAGTTCCGGAGAACGGCGTTTTAGTCATCTTGCCCATGAGGCACGGTTCGCAAGTACCAAGTGATTCATAATCAAGTGGTTCCAAAAGTCCATCAGTATGGAGTTTCTTCATGCGCTTTACACCAATATGACCTAAACGGCAGTGCCACAAATAAGTTGGTTATCAACTCTGCATCTTTTGGCTTCAATATTATGAATATGTGTATCACTACTATCGAGATTCAACAAAAATAGACCACTCTTCAAGGGTGCATGACCATAAAAGATATTACTCATATAATAGATCAACCATTATTCTCTGATTTAAATGAATAACCGTCTTGCATCAAACAAGATCCAGATATAATGTTCATGCTCAACGCTGGCACCAAATAACAATTATTCAGGTCTAAAACTAATCCCGAAGGTAGATGTAGAGGTAGCGTGCCGACCGCGGTCACATCGACTTTGGAACCATTTCCCATGCGCATCGTCACCTCGTCCTTAGCCAATCTTCGCTTAATCCGTAGTCCCTGTTTCGAGTTGCAAATATTAGCAACAGAACCAGTATCAAATACCCAGGTGCTACTGCGAGCATTAGTAAGGTACACATCAATAACATGTATATCACATATACCTTTGTTCACCTTGCCATCCTTCTTATCCGCCAAATACTTGGGGCAGTTCCGCTTCTAGTGACCAGTCTGTTTGCAGTAGAAGCACTCAGCCTCAGGCTTAGGTCCGGACTTGGGTTTCTTCTCCTGAGCAGCAACTTGCTTGTTGTTCTTCTTGAAGTTCCCCTTCTTCTTTCCTTTGCCCTTTTTCTTGAAACTGGTGGTCTTGTTGACCATCAACACTTGATGCTCCTTTCTGATTTCTACCTCCGCGGCCTTTAGCATTGCGAAGAGCTCGGGAATCGTCTTATCCATCCCTTGCGCGTTATAGTTCATCACAAAGCTCTTGTAGCTTGGTGGCAGTGATTGAAGAATTCTGTCAATGACGCTATCATCCGGAAGATTAACTCCCAGTTGAATCAAGTGATTGTTATACCCAGACATTCTGAGTATATGCTCACTGACAAAACTATTCTCCTCCATCTTGCAGCTGTAGAACTTATTGTAGACTTCATATCTCTCAATCCGGGCATTTGCTTGAAATATTAACTTCAACTCCTGGAACATCTCATATGCTCCATGACGTCAAAACGTCGTTGAAGTCCCGGTTCTAAGCCGTAAAGCATGGCACACTGAACTATCGAGTAGTCATCAACTTTGCTCTGCCAGACGTTCATAACATCTGGTGTTGCTCCTGCAGCAGGTCTGGCACCTAGCGGTGCTTCCAGGACGTAATTCTTCTGTGCAACAATGAGGATAATCCTCAAGTTACGGACCCAGTCCGTGTAATTGCTACCATCATCTTTCAACTTTGCTTTCTCAAGGAACGCATTAAAATTCAACGGAACAACAGCACGGGCCATCTATCTACAATCAACATAGACAAGCAAAATACTATCAGGTACTAAGTTCATGATAAATTTAAGTTCAATTAATCATATTACTTAAGAACTCCCACTTAGATAGACATCCCTCTAATCATCTAAGTGATCACGTGATCCAAATCAACTAAACCATGTCCGATCATCACGTGAGATGGAGTAGTTTCAATGGTGAACATCACTATGTTGATCATATCTACTATATGATTCACGCTCGACCTTTCGGTCTCGGTGTTCCGAGGCCATATCTGCATATGCTAGGCTCGTCAAGTTTAACCTGAGTATTCCGCGTGTGCAACTGTTTTGCACCCGTTGTATTTGAACGTAGAGCCTATCACACCCGATCATCACGTGGTGTCTCAGCACGAAGAACTTTCGCAACGGTGCATACTCAGGGAGAACACTTTTATCTTGAAATTTTAGTGAGAGATCATCTTATAATGCTACTATCAAACAAAGCAAGATAAGATGCATAAAAGATAAACATCACATGCAATCAATATAAGTGATATGATATGGCCAACATCATCTTGTGCTTGTGATCTCCATCTCCGAAGCACCGTCATGATCACCATCGTCACCGGCGCGACACCTTGATCTCCATCGTAGCATCGTTGTCGTCTCACCAACTATTGCTTTTACGACTATCGCTACCGCTTAGTGATAAAGTAAAACAATTACATGGCGATTGCATTTCATACAATAAAGCGACAACCATATGGCTCCTGCCAGTTGCCGATAACTCGGTTACAAAACATGATCATCTCATACAATAAAATATAGCATCATGTCTTGACCATATCACATCACAACATGCCCTGCAAAAACAAGTTAGACGTCCTCTACTTTGTTGTTGCAAGTTTTACGTGGCTGCTACGGGCTTAGCAAGAACCGTTCTTACCTACGCATCAAAACCACAACGATAGTTTGTCAAGTTGGTGTTGTTTTAACCTTCGCAAGGACCGGGCGTAGCCATACTCGGTTCAACTAAAGTGACAGAGACAGACACCCGCCAGTCACCTTTAAGCAACGAGTGCTCGCAACGGTGAAACCAGTCTCGCGTATGCGTACGCGTAATGTCGGTCTGGGCCGCTTCATCTCACAATACCGCCGAACCAAAATATGACATGCTGGTAAGCAGTATGACTTGTATCGCCCATAACTCACTTGTGTTCTACTCGTGCATATAACATCAACGCATAAAACCAGGCTCGGATGCCACTGTTGGGGAACGTAGTAATTTCAAAAAAATTCCTACGCACACGCAAGATCATGGTGATGCATAGCAACGAGAGGGGAGAGTGTTGTCTACGTACCCTCGTAGACCGAAAGCGGAAGCGTTAACACAACGCGGTTGATGTAGTCGTACGTCTTCACGATCCGACCGATCAAGTACCGAACGCACGGCACCACCGAGTTCAGCACACGTTCAGCTCGATGACGTCCCTCGAACTCCGATCCAGCCGAGTGTTGAGGGAGAGTTTCGTCAGCACGACGGCATGGTGACGATGATGATGTTCTACCGACGCAGGGCTTCGCCTAAGCACCGCTACGATATTATCGAGGTGTAATATGGTGGAGGGGGGCACCGCACACGGCTAAAAGATCGTTGATCAATTGTGTGTCTAGAGGTGCCCCCTGCCCCCGTATATAAAGGTGCAAGGGGGGGTTCGGCCAGCCTAAGGGAGAGGCTCTCCAGGAGGAGTCCTACTCCTACCGGGAGTAGGACTCCCCCTCTTTTCCATGTTGGACTAGGAGAGAGAGGGGGAAGAGGTGGAGGGGAGGAAGGAAGGGGGGGCGCCGCCCCCCTCTCCTTGTCCTATTCGGACTGGGGGGAGGGGCACGCGGCCCTGCCCTGGCCTCCTCTCCTCTCTTCCACCTAGGCCCACTAAGGCCCATTAAGTTACCGGGGGGTTCCGGTAACCTCCCGGTACTCCGGAAAAATCCCGATTTCACCCGGAACACTTCCGATGTCCAAACATAGGCTTCGTTGTCGTCTCGCCAACTTATGCTTCTACGACTATCGCTACCGCTTAGTGATAAAGTAATGCATTACAGGGCGATTGCATTGCATACAATAAAGCGACAACCATATGGCTCCTGCCAGTTGCCGATAACTCGGTTACAAAACATGATCATCTCATACAATAAAATTTAGCATCATGCCTTGACCATATCACATCACAACATGCCCTGCAAAAACAAGTTAGACGTCCTCTACTTTGTTGTCGCAAGTTTTACGTGGCTGTTACGGGCTGAGCAAGAACCGTTCTTACCTACGCATCAAAACCACAACGATAGTTCGTCAAGTTAGTGTTGTTTTAACCTTCTCAAGGACCGGGCTTAGCCACACTCGGTTCAACTAAAGTTGGAGAAACTGACACCTGCCAGCCACCTGTGTGCAAAGCACGTCGGTAGAACAAGTCTCACGTAAGCGTACGCGTAATGTCGGTCCGGGCCGCTTCATCCAACAATACCGCCGAACCAAAGTATGACATGCTGGTAAGCAGTATGACTTGTATCGCCGACAACTCACTTGTGTTCTACTCGTGCATATAACATCTACGCATAAAACCAGGCTCGGATACCACTGTTGGGGAACGTAGTGATTTCAAAAAAATTCCTATGCACACACAGGATCATGATGATGCATAGCAACGAGAGGGGAGAGTGTGTCCACGTACCCTCGTAGACCGAAAGCGGAAGCGTTAGCACAACGCGGTTGATGTAGTCGTACGTCTTCACGATCCGACCGATCAAGTACCGAACGCACGGCACCTCCGAGTTCTGCACTCGTTCAACTCGATGACGTCCCTCGAACTCCGATCCAGCCGAGCTTTGAGGGAGAGTTCCGTCAGCACGACGGCGTGGTGACGATGATGATGTTGCTACCGACGCATGGCTTCGCCTAAGCACCGCTACGATATTATCGAGGAGGACTATGGTGGAGAGGGGCACCGCACACGGCTAAGAGATCCAAGAGATCAATTGTTGTGTCTATGGGGTGCCCCTCTCCTCCGTATATAAAGGGGGGAGGAGAGGGCCGGCAAGGGGAGGAGAGGGCCGGCAAGGGGAGGAGGCGCGCCCAAGGGGGGAGTCCTACTCCCACCGGGAGTAGGACTCCTCCTTTTCCTATTTGGAGAGGGAGAGGGAAGGAAGAGGAAGGAGGGAGGAAGGAAAGGGGGGCCGCCCCCCCCCCCCCCTCCCAATTCGGATTGGGCTTGGGGGGCGCCCCTCCCTTGCTCCTTTCCCCTCCTTTCCACTAAAGCCCATTAAGGCCCATATACCTCCCGGGGGATTCCGATAACCTCCCGGTGCTCCGGTATTATCCCGATCTCATCCGGAACCATTCCGGTATCCAAATATAGTCGTCCAATATATCGATCTTTACGTCTCGGCCATTTCGAGACTCCTCGTCATGTCAGTGATCATATCCGGGACTCTGAACTACCTTCGGTACATCAAAACACATAAACTCATAATATAACCGTCATCGAACTTTAAGCGTGCGGACCCTACGGGTTCGAGAACTATGTAGACATGACCGAGACACGTCTCCGGTCAATAACTAATAGCGGAACCTGGATACTCATATTGGCTCCTACATATTCTACGAAGATCTTTATCGGTCAAACTGCATAACAACATACGTTGTTCCCTTTGTCATCGGTATGTTACTTGCCCGAGATTCGATCGTCGGTATCTCAATACCTAGTTCAATCTCGTTACCGGCAAGTCTCTTTACTTATTCCGTAATACATCATCCCGCAACTAACTCATTAGTCACATTGCTTGCAAGGCTTATAGTGATGTGCATTACCGAGAGGGCCCAGAGATACCTCTCCAACAATAGGAGTGACAAATCCTAATCTCGAAATACGCCAACCCAACAAGTACCTTTGGAGACACCTGTAGAGCACCTTTATGATCACCCAATTATGTTGTGACGTTTGGTAGCACACAAAGTGTTCCTCCGGTAAACGAGAGTTGCATAATCTCATAGTCATAGGAACATGTATAAGTCATGAAGAAAGCAATAGCAGAATACTAAACGATCAAGTGCTAAGCTAACGGAATGGGTCAAGTCAATCACATCATTCTCCTAATGATGTGATCCCGTTAATCAAATGACAACTCATGTCCATGGCTAGGAAACATAACCATCTTTGATTAACGAGCTAGTCAAGTAGAGGCATACTAGTGACACTCTGTTTGTCTATGTATTCACACAAGTATTATGTTTCCGGTTAATACAATTCTAGCATGAATAATAAACATTTATCATGATATAAGGAAATAAACAATAACTTTATTATTGCCTCTAGGGCATATTTCCTTCAAAGAGCACGTGCACGCGCCATCGAGAACGAGGTTGATTCTCTCCTCTTCGAGTTTCGTTCGGAATCGCATGAGAATTGGGTTCTACCTCATAAAGACATGTTATGCATTCTAGGATACCAAGGAGATGATCGTGGGAAGGAGAAGGTGAAGCTGCGAGCATCCATGGAGCAAGAGAAGGAAGGAGAGATCGAGAAGAGTGAAGAAGGAGGAGGAGGAGGGGCAAACCCCCCCTGGACACCCCGGGTGCCCGGCACCTGCAACCCCCAGGTGCCCGGGCTCCTGCCCGCCTCCAGCCGCGCCCCGGGTACCCGGGCCTTGGCCGGCCGGGTGCCCGGCCCCCGCACCTCCAGCCGCTGGGCGCTACCCCGGGTGCCCGGCCACCCCACCTGGCGACCTCCAGCGCTCCCCCGGGTGCCCGGGTCTTGGGCCCCCGGGTGCCCGGCCACCCGCCAGCCGCCCCCTGAGCAGGTCGGGTGCCCGTCCCAAGTTGCCCGGGTGCCCGGACCCCTCCGGTCCAGCCGCGTGTATTTGGCCTTTTGGCCTTTGTACCCCCGTCTCTTAACTTGTTTCGTCCCTAGACTATATAAGGGCACCTCCTAGGTCATTGGAGGGTTAGCAAAGTATTTTAGAACACCAAAGTGAGCTTTGCTCCTTGTATCCTCCTCCTCTTGGAGATCAAGACCCCTCTTTGGGAAGAATCCTTGGGATTATCAAGCCCTCCTATTGAAGGAGATCAAGATCAAGACCTCACCTAGTGGGAAGAACTTGCCTAGTGCTATTTTCCTTGAATTGTTCATGTAATCTTGTGGATCTCTTGTGTGCTACCCTAGTGGATGTGATATTGTGTTTGTTTGAGTGATTTATGCCTTGTGTTCTTGAGTGGTCTTCCTCCTTTTCCCCCTCCAAGTGTGAAAAGATCCCCTCTAGGGTTTCACCCTATAACAGCCATGGTCGCTCTACAACGTGACCCAGGTGGAGGAGACCAAGATCATGTGCCGCATGATCCCGATCTTCGTTACCTCAGCGCTCGGCTACATGCCCGTGTCCATCATCCTCAACCTCACCGTCCAGCGGGGCAACACCATGGACACCAGGCTGGGCGCGATCGTCGTGTCCCCCGCGACGCTCTTCGTCATCCCGACGGTCTTCCAGCTGGTGATCCTGGTCGTGTACGACCGCCTGCTCGTCCCGCTCCTGCGTAGGGCCACCGGCTACGTCGGCGGCGTCACGCACCTCCAGCGCATCGGCGTGGGCTTCGTGGCCGCGGTGCTGGCCAGCGCCGTCGCGGCGCTCGTGGAGACGAGGAGGAAGGGGGTGGCGCGCAGGAGCAGCTTCGTGGACTCGCCCGCTGGCGGGGAACCGATGTCGGTCTTCTGGCTGACGCCGCAGTTCTTTCTCCTCAGGGTGGTGGACGTCACCTCCTTCGTCGGCCTCCTCGAGTTCTTCTACAGCGAGGCCTTCGCCGGGATGAAGTCCATCGGGAGCTCCGTGTTCTACTGCATGTTGGGGCTGGCCGCCTGGTTCTCGACCTTACTGATCCAGCTGGTGAACCGTGCCATGAGGCGCGGTGGTGGGGCGGCAGGGTGGCTGGATGGAGCCAACCTCAACAGGAGTAGGCTTGATTCCTTCTACTGGTTGGTCTGTGTTCCTGAGCTGGTGTCCTTCATGGTCTACCTGTTCTGGGCGAGGAGGTACGTCTACCGGAATGACCAAAGGGTCGCCGCTGAAGATGACAAGAAGACTATTCCATCAGCTGCTTATGTGGATGGGATCTAAATCAATATGTTGTGTACTATCGGTCGAGCTGGTAAAGTTGCTTTGCCAAGACGGATTGGTTGCCATGCATTCTCCTTTGCGTATTAGCAAAGAGAGAATTTCTACGCGGAAGGAAAAGATCGGGAACAAGAAAAGTAGCAATAATTGCAAAATTCACTCTATCTTCCTCTTGTAGGGGGATTGTAGTGTTGATACAAAGAAATTGGAGATAGATTGTCTAAAGGGAAATACAGACAATTATTTGTTCCTAGAAATAGATAACAAAAATTTGAGACGTAAGAACAATTATGGTGGAAAAAAAGTGATGTGTGGTATGATAGAGAGCATATGTGTGAGGGAAATTTCCCGACCATCCTTGATTTTTTGTCACAGGATGTGCTAGTTTTGGGGGATTTGGTTGTTGATAATTGCAGAGTTGCAAATCCGGTGTCCGATACTAAACAAAATTTAGATATTGTGGATGGTCCTTTCTTTTAGAGTATGCAATCGCGTACCATATTTTTATAGAAGGCAGAAAAAGATTTACAAGAGTCCTCCCCATGATGTGAACATCTTCGTAGGTACACCCACACCAAAAGTCCTAATTAACCTACTCTCTCAGATATTGTGGATGCTCCTGATGTTTAAGAAAAACAATCACAGAGACTCGGCCATCCAGGGGGCTGGGCTATACTAGAGGAGTATTTCATAATTCACTTTCTAGCTCTTTTTGTTGTATAAATAACCTCCTCTTACCCTAGATTAGGGTCGAGGGTGAGCTCTCTGTAGAATTAGGGTTCCCTGTGCAACGCCAGCGAGCCTTGAGGTAGAAATGGAAGTGAATTTTGGTAGATTCAGAGGGCCTGGAAGATTCAATAGTGGTGGTAGAGATAATTTTTAGTACCGTAGAAAGGAGTATGAGGGTGACAGATTCAGAGATGACAACCCTCGGGAGGGAGGATTGATAATGGCTTTAGGGCTGGTGAGATGAATATGAATAAGAATTTTCATGATCTGAGGGGTCCCAATCCTTCCGGCGGAAGTGCTGACGTTGGAGGTTCCAGTTTGTTGATCATAGGAAAGGCTTTGAGGGAAGCTTTTTGCAGCAAGGAGATAAGGTAATTCCTGGACCACCCGATCAGATCAATAGTAACTTTGCTCGTGATCAAATTCAACAACAACAACGGTTTGGGGCACTACTGGCTCAGCTGAAAGCAGTCATCAACTGAATGCTCCTGCTTTGGCCAGTTTCTCCAATCCTGGTGGCCAAGGGCTCAAAAGTGGTAGTGATTTGAAGAAAGCAATGAGTAGTGGTGACAGTATTGCTGGGGGTGCGCCTGGTAATTAGAACAAAGGAACTTATCATGGAATCATAAATCAAAGGGCATTCTTTGGATTCTGATAAATTTGGTGGTAGATCTGGGCAAGATGGTGGAAAATGGGATCGGGAATTTGGGATATAAGCATGTGTGTGCCACCTTTGTGAGGACTAAAACCGTACTTATCTACTAGCAGGAGCCGAGGCACCAGGATTCTCCTCCCCACCATCGGCCGCTGGAGCAGTAGGTGGAGGGGAGACGAATTCACAGGCTCACCGACGGAGATCTAGGAGAAAAGGCTTTCCCTAGTCGCAGGGAAAGGAAAAGACGTTGTATAGAAGTAAACAGGCTCACCGATAGAGATCAAGGAGAAAAGGCTTCCCTAGTCGCAGGGAAAGGAAAAGACGTTGTATAGAAGTAAATACCATAAATGTGCGTAAGCCAAATCCTATACTACCACTATTATCAATAACTCATAGTGAAGCTAGATGATGCATGCATGGACAGACGCACACAAGAAGCAAGCCAAAGCAACGAGAACAACTCCAAATCAACATGATGCAAGCCCAAATCAACGAGATGCAAGCCAAGAGAAGGAAATTTAAATAGCTTGATACATCTCCAACGTATCTATAATTTTTTATTTTTCCATGCTATTATATTATCTCTTTTGGATGTTTAATGGGCTTTACTAAGCACTTTTATATTATTTTTTGGACTAACCTATTAACCGAAGGCCCAGTGCAAATTGCTGTTTTTTTGCCTATCTTAGTGTTTCGCAGAAAAGGAATATCAAACGGAGTCCAAACGGAATGAAACCTTCGCGAGAGTTATTTTTGAAACAAACGTGATCCAGACGACTTCGAATGGACGTTAAGAAAGAAGCAAGGAGGCCACGAGGCAGGGAGGCGCGCCTCCCACCCTCGTGAGCCCCTCGCAGCTCCACCGACCTACTTCTTCCTCCTATATATACCCATATACCCCGAAAACATCCAGGAGCACCACGAAACCCTATTTCCACCGCCGCAACCTTCTGTACCCGTGAGATCCCATCTTGGGGCCTTTTCCGGCGCTCCGCCGGAGGGGGAATCGATCACGGAGGGCTTCTACATCAACACCATAGCCTCTCTGATGATGTGTGAGTAGTTTACCATAGACCTTCGGGTCCATAGTTATTAGCTAGATGGCTTCTTCTCTCTCTTTGAATCTCAATACAAAGTTCTCCTCGATCTTCTTGGATATCTATTCGATGTAATTATTTTTGTGGTGTGTTTGTCGAGATCCGATGAATTGTGGGTTTATGATCAAGATTATCTATGAACAATATTTGAATCTCCTCTGAATTCTTTTATGTATGATTTGTTATCTTTGCAAGTCTCTTCGAATTATCAGTTTGGTTTGGCCTACTAGATTGATCTTTCTTGCAATGGGAGAAGTGCTTAGCTTTGGGTTCAATCTTGCGGTGTCCTTTCCCAGTGACAGCAGGGGCAGCAAGGCACGTATTGTATTGTTGCCATCGAGGGTAAAAAGATGGGGTTTATATCATATTGCTTGAGTTTATCCCTCTACATCATGTCATCTTGCCTAATGCGTTACTCTGTTCTTATGAACTTAATACTCTAGATGCATGCTGGATAGCGGTCGATGTGTGGAGTAATAGTAGTAGATGCGGAATCGTTTCGGTCTACTTGTTGCGGACGTGATGCCTATATACATGATCATGCCTAGATATTCTCATAATTATGCACTTTTCTATCAATTGCTCGACAGTAATTTGTTCACCCACCGTAATACTTATGCTATCTTGAGAGAAGCCACTAGTGAAACCTATGGCCCCCGGGTCTATTTTCCATCATATAAGTTTCCAATCTATTTTATTTTGCAATCTTTACTTTCCAATCTATATCATAAAATACCAAAAATATTTATCTTATTATCTCTATCAGATCTCACTTTTGCAAGTGGCCATGAAGGGATTGACAACCCCTTTATCGCATTGGTTGCAAGGTTCTTATTTGTTTGTGTAGGTACGAGGCAACTTGTGGGTGTAGTCTCCTACTGGATTGATACCTTGGTTCTCAAAAACTGAGGGAAATACTTACGCTACTTTGCTGCATCACCCTTTCCTCTTCAAGGGAAAATCAACGCATGCTCAAGAGGTAGCAAGAAGGATTTCTGGCGCCGTTGCCGGGGAGGCTTACACCAAGTCAAGTCAAGATTTGATCTCCCGCCAACGTGCGATTTCTAGCGCCGTTGCCGGGGAGATCTACGCCAAGTCAAGTCAAGTCAAGACATACCAAGTACCCATCACAAACTCTTATCCCTCGCATTACATTATTTGTCATTTGCCTCTCGTTTTCCTCTCCCCCACTCCACCCTTGCCGTTTTATTCGCCCTCTTTTTCGTTCATCTCTTTTCGCTTGCTTCTTGTGTGCTTGTGTGTTGGATTGTTTGTCACGATGGCTCAAGACAATACCAAATTGTGTGAATTTTCCAATACCAACAACAATGATTTCCTTAGCACTCCAATTGCTCCTCTTACCGATGCTGAATCTTGTGAAATTAATGCTGCTTTATTGAATCTTGTCATGAAAGATCAATTCTCTGGCCTTCCTAGTGAAGATGCCGCTACCCATCTAAACAACTTTGTTGATTTGTGTGATATGCAAAAGAAGAAAGATGTGGATAATGATATTGTTAAATTGAAGCTATTTCCGTTTTCGTTGAGAGATCGCGCTAAAACTTGGTTTTTGTCTTTGCCTAAAAATAGTATTGATTCTTGGAATAAGTGCAAAGATGCTTTTATCTCTAAGTATTTTCCTCCCGCTAAGATCATCTCTCTTAGAAACGATATTATGAATTTTAAGCAACTTGATCATGAGCATGTTGCACAATCTTGGGAGAGGATGAAATTAATGATACGTAATTGCCCTACACATGGTTTGAATTTATGGATGATTATACAAAAAAAATATGCCGGATTGAATTTTGCTTCTAGAAATCTTTTAGATTCAGCCGCGGGAGGCATTTTTATGGAAATCACTTTAGGAGAAGCTACTATACTCCTAGATAATATTATGGTTAATTATTCTCAATGGCACACCGAAAGATCTACTAGTAAAAAGGTTCATGCGATAGAAGAGATTAATGTTTTGAGTGGAAAGATGGATGAACTTATGAAGTTGTTTGCTAATAAGAGTGCTCCTATTGATCCTAATGATATGCCTTTGTCTACTTTGATTGAGAATAATAATGAATCTATGGATTTGAATTTTCTTGGTAGGACAATTTTGGTAATAACACTTATAGAGGAAACGTTAATCCTAGGCCGTATCCTAGTAATTCCTCTAATAATTATGGTAATTCCTACAACAACTCTTATGAAAAATTTAATAAGATGCCCTCTGATTTTGAGACTAGTGTTAAAGAGTTTATGATATCTGAAAAGAATTTCAATGCTTTGCTTGAAGAAAAATTGCCTAAGATTGATGAGTTGGCTAGGAACGTGGATAGAATTTCTCTTGATGTTGATTCTTTGAAACTTAGATCTATTCCACCTAAGCATGATATCAATGAGTCTCTCAAAGCCATGAGAATTTCCATTGATGAGTGCAAAGAAAGAACCGCTAGGGTGCGTGCTAAGAAAGATTGCTTTGTAAAAGCGTGTTCTTCCAGTTTTCATGATAATAGGGATGAACATCTAAAAGTGATTGATGTGTCTCCTATTAAATCTTTGTTTTGCAACATGAATCTTGATAATGATGGGACTAGAGATGAGTCAACTTTAGTTAAAAGGCATCCCAATGATTCGGAGTTTTTAGATCTTGATGCAAAATTTGGTAAAAGTGGGATTGAAGAGGTCAAAACTTTACATAGCAATGAACCCACTATTTTGGATTTCAAGGAATTTAATTATGATAATTGTTCTTTAATAGATTGTATTTCCTTGTTGCAATCCGTGCTAAATTCTCCTCATGCTTATAGTCAAAATAAATCTTTTACTAAACATATCGTTGATGCTTTAATGCAATCTTATGAAGAAAAGCTTGAATTGGAAATTTATATCCCTAGAAAACTTTATGATGAGTGTGAACCTACTATTAAAATTAAGATTAAAGATCATGAATGCTATGCTTTGTGTGATTTGGGTGCTAGTGTTTCCACGATTCCAAAAACTTTGTGTGATGTGTTAGGTTTCCGTGAATTTGATGATTGTTCTTTAAATTTGCACCTTGCGGATTCCACCATTAAGAAACCTATGGGAAGAATTAATGATGTTCTTATTGTTGCAAATAGGAATTATGTGCCCGTAGATTTCATTGTTCTTGATATAGATTGCAATCCTACATGTCCTATTATTCTTGGTAGACCTTTCCTTAGAACGATTGGTGCAATTATTGATATGAAAGAAGGAAATATTAGATTCCAATTTTCGTTAGGGAAAGGCATGGAACACTTTCCTAGAAAGAAAATTAAATTACCTTATGAATCTATTATGAGAGCCACTTATGGATTGCCTACCAAAGATGATAATACCTAGATCTGTTCTTGCCTTTATGCCTAGCTAGGAGCGTTAAACGATAGCGCTTGTTGGGAGGCAAACCAATTTTATTTTTGTTTCTTGCTTTTTGGTTATGTTTAGTAATAAATGTGTTTTCATGTTTTAATTAGTGTTTGTGCCGAGTAGAACCAATAGGATCTTCTTGGGTGATAGTTGTTTGATCTTGCTGAAGAAGACAGAAACTTTTCGCTCACGAAAATAATTTTTAAAATTCACCAGAACGTGATAAAATACCAATTCTTTTTCAGTAGATCAATATATAAATTTTCCAGGTTTTCCTAGTTTTTCAGGACTTTTGGAGTTCCAGAAGTATTCGAACAAATCTGATTGCTACAGACTGTTCTGTTTTTGACAGATTCTGTTTTTCGTGTGTTGTTTGCTTATTTTGATGAATCTATGGCTAGTATCGGAGGGTATAAACCATAGAGAAGTTGGAATACAGTAGGTTTAACACCAATATAAATATAATGAGTTCATTACAGTACCTTATGGTGGTGATTTGTTTTCTTATACTAACGGAGCTCATAAGATTTTCTGTTGAGTTTTGTGTTGTGAAGTTTTCAAGTTTTGGGTGAAGATTTGATGGATTATGGAATAAGGAGTGGCAAGAGCCTAAGCTTGGGGATGCCCAAGGCACCCCAAGGTAAAATTCAAGGACAACCAAAAGCATAAGCTTGGGGATGCCCCGGAAGGCATCCCCTCTTTCGTCTTTGTCCATCGGTAACTTTACTTGAGGCTATATTTTTATTCATCACATGATATGTGTTTTTCTTGGAGCGTCTTGTATGATTTGAGTCTTTGCTTTTTAGTTTACCACAATCATCCTTGTTGTACACACCTTTTGGGAGAGACACACATGAATCGGAATTTATTAGAATACTCTATGCGCTTCACTTATATCTTTTGAGCTAGATAATTTTGCTCTAGTGCTTCACTTATATCTTTTTAGAGCACGGTGGTGGTTTTATTTTATAGAAATTATTGATCTCTCATGCTTCACTTATATTATTTTGAGAGTCTTTTAGAATAGCATGGTAGTTTGCTTTGGCTATAAAATTAGTCCTAATATGATGAACATCCAAGATGGGTATAATAAAAACTATCATATAAAGTGCATCGAATACTATGAGAAGTTTGATACTTGATAATTGTTTTGAGATATGAAGATGGTGATATTAGAGTCATGCTAGTTGAGTAGTTGTGAATTTGATAAATACTTGTTCTAAAGTTTGTGATTCCCGTAGCATGCACGTATGGTGAACCGTTATGTGATGAAGTCGGAGCATGATTTATTTCTTGATTGTCTTCCTTATGAGTGGCGGTCGGGGACGAGCGATGGTCTTTTCCTACCAATCTATCCCCCTAGGAGCATGCGCGTAGTACTTCATTTCGATAACTAATAGATTTTTTCAATAAGTATGTGAGTTCTTTATGACTAATGTTGAGTCCATGGATTATACGCACTCTCACCCTTCCACCATTGCTAGCCTCTCTAATACCCCGCACCTTTCGCCGGTATCATACACCCACCATATACCTTCCTCAAAACAGCCACCATACCTGCCTATTATGGCACTTTCATAGCCATTCCGAGATATATTGCCATGCAACTTACCACCGTTCCGTTTATTATGACACGTTTCATCATTGTCATATTGCTTTGCATGATCATGTAGTTGACATCGTATTTGTGGCAAAGCCACCTTTATAATTCTTTCATACATGTCACTCTTGATTCATTGCATATCCCGGTGCACCGCCGGAGGCATTCACATAGAGTCATATTTTATTCTAAGTATTGAGTTGTAAGTAAATCAAAGTGTGATGATCATCATTATTAGAGCATTGTCCCAAGTGAGGGAAGGATGATGGATACTATGATTCCCCCACAAGTCGGGATGAGACTCCGAACGAAAGAAAAAAAGAAAGAAAAAGAGGCCATAAAGAAAGGGGAGAAAAAGGCCCAAATAAAAAAATGAGAGAAAAAGAGAGAAGGGACAATGTTACTATCCTTTTGCCACACTTGTGCTTCAAAGTAGCACCATGATCTTCATGATAGAGAGTCTCCTATGTTGTCACTTTCATATACTAGTGGGAATTTTACATTATAGAACTTGGCTTGTATATTCCAATGATGGGCTTCCTCAAAATGCCCTAGGTCTTCATGAGCAAGCAAGTTGGATGCACACCCACTTAGTTTCTTTTTTTTGAGCTTTCATACACTTATAGCTCTAGTGCATCTGTTGCATGGCAATCCCTACTCACTCACATTGATATCTATTGATGGGCATCTCCATAGCCCGTTGATACGCCTAGTTGATGTGAGACTATCTTCTCCTTTTTGTCTTCTCCACAACCACCATTCTATTCCAGATATAGTGCTATGTCCATGGCTCACGCTCATGTATTGCGTGAAGATTGAAAAAGTTTGAGAACATCAAAAGTATGAAACAATTTCTTGGCTTGTCATCGGGGTTGTGCATGATTAAATACTTTGTGTGATGAAGATAGAGCATAGCCAGACTATATGATTTTGTAGGGATAACTTTCTTTGGCCATGTTATTTTGAGAAGACATGATTGCTTTGTTAGTATGCTTGAAGTATTATTATTTTTATGTCAATATTAAACTTTTGTCTTGAATCTTTCAGATCTGAACATTCATGCCACAATAAAGGAAATTACATTGAGAAATATGCTAGGTAGCATTCCACATCAAAAATTCCGTTTTATCATTTATCTACTCGAGGACGAGCAGGAATTAAGCTTGGGGATGCTTGATACGTCTCCAACGTGTCTATAATTTTTGATTGTTCCATGATATTATATTATCTGTTTTGGATGTTTAATGGGCTTTACTAAGCACTTTTATATTATTTTTGGGACTAACCTATTAACCGAAGGCTCAGTGCAAATTGCTGTTTTTTTGCCTATTTCAGTGTTTCGCAGAAAAGGAATATCAAACGGAGTACAAACGGAATGAAACCTTCGAGAGAGGTATTTTTGGAACAAACGTGATCCAAAGGACTTGGAGTGGACGTCAAGAAAGAAGCGAGGAGGCCACGAGGCAGGGAGGCACGCCTGCCCCCTGGGCGCGCCCCCACCCTTGTGGGCCCCTCGCAGATCCACCGACCTACTTTCTTCCTCCTATATATACCCATATACCCCGAAAACATCCAGGAGCACCACGAAACCCTATTTCCACCGCCGCAACCTTCTGTACCCGTGAGATCCCATCTTGGGGCCTTTTCCGGCGCTCCGCCGGAGGGGGAATCGATCACGGAGGGCTTCTACATCAACTCCATAGCCTCTCCGATGATGTGCGAGTAGTTTACCACAAACCTTTGGGTCCATAGTTATTAGCTAGATGGCTTCTTCTCTCTCTTTGAATCTCAATACAAAGTTCTCCTCGATCTTCTTGGAGATCTATTCGATGTAATTCTTTTCGCGGTGTGTTTGTCGAGATCCGATGAATTGTGGGTTTATGATCAAGATTATCTATGAACAATATTTGAATCTCCTCTAAATTCTTTTATGTATGATTTGTTATCTTTGCACGTCTCTTCGAATTATCAGTTTGGTTTAGCCTACTAGATTGATCTTTCTTGCAATGGGAGAAGTGCTTAGCTTTAGGTTCAATCTTGCGGTGTCCTTTCCCAGTGACAGCAGGGGCAGCAAGGCACATATTGTATTGTTGCCATCGAGGGTAAAAAGATGGGGTTTATATCATATTGCTTGAGTTTATCCCTCTACATCATGTCATCTTGCCTAATGCGTTACTCTGTTCTTATGAACTTAATACTCTAGATATGCTGGATAGCGGTCAATGTGTGGAGTAATGGTACTAGATGCAGAATTGTTTCGGTCTACTTGTTGCGGACGTGATGCCTATATACATGATCATGCCAAGATATTCTCATAATTATGCACTTTTCTATCAATTGCTCGACAGTAATTTGTTCACCCACCGTAATACTTATGCTATCTTGAGAGAAGCCACTAGTGAAACCTATGGCCCCCAGGTCTATTTTCCATCATATAAGTTTCCAATCTATTTTATTTTGCAATCTTTACTTTCCAATCTTTATCATAAAATACCAAAAATATTTATCTTATTATCTCTATCAGATCTCACTTTTGCAAGTGGCCATGAAGGGATTGACAACCCCTTTATCGCGTTGGTTGCAAGGTTCTTATTTGTTTGTGTAGGTACGAGGCGACTTGTGTGTAGTCTCCTACTGGATTGATACCTTGGTTCTCAAAAACTGAGGGAAATACTTACACTACTTTGCTGCATCACCCTTTCCTCTTCAAGGGAAAACCAACGCATGCTCAAGAGGTAGCATAGCTTCACCTTGCACTCCTAACCGCTGTAATAATTTGGTTCATACTCTCTGGATCAACATTAGTTGTTCTTTTTTGGGCGCCATTGCATTGATAATGTTGTTTGTTTAGACGACGAGTAGAGTTATCTACTATGTAGTTTTTATACGTTTTATATTGATGCTTAACTTAGTTCAATATTGATATAGTGTTAATATAGTAGGCAAATGGTCGGTTTAATTATGCTATGTATGATGTTAATGTATACGTAAATCAAATTGTGTGATGAACTAGTTTAAATGTGTGTTTCAAATGAGTTTGTGTGCGAAATTTGTGCTTAGTTTTTTTTTGAGGGATTAAGTTTTGGGTGATTTGCTAGACGAATAAAAGTTTAAACCCCCTAAAAGTTGGCCAGGGACTGAGATAATAGATACAGTTAGAACTTTCAGGATAGGGGATCCTTTTATTTGGCATGGTTTCAGGATAGGGGATCTGCTGCTAAAGATTATTCTTGTTGTGCTTTTTTTGGCACAGTACAGTCACAAACATTCGTATATATGCGCGCATACAACCACCCCTATGAATGCACAAGATGATTTTACAAAGTCACCGTAGGCGTCTCGTAGTCAACGGGGACATCTCCTCCCCTCGAGCACAAGGACTTGAACTCTAGTGGGCTGGGGATACCACAGTCCACCTAACTATCCCCATCACGGGTTGGTTCACTTTTTGCATGGTTCTTGTTGTTTGTTGATGTGTGCATCAGAAAAAGCTAGCAATATTGCAAAGTGCAAAGGTAGAGAGCAACTAACCTCCAGAAAAGAGCAGAAGATTCAGGCACAGAACACACATGCACAACGGAATCTCGTCCTTCAGAAAGTATCTCAAGAATCTGCGCGGCTTCCCCCACCGGCTTCTCCCCCCTCGGACCTCTTCCACCACGTACTTCCCTCGCGAACGTGACGCGGATCTTGTCACGCGAGCACACTCTGCATCATGGACTGCAATCGCCGGTGCGCGCGTGGCAGCTGGCAGCGGCGACGCTAGTGGGGCTGCAGAGCGTGCCGGGCCTGGTCATCCTCTACAGCAGCATCGTCAAGAAGATGTGGGCCGTCAACTCCGCCTTTCATCGCACTCTACGCCTTTGCCGCTACCATGGTGTTAGTCCAGACGCGGCTTTGTATTTCAATTTAGATCAGGCTCTTATGCTCTGTGGTTGTAATGTGTGCTCTCGTGTGGAGTTTGTTTTGCTTCTCACCGTGTTGTGGTGGGAGAGGCTCTGCCTTTTTGTAACTTTCCCTCTGCCTTCTGTACGTAATTTGCGTGCTCTCGATTTTTTTTAGTGTATAGTAGTATCATAGATGATCTAATTTATTGCCAATGCATGACACATACAAAGTACAGTATTAGTAATATTTTATTATGATACAAATATCTACCTATGTTACTCTAACTCTTCATCTTTCTTAAATACCTGCCACATCAGTATGTTTGCTAATTCAAAATGCATGATACCGACTAAGATACTATTATCTATGTCCTGGTTTATTGGTCTCTTTTCACATTTTGTGCTAAATTTTGATCTTAGATTGAACTAACAAAATGTTAATGTATGTAATCAAAAATAATATCACAAGAAACTATGTTTAAATACAAGTCCACCGATATAATTTTTGATGGCATGCAATATTATTATTTTAGTTAAATCTATGATCAAAGTTTGGCACAAAATAGTAATATGAAGACTAATAAACCAAGACTACTACCATTATGGCCAGCCTAATAAATTCAAGGAGTATTTTAACCAATATATAACAAGTCTCTGCAATCACGTGGCTGTTATACTAGGATTTCTCAACGCTAGCAAGATTAAAATAAAATCCCCTAGTTGACCTCCACATGAGAGTTCTGGTCAGATCTCACTCGCGACGCCGTGCCGGAGCAGTCGAGCAGAGTACCAAATGATTTGAGCCACCCGCCGGCGGCTACATGGCTTCGCTGCTCACAGCGTTGCTGGGCCGTGTGGTGGCTAAGGCCGGCGACGCGCTGGTGTCCGAGCTGCTGCGGGCGTGGGGGCTGGACAAGTCCCGCCGGAAGCTGGAGCGCTACCTCGCCGCCGTCCAGTGCATCCTGCTGGACGCCGATGCCAAGAGCCGCACTAACCCCGCCGTCCTCCGCTGGATGACGGACCTCAAGACTGCCGCCTATCAGGCCGACGACGTCCTCGACGACTTCCGCTACGAGGCGCTGCGCCTCCGTGCCGACGCCCAGATTCGCCCCCGCTCCAAGGCACGCAAGGTTCGTCCTATCTGTAATCTTCCCACTCTGGCTGGTTCTGTT
Organism: Triticum aestivum; assembly: GCF_018294505.1. Lineage (NCBI taxonomy): Eukaryota > Viridiplantae > Streptophyta > Magnoliopsida > Poales > Poaceae > Triticum > Triticum aestivum. Next base: position 467,338,157 of record NC_057808.1, read on the forward strand.
CTCAGATGAGGACCCGTTTGGGTGCTCTGTAATCTGTAAATACACTGTATAGAAGTGAATGCATTTCCTCGTTTGGCTGCATTGGTGATGAGCTAGCTCTGTTTTCATTTTAAGTCACTCTGTCAGGTGTCAACAAACACTTGAATATATTTTGGGCCCGTTCTTGTATAATTTCACAAACATTGCAGACAATTTCTTGCTCAGGCTAGATCTGTTTTCAGTTTAGGGCCTTAATTTGGAAACCGAGCCTTTTAATTTCAGTTTAAGTTTTTAATTTGGAAACGGAGCCTTTTAATTTCAGTTTGAGTTTGTAACTTGGAAATTTAAGCTTTTCAATTTCAGTTTTGAGTTTTAATTTGGAAATGCAGGCCTTTTGATTTCTGTTCTATTTGTTTCATTGCAGGTGTTGAGCTACTTCACTGCCAATAGCCCAGTTGTTTTCCGGCTCTCCATGAGCAGGAAAATGAAGGACGCCCTTGAAATGATAGATGAATTGGTTGTGGAGATGAACAATTTTCACTTCATACAACATGCAGAGACACTAAGCGTCGATAATCCGCAAACACACTCTCAAGTCGATGAATCAGAGATTGTGGGCAGACAAAATGAGAAGGAACAAGTGGTGAAGATGTTGCTCGATCACTCTGACAGCGACACTAAGAATAATGTCATGGTGCTTCCCATAGTTGGTATGGGCGGAATTGGTAAGACCACCCTGGCCCAACTTGTGCACAATGATCGGAGGATGAAGCATCATTTTGAGTTGGTCATATGGGCTTGTGTCTCTGACAAGTTCGTTATCGAAGAAATTATCCGATCTGTAATAGAAGTGACCACGATGAACAAGTGTGATTTAACTCAAATGGAAGCATTGCAAAAGAAACTTGGTGAAGTGCTGGGTAAGAAAAGGTACCTCCTAATGCTAGATGATGTTTGGAGTGAAGATAGACAGAAGTGGGATGACATGAGATCATTACTATGCTCACATGCTGGCTCAGGTAGTGCTATAATTGTGACAAGCCGCAGCAATCAAGTTGCTTCTATCATGGGAACACTTCCTCCACATCAGATATCACTTCTAAGTGAAGATCAATCATGGGAGCTTTTTCAGAGGAACACATTTGGAAGGGCAGTGGAAAAGCAGGAGGAATTGATTTCAATGGCTAAGAGTATTGTCCAGAAGTGTAAGGGGTTGCCTCTTGCTATCAAGACCGTAGCAGCTTTGCTTCGCTCGAAGCATCACAGGCAATGGTTTTCTTTTCTGGATAGTGATGTTTGGAAGGATGACATCCTTAGAACTACTGGAATTGTACCTGCACTACAACTGAGCTATGATCACTTGTCATCAGACGCACAAATATGCTTTTCCTTCTGTGCTATTTTCCCCATGGATAGCCCGATGAACAAGGACATGTTAATCCAGCTATGGATGGCAAATGACTTTATTGCATCAGAAACAAGAGGCCAACAAATTTTTGATTTGCTAGTTTGGAGATGTTTCCTACAAGAGGTCGAGATTCAAAAGAATCCGCTCTCCGGATTTCGAAATGGGTTCGATCAGTACATACGTAATGATGATTTCATGCACCGACCAACTACTTGCAAGATGCACGATCTCATGCATGATCTTGCTGACTCCGTAAGTGGAAATGATTGCTCCATCCTGCAAGAATCTTCACCACATCAAGAAATTCTACAAGGATCCACAAATGCTAGTTCATTACAGCATGATGTTCGACATTTGTCACTTGATAATGTCAGTTATCATACTATTGCCACCATGGAGGAAGTTCTAGCTCCCCGGCCCCGCACGATATTAGTCCGAAAGTCGACCAAGACTCCGCTGGATGAGAGAGAGTCCCTGAGTATAGGCAAATCAAAATTCATGTCCTTGCGAGCATTGAAGACCATCTCAATCAAGATAAATATGACGAACTTGAAGCATCTTCGCTATCTGGACTGCTCTTATTCTCGTATGTCTGCACTGCCTGAAGCCACTACCATATTGTATAGCTTGCAAACATTGAAGCTTTTTTGTTGTGCAAACCTTAGGAGATTACCAGAAGGCATGCGATACATGAGCAGTCTTCGCCACATCTTCCTCGTTGGGTGTTATCGTTTGGAGCGCATGCCACAAGGTACTGGTCAGCTGAGTTCTCTGCAGACATTGACGAATTATGTCATTGATAGTGATCCAGGTCGTGGAATTGATCAACTGAAAGATTTGGATCTAGGTGGTGCTCTTTCTTTGACTGAGCTGAGAAAAGTGCATAGTGTAGAAAATGCTAAACAAGGCAATATGTCCGCGAAGCACAATTTGAAAAGATTATCACTCAGTTGGGCGAATAGACCTCCTTATGGATATGAAGTAGACACTAATGCAGAAGGAATATTAGAGGCCCTTTGTCCTAACAAAAGGCTTGAAGTTTTACTGTTATCTAATTATACTGGTGCTAAACTGTCATCATGGATGCACAACTCTACAGTGTTAGAACATCTCAGTGAACTTTGTCTGAGTAGCTGCAAGAACTGCAAGGATCTTCCACCATTATGGCAGCTACCCTCTCTTAGGTACTTGAGTTTGAATGGTTTGCATAGCTTGACAAGTATATGTGCTGGTAATGATCATACAAACATTGGGGAATCCTGTATTTCTCTACCACCCTTCTTTCCTAAATTGGAAATCATGATAGTTTCTGACATGATTAAGCTAGAGAGATGGCACCAGGAGGTGCCAGGACAAGTACCAGCTATATCATTCCCTCAGCTCAAGAAGCTAGATGTTTCTGCATGTCCAATGCTCGCAAGCATGCCCAAGACGCTCCCTTTGATTGAAGATCTGCTGGTGACTGGGGCAAATGACATCCCTCTTTACCATCTGATGAATATGTCTGTGCAATCTAATCTTGAGTGCAAAGGCTACATTGAAGTTGGTTGGCGGCTTATTCACCTTCATTTCTCGAGGCTTGGTGACTCTAACGTGAGACTGGGACTCCGAGGTTTGAGGGAAAATGTAGAGCACTTTGAAGAGGAGTTGAGCAGAATACCTTGCAGGTTTATTAAGGTGCTTGATATAACAAATTACGACTGTCTTTTCTCGTTCGAACTGTCCCAAGTACAACAGAATATATGGGACCATTTTGGTTTTGTTGAAAAACTGTCAATTGAAAACTGCAATAATATAGTACAATGGCCAGCGGTAGAATTCAGGAACATGAATTGCCTTCGAGTTCTAAACTTGATTGATTGTTCCAACTTAACTGGATCACTTCCATTAGCAATATCTGATGAAGAAAATGACCACCTTCCTCGACTCCAGAATCTTAGTATATCATGTTGCAATAATTTGGTGGAGGTACCAAAGTTGCCTGCATCTCTTGAAAGTTTGTCGATCCGTTGTTGTCCCAAGCTGGTTTCCATGCCAAGAAATCTTGGGAGCGTAAAAAAATTGAGAGAACTCTCTCTGATTAGGTGCGATGCCCTGACGGCATTTCCAGATGGAACGTATGGAGTCACTGCACTCAGGACGCTGGTGATGGAGTGGTGCCCAAGGGTAGAGACACTACCAGAGGGACTCTTGCAGCAGCTCCCAACCCTCGGGAGGCTACGGATCACAGGCTGCCCTAACTTGGAGGAGGCCTTCTCAAGCAGAGGCACTCACTGGAATTTTGTTGAAGCAATTCCAAATAGATCAGTTGGCAAATCCATGCGCTGACTGCTTGGGTTACCTTCAATTGGGATGCCTGTGCCTCGTGGGTTACCCGTTCGAATGAGGTATATGTACCCTCTTCTGTTTAACTTGTTCTCTCATTCTTGCAAAATGATACCTTGATCCAAAACTCTGCACAACAATTAGTAACCCAAAGGCACTTGTATGTATCAAAATTCTAAAGATTGTTCTTTTTTTGTTTCAGGTATCTGTTATCACGCCCAAATGAATCGCATTGGGTACTTGCATTGCAACAGTAAGGGAGAGGCCTTCCTTGTACAAATCCAGTGAAGTTTATACTTGCTAGTAGGCGAGTTCATGACATGTTGATCTGCAAACGCAACTGTTAGGTACACACTACTTTTGATTCATGAATACGAGATTGGACGACGATGCCGATCTGCAAACGGAACTGCTTGCTCCTGCTATGCTGATTAGCAGGATTTTTGTAAAATACAACATCTTCCTGATTAAATGTTTGTTCTCCAACTCAGCTGCTTGCTTAAATTAGATACATAGTGCACCAGAGGAGTATTTGTGATTACTTCGGGCAGGGATACATACATGTGTTTTGGAGTTAGTATTGTTTTATGAGGCTAGGAGTTTGTCCTATTGGAAATTAAAGAGGCCGCGTGGATAGTACATTTGAGAGCATCGCGGAGAGTAAAAGGCCTCCGGACGCATGCAGTTCCACGGCAGTTTGAGAAACAGCTGTCCAGGAAAAACAGAGGAGCACACACACACGGGTTTCAGGCACCTTTTTTTTGTTCTTCTTTCTATGTTCTGATGTATAGCAGTTCTTGTACAGGGTATTAGCCCAGTTCAATAAGAGTCGTTATATGGGGAATGGTACACTGTAATAGCTACAAAGTTAGTATAAAGTTGGGTCATCTATTTAGGAACGGAGGGAGTACAATATAGTATTTGTTTGAAATAGTCAGTAAGGATGTCCAGGCATCATTATTTCCATGGTCTTTATGGACAGAAATGAGTAGGCGTATATCATCTATACATATGTTGCAGGGTGCATTGTATATACTGAGTATGTTTGTTCAAAAAGGCAGTGAGGATGTCTTGAAAAGTTGCTTGTTTCTCAGGCACATAGCTTATTCAGTTACGCGGACGCTCCTTGTACCCTGTTTTAGATTGACATTATTAAGATTGTGGCGAGGAAGAATCGCATATTGATATTGCAGTTGATCTTGAAGCAATTGCGGTTACTATATGAAAGATTTCATTGACTGAGATTTTCTTCAAGTATATGAAGAATGCAATTGACTGAATCTGCTGCCTGTTGGAATCCCAGGACCAAAATTGTAGTGCAGCTTGCATTGGTAGCTTGAGCAGCACGCTTGCAGTTCCAGAGCATACAGATACAGTGTGCACTTATGTGTTGTCAAACATAGTACACATAAGATGGATCATTTGATCTCAATTATTAATACCTGCTGTAGTTGCTTGGCCAGAAAAGGCACATGGGCACTTCTTTGACAAGATTGACACAAATTACACGAAATTGGTAGGAGAGTAAAGGTGCTGTTTTTGTCGTCATGAAAAGACAAGTAAGCACCTGCGTATTTTTTTTTACCACAAGTTGCCCTATTGTTAATTTGCAGTACAATATAGTACTATAGTTTAGTTTTGTATTGAGCCTTTATGCTTATGTTGGATACAAATGGCGCTTGCAACAATGGTGTTTGACTAAATCCACCTCACTGTAACCGATTAGCCGGCTGATCCATGATGCACGCATGATTCCAAAACTGGAGACCGATCAGACAATTGAAGGACCGGGAATGCTCTGATGCTCATAAGAAAGTCCGCCATTTGATTTAATTGGAGCTTGTGCCTTCTGATTTGTACTCCTTTTGTTTATAACACAAGAAGAAATCATATAACTTCGTTAGATTCTTTGCGCCGTTCAGTTTGCTGCATGCAGAAATCGCCGCTCTGAACACACGGCTCAGACGCTAATTACGCTAGGCCGCGGCCGGCTTGTCACTGCAAAGTGCAGACGTAGAAAGGAACTAACTCCCCAGAAAACAGCAGAAGATTCAGCCACAGAACACACATGCACAACTGAATCTCGTCCTTCAGAAAGTACCTCAGGAATCTGCGCGGCTTCTCCCCCCTCGGACCTCTTCCACCCCGCCCCTCCTATATAGCCCTCGCCCCCTCCACTTGGCACCGCGTACTCGCCTCGCGAACGCGACGCCGGATCTTGTCGCGCGCGCGCACACACTCGCATCGTCGACTGCGTGCCATCGATCGCCGGCCGGCGAGTAGGTAGATTAGATCATGGCGACGGAGGCGGCGCCGGAGTGGCTGGAGAAGGGCGACAACGCGTGGCAGCTGGCGGCGGCGGCGCTGGTGGGGCTGCAGAGCGTGCCGGGCCTGGTCATCCTCTACGGCAGCATCGTCAAGAAGAAGTGGGCCGTCAACTCCGCCCTCATGGCGCTCTACGCCTTCGCCGCCACCATGCTCTGCTGGTGCCTCTGGGGCTTCCGCATGTCCTTCGGCGACCGCCTCCTCCCCTTCGTCGGCCGCCCCGACTTCGCTGGCCTCGACGCCGCCGGCTTCCTTTCCGCCCAGGGCTTCGCCGGCGCCTACCCGGCCGCCACGCTCCTCTTCTTCCAGTTCGTCTTCGCCGCCATCACGCTCATCCTCGTCGCCGGCTCGCTCCTGGGACGGATGAACTTCCGGGCATGGATGATCTTCGTGCCCCTCTGGCTCACCTTCTCCTACACCGTCGGCGCCTTCAGCATCTGGAGCCCCAACGGGTTCCTCTTCAAGGCCGGCGTCATGGACTTCGCCGGCGGCTACGTCATCCACCTCTCCTCCGGCATCGCCGGCTTCACCGCCGCCTTCTGGGTCGGCCCGAGGACGGCCAAGGACAGGGAGGCCTTCCCGCCCAACAACATCCTCCTGACTCTCGCCGGCGCGGGGCTGCTGTGGATGGGGTGGACGGGGTTCAACGGCGGCGCGCCCTACGCCGCCAACATCGACGCGTCCGTCGCCGTCGTCAACACGCACCTCTGCACGGCCACGAGCCTCCTGGTGTGGCTCATCCTCGACTGCTTCGTCTTCGGCCGCCCCTCGGCCTTCGGCGCCGTCCAGGGCATGATCACCGGCCTCGTCTGCATCACCCCGGCCGCCGGGCTGGTGCAGGGCTGGGCGGCGATGCTGATGGGGCTCGTCTCCGGGAGCGTGCCGTGGTTCACCATGATGGTGCTGCACAAGCGGTGCCGGGTCCTGAGGCACGTGGACGACACGCTCGCCATCCTCCACACGCACGGGGTGGCCGGCAGCCTCGGCGGCCTCATGACGGGCCTCCTGGCCGAGCCGCGGCTCTGCCGGCTCTTCTTCGGCGACGACCCGCGGTACGTGGGCTTCGTGTACGCGGTCAGGGGCGGGCGCGTCTCCGCGGGGTTTCGGCAGATGGGCGTGCAGCTGGCCGGGATCGGATTCATCGTGGCGCTAAACGTCGTCGTCACCAGCATCGTGTGCCTGCTCGTCCGGGTGGCCGTGCCGCTCCGGCTCAGCGAGGAGCAGCTGGCGGCCGGCGACGACGCCATACACGGCGAGGACGCGTACGCGGTGTGGGGCGACGGCGAGACGTACGAGCAGTCCGTGCATGGCAGCCGGCGATACCAAATGACGGCCAATCCCATGTCGTCCAAGGTTGATGAGATCATCTGAGCAGTCCTATGCATTGTAAGATCGATACTAGTGCATTGTGGAGTATGTTTCACGGATTTGCTGTTTAGGAGTAGATCCTATAGTCCACCAACGAATGTCCAAGGAAAGTAGGAACAGCCTCCTCTACTGGTCAAACCCACAAGATGTAGTTTTCGATCGTTGAAGCAGTCCAAAGGGGCTGAGCCCTTGGATCAACATATAGCTAGCGATCCTCATCCCCAAGTTAATTGCATATAAGTATCATATTTGTGTCTAGGGTAACAAATTGGCACCAGTTTTCGCATTTTTTGTTTGCAGATCAGTACCGAATTTAGGGCAGGCCGCAACAAATCACACCGATTTGTGTTTGAACCGGTTTTGACAACGGAACTAATGACGCGTTGTGTGCATGTTCTTTTGTAGAAAACCCCCTTGCTCTATATTTGACTCGTGGCGCGTCGTGGGGAGTGCACCCCCACGTAGACACGAATCTCACACGAGCCCTTTTTTGCAAATGAGGTGCATGATTAAATATAAAGCAATGGATTTTTCTACAAATGAACATGCACATGATGCGCCACGTCGGCCCCTAACAAGTGGGCCCCACTCATTGGGCTGTCAAAACCGGTTCAAACGTGAATCAGTGCGATTTGTTGTGACCTGCCCCAAACTCAATACTGATCTACAAAAAAATTGAAAAATGGAAACAATTCGTTACCCTAGCCACAAATGTGTACTTGTATGCAATTAGCTCTCACCTCCTAGGGCTTCTACTGTGAATCGGTTCGTCTGTCCGATTCCCTGCTAAACTCTTCGGCATGTCATGCTTCCCAGCTCGGCCGCTCCCCCCTCCCACACACACCTCCTCCGGCGGCTTGCGGTCTTGTAGTTCCCTCCACCGTCGTTGTGTTGGTGGTGCACCACGTAGACCCTGCTTTTCGCCCTGCTCCCGCGCAGTGGGCAATAGTCCATGATAAACGCCTTCTCGCTCAACAACAGAATCAGCTGGACAAACCCAGAGCTCTGTTTGCCTCGTCCAGATGCCGACCTCATGCCTGATGTTTTTGTAGGCAGCCGGGGCACGTATCATCCATGTGCACCAACGAGATGGTGTGCATTCGCTGCCTGGGGAGTCTGGCGCCTGCAAGCGGCCCCGCTCCCCTCTTGCGCCCTTGACGGCCTATGTTCAGCGTCGACGACTCGCTTCTCCCCCGTTGACGCCTCCCCATTGTGTAAGTGAGTAATGTAACCATTCAATCGACATTAACATTTTAGGAATTTATGATGCATTCAAATTGGCAAACAATTCTAGATTTTGTCATTTCAAACATACTTCATATATAAATTCTAGCTGATAACCGCTGATGCTTTTTCACGTTCCACTAGGCATTTAACTCGAAGGGGGTGCCCCGCAAATAAATTATCGAAAGGGTCATTAGGACCATCCACTTCTTGTGGTCGTTTTTATCAATGCCAATCCAAAGAAGCCTACTTTGAATCATCTTAACACTGAGCTGAAGAGAATCCGTGACTACTTAGACCCGCCTGACTGCTGGTGCTGATGGTTAGGCGTGAACTTCTTGAAAACTGGTCGTTGAGGAGAATTAGTTCCCTCCCAATGACTCTTCTTCTGGTCGAGGAGCTCAGGTCCATCTTGTGCTAACAATACATCTTATTTAGCGGGACATCTCGAGTCTTTAGAGAAAGGCAAAGTCTCTACTTATTAACTATATATGTATGCCCGTTATTAACTTATAGAGTAAAGAAAAAGCCCACTACATATCCCTATCTTCTGGATGGTCAATTGCCTCATTCTTGTTTGGAAAGTAAAGGCATTTGACCATTGTGTTTTTCCAACTACGTAGTATATCTGGGCCTGCATGGTTTTCACTATATAACCCAAGGCCTTCTTCGTTTCCGCGCGAGTATTCAATTCTCTTCAAGCTCGGGATTAGCGAAACATGGATCTGATGCCCATCTCCTTTCCCACTTTGCAAGGCAAAGAAACTTTACAAATTGGTAAACAAAAGCACAAGCAGGATAAACAGAGGCAAAATAAAATGACTACACCTTTCCGTGGTAGGCAACGAACCTCACGGAATGTGGGGATCTTTTACATATTCAAATTCCCGCTTTAATGCTTCGATAACATATCTAGAATCAGGTATCTTTGAGACTGGCACTCCCTCAACATATATTGTGTTTGCTTCGCTGTTTTCGCGTCAGTTGCCCAGGGGGCAGCTTACTGTAGGACACAATGTACATGCCCGTCGCATCTCAGATAATTGTTTCGGTTGCACCAATTCCAGCGGACAGAAATCGACATCCATGTTAACATTAATTGTTCATAATATGGGGAATTCCACAATGAAGGATGCCTGTTGAAGTCATCATATCACTGTTCCAACCTATGTTACACCAAATCTGAATCCTGACTACTTAGTGAATCGTGTGCTCTATGCAAATGTTTTTATTGAATAGAGTATTTATTAAATACATATACACAACAGAATGAAAATTTGCATGCATGTTTGCATGTTCAGGTGGATCTTTTCTTATGCATGTTGCACGTTGAGAAAATACTTATGTTAGTGGAAACTAGCTATTTAGATATGAAAAAAGAGGCTCTTATTATATTCACCTCTTTCTTCATAATATCTTGACAAGGGAGTCAGTTTTTTTTTTCAACTTCAACATTGTCAATTTGCAAAACGCTCTCTTAATTAGCAAACATGGAAAATCATTGCTAAAAGTAAGCAAGAAGATTTGTTTACAAAGAAACAATTATAAGAGTTATATAGAAATCGTAATAGTCTTCATTTATTTCCTAAAAAGAAAAAGTATCCTTTAGAAAAGTTCAGGTGATGGTGAATGCATAAAAGATAGGAATGGACCAGAAATCAGCAAATCCATCTATACAAGACAACAAAAAACAAAATTAATTACTAGAAAATAAAAAAGCCACCCACAGCGTGTCGTGTGGTCATATATCCAAGGTGCCTATGAAGTATGATTGCATATATCAATTTCAAGGTATGAGACAGCTAACCGGGCTTGCTGCTCGGTGATAGCTTTCTGGCCGAATAAGATTATAAACATATCCGATCAACCTTACTTTAGCGATGTGGTGCTAATAAACGTACAAGAAGCGGAGCCGGGACTCGAATGCGCGCCTAAGTGAATCGGGCTGTATTAAAGTCTCGCGATGTGCGTCGATCGCCAGGCCCATCCGCTGAACGGTGCCGCGGGACCCTCGCTCTGCTCGATCAGTTACAACTTACAACACCCCTAAAAAAAGAGTTACAACTTACAACAGCCTAGATGCGCACTGCTCGCTACGTACTGGAGTGGAACCAGTCATACGTCAAAAAAAATAAAAAATACTGGAGTGGAACCAGTCCATCGAGCTGATCGCTCCCCGTGTTATAAATTCGTCAACTCCGTCCTCACCCCTCTCACCCACACTGCTCGAGTTTGAAACGGCGGCGGCCAGGGCCGCGCGCCGCCTCCTCCTCATCCTCATGGTCGTGGCGGGCACGTCGGTGGCCGGGGCGACGTACGTCAGGTACAAGGATCCGAAGCAGCCGACCCAGATGCCAACGCCTCCTCCGCCGTCATAAAAACTTCAAGAATATTTTTTAAACTGCATGAACATTTGTTTTGAAATTACATAAAAAATTAGCATATTTTTCAAAAATAAAATATTTTTAATGAATGGAGAAAACTAAATTTAGAAAAAGGAAAACATGTGAGTATATGATACTTTTATGAAACACGTTATTTTTTTTTATGAAAAGAGCGAGCGAGGAAAACTCTGGGCACACCCACTTATGGTGCGTTCTAGGTAGGCGTACCATATGCCATGCAACACGCGCGATATGGATGGGAGCTCCTAACTGGCGAATTCTACATCGGTTAGGAGAACGGGCACTCATGCACCTCTCATTGTGTGCCGGCCCAAATAAACGTCGGAGCGCTTCTTTCGGTTCCCTTGATAGCTCGTTATAAACAAGGTGTTGGTCCGTTTGGTTTTGTATTGACTGTTGACTTTTAAAATTCAAAACACACATGAAAATCGAAAAAAGTTTGCGAATTTAAAAAAACTCAAAAAAGTTCATAGATTTTCAGGAAAAAAGTTCAATTTTTTTTAAAAAAGCTCACGAATTTGGAAAAAAAAACTCATCAATTTCCAAAAAAGTTTCATCAATTTCGAAAAAAGTTCACCCATTTTGAAAAAAAGGTTCATGAATTTGAAAAAGAAAGATCATCGATTCCGAATAGTTCATGAATTTGAAAAAAGTTCATCGATTTTGTAAATACTTTATTGATTTAAAAAACATCAAAAAAAGGAAAAGGATGGTGAGCTTTTCAAAGAGGTTCATCAAATTTGAAAATAATGAAAAATGAAAAAGAAAATAGAGAATAAAACACAAGAAAAATGGTCCAGAAAACCAAATAACGAAAAGGGAAAAAACTGGCTGAAAGCCACAAGCTTTCCAAAACCGGCCTAGGAAACTTCTAGGAGCTTCCAAACCAGGGAGAAGATATTCCCCTGGTGCTTTGAAATGGGTCATCCCGTTTTGATCAAGAGAAGAGAGAGGGTGTGCACTGTGTACCAAAACACCTATAACGGGCGCAGAATGCGCCGTATAGGATTTGCCATATAGATGCTCCTTTTTCCGCTAGGGTGTGGGCACATGAAAAGTATTATTATAATTTGGACTCGTTTAATACAACGAAATCAATTGGACTGGTGCCAGGTAAAGTGGGACCCCTAGATGTTCCCTCTGCCCTTGCTGTCTATGCGACCAATTGCAATGAACGTATCAATGTGCACGGCTCGCCACAAGACAGAGCTAGTGATAAGTGAGTAGTTGAACCAGTCAATCGACCTTAAGGTTTTTAGAAATTTATTATATTAATTAACGTGTATAGTTTTCCATCACACTCAAAAGTTTACCCACACAATGTTGTCGTGAAATATGAGGATACATTCCAATTGGCACACAATTCTAGAATTTGTCATTTCAAACATGCTTCAAATAAATTCTAGATGATACCCCGCACTTTCTTCTAGGAGTGTTTTGCAGTATATTTCAATAAGATTTGGTTGCATGAAACATTAATATTTGGAATAATAATATGAGAACTAAAACTGAAAAACATATGATTTATTGTGTTTAACTATTTTGTAGTTCTAAGATATTTATTAAATACATATACATAATATGATGGAAATTTTTCATGCATGTTTGCATGTTGAGGTGGACTTTTTTCTATACATGATTGTATGTTGGGATGGACCTTCTCATGCATGTTGCATGCTGAGATGTCATGCTCTCATATTGAGATAAATAAATTAGCGGGCACTAGATATTTAGTATAGAAGATTATGTCAAGAGAGTAGACTTTTGTAATTTTCACCTCTATTCTTTGTAATATTATGACGAGAGAGTAGGTTGTTTCTTCACCTTCGACATTGTCAATTTGTTAAATTCTCTCTTAATTAACTACCATGGAAAATTAATGCTAATAGTGATGAGGACATCAATAGCATTGTTACACCCACAGCCCCTGCTGCTATACATACTGGACCAATTACTAGAGCTCGCGCACGCCAATTGAATACCATGTACTTTCGTTTCATGGTAACGATTCTAATGTTCATGAGAATATGATGCTGCCTAAATTGGATACATTTGTTTTTCTTACAAATGAAGGGTCTAGCTTTGACAAGAAAGATGAACCTTGAAGCAAGTTCAAGCATGGAGATGATGGCATGCGCAAGGGGAACAAGAACGGAGTTACAAGTGATGATTCCAGGACTTTGAAGCCACTATAATGAGTGCATGAAGCCTTGGACGAAATATACAAGATTCCACTTCATGAATTTCGTCCAGAGGCTATTCTAGGTGCTGCGTCACCTTATTATTGGGCTTGACCCATGTAATTTCGAAATACTTGATTATAGGATGATTTTAGAGTCCGTATGTGTGGGGAAACAAGAGTTAGGGTTGGTTTCGGACCCCTCCTCCAAGGGCCACGAAATTCCCCATCTATCCTCCATATATATAGCCCTTAGGGCATCGTTTAGACTTTGGGTTTTGTTTAGATTAAAAGTTCGCCATAGCTGCAACTTCGCGTACTTCGTTTGTGTTCAACGACCAGACAAATGCGTCACAGAATCCCACCTTCATTAATAAAGCTTTCCTCTTTTATTCGCAACAGATTGCAATCTTAGTTTCTTGCTTGTTCTTCATTTGCTCGCAGGAAATAGACCCTCATGGTCAGGTTGATCGTGCTCCGGCGTGGTCAATAACCCCTCGGAAGTTGATTTAGCGATTGCTAAGGTGCGACGTCTTCGCACGTTCGTAGTCGGATCGTCAAAGTCGACTCCCACAGATTTCCAGGTTGCTCAGTGAGATTTTCCAACTTTTCGTAGTTTAGATCGAGTATGTTCTTCATACCTACAGTCCACGAAAAAGCCAAAAAAATTAGGGTTAGTTCATCATATCCGAACCAGTCTGAGCCTTTGCATAGTCTTTTCAGTATTTTGCTTTGTTGAATTTGCGGTTGCATCGTCGTGTCTAGTTGCTGGTCTTAAAGTCTAGTCTTTTAGAGTTTCGAGTTCTGGTCATAAGTTGTCACGCCGTCGCCGCACCATCATCATCGGCCCTGCCATCTACCACCACCGCTTATGCGCTGCCGATCCATCTCCATATACCATCACCAATCCGTATCCATATACCACCACCAATCCGTATCCATGTACCACCACCAATCGTATCCATATACCACCACCGCTGCCATATCCTACCACCATATATCCACCACCAATCCGAGTTACTTTCATATTAGGTTTGTTTTCGAGATCCGTCTAATTTCCTTGCCTGAGTTAATTTCCGATTCGTGTTTCCTTGCCTGAGTAGGTTTCGGAAAAAAAAAAGTCTGGAGACCCCCGTGCAGTTTTTAGGCCAAAATTTTCGCAGGCAAAAATATTTTTTCCCTATCCTACTTTTAGATTTTTCTGAGTCTTTTGAGCCACGTGCCATCATAGTGATTTTTTGTCGCACTTTTTCGTCGTCGCTGCCCTGATTTCTGAAAAAAAAGTCAAAAAGAATTTCCGTGGCCATCCTGTCAGTTTGACCTAGGAAGAGTTTTGAGACACTCGCCATTATAGTGATTTTTCGCAAAAAAAAGAGGAGCGCAAAAAAAAGAAGCGAAAAAAAATCCAAAGTGTGCTTTTTCCTTGTTCACGTGCAGCGCCGTGATTTTGTTAGTGTTCTAGGCTCGCGTCTCTAGCACGGTCTAGCCTAGGACCAGCACAGTACTGTCGTTGAGTGTTTATTCAACTTTGCATCTCTGAATTGATTATTGCTGACCATTTTTGCTACCATATTATAAGCCTTCCCAGCTCCACATACATCTACGACATGCGTTTGACTCTCCCTGGTAATCGCTCTATCCAAGCTTTGAGAGTTTTAACTACAACGATTGCCGTTCACCACCTGCTGCTGGGTAAGAACTGGTAAGAATTTGAGATTTGCTTGACGAATTTGTGACACCCCACCACCGCCATTTTCTAGTAGTCTGTAGGATCATATTCTTGTGTGTTTCTATTGCTGCTAACCATGGCAGGATCACAACCCGGCGATATTGACTGGGAGAACATGACGAACAAAGAGTTACATGATAAGTTTCAGCAAATGATGAGTAGACAGGTGGAAGATGTGCTAAACAGATTTGAAGAGGCCATGGAGAAGATGGATGGCATTGACAAGGTTTCGAAACAAAGCTCGATAACAGGTTTAATGAATTGCTCACGCGTCTTCCACAACCACCAGCCGCTGCAGCTGTCGCGCCTCTACAACAACAACAACAACAACAACAACAACAACGTCGCCTTCCAAATCAAGTGGGACAAGCACAACGCGTTCCCATTGACCCTGGGCAAAATTCTGGTGCCGCTGTTGATGCTTCTGTAGCTCCTGCTGCTACTGCAAAGGTGGAGGACCATTACGAGGATGAGGTTGACCAAAATCAGAACTACGTGCAACCACCAGCACCACCACCACCAGGTCGTCCTCATGCATATCATCGCAGCAGTAGGGCTGCACCACCACCTGAGGTACATGACCATCTTCCTAAAGTAAAATTGAATATTCCACCATCTGAGGGTAGATATGTTCCTGATATATATCTTACACTAGTAGAAAACAGGGCTTAGGTCACAGGGCAGTTTTCACATTAGCCCCGGTTCAGTCACGAATCGGGACTAATGTGAGCATTGGTCCCGGTTCGTGCGGCCAGGGGCCTGCCGGGCCTCGTGGGGGCATTGGTCCCGGTTCGTCCGGACCCTTTGGTCCCGGTTGGTGGGACAAACCGGGACCAATGGGCCACGCTCCTGGCCCACCACCCTTTAGTCCCGGTTCATACCACAAACCGGGACTAAAGGGCTGGTCCTAGTTGCGGCCAGTGTTTAGTCCCACCTCGCCAACCGAAGGGCGCTCACACCAGTTTATAAGCCCGTCCCTCTATGCCTTGTTGAGCTTCTCTTAAAGTGAAAATAGATGCCCTTATACAGGGAATTTCACCTAAATTCACAGTAAATTGAAATTTACTGTGAATTTAGGTTTAATTTTCTCTATAAGCGCATCTATGTTCATTTTTTTATATTTATAAAATAAATAAACCTTAATAAAATAAATAAAACTAAATAAACCTTAATAAAATAAACTATAGTAACTACAATAAATAAACCTTAATAAATTAAGTAAAAATAGCAGCAGTAAAATAAATAAAAATAGCAGCAGTAAAATAAATAAAAATAAAATAATTAAAGTAAAATACATAAGTAATTAGAAATAAAATAAATAAGTTTTTTGTTGTAAGTAGAAACAAAACAAAATAAATAAAGCAAAAGAGAAAAAAAAACACGAGCCATCAACTCCATAACCGCCATATCTAGGATAGAGAAGGGCGATCCCTTGGAGTGGGATTCACATACAGTTGCCCGTAACATCTACCATTCGAGCCTAGCAGGTGGAACTCGGATCTGTCAACAGTGTCAAAGCGGCAAATAGCAGGCGGAGGAGAAGCCACCGATGTCATGTGTAGATCCCTTCTAGGTCTTGCGGATCGTGCTATTACAGCAATTTGGTTGGTTGATCCCAAAAAAAAGGAATTTGGTTGGTTTTCTTGAAGCCCTAGCTTGTTGTGCCGTCCTATTCTCTCAATGCAATTTAGCAAATGCTACTACAGTACAGTAAAGGGCACAAAGAAAAAGCACGCAGTGAAGGAAAATACCTCCATATCAAAGCTGCTACTTATCTTGTTGGTTATCAGGATGTGGATATGTAGAATTTTCTCTAGCCACGGCAACAGACATGCATTCATCGAGGGGGTTCACTACAGAACAAAATAAATGCTGACGTTAGTTGTTGAGGGTACGTTTGACATCCCTGAGAGACTAGATAATGAAAAGATGAATCGTCAAACCTGGATGAACAAAGACGCTACCAAGTGGATGAATCTGATGGCCTGTCCTCCCTTGAAGATCATGCGTCCTCCCTTGAAGGCGCCACCAGGGCCATGGACGCCTCATACACCGCCGCCGACGTGTTGTAGTGATGAGGTATCGTGCAGGATCTGACACAGGATCACCTTCAGGCAAGATGAATAGGTCTTCAGGGGCACGATGGCCGGCCACAGCAGGCCCCTGCCATGGACGGCACCGCCCGAGCCACAGCCGCTCGCCAGCTCGCCTCTGGAGCAGTCCAAGCTTATCTGCGAGCTCGTCCACTAGTGCCCGTCGCCGCCACGACGTCCTGCAGGCTAGAGAACGGCGGTTCGCCGTTCTTATCCACGGCCGCCGTTGGAACCGACTCCGGCCGCCTATATAAGGAGCCCCCGAGTCCGTCCAGTCCCTCAGGCGACCTCAAGCCACCCCACCTAGCACCCCCATAGCAGGCAATCGACCAGGGAGGGTCTTCTTCCCCATCTCCGGCCAGTACAGCCGCCGCCGCCCTCCGGTCCATTCAGTCGCAACCAGAGCCCCCCCCCCCCCCGTCCGTATAGCACCACCATCCTCCTCCCCTCGACTGTGCGGAGCCGCCCAAACCCTCAGATGCGTTGGGGAACCACCGTAGGCCAAAGCCCCAAACCTCCCGAAGCCGCCGTCCGCCGCGGAGCTCGCCGCCGGCGACTCCCTCCATCCCCGCCACCTCCTCGACCACCGGGAGGACCGCCCCGGCCTGGCGGATCCATCCCCGCCCTCAGGACCCCGCGAGGAGCCGCCGTTCGCCGGCGTTGATCGCCGGAGCCCCGCCTCTGTTCGGCCAGAGGAGGAAGGAGGCGGGGGCGACTGGTCAAACCTGACCAGTGGGCCCAAGGGACCCACTGTCAGTGACCCACGAGCCGGTCCACGCGGGTTAAGTGGAGGATCTGACACAGGATCACCTTCAGGCAAGATGAATAGGTCTTCAGGGGCACGACAGCAGCGGCGGCGCCATGGCCGGGACTGGTGACGACGGCGGCGGCGAGCGAGCGGGAGGGTGGCGGCGGCTGCGTGCGAGTGGGAGGCCGGAGGATCACCACTCATTGTGCTCGACATATCACTACAAGAAACCTGTTAATCCATGACGGATTTCTAATGACATTTTTGGAAACTCTCATCGATGACCTGGTAAAACCCCACAAGCCCGGTGAAAGCCCGCTAAAGCCCATCTAACCATTCCCGTATAAAAACTTAACCCTAAATTCCCTCCTCGGCCCCTGCATTGTGTCCCACAGAACGTCGCCACCCCTCGTCCCTCCCACAGCTCGTAAACCTTAATAAAATAAAATAAAATAAACTATAGTAACTACAATAAATAAACCTTAATAAATTAAGTAAAAATAGCAGCAGTAAAATAAATAAAAATAGCAGCAGTAAAATAAATTAAAGTAAAATACATAAGTAATTAGAAATAAAATAAATAAGTTTTTTGTTGTAAGTAGAAACAAAACAAAACAAATAAAGCAAAATAGAGAAAAACAAAGGAAAAAATATGCCACCTACTGGGCCACCACGGCCTGAATACGACTAGAAACCCATCCATGGGTCAGGATTCAGGCCCGCAGAAGGCCCAGTAGGCCCCACAAGCAAAGAGAACAGTTAGGCCCGAAAGCCTGCAGTTGAGAGGAGTTCGAGAGGGTGGGCGCAGCAGCGCTTATAAACCACTCTCGAGCTCTCTCAACTAGCGAGGTGGGACTAAACTTTTGACGCGGGGCAGCGCAAGGCCTTTGGTCCCGGTTGGTGCCACCAACCGGGACTAAAGGGGGCATTGGTCCCGGTTCGTGGCACCAACCGGGACCAAAGGCCTTTAGTCCCGGTTGGTGCCACCAACCGGGACCAATGAGTTCCCTATATATACCCCATCGCCACAGCAGAGCACTCCAGAGTGCTCTGTTTTTTCTGGCCGGCGAGGGGAGGGCATTTGGGTGCTCTAGCTCACCTCCTATGCACATGAGGTGTTCGATGAAATGTCTGAGCCACACTAGTTAATCTTTGTCCTCTCGAAACTCGACCTCCGAGCTCCATTTTCCCCGAGATTTGTCTAGGTTTAGCGGTCCGTCACGTCCCGTCCCCGTCTTCACCGCCGTCGATCGCCCGCGCCGATCTCGTCGCCAGCACCACCGTGGTGAGCCTCTTGTTCTTATCTTCTTTCTGAAAGGAAAAAATTCTTACTTTAGATAGTTACTTGTCTAATTTTGTTACTTTTATTATTCCTTCTTATTACATAGTGCGATGGTTTTGGTATCCGCCCCCGTCGGCCCTCGTCCTGTCTATGATTCGGATGTGGTATATATTATCTTTTTATAACTATTTGGTTCATTTATTGTTTATGACAAATATACCGACCAACGTGACATAGATTTTATTTATCTAGGAGGTGGTTGAACCGGAAATTCTAACCGACCCTATTGTCGAGAGGTTAAATTTAGTTGAAGAAGAAAACAATTACTTGAAGGAAAAAATAAAAAAAATTGAGGAGGAGAAGATGATATTGGAGTTGCATGTTGCGGATGTCGTCGATGATCACAAGATCAAGATGGATGCAATGCGCTTGAAGATTAGAAAGATTAGAAAATATGCCATTCATACCGAGGCTTGGTATCATTATGCCGTTGGATCAATTGTTACCTTGGTTGCGATTATGATCGCATTTGTTTTCGCATTGAAATGTTTTACATAGTTTCAATGTATGGTTTAATTAATTAGATGCTCTGGAGAGCTATATATATGTTGTTAGATGAGAACTATGTATGTACTTTGGTTCTAATGTGATGATGAACTTCTATTAATTTGGTCACTTAATTATCTATTCATGATGTTCTGTAATGGTTTTTGACACACTTAATTATATATAATGCACGCAGATGAACCGGCAATGGATGTACGGTGACAGACACACCTCCGAGTACATTAAGGGCGTGCATGATTTTCTCGAAGTGGCTGAGGCAAACAAGCAGAATGGTTTTATGTGTTGTCCATGCCCTATATGTGGGAATACGAAGTCTTACTCTGACCGGAAAATCCTTCACACCCACCTGCTTTACAAGGGTTTCATGCCACACTATAATGTTTGGACGAGGCACGGAGAAATAGGGGTTATGATGGAAGACGGCGAAGAAGAAGAGGACGATGACAACTATGTGCCCCCTGAATACGGTGATGCTGCAACGGGGGAAGCTGCTGAAGATCAAGAGGAACCAGACGATGTGCCCAATGATGCTGCAAGGGGGGAAGCTGCTGAAGATCAAGAGGAACCAGTGCCCGATGATGATGATCTCCGCCGGGTCATAGTCGATGCAAGGACGCAATGCGAAAGTCAAAAGGAGAAGCTGAAGTTCGATCGCATGTTAGAGGATCACAAAAAAGGGTTGTACCCCAATTGCGAAGATGGCAACACAAAGCTCGGTACCGTACTGGAATTGCTGCAGTGGAAGGCAGAGAATGCTGTGCCTGACAAAGGATTTGAGAAGCTATTGAAAATATTGAAGAAGAAGCTTCCAAAGGATAACGAATTGCCCGACAGTACATACGCAGCAAAGAAGGTCGTATGCCCTCTAGGATTGGAGGTGCAGAAGATACATGCATGCCCTAATGACTGCATCCTCTACCGCGGTGCGTACAAGGATCTGAACGCATGCCCGGTATGCGGTGCATTGCGGTATAAGATCAGACGAGATGACCCTGGTGATGTTGACGGCGAGCCCCCCAGGAAGAGGGTTCCTGCGAAGGTGATGTGGTATGCTCCTATAATACCACGGTTGAAACGTCTGTTCAGAAACGAAGAGCATGCCAAGTTGATGCGATGGCACAGTGAGGACCGTAAGAAAGACGGGAAGTTGAGAGCACCCGCTGACGGGTCGCAGTGGAGAAAAATCGAGAGAAAGTACTGGGCTGAGTTTGCAGCTGACCCAAGGAACGTATGGTTTGGTTTAAGCGCGGATGGCATTAATCCTTTCGGGGAGCAGAGCAGCAATCACAGCACCTGGCCCGTGACTCTATGTATGTATAACCTTCCTCCTTGGATGTGCATGAAGCGGAAGTTCATTATGATGCCAGTTCTCATCCAAGGCCCTAAGCAACCCGGCAACGACATTGATGTGTACCTAAGGCCATTAGTTGAAGAACTTTTACAGCTGTGGAATGGAAACGGTGTACGTACGTGGGATGAGCACAAACAGGAGGAATTTAACCTGCACGCGTTGCTGTTTGTAACCATCAACGATTGGCCCGCTCTCAGTAACCTTTCAGGACAGACAAACAAGGGATACCACGCATGCACGCACTGTTTAGATGACACTGAAAGTATATACCTGGACAAAAGCAGGAAGAATGTGTACCTGGGCCATCGTCGATTTCTTCCGACCAACCATCAATGTCGAAAGAAAGGCAAGCATTTCAAAGGCGAGGCAGATCACCGGAAGAAGCCCGCCATGCGTACCGGTGATCACGTACTTGCTATGGTCAATGATTTACACGTAATCTTTGGAAAGGGTCCCGGCGGACTAGCTGTTCCGAATGACGCTGAGGGACACGCACCCATGTGGAAGAAGAAATCTATATTTTGGGACCTACCCTACTGGAAAGAGCTAGAGGTCCGCTCTTCAATCGACGTGATGCACGTGACGAAGAACCTTTGCGTGAACCTGCTAGGCTTCTTGGGCGTGTATGGGAAGACAAAAGATACACCTGAGGCACGGGAGGACCTGCAACGTTTGCACGAAAAAGACGGCATGCCTCCGAAGCAGTATGAAGGTCCTGCCAGCTACGCTCTTACGAAAGAAGAGAAAGAAATCTTCTTTGAATGCCTGCTCAGTATGAAGGTCCCGACTGGCTTCTCGTCGAATATAAAGGGAATAATAAATATGCCAGAGAAAAAGTTCCAGAACCTAAAGTCTCATGACTGCCACGTGATTATGACGCAACTGCTTCCGGTTGCATTGAGGGGGCTTCTACCGGAAAACGTCCGATTAGCCATTGTGAAGCTATGTGCATTCCTCAATGCAATCTCTCAGAAGGTGATCGATCCAGAAATCATACCAAGGCTAAGGAGTGATGTGGCGCAATGTCTTGTCAGTTTCGAGCTGGTGTTCCCACCATCCTTCTTCAATATCATGACGCACGTCCTAGTTCATCTAGTCGACGAGATTGTCATTCTGGGGCCCGTATTTCTACACAATATGTTCCCCTTTGAGAGGTTCATGGGAGTCCTAAAGAAATATGTCCGTAACCGCGCTAGGCCAGAAGGAAGCATCTCCATGGGCCATCAAACAGAGGATGTCATTGGGTTTTGTGTTGACTTCATTCCTGGCCTTAAGAAGATAGGTCTCCCTAAATCGCGGTATGAGGGGAGACTGACTGGAAAAGGCACGCTTGGAGGGGGGACTCAATAATATGCAGGGACGGATATTCTTGGTCTCAAGCACACTACACAGTTCTACAGAACTCTACCTTGGTGACCCCGTATGTCGATGAACACAAGAACAGTCTGCGCTCCAAACACCCGGAGCAGTGTGACGACTGGATTACATGTGAACACATCAGGACTTTCAGCAGTTGGTTGGAAACACGTCTCAGAGGTGACACCACTGTTTGTGATGAGTTGTACTCGTTGTCCAGGGGACCATCTTCGACTGTATTGACTTACAAAGGATACGAGATAAATGGGAATACATTTTACACGATCGCCCAAGATCAAAAGAGCACCAACCAAAACAGCGGTGTCCGCTTTGATGCAGCAACCGAGAGGGGAAAGGACACATATTATGGTTACATAATGGACATATGGGAACTTGACTACGGACATGATTTTAAGGTCCCTTTGTTTAAGTGCAAATGGGTCAATCTGTCAGGAGGCGGGGTACAGGTAGACCCACAGTACGGAATGACAACAGTGGATCTGAACAATCTTGGGTACACTGACGAACCGTTCGTCCTAGCCAATGATGTGGCACAGGTTATCTATGTGAAGGACATGTCTACCAGACCGAGGAAAAGAAAAGATAAGGAAGCGAATACATCATACGATGAGCCAAAGCGCCACATAGTTCTTTCAGGAAAAAGGGACATTGTGGGAGTGGAGGGCAAGACAGACATGTCTGAAGATTATGAAAAGTTTCATGAAATTCCTCCCTTCAAAGTCAAGGCTGACCCAAGCATCCTGATAAACGATGAAGATTATCCATGGTTACGGCGCAATAAGCAAATGACACAAGCGAAGAAAAAGTGAAGACTTTCTCCCGCAACTATTATGATGATACCATGCCAACTTTGTAATAGACGAGTATGATACCATTGTCCGTTTTGTACAAGAAGTGCATCTAGTTTTTGCCGTAACCCTCTCAACTTTCTTGCACATGCTATGTGGATGAAATGATGATACCATGCCAACTTTCAACCTTTTCAGAGTTCATTTGAAATGCTTTTCAATTTTAGGGTCTTATAGCTCAAAATAATTAGTAAATGCATGAAAAATAACAGGCCAAAAATTAAAAATTATGCCACCTACTGGGCCACCACGGCCTGAATACGATTAGAAACCCATCCATGGGCCAGGATTCAGGCCCGCAGAAGGCCCAGTAGGCCCACAGGCATGTACAGAGAGGTTAGGCCCGTAAGCCTGCTTTAGAGAGGAGCTCGACAGCTCAGGCGCACCGCACCTTATAAACAGGTGCGGCTCTCTCTTAGCTAGCGAGGTGGGACTAAACTCACCACCACGCCGCTGTGCAAGGCCATTGGTCCCGGTTGGTGGCACGAACCGGGACCAATTCCACCCTTTGGTCCCTGTTGGTGCCACGAACCGGTACTAATGAGGCTGTGGCCCCACGAGCACCTTTAGTACCTGTTCGTGGCACGAACCGGTACTAGAGTTTCTTACTAAGCAGTTTTTTAGTCCCACCTCGCTAGCTGAGAGGCACTAGGAGCGGTTTATAAGCCCTGAGTGCAGAGACGATGAAGAAGAGGCGCAATGCTCACGTTGCTTAGCTTCAAGCCTTGAGGAATAAGGTAGACTGCATCGAGCTATGTGCAGTGCAGTCTACACTATTCCGAAAGGCTTGAAGCAAATCAACGAGCATTGCGCCTCTTTTTTATTTTTAATAACTTATTACAACTCCGGACTTCTTGTGTTCCGACAAAATAAAATAAACTTTAATAAAATTTATGAAACTAAAATTAACAAAGTATTTTCTGTTCAAAACATTATAAGAAACCTCTATTATTATTGAAACTAAAATCATATAAAATTGATGCAACTAAAATTATCGAAGTATTTTCTGTTCAAAATCATTAAAAGCAAAAAGAATTTTCATAAAGAACTTTTTTTGATAGAAACTTTAATAGCAAAAAGAATTATCATAAAGTAAAATAAATAAGTAATTAGAAACAAAATAAAATAAAATAAATAAGTTTTTTGTTGTAAGTAGAAACAAAACAAAATAAATATAGCAAAAAGAAAACAAAAAAACTAAATACAGCAAAAAGAATTTTCATAAAGAACTAATGGCACTAATAGAAAGTTTATATTTTTTCTAAAACTAATGGCACTAACAGACAGTTTATAATTTTGCTGACCTAAAAGCAAAAAGAATTAAAAAATAAAGCAAAAAACAAAAGAAAATAAATAATGCAAAAAACAAAACAAAAAACTGAAAAAAACTATTTTTATAGTAAAGTTAATCACAAACTTGTGATTCACACAAATTTCATAGAATTCAAATTTTAACTATTTAAATTTGAAAACTAATGGCACTAACAGAAAGTTTATAAATTTTCTGACCTAAAAGCACAAAGAATTAAAAAATAAAGCAAAAACAAAAGAAAATAAATAATGCAAAAACAGAACCAAAAAACTGGAAAAAAATTAAAAAAACTGTCACCTATTGGGCCACCACGGCCTGAATACGACTAGAAACCCAACCTGGGCCAGGATTCAGGCCCGCAGAAGGCCCAATAGGCCCACAGACAGCACAGTGTGACATTAGGCCCGTAAGCCTGCATTTGAGAGGAGCTCGAGAGGGCAGCCGCAGTGGGGCTTATAAACCACTCCGAGCCCCTCTCAACTAGCGAGGTGGGACTAAACTTTTGGCCGCGGGGCAGCACAAGGCCTTTGGTCCCGGTTGGTGGCACCAACCGGGACTAAAGGGGGCATTGGTACCGGTTCGTGCCATGAACCGGGACCAATGCCCCCCTTTAGTCCCGGTTGGTGCCACCAACCGGGACCAAAGGCCGCCGCTTCCCGCCCTTTGCGCTGCTGAAAAGGGACCTTTGGTCCCGGTTGGTGGCACCAACCGGGACTAAAGGGTGGCATTGGTCCCGGTTGGTGCCACGAACCGGGACCAATGCCCTTGCTATATAACCAGGACTTGTGAAAATTTCACATCTCCCTCGCCTCCCTCGCCAGTTGCCCCCGCCGCCAGGCTGCCCAAATCGCTCGCGCGCTCCTCGTCGCCGTCGCCGCCGCCGGCCGCCATCCCCGTCTCCCCGTGCCCCTGCCCCGCGCCCGAGCCCACGCCGGCCGCCGCCCCGTGCCCCTGCCCCGTCCCCGAGCACGCACGGCCGCGCCCCTGCGCCCCGGCCCGCCCCCACCATTGTCGTCGTCGCCGGCGCCCGCCCCCACTGCCGCCCCTGCCTCGACGCCGCCCCTCCTCCCCGTTCGGTCCGGCTCCGGCGACCCCCTTTCCTCCCTGTCCCCTCGAGATCCTCTTCATATAATTTTTTCATATAATTTTTTTCATATGCATATGTTGATTATATGGATGGATGGATGATGTATATGTTCATTATATGGATGGATGGATGATGTATGCTTTTTTTCATATAATTTTTTAGGCAGATTTTTAGAATTTTTTGTGTATGTATGTTATGTTTATATGTATGTATGTATGTTCATATGTATGTATGTTTATATGCAAAGCATATGCAAAGAAAATGTATGAATGGTCATATGCAAAGAAAAATGTATGTATGGTCATATGCAAAGAAAATGTATGTATGTATGTTCATATGAAAGAAAAATGTATGTATGTATGTTCATATGCATATGCAAAGAAAATGTATGTTCATATGCATATGCAAAGAAAATGTATGTTCATATATATGATGATATGTTCATATAAAAAGGAAAATAAGAAGAGGAAGAAAGGAGAAGAAGAGGAGAAATAAATAAGAAGAGGAAAAAAGAAGAAAAAGAAGAGGAGAAGAAGAAAGGAATAGAAGAGAAGAAGAAAAAATAGAAAAATTCTATTTTTTCTTCTTCTCTCCTCTATTCCTTTCTTCTTCTCCTCTTTTTTTTCTTTTTTTTTCTTCGATCTTGTCCTCTATTCCTTTTCTTCTTCTCCTCTTTTTATTTCTTCTTCGTTTTCTTATGTTTTATCGGGTCTGTCGTCGTTGATATACCCCTCTCCCGATAACTTCAACACGAGGGGGGTCGATATACCCCCTCCCCGCCGATAATATTATTTTCCCATGTACGTATGTCGTCGTTTGTCGATATAACCCCTTCCCGATAACTTCAACACGTGGGGGGGGGGTCGATATACCCCCTCCCCGATAACATTATTTTCCCATGTATGTATGTCGTCGTTGTCGATATATATAACTCCCTCCCAGATAACTTCGACATGATGGACGGTCGATATTTATACCCCCTCTCGACCGTGATAACTTATACCACGGGAGCACCCCCCGGCCCTCTCGCTCGACCAAAACTCTCGAGGACACCCAAACCCTAGAAAAAAACGATGTCGGTCTCCTACCCCCTCCCGCCGCGCCCCTACCCTTGAAGCGTTGCCTAGGCCACCCCAAACCCGGAATAAGCTAGGTCTACGTTTGCACTAATATATCCACCTGCTGTCATGTTTGTGTAATAATTGCCATGTTGTAATATTTGCAGAAACAATGGAGCACGGACGAGATGAGCAAGCAGAAGAGGTGTTGGGGGACATAATCTTAGCCGGAGGTGATATCTTGTCGTATCTTAACGACAATGATGGTCTGGAAGAACAGGGTGAAGAAGCAGGCTACGGTGATCGAAGAGTGGAGGAGGAAAGACATGATTATGATGGCTCCGGTGACCCAATGCTGGTGCAAGAAGGAGCCCGTGGTGACGGCTCCGGTGACCGAACAGAGTCCGGCCAGGTAAATATATTAGTTAAGCCTGTGCTGACTAGCTAATTGATGCATTCATTGTTTTGGTATGTACACATATTAATTAACACTCGTCTTTCTTCTTTTTTCTAGCCCTCCGGATCGAGCACAACTTCGGTAAAGAGACGAGGCCCGAAGAGAAAGTTGCGCTCGGATGAAAGGTTTGAGATCACAGCAATCGCGCGCGACGGCCAACCGATTGAACCCCTCCGGACAAAGGATGCATTTGCTGCTCAGTGCGGGGTTCTAGTTAGGGACAAGATCCCGATCAGCATCCACCAATGGTATAAGCCTAAGAAGGAAGACCCTGAGGTGTCTTATGTCAATGATATGCAGAAAGATGATCTTTGGACTGAGCTGAAGGAAAATTTCACCCTACCGCCAGAGGAGGATCCGGAGAAGCCAGTTATAGAGCAATTAATCAAGTCTCATGCTCTTAAGAAGATGGCAGACCTATTCAGGAGGTGGAAGAATGAGCTGAAAACGTTTGTCGACAAAGAAGAGACACCAGAATTCATCGGCCGGTATGAGAAGATCAGAGATCACTGGCCCGCATTTGTGGCCCACAAGACATCGGAAAAGAGTAAGAAGATGTCAGCGACAAACAAGAAGAATGCTGCGAAGAAGAAGCTTCACCATCGCACGGGGTCAGGTGGCTACCTCAAAGCCCGACCTAAGTGGGCCAAGGCTGAGAATGATCTGCTTGAAAAAGGGATCGAACCACAGACAATGAACTGGACAGACCGTTGCCGGACTTGGTTCTTCGGGGCTGGCGGAACCTTGGACCCTGTATCAGGGAGGTGCGTTTGGACGAACGAGCTTTTGAGAATACCAGTCAAGAAGATTCAGCAATATATCGATAGAGCGCAGGAAGGGACGTTCGTTCCAGACAGAGAGAACGACGAGCTCACAATGGCCCTCGGGAATCCTGAGCACCCTGGACGGACACGAGGCACGCCAGGCTCCGTTCCGTGGAAGGCTGGTTTTCCGGACGCGGGCGGTTACAAAAGCCAGGAGAGGAGGAAAAAAGTGGAGCAGATCCAAATTCAGAAGCTGCACGAAAGGGTTCAAGCGCTAGAGGAACGAGACGGCAATCGAGATGCCGAAACTGCCCCCGAAGCTACACCGCCATCTCAGCGGAGAAGCAGCGTGGCTTCCACCGAGCTGCTTCAGCTGGAGCATGCGGCTCCTGCTAGCTACCCCGTGGATGCTATCACGGAGTCTCAACATTGCCACCTTATGGCGGAATGGCAGAACTTCAAAGTCAAGGCGGCTGTTGGCTCTGTTTTACCTCCTGAACCCGGCGCAACCTACCACTGCCGGCCGATTCCAGAAGGATATGCTAGGGTGATGGTGGATGAAATAACGGAGGGATTTGAGGAGCTCCAGCTTGACCACCCTACCGGTGAAGGGGAGACTCGGCTGGGTTCTGCTCTGAAGACTCCATGCCTATGGCGGAAGGAGCTCATCAAGCTTCCGAACTGGACAGCTCCGGCGAGTAAGGGCACTCCGCCTCCTCCCCTCCTCCGGCGAGTGATCAGGGCACTCAGCCTCCTTCTCCGGCGCGTGGCGGCACTCCGCCTCCTTCTCCGCCAGCGCCGGCGCGCCAGAGCAGCCAGCCTCCTCCTTCTCCGCCTCGTCAGCAAGGGCGGAAGAGACCCGCCGCCGCTGCGGCTGCTCCGGCGCGTCGTAGTCCTTCTCCTCCGCCTCGTAAGCAAGGAAAGAAGACAGCCGCAGCCGCTCCGTCTGCTCTGCTGGCGTCTAGCAGTACAGCTGCCAGAGGCGGGAGGCAATACAGATTCGGTCCTTCTCTGAAGACTCCAGAGAAGTTACCATACGAGAGGACCGAGGAGGAGAACGCGAAGATCGTGCGAGCCGAAGTGAAGAACTTCTTTGAAGGGGTGAAAGCAAAGAAACATCCACCTCCGGAGGAGAAGGTAGATCCGGTGAAAGCAAAGCGCACTCTGGCTGCCCTGACAAAACCACCAAAGTCTCCGCCGAGAGGCAACTATGAGCGCATTCTTGCAAAGACATATGCCGAAGCGGAGCGGTCGGGAAGTACTGTCAGTGATAAAAGGTTAAAAGAACGACGAGCTGGGAAAAAATTGCCCAGCTCGGCGAACAAGCGAACCAATCGTGCCCCCCGCTCAAGGTGTCAAAAGACATCGTCGCTAATGATCCGAGTATGGTGCCCGGTTATAGCAATCTTGGAGATTACCTGCCCGACGATGTACATTATGAAATCATGGAGGTGGACGAACACAAATACCATTACGGGAAGCCTCTCGTCAAAGATGAAAGATCTCTAAGCACGATGATGCGAAGACTACATGATTGGTACATGAAAACCTGCAGAGAGTCTGATGGGATGGATACTTTGACGCTGAGAGTTAAACCGGAGCATGACCTCGTTGGAATTGATCTGCTGAATGTTCCATTTGAGGATTTCTTCCAGTTTTACAATCAAAAGGCCCTCGATAAAACAACGATCACTTGCTACTGTCTGTAAGTAGTACTACTTCTGTCATTAAGTCTCTCTATATAGGTCAGCTCTTTCATTGCATGTATTTATACTTATCCTCACTATATTATGCAGATTGAAGATCGCCGAATTGAAGAAAAGACAAATCGGTGATATTGGGTTCATTAACACAAATCTCATAGATGCATATACGGTTGAAAAACATCCCAAAGAAGCCGAGGCCAACTTGCTACAATCGTTGGTATTAAATCAAAACAAAGATATAATACTCTTTCCTTACAACTTCAAGTGAGTGTTACTGTCTTGTGCATATTCGGTTTCCCTTATTAGTCCAGGTTATGGTAATGTAATTGATGACTTATGCATGCATGCGCAGCTTCCACTATATTCTCCTAGAGATTAAGCTTGAGCAGGGAGTAGTAACCGTCTTAGACTCGAGACGAAAAGATCCCCAGGACTATGCGAACATGACTCAAATGCTCGAGAAGTAAGTTAAATCGATCATTATCCACCATATCAGCAACTTTGTTCATTTCCTGATATCAAGTAATTGTTTTCTTTGTCTGGCAGGGTTTGGAGAAAATTCACCTCAAAAGCTCCGGGACTGCCGAAGAAGCTGCAATTTAATCACCCGAAAGTAAGTACTATAGTAGCATGTTCCGCGCATCTCCTAGTGATTCAAGCGCTAGTTTCATCAATACCATTTAGCATGCTTGCTTATCAGTTTGATTGACCTCTATTTCTTGTAAAGTGGTTGTGGCAGGAACCCGGGAATAATTACTGTGGATACTACGTTTGCGAGTCCATCCGCTACACGACCTGTGAGCGGGGCTACACTGAAGAACAATATGAAGTGCGTAAGCAATAATATTCACAATTTTATTTTATTACCATCATTTGTGTTGAGTTTCATTTATTCATATATATATGTATTGACCCCCTTCTCAAATTAGATGTTTCGGAAGCGGGATGAACTCCTAGCAGAAGATCGTATGCGAGGAATTCAAGAGGAATTGGCGGCATTCTTCCTTGACCACGTGATCGCTGAAAACGGAGAATACTATGTGGACCCTGTGTTCCTACAATTTAATTAGGAGATTGTATATATTATAAGAGATAATTATTGTATATATGTAGCCGGTAGTGTCGGATAGATATACGAAAACTTGTTGTTCGACCAATATCTCGGAGAAGGAGAGGTGGTCGATATCACTTCTCTCTGTATGCATATGTTCATGACGATCCTTTGTTTCCTTCATTTGATTAGTAGCTAGCGTGTCTACTCCTCTCCATACGTATATAGTACGTAGTGTCGACCAAGCACGGAGATAAGAGAGGACACTTCTCTCTATTAATTAGCTAGCTAACACAATATGTGAAACACCTAAATTAACCCCCCAAAACCCCAAAACCACCCCCTTTCAAAAAAAACAAAAACCTTAGCTCCTGCCAGCTGCTGACGCGTGGATGCCTATTGGTCCCGGTTGGTGACACCAACCGGGACAAAAGACCCTGCCTATTGGTCCCGGTTGGTGGCACCAACCGGGACCAAAGGCCCTCCTACCTGGGCTCCCCGCACCGGCCACGTGGACGACCTTTAGTCCCGGTTCGTGTAAGAACCGGGACTAAAGGGATAGGGCATTAGTAACGACCCTTTAGTCCCGGTTCCAGAACCGGGACTAAAGGCCCTTTTCCTACTAGTGTTACTTGGGAGTTAGAAACTGAACAACGATTTACATGTTTACAATATCCTGAGGAGAGACGCGTTCCTGCTGTTGTTTGTGCTTTCACTAGCTTTGCATGTGTTTGGTGGTCTGAACATTGTAGATTATATCCTATTCCAGCTACTTGGGCTGCTTTGAAAACTGCTATGCGTACTCGTTGGGTTCCACCATATTATCAATGTGAATTACTTCAAAAATGGTAGCGCTTAAGACAAGGAAAAAATTCTGTAGAAGAATATTATCAGGAATTACAAACTGGCATGATTAGATGTGGTATTGTTGAGGAGAATGAAGCTATGCTTGCACATTTTATGGGTGGATTAAATAGAGAGATTCAGACCATTCTAGAGTATAAGGAGTATAATAATATCACTCGTTTATTCCATCTTGCTTATAAAGCTGAACGTGAAGTGCAGGATCGACAGACATTGGCGCGAACTAACTTTTCTGCAGGTCGACCTTCATCATGGACACCACGTGCATCCTCTACTTCCACTGCACATCACTTCCATCAAGTTCCACCTCCAACCGTGATACAAGAAAGCAGGCACAACCACCACTATCTGCCAAGAGCACACCTGCCGGGCCTGCACAGAGCTCTTCTTCTTCCATGGCATCAACAAGGCACACAAGTGATATTATTTGTCGTCGTTGTAAGGAAAGATGTCATTATGCAAGAGAATGCAAATCTCATCGTGTGATGATTGCTACTGAGGATGGTGGGTATGAGTCTGCTAGTGACTATGATGAGGAGACTTTGGCTCTTATTACACGTGAAGAACACGGTGGAGATGATTCTGATCATGAGACGCAATACATGGCTCCTGAAGATGCTGACAGGTATGAATGTTTAGTTGCTCAACGTGTTTTGAGTGTGCAGGTTACACAAGCTGAGCAAAATCAGAGGCATAATTTGTTCCATACAAAGGGAGTTGTGAAGGAACGTTCTATTCGCGTCATCATAGATGGAGGGAGTTGCAACAACTTGGCTAGCATGGAGATGGTGGAGAAGCTATCTCTTACCACAAGACCACATCCACATCCTTACTACATCCAATGGTTCAACAACAGTGGCAAGGTTAAGGTAACACGTACTGTCGTGTGCATTTTAGTATCTCTACATATGCTGATTATGTTGATTGTGATGTGGCACCTATGCAAGCATGTTCCTTATTACTTGGTAGACCATGGCAATTTGATAAAAATTCTGTACACCATGGTAGAAATAATCAGTATACTCTTGTTCATAAGGATAGCCATATTACTTTGCTTCCTATGACTCCTGAATCCATTTTGAAAGATGATATTAATAGAGCTAATAAAGCAAAACAGGAGAAAAATAAGAGTGAAAATCACATTGTGGCAAAAGAATTTGAGCAACAAATGAAACCTAATACTAAACCATCTAGTGTTGCTTCTGAAATTAAATTGAAAAGTGCATGTTTACTTGCCACAAAATCTGATATTGATGAGCTAGATTTTAGCAAATCTGTTTGCTATGCTTTTGTGTGCAAAGAGGCATTATTTTCATTCGAGGACGTGCCTTCCTCTTTGCCCCCTGCTGTCACCAACATTTTGCAGGAGTTCGCTGACGTCTTCCCACAAGACGTGCCACCGGGATTACCACCTATTCGAGGGATTGAGCATCAAATTGACTTAATTTCCGGTGCATCGCTACCCAACCGTGTACCATACCGTACCAATCCAGAGGAGACGAAAGAGATTATGCATCAAGTACAGGAGCTGCTCGACAAAGGTTACATACGCGAATCTCTTAGTCCTTGTGTTGTTCCTATTATACTAGTGCCTAAAAAGGATGGTACATTGCGTATGTGTGTTGATTGTAGAGGCATCAATAATATTACTATTCGTTATCGTCATCCTATTCCTAAGCTAGATGATATGCTTGATGAATTGAGTGGCTCTACAATTTTCTTCAAAGTTGATTTGCGTAGTGGATACCATCAAATTCGTAAGAAATTGGGAGATGAATGGAAAACATCAATTAAAACTAGGTTTGGTTTATATGAGTGGTTAGTCATGCCTTTTGGGTTAACTAATGCACCTAGTACTTTCATGAGACTAATGAACGAAGTTTTACGTGCTTTCATTGGACGATTTGTGGTAGTCTATTTTGATGATATACTGATTTATAGCAGATCTTTGGAGAAATATTTGGAACATTTACGTGTTGTTTTTATTGCTTTACGTGATGCACGTTTGTTTGGTAACCTTGGGAAGTGCACCTTCTGTACCGACCGAGTATCTTTTCTTAGCTATGTTGTTACTCCACAGGGAATTGAAGTTGATAAAGCCAAGATTTAAGCTATTGAGAGTTGGCCGCAGCCCAAAACGGTCACACAAGTGAGGAGTTTTCTTGGCCTCGCTGGATTCTATAGGCGTTTTGTGAGAGATTTCAGCACCATTGCTGCACCTCTCAATGAGCTTACAAAGAAGGATGTGCCTTTTGTTTGGGTTACGACACAGGAAGAAGCCTTCACGGTATTGAAAGATAAGTTGACACATGCTCCTTTACTCCAACTTCCTGATTTTATTAAGACTTTTGAGCTTGAATGTGATGCTGGTGGAATTGGATTAGGAGGTGTGTTATTACAAGATGGCAAACCTGTTGCATACTTTTCTGAAAAATTGAGTGGGCCTAGTCTGAATTATTCAACTTATGATAAAGAATTATATGCTCTTGTTCGGACATTAGAAACATGGCAACATTATTTATGGCCCAAAGAATTTGTTATACATTCTGATCATGAATCTTTGAAACATATTAAAAGTCAAGCTAAAATGAACCGTAGACATGCTAAATGGGTTGAATTCATTGAGACTTTCCCTTATGTCATTAAACACAAGAAGGGTAAAGAAAATGTTATTGTTGATGCATTGTCTCGTCGTTATACTATGCTTTCACAACTTGACTTTAAATTTTTTGGTTTGGAGACCATCAAAGATCAATATGTGCATGATGCTGAATTTAAGGATGTATTGCAGAATTGTAAAGAAGGTAGAACATGGAACAAGTTCGTCGTTAACGATGGATTTGTGTTTCGTGCTAACAAGCTATGCATTCCAGCTAGCTCCGTTCGTCTTTTGTTGTTGCAGGAGGCGCATGGAGGAGGACTAATGGGACACTTTGGCATGAAGAAGACGGAGGATATACTTGCGACACATTTCTTTTGGCCAAAGATGAGACGGGATGTTGAGTGTTTTGTTGCTCGCTGCACTACATGTCAAAAAGCTAAGTCACGACTCAATCCTCATGGTTTATATATGCCTTTGCCTCTACCTAGTGTTCCTTGGGAGGATATATCTATGGACTTTGTTTTAGGTTTACCTCGAACAAAGAAGGGGAGGGATAACATATTTGTTGTCGTGGATAGGTTCTCGAAAATGGCACACTTTATACCAATGTCATAAAAGCGATGATGTTGTTAATGTTGCTGATTTGTTCTTTCGTGAAATTATTCGCTTGCATGGTGTGCCAAATACTATTGTTTCATATCATGATACTAAATTTCTTAGCCACTTTTGGAGATGTTTATGGGCTAAGTTAGGGACTAAACTGCTTTTTAGTACTACTTGTCACCCACAAACTGATGGTCAAACTGAAGTAGTCAATAGAACATTTTCTACTATGCTTAGGGCTGTTTTGAAGAATAATAAGAAAATGTGGGAAGAATGCTTGCCTCATATTGAATTTGCTTATAATCGTTCATTGCATTCTACTACTAAGATGTGCCCTTTTGAAATTGTGTATGGTTTCCTATCTCGTGCACCTATTGATTTGTTGCCTCTTCCATCTTCGGAGAAGGTTAATTTTGATGCTAAAGAACGTGCTGAATTGATTTTAAAAATGCATGAGTTAACTAAGGAAAACATTGAGCGTATGAATGCTAAATATAAACTTCCTGGAGATAAGGGTAGAAAACATGTTGTGTTTGCACCTGGAGATCTTGTTTGGTTACATTTGCGTAAGGATAGATTTCCTAATTTGCGCAAATCAAAGCTAATGCCACGTGTTGATGGTCCTTTTAAGGTGTTAGAGAAAATAAATGATAATGCATATAAACTTGAGCTGCCTGCAGATTTTGGGGTTAGTCCCACTTTTAACATTGCAGATTTGAAGCCTTATTTGGGAGAGGAAGATGAGCTTTCGTCGAGGACGACTTCATTTCAAGAAGGGGAGGATGATGAGGACATCAATAGCATTGTTACACCCACAACCCCTGCTGCTATACATACTGGACCAATTACTAGAGCTCGCGCACGCCAATTGAATTATGAGGTACTTTCGTTTCTTGGTAACGATTCTAATGTTCATGAGAATATGATGCTGCCTAAATTGAATACATTTGTTTTGCTTACAAATGAAGGGCCTAGCTTGGACAAGAAAGATGAACCTTGGAGCAAGTTCAAGCATGGAGATGATGGCATGTGCAAGGGGAACAAGAACGGAGTTACAAGTGATGATTCCAGGACTTTGAAGCCACCATAATGAGTGCATGAAGCCATGGACGAAATATACAAGATGCCACTTCATAAATTTCGTCCAGAGGCTATTCTAGGTGCCGCGTCACCTTATTTTTGGGTCAGGCCCATGTAATTTCAAAATACTTGATTATAGGCAGTTTTTAGAGTCCATATGTGTGGGGAAACAAGAGTTAGGGTTGGCTTCGGACCCCTCCTCCAAGGGCCACGAAATTCCCCCTCTCTCCTCCATATATACAGCCCTTAGGGCATCGTTTAGACTTTGGGTTTTGTTTAGATTAAAAGTTCGCCATAGCTGCAACTTCGCGTACTTCGTTTGTGTTCAACGACCAGGCAAAGGCGTCACAGAACCCCACCTTCATTAATAAAGTTTTCCTCTTTTATTCGCAATATTCAGATTGCAATCTTAGTTTCTTGCTTGTTCTTCGTTTGCTCGCAGGAAATAGACCCTCGTGGTCAGGTTGATCATGCTCCGGCGTGGTCAATAACCCCTCGGAAGTTGGTTTAGCGATTGCTAAGGCGCGACGTCTTCGCACGTTCGTTGTCGGATCGTCAAAGTCGACTCCCACAG
Organism: Triticum aestivum; assembly: GCF_018294505.1. Classification (NCBI taxonomy): domain Eukaryota; kingdom Viridiplantae; phylum Streptophyta; class Magnoliopsida; order Poales; family Poaceae; genus Triticum; species Triticum aestivum. The sequence goes on from NC_057808.1 coordinate 467,374,523, forward strand.
AAAACGATTGCTATCTCATCGAAACATCGGGACACCTTCGCTTCTATCAAATAGTAAGAAAGAAGATTTGTTTACAAGGAAATAACAAGAAAAATAGATAAGGGTTATATGGGGATCCAATAGTCTCCCGGTCTTCATATTCATCATTTTCTAAAGAATGGGTAAGAGATCTCTTTTCTCCAACGGAAAAAATAAGCTTCCCTAATTTGACCCGGCACTACTAAATGATACATCCAATACCAATGATTTGTGGCTACCGATATGATAGTACTAAAATTGAATATGTAAAGAGTTAGTGTCAATAAAAAGGCTAATAAAGGAGAAGTGTCAATCTCTTTTACTTCTCCCGGCAGCTCAAGATGAGAAAAATTCCTTATTGGCCGTTTGTCCGTGAAACACATGGGCTCCTATCGCACTTACCGATTGAGAATGGTCTCATCACAGAAACACTTTTGATATGATAATTTGAGAGTGGAAAGCGAAAACATTATTATTTTTTAGTTTGATCGGGATTGGGTACTTATTCATAAACAAGATGAATTGAATCGACATGTTAAGCATCTCATCAATTATAGTAGTTAACATACGCATTTCAAGTTGCATTTCGTGCTCTTTTTCATTCATTTTTGTCGCCAGCTAAATCATTCAATTTAACAATATCGGGCATCAATCAGTGCCCTCGTCTGCTAGGGAAATGCACTCTTGAATATCTGAATTATTCGTTGTTGTTTTCTCGTTTCACTGGGAGTTTAACCCGAAGGGGTGCCCCGCAAATCAATTATATATCAGAAGGGCCATTTGGGCCATTCATGTCTTATCGTCATTCTTATCAATGCCAATCCAAACAAACCTACTTTGAATCATCTTAAAGCTGAGCTGAAGAGAACCCCTGAATCCTTAGACCTGACTGACTGTGGTGCTGATGGTTAGGCTTGAACTTCTTGAAAATTGGTCATTGAGTAGACTAACTTCCCTCCCGATGACTCCTTTACTTGTCTAGGAGCTCAGGTCCATCTTGGGCTCACAATACATCTTATTAGCAAGACATCTAGGCTCTTTGTGAAAGGTGAAGTCTCTACTTGTTAACCATGGATGTCAGTTATATTGACTTATAGAGTGAAGAAGCCCACTTTCTATATCCCTCCCGTCCGGTTCGGATGATCGATTGCCTCATCCTTCTTCAAAAAATAAGTGCATTTAGCCATTGTGCTTTCCCAACTTCCGTAATACATCTAGGCATGCAAGGTTTTCAATAGATAACCCTAGGACTTCTTGGTTTCCCCACGGACATTCACTTCTCTTGAAGCTCGGAATTAGCGAAACATGGATCCGATGCCCATCTCCTTTCCCACTTTGCAAAGGCTGAGAGATCTTACCAATAGATAAACAAACGTATGAGCAGGATCAACATATGCAAAATCAAATAAAATGGCTTATTTGCACCTTTCTTTGGTAGGCAACGAATCTCATGGAATGTCGGACTCTTTTACAAATTTGAATTCAAGCTTTAACGCTTTGACAACATACTTAGAATCATGTATCTTTGGGACCGTGGCTCGCCCTCAACATATATTGTCTTTGTTTCCGCTGTTGTCGTGTCAATTTCCCGAGGGAGCAGAACGCTGCAGGCCGCAATGAACACGCCCGATGCATGTCGGTTAATTCCTCCAGTTGCCTCAATTCCAGTATTCACAGAGAAAGCGGCATTGATGTTATCTCTGGTTGTTCATAATGTGGGAAATTCCGAGGTGAAGGTTGCCAGCTAAGACCATGATGTCACTGAATATATGCTACACCAAAACTGGACCCTGACTTGTTAGCGAATCGTGTGCTCTCGTGCGAATATCTTTATTAAAACATACACAATTGAATGGAAATTGTCATGCATGATTGCATCTTGAGGCAGACCTTTCCTCATGCATGTTGCGTGTCTTGATGTCATGTTTGCAAGTTGAGAAAATACGTTAGTTGGGACTAGATATTTAGATATAAATGATTATGTGATAGAGTAGGGTTTTTTTCACCTTCGACATTGCCAATTTATAAAACGTTCTCTTAATTACTAAATGTGGAAAACCAATGCTAATAGTAAGCAAGAAGATTTGTTTACAAAGAAACAACAGCAAAATTACATAAGAGCTATTACAGGAACCGGTATAGTGTTTATTTTTAATTTTAAAAGAAAATTGATCCTTTAAAAAAGTTCAGGTGATGGTGAGCGCACACAAAAAGGGAGTGAACCAGAAATCAGCATATCCATCCATCCATATACAAGAAGCACAAAAAAGGAAAATAAAAAAGCAACCCACAGCGTGTCGTCTGGTCATATCCGAGGTGCCTGTGAAGTATGATTGCATATATCAATTTCAAGGTATGAGATAGCTAACCGGGCTTGCTGCTCGGTGATAGCTTTCTGGCCGAAAAAGATTATAAACATATCCGATCAACCTTACTTGAGCGATGCGGTACTAATATAAAAGTACAAGAAACAGAACCGGGACTCGATTGCGCGCCCCAGTGAATCGGGCTGCATCTCGGCCCGTCATGCCAGGCCCATCCGCAACGATGCCGCGAGCTCTCTGCTCTATCGGTTACAACTTACAACGGCCGATGCGCACAGGTCGCTACGTTTCGTGCTGGAGTGGAGTTGAACCAGTCCATCGACCTGATCCCTCCCCGTGCTATAAATCCATCGCCTCCGTCCTCCACTCGGCCACTCCTCACTCCTCTCACACACACTGCTCGAGTTTGAAATGGCAACGCAGATGGGCTGCTCGCCGGCGGCGGTCAGGGCCGCGCTCCTCCTTCTCGTGGTCGCAGCGGGTGCCTCGGTGGCCGGGGCGACGTACGTCCGGTACAAGGATCCGAAGCAGCCGATCCAGGCGCGCGTGGCGGATCTCCTCGGCCGGATGACGCTCGAGGAGAAGATCGGGCAGATGACGCAGATCGAGCGCGCCAACGCCTCCACCGCCGTCATCGAGAAGTACTTCGTCGGTACGTCGTCTCCCTTTGCTCCCTGTTCCTTTTTCAGCGATCCAATGGGCGTGATCCATGTGCATGTGCAGGGAGCGTGCTGAGCGGCGGCGGCAGCGTGCCCTCGGAGAAGGCGTCGGCGGCGACGTGGCAGGAGATGATCACCAAGATGCAGAAGGCGGCGCTCAGCACCCGCCTCGGCATCCCCATCATCTACGGCATCGACGCCGTGCACGGCAACAACAACGCCTACAACGCCACCATCTTCCCCCACAACGTCGGCCTCGGCGCCACCCGGGACCCCGACCTGGTCAAGCTCATCGGCCGCGCCACGGCGCTCGAGGCCCGCGCCACCGGCATCCCCTACACCTTCGCGCCATGCGTCGCGGTACGTACCGTGCCTAGTAGAGTAGTTAATTAATACATCAACCGATCAGTGGCTGTATATGTCAACGTGACACCCCTGTTTTGTTTTTGGCGATGCAGGTGTGCCGTGACCCGAGGTGGGGCAGGTGCTACGAGAGCTTCAGTGAGGACACGAAGCTGGTGCAGCTGATGACGGCGGCCGTGATCCCCGGCCTGCAGGGTGCCGCCCGCCACCCAACCGGCATCCCCGTCGTGGCCGGGCCCAAGAACGTGGCCGGCTGCGCCAAGCACTTCGTCGGCGACGGCGGGACGCGCCACGGGATCAACGAGAACAACACGGTGCTCAGCTTCCACGACCTCATGCGGATCCACATGCCGCCCTACTACGACGCCGTCATCAAGGGCATCGCCTCCGTCATGATCTCCTACTCCAGCTGGAACGGCGTCAAGATGCACGAGAACAAGTACCTCATCACCCAAATCCTCAAGGACAAGATGCGCTTCAGGGTATGGATTTTACTTGGCTGCACCCATCCCATACATGATACATCGCGATTGTCATTTCGTCGAGCACCTGACACGGTGATATCTATCTATGAACGTACGTGCAGGGGTTCGTGATCACGGACTGGCAGGCGGTGGACAAGATCACCACGCCGCCGCACAAGCACTATTACCACTCCATCCAGGAGACCATCCACGCCGGCATCGACATGGTCATGGTCCCCTACGACTACCCGGAGTTCGTCGCCGACGTCACCGCGCAGGCCAAGCGCGGCGCCATCAACATGGACCGCATCAACGACGCCGTCACCCGCATCCTCAGGGTCAAGTTCGCCATGGGCCTCTTCGAGAACCCCTTGCCCGACCACACCCTCGTCGCCCAGCTCGGCAGCAAGCCGCACCGGGAGCTCGCCAGGGAGGCCGTCCGCAAGTCGCTCGTGCTGCTCAAGAACGGCAAAGGCAAGAAAGACGGCAAGCCCGTCCTGCCGCTCTCCAAGGACGCCAAGAAGATCCTCGTCGTCGGCACCCACGCCCACGACCTCGGCCTCCAGTGCGGCGGCTGGACCAAGTCCTGGCAGGGTCAGTCCGGCAACGACTTCACCGGCCAAGGTACGTCAGTGTCGTCACACATCTCTCATGCATGCATGAACCCTAATATCCTCTTAATGTTGATGCTTATATATGTTGTTCTTGGCCACGATCGATGTGCAGGCACGACCATCCTTGAGGCCATCAAGTCGGCCGTGGACAAGAAGACGGTCATCGACTACTCGGAGCACCCGGACAAGGGCTCCATCTCCAAGAACCTGGACGACTACGACTACGGCGTGGTGGTGGTGGGCGAGCAGCCCTACGCCGAGACGGCCGGCGACAACCAGAACCTCACCATCCCGGGCCCGGGGCCGGAGGTGATCAGGAAGGTGTGCGAGCTCGTCAAGTGCGTCGTGGTCCTCGTGTCGGGCCGGCCGCTCGTCGTTGAGCCGTACCTGGACACCATGGACGCGCTCGTCGCCGCGTGGCTGCCGGGCACCGAGGGCCACGGCGTCGCCGACGTGCTCTTCGGGGACTACGGCTTCTCCGGGAAGCTGCCCCGGACGTGGGTCAGGTCTGTGGACCAGCTGCCCATGAACTACGGCGACAAGCTCTACGACCCGCTCTTCCCCTTCGGCTTCGGCCTCACCACCAAGCCGGCGGCGGATCGCAGCTAGCTAGGAGTTTGAGTTTTTTTTTCCTTCCCTAGTGTGATTAATTAGTGAGTCCGTGAGTAGTGAGAATCGGAAATAAATGATTTTGATCGCGTCGCCCTGTAAGTTCGAACTTGAAATCTATATATAGTGCTGTCGAAATTCAGTCTATCTTGAAATCCCGACTTCTCGAGTTGGTTCTGCGGACTCTCATGCAGAGGCGACCTTCCAATCATTTGCATTGTGCACGCCGACTGACAGCAAGATCAACTTGATGGCCCAAATCATACAAGTTGCACATCGTTTCTCGTGGCAAAAATGAATCTCAGGCTGAACAAGTTGTGAAAGGATCACCACATTCAGTGACAAGGAATCGTACTCACTGACACTGACAGGTTTAACGAGATTCAGTCAGAATCTCAGAATTTCGAAACCTATTGCAGTGTGGCTAGGTTTGGGGTTGTATATTTTGCTCCTGAGTTTTGGGTCTCAATTTGTCATTTGTAACAAAGACATGCCAATGATGGGATTTAGTTTGGCCAGAGGCCCCATACAGCGCGGCTGAATTCAGAGATGTTGATGCAGAGGCGTGAGCAGGGTTTGATGTCACTCAATAGTTTTCTCTGTTTCCATTCTTTTTTTGCTGTTTTGTTCTGTTCAATCCTTCTTTATTCTCCCTGAAAAAAAATCCTTCTTTATCCTTTAATTGAACCATTCTCCCCGAAAAAAAAAACTTCTTAATTCTATAATTGACAGTTAATCTCGCTGTGTTAAAAATCTAATATTATAACCAGAAGGCCGGTATTATTTCAAAACAAAGCAATAAATAGTTTTAGTTTGAAAGAGTGCAAGATTTGATCGACTGGACAAATTTTTGGAGGAAACAACATCTCTCGAGAAAATACATCTTTCTTTGTGAGAGCAGCGTTTTGGCTTCCAGACTCAGATTTTTTCACATTGTTTGAAATTTGGAACATTTTTTAAATTCATTTTTTTTAATTCATGGTAAGTTTGAAATCCGGGGAATACTTTCAAAATCCTGTACATATTTTGAAATTCAGTTTTTTAATCCCAAACAATTTTTAAAGAAGCAAAAAAACAAGAAAAGAATAGTAGCGCCCTGCCAGCATATGAGCTGGCCCAAAGATCACACGGGGAAGTGGGGCGCGTTTCATCAGTTTTCATCGTCAGGAATATAGGGGGTCCCTGAAGCATCCATGTTGAGTCTAGAATTTGGTCCATGACGGGTGGCAAATTTAAGTAACATTATGCTGCGAGAATAAGATTTCGTTCGACCTTCGGAATTGTGAATTTGTAAAACTCTCTTAATTAATTAACATCACAATTTTGTTGCCCTTTTAAAAAGTTTAGGTGATAGGGAACACATAAAAGATGATTGTATCCATCTTGTCGCATCGGTGTCATCCTGCTTTGTTTTAACAATATATTAATTCTTCACAGACCTGATTTTAGTCCAAGAAAACAAAAACTGTCTAAGAAAACAAAAGGGGAAACCTTTCAAATCAACCAGCCGGCGGAACTTTTGACCGGCCGCGCTCGCTTATTATTCCAGCGTCAATACTCATTGCGAGTTTGGAACATGTTAAAAGATTCTTGACAAGGATTTGATAATGCCAAATCTTATCACCAGACTTTACAAGTAGCGCAACACCAGACTTTTTAGCAATAAATTCTCATCACCGACCATTGTCATCTCACACATCCACTTCGAGACTATAATTTGGGTCACGACATGCGCCAATTTAAGTAATATTATGCCAGGAGAATTAGATGTGTTCCACCTTCGGGCTTGTGAATTTGTAAAAAATCTCTTAATTATTGAATGTGGCAAAATAATTGCCCTTTAAAAAAATTAGGTGATAAGAAAGGAATCAAAGATGATTTGTGTCGTCCTGCCTTTCGTAACAAAAAAAAAACATTCTTCACATAGCTTGTGGTAAACATTGATTAGGTTGCCCAGAGCTCCCATTACATTGTGATGGTGTCCTTGGAAGAATTCGGACCCGCAAAAATGCAAGTTTTTTTTCCGTTGCTCATCCTCATAAATAGGTTTGGAGGGTGAATAACCTTGCCAAGAGGGGTTGTACAAATTTTGGGCTTTGTGCTCTTTGCAACCGCGCCCCGAAAATGGCAGCTCATTTGTTACAAAATCACTTTGATCTGGAAGGTGTGGGCTTCAAACAAGCTCAAGATGTTCATGTGGCTGCTGCTCCAAGACAGGCTTTGGTGCAATGATCGGCTCCAGAGGAGGGGTTGGCCCAACAGTTACATCTGCCAATTGTGCCTCCGCAACCTTGAAACGTCAACGCATTTGTTTTGGGATTGCAGTTTTGCGCGGGAAATTTGGTTGCACACGGCCGGGCGATTTGGCTGCTCCTCTCTGGCCCCCTTGGTCAGGGCTCTCCCCACCTCTGTTCAAGTATGCCAGAAAATCATCAACCGGACACTTCCACAAAACAGAGGAGCAATCAGATCGATGATCATTATGATATTGTGGGAGCTGTGGAAGGAAAGAAATGACTGCACCTTTAGGGGGATGATGCCAGGTACTCAGCGGATATGTGCAAAGATCAGGAGTAATTTAGAACAATGGAGATTAGCAGGAGCAAAGAAGCTAGAGCCCCCCTTTCGGGGATATGTTGGGAGAGGTCTAATTTCAGTAGTTTCAGGAGGAGTTGCTGGCCGCTTGGCCACTTCTCCTTTTCCTCATTCTGATCGCTTCGATCAAACATTTGTATTCTCCTATCTGCTAAATCAATGAAGCCAGCAATAGCTGGATCTTTCAAAAAAAATCTCTTAATTATTGAATGTGGGAAAAAAATTGCCCTTCTATATTTTAGAAAAAAAATTAGGCGATGGGAAAGTAATAAACAGTGATTTGTGTGGTCCTGCCTTTTTGTAAAGAATTTTAGTTGAAGAGAAAACAAAAAAGCAACCCACAGTGTGTCGTGTGGTCATATCCAAGGTGCCTGTGAAGTATGATTGCATATATCAATTACAAGGTATGAGATTGCTAACCGGACCTGTCACCCAGTGATGCCTTTGTCATCAAACAAGGTTATAAACATGTTCTATGCAGCTTACGTAAGCGATGTGGTATTAATTAATAAACCTACAAAGAAAACCTGGACTCGGTTGTGCGCCGCAGTCTACCGGGCTGTATCTCGGCCCAACATGGTCCCGAAATATTAGCCGCGACTCTGAGGCTGACCCGGCGAAATATAGCAGGCTCCGTGGCCTCCGGCTTGCACAGTTCGGCCAGCCTGTGGGCTCTTCTTCTTCCACAGAACACCGGAAGCTGCCGCGGATGTCTGCGTATCGCAGGTTCGCAGCTAGGAGTGTTTGAGTTTCATTTCCATAGCGTGAGATTAATTAGTTAGCCTCTGAGTGGGAATCGGAAATAAATGAGGAGGATTTTGATCGCATAGCTGCTGAAGTTCGTTGCGAACTTTCGATGAACTTGAAACCTATAATTCTATAGTGATGTCGAAACTTTGTACTATATCTCGAATTATCAACTTCTCGTGTTACTTCTGCGTGCCACCAGTAGGAAGATCACATGATTGCCCAAATCATACAAGTTGTACATTGTTTCTGGTGGCATAAATGATTCTAGCCTTAGCTTTGTAGCATTAGCTTTAGCCTTTAGACCTGGCGTTTAATCCTGAGTCACACTTGTAAATAAACCCTTTTACAAATTTATCAAAAATTGCAGGGGAGCCCACTGTTTCTGCTCAAACAACAAATCTCAGGCTGAACAAGATGTGAAAGGATCACCACATTCAGTTAGAAGGAACCGTACATACTGAGAGGCTTAATATTCAGTCAGAATTTTTTTGCAACCTAATGCAGTCTTGTAAAAGGTCTCACACAACAATACTTGGGTTGATCATCTTGATAATGTGACGAGCTTATTATGCAACATGTCGAGGAATTTTGCACCCTTTGAAGCTAACATTGAAAGTTCGTCTTCACGGGCATCAGTTAAACACAGAAAACTTTGTCACCATTTCTTGAAAGATGACTCCTCCTTGGCAACTGCTCTACAGCTTTGGCATAAAAAGTGCAGCTCTTAGGAGCCATCAAGGTAAAGTGAAGAGTAGGTTTGGAAAGGTTCGGACAGTGGATGGCGGATAGCCTCACCAATAGGGGTTGGACAAATTGCGGTATTTATGTTATTTGCAACCCGCTTCATGAAACCAACTCATTTTATTATTCCAATGTTGGTTCTCCTTACGAGTTTAGAACACGTTAAATGATTCTTGGCAAGGATTCAACATTGTTTGTTTGTGATAGTGGCACACAAAATGCCATGACGACTCTTCTCATGTTTGTAACCTGGGAACATTGTAAGGAGCTCAATGCGAGAGTTTTCAACAATAAATCTTCGCCCCTAGTCATTGTCATCTCGCGGATCCATGTTGAGATTAGGATTTGGGTCACATTGGGTGCCAAATTTGAGTAACATTATGACAAGAGAGTAGTTTTTTTTCTTCAGCTCTCTTTTTAGCAATATTATGCTGAGAGAGGTTTTTTTTAACCTTGCACCTTGTCAATTGGTAAAACTCTCTCTTAATTAATACATGGAAAATCAGTTCTAATACCAGTAACCAAGAAGATTTGAATAAGAAGAACCAACAAGAAATAATCATATCACATAAAAGTTATATAAGGATCAAAATAGTCTTTTATTTTATTTAAAAAATAAAATGCCCCTTTAGAAAAGTTCAGGTGATGGTGAACACACAAAGGATGGTAGTGGATGAAAAATAAAAAAGCAACCCACAGTGTGTCGTGTGGTCTTCCGAGTCCGAGGTGCTCATGAAGTTTTATTGCATTTATCAACATCAAGGCAATGAGAGTGTGTCGTGTGGTCTTCCGAGTCTGAGGTGCTCATGAAGTTTTATTGCATTTATCAACATCAAGGCAATGAGCTTATGAAGTATGATTGCATATATCAATACTAAAGGTTGAGACCGCGAACAAGACCTACCGCCCGGTGATTGCTTTCTGGACAAACAGGGTTATAACATATCCGATCGAGCTTGCTTAAGTGATGTGGACCTAATAAACGTACAAGAGAATCACGACTCGATTACACGCCACAGTGTATCAGGTTGTATCTCGGGCCAACATGCTCCGGGAAAATTAATCGCCACTTCGAGGGGAGCAACTAATCAAGGAGTACACCTTAGGTATTCCTCAGGTTTTGGACAAAAACAACAGAAAAAAAAATATTTTTGCGCGAAAAAACAAGTTTTTTTCGCAAGAGGCACAAATTTAATTCTCGTGGATGCACTGATGTGCCTCTCGGGAAAAGAAAAAAAAAGCATTATTTTTTGCTACCGCGGGAGGCAAAAATTTACTTCTCGTTGAGGTACAGATTTGCTAAGGAAAAAAATGTGTTTTTCTTTCTTTTTTTCTTTTTCTTCCGCGAGAGACACATATTTACTCTCGTGCAGGCACATATTTGATTTCGTGAGAGACACAACTGCGGCTCTTGGAAAAGGAAAAAACACTTTTTTTCCACGAGAGGTATAGATTACTTCTTGTGGAGGCACATATTTGCTCCATGAGAGGCACAAGTGTACCTCTCAAAAAAGGAAAGAAAAATTTACTTTCTTTTTCTTTTTTGCACGAGAGGTACAAATTTGCTTCTTGTGGAGGCACAGATTTGTTTCATATTCAGAAAGAGAGAAAAATGGGGAAAATGTGCTTCTGGTTCTGATTTTTCCTCTGATTTTTCTCTTGTAAAAAGTATTTTGTTAAAACCTATGAACATGAGATCTTAATTTTGAAGATCCCAACGCGAAGAATCCAACGGTGAAAACGGTTTAGGATTTGAACGTACGTTTTAAGCGAAAATCCAATCCGGAGCATATGCAATCATACTTCACAGGCACCATGGATATGACCACTCGACACGTTGTGGGTTGCTTTTTATTGTCCTTTCTTTGCTTCTTATATATGGATGGATGGATATGCTGATTTCTGGTTCACTCCCTTTTTTATGCGTTCACCATTACCTGAACTTTTTTAAAGGACCATTTTTCATTTAAAATTAAAAATAAAGATTTATATCAATTCTTGTTATAGCTCTTATGTAATTTTGTGGTTGTTTCTTTGTAAACAAATCTTCTTGCTTACTATAGCATTGATTTTCCACATTTGGTAATTAAGAGAGCGTTTTATAAATTGACAATGTCGACGGTGAAAAAAAACCTACTCTATCACATAATCTTTTATATCTAAATATCTAGTCACCACTAACATATTTTTCTCAACATGCAAGCATGACATCTCAACACGCAACATGCATGAGAAAAGGTGCACCTCAACATGCAATAATGTATGACAATTTCCATTCTATTGTGTATGTTTTAATAAATATTTAATAATGATATTCCCACGGAGCAAACGATTCGCTAACCAGTAATGGTCCAGTTTTATTGTAGCATGTATTCAGTGATATCATGGTCTTAGCGGGCAACCTTCACCTCGGAATTTCCCACATTATGAGCAACCAGAGATAACATTGACGTTGCTTTCTGTGTGAATACTGGAATTAACGGAACTGGAGCAATTATCCGAGATGCGGCGGTCATGTTCATTGTGGCCTGCAGTGTTTTGCTCCCTTGGGCAATTGAGACGACATCAGTAGAAGCAAAGACAATATATGTTGAGGGCGAGCCACGGTCCCAAAGATACATGATTCTAAGTATGTTATCGAAGTGTTAAAGCATGAATTCAAATTTGTAAAAGAGTCCCACATTCCATGAGATTCGTTGCCTACCAAAGAAAGGTGCAAATAAGCCATTTTATTCAATTTTGCATATGTTGATCCTGCTCATACTTTTGTTTATCTATTGGTAAAATCTCTCAGCCTTGCAAAGTGGGAAAAGAGATGGGCATCGGATCCACGTTTCGCTAATTCCAAGCTTGAAGAGAAGTGAATGTCCGTGAGTAAACAAAGAAGTCCTAGGGTTATCTATTGAAAACCTCGCATGCCCAGATGTATTGTTGGGAAACCACAATGGCCAAATGCACCTAATTTTTGAAGAAGGATGAGTCAATCGATCATCCGAACCAGATGAAGGGGATACAAAAAGTGGGATTCTTCACTCGATAAGTCAATATAACTGACATCCATGGTTAACAAGTAGATACTTCGCCTTTCTCAAAGAGACTAGATGTCTTGTTAAATAAGATGTATTGTGAGCACAAGATGGACCTGAGCTCCTCGACGACTAAAGGAGTCATCGGGAGGGAAGTTAGTCTACTCAACGAGCAATTTTCAAGAAGTTCAAGCCTAACCATCAGCACCATAATCAGGCAGGTCTAAGGATCCAAGGGTTCACTTCAGCTCAACGTTAAGATGATTCAAAGTAGGTTTGTTTGGATTGGCATTGATAAGAATGACGATAAGACATGAATGGCCCAATTGGCCCTTCTGATAATTGTTTTACGGGCCACCCCTTCGGGTTAGACGCCAGTGAAACGAGAAAAACAACAACAGATAATTCAGATATTCAAGAGTGCATTTCCCTAGCAAACGAGGGCACTGATTGATGCATGATATTGTTAAATTGATTGATTTAGCCGTCGGCGAAAATGAATGAAAAAGAGCACGAAATGCAGCTTGAAAATGCGTATGTTAACTACTACCATTGATGAGATACTTAACATGTCGATTCAATTCATCTTGTTTATGAATAAGTACTCAATCCCAATCAAACTAAAAAAATGTTTTTGCTTTCTACTCTCAAATTATCATATCAAAAGTGTTTCTGTGATGAGACCATTTTCGATCGATAAATGCAATAGGAGCCTATGTGTTTCAAGGACAGACTGCCAATAAGAAATTTTCTCATCTTGAGCTGTCGGGAGAAGGAAAGGAGATTGACTCTTCTCCGTTATTAGCCTTTTATTGACACTAACTCTTTACTTATTCATTTTTAGTACTATCGTACCGGTAGGCACAGATCATTGGTATTGGATGTATCATTAAGTAGCGCCGAGTGAAATCACGGAGCTAATTTTTTTCGTTGGAGAAAAGAGATCCCTTGCCCATTCTTTAGAAAATGATGAATATGAAGTCCGGGAGACTATTTGGATTCTTGTATAACCCTTACCTATTTTTCTCGTTGTTTCTTTGTAAACAAATCTTCTTGCTTACTACTAGCATTGATTTTCCATGGCTGTTAATTTAGAGAGAATTTTACAAATTGATAATTTCTAAGATGAAAAACAACCTACTCTCTCGTCATAATAGTACAAAGAATAGATGTGAAAATTACAAAAGTCTACTCTCTTGTCATAATCTTCTATACTAAATAGCTAGTCCCCACTAATTTACTTTTCACAACATGAGAGCATGACATCTCAACATGCAACATGCATAAGAAGGTCCACCCCAACATACAATCATGTATAGAAAAGATTCCACCTCAACATGCAAACATGCATGAAAATTTTCCATTATATTATGTATATGTATTTAATAAATATCTTAGAACTATAAAATAGTTAAACTCAATAAATCATATGTTTTTCAGTTTTAGTTCTCATATTATTACTCCAAATATTAAAGTTTCATGCAACCAAATTTTATTAAAATATACTGCAAAACACACCAAGAAGAAAGTGCGGGGTATCATCTAGAATTTATTTGAAGCATGTTTGAAATGACAAACTCTATAATTATGTGCCAATCAGAATGTATCATCATATTTCGCAACAATATTGTGTGGGTAAACTTTTGAGTGTAATAGAAAACTATACAAGTTAATTAATATCTAGTGGTAAATTTCTAAATGTTAAGATCGATTGACCGGTTCAACTACTCACTCATCACTGACCTTGTCTTGGGGCGAGCCATGTGAAGGAAATATGCCCTAGAGGCAATAATAAAGTTATTATTTATTTCCTTATATCATGATAAATGTTTATTATTCATGCTAGAATTGTATTAACCGGAAACATAATACTTGTGTGAATACATAGACAAACAGAGTGTCACTAGTATGCCTCTACTTGACTAGCTCGTTGATCAAAGATGGTTATGTTTCCTAGCCATAGACATGAGTTGTCATTTGATTAACGGGATCACATCATTAGGAGAATGATGTGATTGACTTGACCCATTCCGTTAGCTTAGCACTCGATCGTTTAGTATGTTGCTATTGCTTTCTTCATGACTTATACATGTTCCTATGACTATGAGATTATGCAACTCCCGTTTACCGGAGGAACACTTTGTGTGCTACCAAACGTCACAACGTAACTGGGTGATTATAAAGGTGCTCTACAGGTGTCTCCAAAGGTACTTGTTGGGTTGGCGTATTTCGAGATTAGGATTTGTCACTCCGATTGTCGGAGAGGTATCTCTGGGCCCTCTCGGTAATGCACATCACTTAAGCCTTGCAAGCATTGCAACTAATGAGTTAGTTGTGGGATGATGTATTACGGAACGAGTAAAGAGACTTGCCGGTAACGAGATTGAACTAGGTATTGAGATACCGACGATCGAATCTCGGGCAAGTAACATACCGATGACAAAGGGAACAACGTATGTTGTTATGCGGTCTGACCGATAAAGATCTTCGTAGAATATGTGGGAGCCAATATGAGCATCCAGGTTCCGCTATTGGTTATTGACCGGAGACGTGTCTCGGTCATGTCTACATAGTTCTCGAACCCATAGGGTCCGCACGCTTAACGTTTTGATGACAGTTATATTATGAGTTTATATGTTTTGATGTACCGAAGGTTGTTCGGAGTCCCGGATGTGATCACGGACATGACGAGGAGTCTCGAAATGGTTGAGACATGAAGATTGATATATTGGATGACTATATTCGGACACCGGAATGGTTCCGGGGGTTATCGGATATATACCGGAGTACCGGGGGGTTACCGGAACCCCCCGGAGGCTATTGGGCCTCATGGGCCCAATTGGTGGAAGAGGAGAGGCGGCCAAGGGGCAGCCGTGCGCCCCTCCCCCCAAGTCCGAATTGGACAAGGAGGTGGGCGGCGCCCCCCCTTTCCTTTCCCCCTCTCTCCTTCCCTCTCCTCTCCTAGTCCAACAAGGAAGGGAGGGAGTCCTACTCCCGGTGGGAGTAGGACTCCTCCTGGCGCGCCTCCTCCCTGGCCGGCCGCACCTCCCCCCCTTGCTCCTTTATATACGGGGGCAGGGGGCACCCCAAGGACACAACAATTGATCGTTTGATCTTTTAGCCGTGTGCGGTGCCCCCCTCCACCATAGTCCACCTCGATAATACTGTAGCGGTGCTTAGGCGAAGCCCTGCGTCGGTAGAACATCATCATCGTCACCACCGTCGCGCTGACAAAACTCTCCCTCAACACTCGGCTGGATCGGAGTTCGAGGGACGTCATCGGGCTGAACGTGTGCTGAACTCGGAGGTGTCGTGCGTTCGGTACTTGATCGGTCGGATCGTGAAGACGTACGACTACACCAACCGCGTTGTGCTAACGCTTCCGCTTTCGGTCTACGAGGGTACGTGGACAACACTATCCCCTCTCGTTGCTATGCATCACCATGATCTTGCGTGTGCGTAGGAATTTTTTTAAAATTACTACGTTCCCTAACAGTGGCATCCGAGCCAGGTTTTATGCGTTGATGTTATATGCACGAGTAGAACACAAGTGAGTTGTGGGCAATATAAGTCATACTGCTTACCAGCATGTCATACTTTGGTTCGGCGGTATTGTTGGATGAAGCGGCCCGGACCGACATTACGCGTACGCTTACGCGTGACTGGTTCTACCGACGTGCTTTGCACACAGGTGGCTGGCGGGTGTCAGTTTCTCCAACTTTAGTTGAACCGAGTGTGGCTAAGCCCGGTCCTTGAGAAGGTTAAAACAGCACCAACTTGACAAACTATCGTTGTGGTTTTTGTTGGAAATATGCCCTAGAGGCAATAATAAATGGTTATTATTATATTTCTTTGTTCATGATAATTTTCTATTGTTCATGCTATAGTTGTGTTATCCGGAAATCATAATACATGTGTGAATACATAGGCCACAACATACTTGTGGCACTGCCGCCTTGGTCACATTGGTGTCAAGCGCATGAAGAAGCTCCATGCAGATGGACTTTTGGAGTCTCTTGATTACGAATCATTTGACACGTGCGAACCATGCCTCATGGGTAAGATGACCAAGATTCCGTTCTCCGGAACAATGGAGCGAGCAACCAATTTATTGGAAATCATACATACCGATGTGTGCGGTCCAATGAGTGTTGAGGCTCGCGGAGGATATCGTTATGTTCTCACTCTCACTGATGACTTAAGTAGATATGGGTATGTCTACCTAATGAAACACAAGTCTGAAACCTTTGAAAAGTTCAAGGAATTTCAGAGTGAGGTTGAGAATCAACGTGACAGGAAAATAAAGTTCTTACGATCAGATCGTGGTGGAGAATATTTAAGTCACGAATTTGGTACACACTTAAAGAAATGTGAAATCGTTTCACAACTCACGCCGCCTGGAACACCTCAGCGAAATGGTGCGCCCGAACGTCGTAATCGGACTCTATTGGATATGGTGCGATCTATGATGTCTCTTACCAATCTACTGCTCTCATTTTGGGGCTATGCTTTAGAGACTGCCGCATTCACTTTAAATAGGGCTCCGTCGAAATCCGTTGAGACGACACCGTATGAATTATGGTTTGGGAAGAAACCTAAGCTGTCGTTTCTAAAAGTTTGGGGATGCGATGCTTATGTCAAGAAACTTCAACCTGAAAAGCTCGAACCCAAGTCGGAGAAATGCGTCTTCATAGGATACCCTAAGGAAACTATTGGGTATACCTTCTACCTCAGATCCGAAGGCAAGATCTTCGTTGCCAAGAACGGGTCCTTTCTGGAGAAAGAGTTTCTCTCGAAGGAAGTAAGTGGGAGGAAAGTGGAACTTGATGAGGTGATAGTCACCCCTTCCGAACCGGAAAGTAGCGCAGCGCGGGAAGATATTCCTGTGGTGCCTACACCGACTGGGGAGGAAGTTAATGATGATGATCATGAAGCTTTGGATCAAGTTACTGCTGAACTTCGAAGGTCCACAAGGACACGTTCCGCACCAGAGTGGTACGGCAACCCTGTCCTGGAAATCATGTTGTTAGACAACGGTGAACCTTCGAACTATGAAGAAGCGATGGCGGGCCCGGATTCCGACAAATGGCTAGAAGCCATGAAATCCGAGATAGGATCCATGTATGAAAACGAAGTATGGACTTTGACTGACTTGCCCGATGATCGGCGAGCCATAGAAAATAAATGGATCTTTAAGAAGAAGACAGACGCGGATGGTAATGTGACCATCTATAAGGCTCGACTTGTCGCTAAGGGTTATCGACAAGTTCAAGGGGTTGACTACGATGAGACTTTCTCACCCGTAGCGAAGCTGAAGTCCGTCCGAATCATGTTAGCAATTGCCGCATTCTATGATTATGAGATATGGCAAATGGACGTCAAAACGGCATTCCTTAACGGCTTCCTTAAGGAAGAATTGTATATGATGCAGCCGGAAGGTTTTGTCGATCCTAAGAATGCTAACAAAGTATGCAAGCTCCAGCGCTCAATCTATGGGCTGGTGCAAGCATCTCGGAGTTGGAACATTCGCTTTGATGAGATGATCAAAGCATTTGGGTTTACACAGACTTATGGAGAAGCCTGTGTTTACAAGAAAGTGAGTGGGAGCTCTGTAGCATTTCTCATATTATATGTGGATGACATACTATTGATGGGAAATGATATAGAATTCTTGGAAAGTATAAAGGCCTATTTGAATAAGTGTTTTTCAATGAAGGACCTTGGAGAAGCTGCTTATATATTAGGCATCCAGATCTATAGAGATAGATCAAGACGCCTCATTGGTCTTTCACAGAGTACGTGCCTTGACAAGATATTGAAGAAGTTCAATATGGATCAGTCCAAGAAGGGGTTCTTGCCTGTATTGCAAGGTGTGCAATTGAGCACGGCTCAATGCCCGACCACGGCAGAAGATAGAGAAAAGATGAGTGTCATCCCCTATGCCTCGGCCATAGGGTCTATTATGTATGCCATGCTGTGTACCAGACCTGATGTAAACCTTGCCGTAAGTTTGGTAGGAAGGTACCAAAGTAATCCCGGCATGGAACACTGGACAGCGGTCAAGAATATCCTGAAGTACCTGAAGAGGACTAAGGATATGTTTCTCGTTTATGGAGGTGACGAAGAGCTCGTCGTAAAGGGTTACGTCGACGCTAGCTTCGACACGGATCTGGATGACTCGAAGTCACAAACCGGATACGTGTATATTTTGAATGGAGGGGCAGTAAGCTGGTGCAGTTGCAAGCAAAGCGTCGTGGCGGGATCTACATGTGAAGCGGAGTACATGGCGGCCTCAGAGGCAGCACAGGAAGCAGTCTGGATAAAGGAGTTCATTACCGACCTAGGGTGATTCCCAATGCGTCGGGCCCGATGACTCTCTTCTGTGACAACACTGGAGCTATTGCCCTTGCCAAGGAGCCCAGGTTTCACAGGAAGACCAGGCATATCAAGCGTCGCTTCAAATCCATTCGTGGAAGTGTTCAGAATGGAGACATAGATATTTGTAAAGTACATACGGACCTGAATGTAGCAGATCCATTGACTAAACCTCTCCCTAGAGCAAAACATGATCAACACCAGAACGCTATGGGTGTTCGATTCATCACAATGTAACTAGATTATTGACTCTAGTGCAAGTGGGAGACTGTTGGAAATATGCCCTAGAGGCAATAATAAATGGTTATTATTATATTTCTTTGTTCATGATAATTGTCTATTGTTCATGCTATAATTGTGTTATCCGGAAATCATAATACATGTGTGAATACATAGGCCACAACATGTCCCTAGTGAGCCTCTAGTTGACTAGCTTGTTGATCAACAGATAGTCATGGTTTCCTGACTATGGAGATTGGATGTCGTTGATAATGGGATCACATCATTAGGAGAATGATGTGATGGACAAGACCCAATCCTAAGCATAGCACAAAAGATCGTGTAGTTCGTTTGCTAGAGCTTTTCCAATGTCAAGTATCATTTCCTTAGACCATGAGATCGTGTAACTCCCGGATGCCGTAGGAGTGCTTTGGGTGTACCAAACGTCACAACGTAACTGGGTGACTATAAAGGTACACTACAGGTATCTCTGAAAGTGTCTGTTGGGTTGACACGGATCGAGACTGGGATTTGTCACTCCGTGTGACGGAGAGGTATCTCTAGGCCCACTCGGTAATGCATCATCATAATGAGCTCAATGTGACTAAGGAGTTAGCCACGGGATCATGCATTACGGTACGAGTAAAGAGACTTGCCGGCAACGAGATTGAACAAGGTATTGGGATACCGACGATCGAATCTCGGGCACGTAACATACCGATTGACAAAGGGAATTGCATACGGGATTGATTGAATCCTCGACATCGTGGTTCATCCGATGAGATCATCGTGGAACATGTGGGAGCCAACATGGGTATCCAGATCCCGCTGTTGGTTATTGACCGGAGAGGCGTCTCGGTCATGTCCGCGTGTCTCCCGAACCCGTAGGGTCTACACACTTAAGGTTCGATGACGCTAGGATTGTAGAGATATTAGTATGCGGAAACCCGAAAGTTGTTCGGAGTCCCGGATGAGATCTCGGACGTCACGAGGAGTTCCGGAATGGTCCGGAGGTGAAGAATTATATATAGGAAGTCCAGTTTCGGCCACCGGGAAAGTTTCGAGGGTTATCGGTATTGTAACGGGACCACCGGAAGGGTCCCGGGGGTCCACCGGGTGGGGCCACCTATCCCGGGGGCCCCATGGGCTGAAGTGGGAAGGGAACCAGCCCTTGGTGGGCTGGTGCGCCCCCCCTTGGGCCTCCCCTGCGCCTAGGGTTGGAAACCCTAGGGGTGGGGGCGCCCCCCACTTGGCTTGGGGGGGAAGCCACCCCCTTGGCCGCCGCCCCCCTTGGAGATCTGATCTCCCAGGGCCGGCGCCCCCCCCCCCCCCCAGGGACCCTATAAATAGTGGGGGGGAGGGAGGGCAGCAGCACCACAGCCCCTGGCGCCTCCCTCTCCCCCTGCAACACCTCTCCCTCTCGCAGAAGCTTGGCGAAGCCCTGCCGAGATCCCCGCTACTTCCACCACCACGCCGTCGTGCTGCTAGATCTCCATCAACCTCTCCTTCCCCCTTGCTGGATCAAGAAGGAGGAGACGTCGCTGCTCCGTACGTGTGTTGAACGCGGAGGTGCCGTCCGTTCGGCACTCGGTCATCGGTGATTTGGATCACGGCGAGTACGACTCCATCAACCCCGTTCACTTGAACGCTTCTGCTCGCGATCTACAAGGGTATGTAGATGCACTCCTTTCCCCTCGTTGCTAGTATACTCCATAGATGGATCTTGGTGATGCGTAGGAAATTTTAAAATTCTGCTACGATCCCCAACAGTTTTGATGCGTAGGTAAGAACGGTTCTTGCTAAGCCCGTAGCAGCCACGTAAAATTTGCAACAACAAAGTAAAGGACATCTAAGTTGTTTTTGCAGGGCATGTTGTGATGTGATATGGTCAAGACATGATGCTAAATTCTATTGTATGAGATGATCATGTTTTGTAACCGAGTTATCGGCAACTGGCAGGAGCCATATGGTTGTCGCTTTATTTTATGCAATGCAATCGCCCTGTAATGCTTTACTTTATCACTAAGCGGTAGCGATAGTCGTAGAAGCATAAGATTGGTGAGACGACAATGATGCTACGATAAAGATCAAGGTGTCGCGCCGGTGACGATGGTGATCATGACGGTGCTTCGGAGATGGAGATCACAAGCACAAGATGATGATGGCCATATCATATCACTTATATTGATTGCATGTGATGTTTATCTTTTATGCATCTTATCTTGCTTTGATTGACGGTAGCATTATAAGATGATCCCTCACTAAAATTATCAAAGTATAAGTGTTCTCCCTGAGTATGCACCGTTGCGAAAGTTCTTCGTGCTGAGACACCACGTGATGATCGGGTGTGATAGGCTCTACGTTCAAATACAACGGGTGCAAAACAGTTGCACACGCGGAATACTCAGGTTAAGCTTGACGATCCTAGCATATAACAGATATGGCCTCGGAACATGGAGACCGAAAGGTCGAGCGTGAATCATATAGTAGATATGATCAACATAGTGATGTTCACCGTTGAAACTACTCCATCTCACGTGATGATCGGACATGGTTTAGCTGATATGGATTACGTGATCACTTAGAGGATTAGAGGGATGTCTATCTAAGTGGGAGTTCTTAAGTAATATGATTAATTGAACTTAAATTTATCATGAACTTAGTACATGATAGTATCTTGCTTGTCTATGTTGATTGTAGATAGATGGCCCGTGTTGTTGTTCCGTTGAATTTTAATGCGTTCCTTGAGAAAGCAAAGTTGAAAGATGATGGTAGCAATTACACGGACTGGGTCCGTAACTTGAGGATTATCCTCATTGCTGCACAGAAGAATTACGTCCTGGAAGCACCGCTAGGTGTACCACCTGTGCCAGCAACTGCAGACATTGTGAATGCCTGGCAGTCACGTGTTGATGACTACTCGATAGTTCAGTGTGCCATGCTTTACGGCTTAGAACCGGGACTTCAACGACATTTTGAACGTCATGGAGCATATGAGATGTTCCAGTAGTTGAAGTTAATATTTCAAGCAAATGGCCGGATTGAGAGATATGAAGTCTCCAATAAGTTTCAGCTGCAAGATGGAGGAGAATAGTTCTGTCAGTGAGCATATACTCAAGATGTCTGGGTACTGCAATCACTTAATTCAACTGGGAGTTAATCTTCCGGATGATAGCGTCATTGACAGAATTCTCCAATCACTGCCACCAAGCTACAAGAGCTTCGTAATGAACTATAACATGCAAGGGATGGATAAGACGATTCCCGAGCTCTTCGCAATGCTAAAGGCTGCGGAGGTAGAAATCAATAAGGAGCATCAAGTGTTGATGGTCAATAAGACCACCAGTTTCAAGAAAAAGGGCAAAGGGAAGAAGAAGGGGAACTTCAAGAAGAACAGCAAGCAAGTTGCTGTTCAGGAGAAGAAACCCAAGTCTGGACCTAAGCCTGAGACTGAGTGCTTCTACTGCAAGCAGACTGGTCACTGGAAGCGGAACTGCCCCAGGTATTTGGCGGATAAGAAGGATGGCAAGGTGAACAAAGGTATATGTGATATACATGTTATTGATGTGTACCTTACTAATGCTCGCAGTAGCACCTGGGTATTTGATACTGGTTTTGTTGCTAATATTTGCAACTCGAAACAGGGGCTACAGATTAAGTGAAGCTTGGCTAAGGACGAGGTGACGATGCGCGTGGGAAAAGGTTCCAAAGTCAATGTAATCGCGGTCGGCACGCTACCTCTACATCTACCTTCGGGATTAGTTTTAGACCTAAATAATTGTTATTTGGTGCCAGCGTTAAGCATGAACATTATATCTGGATCTTGTTTGATGCGAGACGGTTATTCATTTAAATCAGAGAATAATGGTTGTTCTATTTATATGAATAATATCTTTTATGGTCATGCACCCTTGAAGAGTGGCCTATTTTTGTTGAATCTCGATAGTAGTGATACACATATTCATAGTATTGAAGCCAAAAGATGCAGAGTTGATAATGATAGTGCAACTTATTTGTGGCACTGCCGTTTAGGTCATATCGGTGTAAAGCGCATGAAGAAACTCCATACTGATGGACTTTTGGAACCACTTGATTATGAATCACTTGGTACTTGCGGACCGTGCCTCATGGGCAAGATGACTAAAACGTCGTTCTCCGGAACTATGGAGAGAGCAACAGATTTGAAAGATCGAGGATGTCGCCTAGAGGGGGGGTGAATAGGCGCTTTAAAATAATTATGGTTGAGGCTTGAACAAATGCGGAATAAACCTAGCGGTTAATTTGTTAAGCACAAAACGTACAACAACTAGGCTCACCTATGTGCACCAACAACTTATGCTAAGCAAGAAAAACTACTTAGGTGATAGCAAGATATATGACAAGAAACAATATGGCTATCACAAAGTAAAGTGCATAAGTAAAGGGCTCAGGTAAGATATAACTGAGGCACGCGGAGACGACGATGTATCCCGAAGTTCACACCCTTGCGGATGCTAATCTCCGTTTGGAGCGGTGTGGAGGCACAATGCTCCCCAAGAAGCCACTGGGGCCACCGTAATCTCCTCACGCCCTCGCACAATGCAAGATGCCGTGATTCCACTAAGGGACCCTTGAGGGCAGTCACCTAACCCGTACAAATGGCAACCCTTGGGGGCGGTCACCGAACCCGTACACTTTGGCAACCCTTGGGGGCGGTCACCGGAACCCGTCAAATTGCTTGGGGCGATCTCCACAACCTAATTGGAGACCCCGACGCTTGCCCGAAGCTTTACACCACAATGATTGAGCTCCGAACACCACCAACCGTCTAGGGCGCCTAAGCACCCAAGAGGAACAAGCTCAAGGGTACCAAGCACCCAAGAGTAATAAGCTTCTCAACTTGTAACTTCCACGTATCACCATGGAGAACTCAAACCGATGCACCAAATGCAATGGCAAGGGCACACGGAGTGCCCAAGTCCTTCTCTCTCAAATCCCACCGAAGCAACTAATGCTAGGGAGGAAAATGAGAGGAAGAACAAGAAGGAGAACACCAAGAACTCCAAGATCTAGATCCAAGGGGTTCCCCTCACATAGAGGAGAAAGTGATTGGTGGAAATGTGGATCTAGATCTCCTCTCTCTTTTCCCTCAAAAACTAGCAAGAATCCATGGAGGGATTGAGAGTTAGCAAGCTCGAAGAAGGTCAACAATGGGGGAAGAACACGAGCTCAAAGGATAAGGTTCATTGGGGAAGAAGACCCCCTTTTATAGGAGGGGGAAAATCCAACCGTTAAGTGCTCAGCCCACACACGAGCGGTACTACCGCTCCACGAGCGGTACTACCGTTCGGGCGGAAGAAGCAGTGAAAAGGAGCAACAAAACAAGAACCTTGGGGTGGTAGTACCGCCGATAAGCGGTACTACCGCTCACCCCAGCGGTACTACCGTTGGAGGAGCAGAACACGGGACAAAAGGAGGCAGGACAGAGCAGAGTACGGTGGCAGTAGTGCAGTAGCGGTACTACCGCTCGACCGGAGCGGTACTACCGCTTATAGGCGGAACTACCATGCCTTGCTGCCGCGCGACTACCGCTGAACCCGACACAAAAAGAGCAGACCCAAAATCAAGGCGGTAGTAGAGCGGTACTGGAGCGGTACTACCGCTTGACGCTACAAGCGGTACTACCGCTGCCACCGCGGTACTACCGTAGGGAGAAAAAACAGAACTGCCAAAACTTCTTCATATGAGCTCCGAATTGAGCAAACTCAAGCTTGTTGGATACAAGACAACGAGTAGCATCAAAACAGCGAGTGAAACCTCCAACCGAGAAGAACCGGCATAACCTCCAACATCGAAAACATCATAGAAGATGCGAGTGAACTCCGTTTTCGATGAACTCGAGCTTGTCATCAAGATGACCATAAGCTCCAAAACTCACAAAGAGAAGAACCAAACAAGAACCAATAAAGATGATGCAAGGATGCAATGGTTTGAGCTCTCTATGAACAATACGATCAAGCTACTCATCGAGAGCCCCCCTTGATAGTACGGCAATTGATCCTATAACCCGATCTCCCAACTACCATCATGAGACCGGTAAAATAGAAAACCTATCAAGAGCAAACCTTTGCCTTGCACATGGTCCACTTGAGCTAGATGATGACGATCTTGAATCCCTCAAGATGGACCACCTTTCTTGATTGCGTTGGCTCGATGAAGACTAGTTGATTGCTCCCCCATACTCCACTATGGGTGAGCCACCCTTCCGCACATCTTCACAAGTCCATTGTCACCACAATGGCTTCAAGCATTTGATCTCTTCGTGATGCTTTACTTGAACTTGCCCGCTTCACTTGAACTTGCACACCGCAACCTAACCCCACAAAGAACTCTCACGAAGACCATGGGTTAGTACACAAAGCGTAATTGACAATGCTTACCATACCATGGGATCGCTTGATCCCTCGGTACATCTTGTGCGCTTTGTGTGTTGATCAACTTGATTCACTCTTGACTTAGTCTTGATCAACCTTGACTCTTTCCAACTCTCTTCATTTGGATGATATCTTGAAGGTAAACATGAATGATCACACAATCTTCTTCTTCAAGACATGCTTGCAATAAGCTCAACTCTCACATGACCAATCTTT